>NC_091285.1:426797279-427997279 GCF_032444005.1 Ranitomeya imitator | reverse complement strand
TGGGTGGCTGATCTTTTTGGCGTGCCGTTGGCTCCGGGCAAGACGGAGGGGCCTTGTACGTGCCTTTCGTTCCTGGGCATTGTTATCGACACAGTGAATTGGGAATTTCGTTTACCAGAGGAGAAGGTGGTTGCGTTACGGCTTGAGGTCGCAAGGGCGAGGTGTGTGAAGAAGTTGCAATTACGTGAGGTTCAGTCGTTACTCAGTAAATTAAATTTTGCGTGCCGCATCGTTCCGATGGGGAGGGTTTTTTCCCGTAGACTGGCGGCCGCCACGAGCGGAGTTCGCGCGCCGCATCATTTTGTAAGGTTAACAGCTGAGCACAGGGCCGATTTGGAGGTTTGGGATCGTTTCTTGGCGGATTACAATGGTAGGTCTTTGCTCATGGAGGACGTTGTGGTGAACGCTGAGTTGGATTTGTTTACGGATGCTTCCGGCGGTATAGGTTTTGGGGCCTATTTCAGAGGACAGTGGTGCGCGATGAGGTGGCCAGCTGAATGGTTTGCGAACGGCTTGGTCAAAAATGTGACTCTGTTGGAGATCTTTCCCATTTTGGTGGCTGTGCATTTGTGAAAGTCTGAGTTTCGGAATAAGAGAATCCGTTTTAACTGCGACAATATGGGTGTGGTGTGTGCTATCAACAGCCTATCAGCATCCTCACCTCCGGTGATTCGGGTTTTACGGCAGCTAGTGTTGTCTTGCTTGTCTTTGAATGCGCATTTTACCGCCACTCATGTTCCCGGGGTTCAGAATTTCATTGCTGACTCATTGTCTCGTTTACAGTGGGATCGATTTCGTTTACTGGCTCCGACGGTGGAGGAACTGGGTCTGGATTGCCCACCGGAACTCTGGGGCGTGGTCTCAGGGCAGCAGACCATTTGATAAGGGCTTCATTGGCTCCCAGCACTTGGGCCGCGTATCAGTCAGTATGGGGTGCATGGGAAGGGTGGTTGGAATCCTGCCAGGGTGGAGGTTCTGCGGAAGATCAGGTGGGCGCCTTATTGTTGTGGTTGAGTAAAGGGGCTAAGGAGGGTTGGTCCTCAGCAAAGGCTGGGAGCATTTGTGCGGGCTTGGCTTTTGGCTTTAAACTTAGGGGGCTCAGGGATCTGACGAAAGTGTTTCTGGTCCGGCAGGCGTTTAAGGGCTTCGGGCGACAGAGTGGTGCGGGGGACCGCAGACGCCCGGTTTCTTTCCAGATGTTGGAATCTCTAGGGGGGCGCATGTCGGAAGTTTGTGTTTCGGATTTTGAAATCGCTCTTTTCCGTTTGGCTTTTTCCTTAGCATTTTTTGGGGCTTTACGGATCGGGAAACTGGTGGCTCCGAGTAGGAGTAGTTGTGGAGGTTTGCTGGCTAAGGATGTTGTGCTGGCTAACGGTCGTTTGGAATTCTGGATTTGGCGGTCAAAAACGGATCAGCTGGGAAGGGGTCGGAAGGTTGTGCTGGGGGCAGTGGCTAATTCATTGATGTGCCCCATTCGTTGTTTACAGGTGTTCCTCAGTTTTGATCTTGTGAGGTCTGGGCCTTTATTATGCCACGCGAACGGGTCATTTCTGTCAAAATTTCAATTTATAGCGGTTTTTAGACAGGGGTTAGCGCTGATGGGTTTGGATACATCTCGTTTCGCCTCGCATTCCTTTAGGATCGGGGCTGCGACTGAGGCTGCGTCGGGCAGTTTGTTGCCTGAGGTGGTGCAGAGAATTGGTAGATGGGAGTCGAACCGGTATAGGAGTTACATTCGGCCCTGAGGGGCTGGGGGGCGTTACAAAGTTAGAGTTATAGTGGGTTTTTCTATGTTAAGTTTCTTTTTCATTATAGGTGCCAAACCCTTCTTGGTCTGGATATTGGGACACTCGTATGTCCATTGGGGTGCCCGACGGGCCGATATGCGACGAGACGGACGGCAGCTCGGTTTTCATTGGGACGTGGCGGTCGTTCGGTGGTTAGGTTTCCAAGGCATGGAGTGGAGCAGGGTCAACCAGGAGGTGCACAACAGTGCACAGCTAGACAGGCCTCCAGACATTTTGGTGCTCCACGCGGGAGGCAATGATCTGGGGGTTCGGCCTTTCCGGGAATTGGTAAGGGACATTAAGCACGCCTATGGTTGGCGTATAGTGGCTTGACTGTCGTGTGGTCGGATATAGTGCCGCGCAGGTGTTGGCGCCACGCGAGATCGCCTGCGAAGATCAATAAAGTGCGGATCAAACTCAATCGAGCGGTGTCTGGGTTTGTGCAGCGGAATGGGGGAGTGGCGGTGCGGCACCTGGACCTGGAAGATGGGGGCGAGGAATTTTTGTTAGGTGACGGAGTACACCTAAACGCTGTGGGAATTGATTTATGGGCGCTGGGTTTACAACAAGGTATTGAGAGGGCCATAGCAATTCGGTGTGGTGGGGTTTCGGGTCTTTGAGGGGTCAAGAGACCCTCGTTGTGGCGGTTGGGAGGGGTCCTTGAAGTTGGTGCTAAATTGCGCTGGGGGTCCGTGGGCATATGGATTCCTCAGTTGGTCTTATGTGGTGGTTATTTGGTCTGGTGATTTGGGGGGATTTGGCCAGCGGTGGCTTGATCCTCAGGGGTTCAGTGGACGATGGCACCCTTCGGGGTGATTTGGTGCTCCCGAGCCAGGGGGTAACGGCTGGGAGTAAGTTACGGTTGGTTTGTCCACTGTTTGTTACGGTTTCGTTTAATCGCCAGATCCTCAAGCTTCAAGGACCCACCCCCGATTTATTGATTGTTATTTATTGTTTGGTTATTTATTTAATGTTAATTTGTTTGTTTAATAAAGGCTGCTGTGGCCAAAATTATCCAACAATGGTTTTAGTGTCATTTATGGTCATTGGGGGAGGGGGGGGGATTCTTCAGGCCTGGGGCCAAAAAGGTTAAGCACCCTACATAAATTAAAATTAACCATACCAATGTCATGTCAAGCAGTGTTGCTTCCTAAGTGGACAGCTTGATTTCACAGAAATTTGATTTACTTGAAATTATATTCTGTTGTTTAAGTGTTCGCTTTATCTTTTTGAGCAGTGTATTTTTATATACACGGTACAGACCAAAAGTTTTGACACACCTTCTCATTTAAAGATTTTTCTGTATTTTCATGACTATGAAAATTATAAATTTACACTGAAGACATCAAAACTATGAATCATCACGTGTGGAATTATATACGTAACAAAAAAGTGTGAAACAACTGAAAATATGTCTTATATTCTAGATTCTTCAAAGTAGCCACATTTTGCTTTGATGACTGCTTTGCACACTCTTGGCATTCTCTTGATGAGCTTCAAGAGGCAGTCACCGGGAATGGTTTTCACTTCACAGGTGTGCCCTGTCAGGTTTAATAAGTGTGATTTCTTGCCTTATAAATGGGGTTGGGACCATCAGTTGTCTTGAGTAGGGTTGAGCGACCTTGACCTTTTTAGAGTCGAGCCGTGTTTCGCGAAACCCGACTATCTTAAAAGTCGAGTCGAGTGGAATCGGCCGATTATCGCGAAAAGTCGGGTATCGACCGAAACACGAAACCCAATGCAAGTCAATGGGGGAGCATAGTCGGCAGTGAGTGGAGGCCAGGAAAACACCTACACTGCCCATTTTAATGGCAAAAACATCCATTCTTGTTACAGAAGCTTGTCAATCGTAATTTAGCTTATAATAATTGGAAGGCATTTGAAATTGGGGGTCATTTGGCTAAAGTTGTGGGGGGTAAGGCTGGTTCAAGTAATTAGTGGGCCCAGTAAATCTGGACCACGTCACGGCAGTGGAGCAGGGAGAGGTAAGTATTTCAACTTTGCAAGTGCTGTGATCCTGAGCAAGCAGGGGGGGCCCACTCGTTGGCATTGGCACCGGCACAGGGCCCCTCAAAGTACAGCGGTGTGTTTGCACGGCGGGGGCGCCTCCCACCGGCAGCAACACTTTTGCGTACTATGAGAGGCCCTGTGCCAGTGACGTCGCCAACTAGTATTCCTCCCCCCACCTGATGAAGGAACCTGCACCTTCATCTGCACCTTCCTCTTTGTCCCCGTGTAAGGTGGTATGGTATGCGGGAAGAGGAACCTGACTTTCAGCAGGGTCACAATCTTGCTGTGTAGCGTGCACGGGGAATGTTGCGTTATGGGTCAATGTACCAGCAGACTCATCTATCACTGGCTGGGCAATGGGCAGGATGAGGAGGAAACACAGATATAGGCCCAAAGAATAAAGTGGGCTAAATGCAGTTCAAAATTGGTAACACAGGATTAACCAGGGGGCATTGCAGTGGAGGACAACTGGAATGAGAGGCTGACACAGAGAGTAGGCCCAAATCAGTAAGTAGTCGAAATGCAGTTAAAAATTGGCAACAGTAGTAAACAGGCGGCACAGCTTTGTTCAGTGGAGGAGAACAGCAAGGAGTGGCAGACACCGATAGTAGGCCCCAACCCAACTAGTAGGCCAAATGCAGTCTAACATTAACAACTACTTAACGAGAGCCTGAAAATGGAATTTCAGGACAGGAAACCAGGAGAACAGCAAGGAGCGGCAGACACTGTTAGTAGGCCCCAAACCAACTAGTACGCCAAATGCAGTTGTTCCATTTAACAACTATTTAACAAGAGCCTGAAGATAGAAGCTCAGGAAAGGCAACCTGGAGAACACCTTGGAGCGGAAGACACTGTCTCTACAACCCAGACCCAACTTGTAGGCCTAATGCAGTGTTGTTTCAACAACTACTTAACGAGAGCTAGAAGACCGAAGCAATGGCGAGGAAACCTGGGGAACACCTTGGAGTGGAACACACCGTCTCTACACCCCATACCCAATTTGTAGGCCTAATGCAGTGTAGTTTGCAACAACTACTAAACGAGAGTAGGAAGATCGAAGCAATGTGGACGAAACCTTGGGAACACCTTGGAGTGGGACACACCGTCTCTCTACACCCCATACCAAATTTGTAGGCCTAATGCAGTGTAGTTTGCAACAACTATTAAACGAGAGTCGGAAGACCGAAGCAATGGCGAGAAAACCTGGGGAACACCTTGGAGTGGGACACACCGTCTCTACACCCCATACCAAATTTGTAGGCCTAATGCAGTGTAGTTTGCAACAACTACTAAACGAGAGTCGGAAGACCGAAGCAATGGCGAGGAAACCTGGGGAACACCTTGGAGTGGAACACACCGTCTCTACACCCCATACCCAATTTGTAGGCCTAATGCAGTGTAGTTTTCAACAACTACTAAACGAGAGTAGGAAGATCGAAGCAATGTGGACGAAACCTGGGGAACACCTTGGAGTGTAACACACCGTCTCTCTACACCCCATACCCAATTTGTAGGCCTAATGCAGTGTAGTTTGCAACAACTACTAAACGAGAGTAGGAAGATCGAAGCAATGTGGACGAAACCTGGGGAACACCTTGGAGTGTAACACACCGTCTCTCTACACCCCATACCCAATTTGTAGGCCTAATGCAGTGTAGTTTGCAACAACTACTAAACGAGAGTAGGAAGATCGAAGCAATGTGGACGAAACCTGGGGAACACCTTGGAGTGTAACACACCGTCTCTCTACACCCCATTCCCAATTTGTAGGCCTAATGCAGTGTAGTTTGCAACAACTACTAAACGAGAGTAGGAAGATCGAAGCAATGTGGACGAAACCTGGGGAACACCTTGGAGTGTAACACACCGTTTCTCTACACCCCATACCCAATTTGTAGGCCTAATGCAGTGTAGTTTGCAACAACTACTAAACGAGAGTAGGAATATCGAAGCAATGTGGACGAAAACTGGGGAACACCTTGAAGTGTAACACACCGTCTCTCTACACCCCATACCCAATTTGTAGGCCTAATGCAGTGTAGTTTGCAACAACTACTAAACAAGAGTAGGAAGATCGAAGCAATGGAGAGGAAACCTGGGGCACACCTTGGGGCGGCAGACACCGTTAGTTGGCCCTACCAAAGTAGTAGCCCCAATGCAGTTTTAAAATTCCTAGAGGCTGAAAACAAGACTATTGACGCTCTGCTTTTTTCAAAGGAGGACAGCTGTATTGAGTGGCGCAGACAGACACAGGTAGTAGGCCTTAAACCAAAAATGTGGCTCACTGCAGTTTAAAAAAGGTTACAGGGGTACACAGGCAGCATTGCTCTGGGCAGTGGAGGACAATTTCAATAGTGGACCGCAGACAGACTTTGTACGCCTACTATTAAAAAAAGGATGCTCTATGCAATTAAAAATAGGTTCCAGGGGTCCACTGGCAGCAGTGGTGTGGTCAGTGGACGAGTATTGGAAGAAGGGACCGCAGACAGGCATAGTAGGCCTAACATAACAAAATTAGGCAGTAGGCACTATAAAATTGGTTCCAGGGGTACACGGGCAGCAGTGGTGTGGTCAGCGGAGGAAAATTTGAATTAGGGACTGCAGACAGACTTTGTAGGCTGTCCCCTGTGGACCATGCATCCAACACATTAACCCAGTGCGCCGTAATGGACACGTAACTTTTTGTGGACATGACTACTGGTCCATGCGTCTCTTGTCAGGTGCACCTTTCTACTGTTTGATTGCCTGAGTGCTATGACAATGCAGACTTTTTCATGCCGGTGGAGGACTGGGATGGCTTTTCTCGCAAAAGAAATGTCGACTGGGTAGCTTGAACCGTGGTGCAGCGTAGTTCGTCTGGGCTTTCTAAATATAAAACAAAGAAAAAAAGGAGGCTCCATGCACTTTCAGCTGGGTTCCAGGGGTACACGGCCAGCATTGGTCTGGTCAGTGGAGAACTATTGGAAGGAAGGACCGCAGACAGGCTTCGAAGGCCTAACATAATAAATTAGGGCTGTAGGCACTTTAACATTGGTTCCAGGGGTACAAGGGCAGCAGTAGACTGGTCAGTGGAGGCCTAGTGGAAGGAGGGACCGCAGACAGGCTTCGAAGGCCTAACATAATAAATTAGGGCTGTAGGCACTTTAACATTGGTTCCAGGGGAACACGGGCAGCAGTAGACAGGTCAGTGGAGGCCTAGTGGAAGGAGGGACCGCAGACAGGCTTTGAAGGCCTAACATAATAAATTAGGGCTGTAGGCACTTTAACATTGGTTCCAGGGGAACACGGGCAGCAGTAGACAGGTCAGTGGAGGCCTAGTGGAAGGAGGGACCGCAGACAGGCTTTGAAGGCCTAACATAATAAATTAGGGCTGTAGGCACTTTAACATTGGTTCCAGGGGTACACGGGCAGCAGTAGACTGGTCAGTGGAGGCCTAGTGGAAGGAGGGACCGCAGACAGGCTTCGAAGGCCTAACATAATAAATTAGGGCTGTGGGCACTTTAACATTGGTTCCAGGGGTACACGGGCAGCAGTGGTCTGGTCAGTGGAGGAGTAGTAGAAAGAAGGGACCGCAGACAGGCTTTGAAGGCCTAACATAAAAAAAATTGGGCTGTAGGCACTTTTAAATAGGTTCCAGGGGTACGCGGGCAGCAGTGGTCTGGTCAGTGGAGGAGTAGTAGAAAGAAGGGACCGCAGACAGGCTTCGAAGGCCTAACATAATAAAATTGGGCTGTAGGCACTTTATAATTGGTTCCAGGGGTACACGGGCAGCAGTGGTCTGGTCAGTGGAGGATTAGTAGAAAGAAGGGACCGCAGACAGGCTTCGAAGGCCTAACATAATAAAATTGGGCTGTAGGCACTTTTAAATAGGTTCCAGGGGTACACGGGCAGCAGTGGTCTGGTCAGTGGAGGAGTAGTAGAAAGAAGGGACCGCAGACAGGCTTCGAAGGCCTAACATAATAAAATTGGGCTGTAGGCACTTTTAAATAGGTTCCAGGGGTACACGGGCAGCAGTGGTCTGGTCAGTGGAGGAGTAGTAGAAAGAACGGACCGCAGACAGGCTTCGAAGGCCTAACATAAAAAAATTGGGCTGTAGGCACTTTTAAATAGGTTCCAGGGGTACACGGGCAGCAGTGGTCTGGTCAGTGGAGGAGTAGTAGAAAGAACGGACCGCAGACAGGCTTCGAAGGCCTAGCATAATAAAATTGGGCTGTAGGCACTTTATAATTGGTTCCAGGGGTACACGGGCAGCAGTGGTCTGGTCAGTGGAGGAGTAGTAGAAAGAACGGACCGCAGACAGGCTTCGAAGGCCTAACATAATAATTTAGGGCTGTAGGCACTTTGAATTCTCTTGCAGGGGTACACAGGCAGTGGGCACCATTGGTGTTGTCAGCGGTGGCCGATTGTAATGAGTGTCTGCCAGTTAGTAGTCCCAAAAAATCAATACATGTTAATGTCTCGCATTACAACAAAAAGAAAAACCAAAAGGGTGCAATCATTAGGTACAGGGTTGGGCACCTCTGCGTAGTTTCAGACCTAGTAATTTTGCACAAAGTATTTACTTGGGTAAATATAGGACACTGGCCCTGACTATGTTAAGTACCATCATACATGTCAACACAATGGTATTGTCAGTGGCAGTAATTTACGGATGTCCGCGCATAGACTAAACATAGGTGTAACTGTGAGAGATAATTGTGCAAGTGGTAGAGCAATGTTTGAGCTGGGGGTGGGTGAACTCTCTTGTGGCCGGCGGTACATGCCCAGGGCCCCTCATGTTACAACAGTGTGTCTGACGTTGGGTGCGCACCACCACCGCCAGAGACACTTTATTGTACTATGAGGGATCCAGTGGCAGTGCCGTAGACCAAAAGCGGGCACACCCACCTCTTCAGACAAACAGCACTTTCACGGGTGCTTGCGCCAAGTGGCGATACCACGGCCCCGTGTGGGGAGTTTGGCCATTTTGGGAGGTGTAAACATGTCGTATGCTGGACAATCAGCTGCTGCAAATTACGAGATTGGTAGAGTCATTCAGAGTAGTCCACAGGCAATACCTTTTCATAGGAAAGCTAGGTGTCGGCCGGGCAAGGTGGGGCAAAAGAATTCGATATCCAGTTGTGGTTCATTTTAATGAAGGTTAGATCATCAACATTTTGGGTGGCCAGACGAGTCCTTTTTTTGGTTAATATTGAACCTGCAGCACTGAATACTCATTCTGATAGGACACTAGCTGCCGGGCAAGCAAGCTCCTGCAATGCATATTCTGCCAATTCTGTCCAGGTGTCTAATTTGGATGCCCAGTAATCAAATGGGAATGACGGTTGAGGTAGAACATCGATAAGTGATGAAAAATAGTTTGTAACCATACTGGACAAATGTTGTCTCCTGTCACTTTGAATTGATGCAGCAGTACCTGTCCTGTCTGCGGTCATAGCAAAATCACTCCACAACCTGGTCAGAAAACCCCTCTGTCCAACGCCACTTCGGATTTCTGCACCTCTAACACTTCTGTTCTGCTGCCCCCTGCTGCTCGTGTGAGAACGATCACGGGCGCTGTGTGCTGGGAATGCCTGAAGCAAACGGTCAACAAGAGTTGATTGTTTGGTTGCTAATATTAGTTCCAAGTCCTCATGTGGCATAATATTTTGCAATTTGCCTTTATAGCGAGGATCAAGGAGGCAGGCCAACCAGTAATCGTCATCGTTCATCATTTTAGTAATGCGTGTATCCCTTGTGAGGATACGTAAGGCATAATCCGCCATGTGGGCCAAACTTCCAGTTGTCAAATCAGCGGTTGTGATTGGTTGAGGGGCAGTTTCAGGCAAATCTACGTCACTTGTGTCCCTCAAAAAACCAGAACCCGGCCTTGCCACGCCACCAATTTCCAGTGGCCTCAGAAAAGCTTCCTCATTAAAAATATACTCATCCCAATCATCCTCCTCGTCCTCCTCCTCTTCGCCCGCTACCTCGTCCTGTACACTGCCCTGACCAGACAATGGCTGACTGTCATCAAGGCTTTCCTCTTCCTCTGCTGCAGACGCCTGATTTTTTATGTGCGTCAAACTTTGCATCAGCAGACGCATTAGGGGGATGCTCATGCTTATTATGGCGTTGTCTGCACTAACCAGCCGTGTGCATTCCTCAAAACACTGAAGGACTTGGCACATGTCTTGTATCTTCGACCACTGCACACCAGACAACTCCATGTCTGCCATCCTACTGCCTGCCCGTGTATGCGTATCCTCCAACTAAAACATTACAGCCCGCCTCTGTTCGCACAGTCTCTGAAGCATGTGCAGTGTTGAGTTCCACCTTGTTGCAACGTCTATGATTAGGCGATGCTGGGGAAGGTTCAAAGACCGCTGATAGGTCTGCATACGGCTGGAGTGTACGGGCGAACGGCGGATATGTGAGCAAAGTCCGCGCACTTTGAGGAGCAGGTCGGATAACCCCGGATAAGTTTTCAGGAAGCACTGCACCACCAGGTTTAAGGTGTGAGCCAGGCAAGGAATGTGTTTCAGTTGGGAAAGGGAGATGGCAGCCATGAAATTCCTTCCGTTATCACTCACTACCTTGCCTGCCTCAAGATCTACTGTGCCCAGCCACGACTGCTTTTCTTTCTGCAAGAACTCGGACAGAACTTCCGCGGTGTGTCTGTTGTCGCCCAAACACTTCATAGCCAATACAGCCTGTTGACGCTTGCCAGTAGCTGCCCCATAATGGGACAACTGGTGTGCAACAGTGGCAGCTGCGGATGGAGTGATTGGGCGACTGCGATCTGTGGACGAGCTCTCGCTTCTGCAGGAGGACGAGGAGGGGGTGCGAACGCCTACAGCCAACTGTTTCCTAGACCGTGGGCTAGGCAGAACTGTCCCGAAATTGCTGTCCCCTGTGGACCCTGCATCCACCACATTCACCCAGTGTGCCGTGATGGACACGTAACGTCCCTGGCCATGCCTACTGGTCCATGCATCTGTTGTCAGGTGCACCTTTGTACTCACAGATTGCCTGAGCGCATGGACGATGCGCTCTTTAACATGCTGGTGGAGGGCTGGGATGGCTTTTCTCGAAAAGAAGTGTCGACTGGGCAGCTCGTAGCGTGGTACAGCGTAGTCCATCAGGGCTTTGAAAGCTTCACTTTCAACTAACCGGTAGGGCATCATCTCTAACGAGATTAGTCTAGCTATGTGGGCGTTCAAAACCTGTGTACGCGGATGCGAGGATAAGTACTTCCTTTTTCTAACCAGAGTCTCATGTAGGGTGAGCTGGACTGGAGAGCTGGAGATCGTGGAACTAGTGGGTGTGCCGGTGGACATGGCAGACTGAGAGACGGTTGGAGACGGTATTGTTTCCGCCGGTGCCCTAGATGCAGTATTTCCTCCTACAAAACTGGTGATTCCCTGACCCTGACTGCTTTGGCCTGGCAAAGAAACCTGCACAGATACTGTAGGTGGTGCGGAAAATGGTGGCCTTACAGTGACAGCAGGGATGTTGCATTGGTGAGTAGCTTCATTGGCAGAGGGTGCTACAACCTTAAGGGACGTTTGGTAGTTAGTCCAGGCTTGCAAATGCATGGTGGTTAAATGTCTATGCATGCAACTTGTATTCAGACTTTTCAGATTCTGACCTCTGCTTAAGGTAGTTGAACATTTTTGACAGATGACTTTGTGCGGATCAATTGGATGTTGTTTAAAAAAATGCCAGACTGCACTCTTTCTACCATCGGATACCTTTTCAGGCATTGCAGACTGAGCTTTAACCGGATGGACACGCTGTCCTCCAACAGTTTTTGGCTTTGCCACGTGTTTTGGGCCAGATACGGGCCCAGCAGATGGAACCTGTTGCGATGTTGATGCCTGCTGCGGCCCCTCCTCCTCCGCTTCAGAAATACTGCCGCCTGCACCCTGTTCCCCCAATGGCTGCCAATCGGGGTCAACAACTGGGTCATCTATAACCTCCTCTTCTAGCTCGTGCGCAACTTCGTCTGTGTCACCGTGTAAGTCGGTGGTAGAGCATTCGTGACGGGGCAACATAGTCTCATCAGGGTCTGATTCTGGATCAGTACCATGCGAGGGCAATGTTGTGGTCTGAGTCAAAGGACCAGTATAGTAGTCTGGCTGTGGCTGTGCATCAGTGAACTCCATGTCAGATTCAACTTGTAATGGGTATGGCCTGTTAACTGTTTCACTTTCTAAGCCAGGGACGGTATGTGTAAAGAGCTCCATGGAGTAACCCGTTGTGTCACCTGCTGCATCCTTCTCTGTTGTTGTTTTTGCTGAAGAGGACAAGGAAGCGACTTGTCCCTGACCGTGAACATCCACTAACGACGCGCTGCTTTTACATTTACCAGTTTCAAAAGAGGAGGCAAAAGAGCTAGAGGCTGAGTCAGCAAGGTAAGCCAAAACGTGCTCTTGCTGCTCCGGCTTTAAAAGCGGTTTTCCTACTCCCAGAAAAGGGAGCGTTCGATGCCTTCTGTAGCCAGACGACGAACCTGGCTCCACAGCTCCAGGCTTAGGTGCAATATTTTTTTTCCCACAACCACCTGATGCTCCACTACCACTACCATCATTACCAGCTGACAATGAACGCCCACGGCCACGACCTCTTCCACCAGACTTCCTCATTGTTTTAAAAACGTAACCAAAGTAACGGTATTTGTTGCTGTCAAACAACTTACACGGTGAGCTATAACTTCAGTATGATTTAGATATCCCTTTACAGGTGGGTGAGACCGCAAGGAAAATCAGGCACAATGTTACACACTCTGTTTTCGGTGGCACCAAATGAGAGAGATGCCACACACGCAGGACTGTCACTCAAGCAGAAATGTCAATATTGTTCTCCCACTTTTTTTTTTTATTTGTTCAGGGAGAATTTAGAAACCAAATAAAAAAAAAATAGGCTTTCTATGGCCCACTATTTGAGAGAGAGAGAGATGGCACACCCAGGAGTCAAGACTGGCACACAAGCAGAAAGGGCAATATTAATCTCCCACTGATTTTTTTTTTTTTTCAGGGAGACTTTAGAAACAAAATAAAATAAAATGATTTTTTCAGGAAGAATTTAGAAACCAAATAAAATAAAATGATTTTTTCAGGGAGAATTTAGAAACCAAATAAAAAAAAAAATAGCCTTTCTATGGCCCAGTGCCCACTATTTGAGAGAGAGAGAGATGGCACACCCAGGAGTCAAGACTGGCACACAAGCAGAAAGGGCAATATTAATCTCCCACTGATTTTTATTTTTTATTTTTTCAGGGAGAATTTAGAAACACAATAAAAAAAATTGGCTTTCTATGGCCCAGTGCCCACTATTTGAGAGACAGAGATGGCACACCCAGGAGTCAAGACTGGCACACAAGCAGAAAGGGCAATATTAATCTCCCACTGATTTTTTTTTTTTCAGGGAGACTTTAGAAACAAAATAAAATAAAATGATTTTTTCAGGAAGAATTTAGAAACCAAATAAAATAAAATGATTTTTTCAGGGAGAATTTAGAAACCAAATAAAAAAAAAATAGCCTTTCTATGGCCCAGTGCCCACTATTTGAGAGAGAGAGATGGCACACCCAGGAGTCAAGACTGGCACACAAGCAGAAAGGGCAATATTAATCTCCCACTGATTTTTTTTTTCAGGGAGACTTTAGAAACAAAATAAAATAAAATGATTTTTTCAGGGAGAATTTAGAAACCAAATTTAAAAAAAATAGCCTTTCTATGGCCCAGTGCCCACTATTTGAGAGAGAGAGATGGCACACCCAGGAGTCAAGACTGGCACACAAGCAGAAAGGGCAATATTAATCTCCCACTGATTTTTTTTTTCAGGGAGACTTTAGAAACAAAATAAAATAAAATGATTTTTTCAGGGAGAATTTAGAAACCAAATTTAAAAAAAATAGGCTTTCTATGGCCCAGTACCCACTATTTGAGAGAGAGAGATGGCACACCCAGGAGTCAAGACTGGCACACAAGCAGAAAGGGCAATATTAATCTCCCACTGATTTTTTTTTTTCAGGGAGACTTTAGAAACAAAATAAAATAAAATGATTTTTTCAGGAAGAATTTAGAAACCAAATAAAATAAAATGATTTTTTCAGGGAGAATTTAGAAACCAAATAAAAAAAAATAGGCTTTCTATGGCCCAGTGCCCACTATTTGAAAGAGAGAGATGGCACACCCAGGAGTCAGGAGTGGCACACAAGCAGAAAGGGCAATATTAATCTCCCACTGATTTCTTTTTGATTTTTTCAGGGAGAATTTAGAAACACAATAAAAAAAAAATATATAGGCTTTCTATGGCCCACTAGTTGAGAGAGAGAGATGGCACACCCAGGAGTCAGGAGTGGCACACAAGCAGAAAGGGCAATATTAATCTCCCACTGATTTTTTTTTTATTTTTTCTGGGAGTATTTAGAAACCCAATAAAAAAAAAATTAATTAGGCTTTCAATGGCCCACTATTTGAGAGAGATGGTGTTAGGGCTAGCGGAACGCACCAAATACTAAGACAGATAGAGTATGGTGTGTTCGCAGCCCGGGGTCCACCGTGCAGAGATGGAACCTGCTGCCAAGTAATGACGGACTATATGGCGGTACTCATAAGTATACACACGTGGGTTAAACTTCACACAGCGTGAAGGAAGCGATCCTGTTGCGTCACAGGATCGCGGTACCGCACATAGAGCGCGAGCAAGTACTCAGCGAACTCAACCCCAACTAGGATTGAAGTTCGATTAGACCCTTGCTGGCACAACACCGCAACTGGGTGTGTAAGGAAGCTAAATATCAATATTAGGGCACAAGAGTGCATGCGGTGCCGCACTGACGAACGCCACTAAACACCAAGGCTTGGGTAAGGAAAGCACAGAGGAAGTGCACGGCGCCGTACTGACGGTCACAGCAACTGGACGCTGTAATGTGTGATTCGTGCTGTAGGATAAGTCAGACGCTAGATAGCAACCATACACCTTCCGCGAACAGACATTCAATAGGGAAGGGGTATCCAAGGACGACTTGCACTCACAACAAACACACATATGCAAATGTACACTAGCGCATGGCCGTGCGGTCATGCGCAGTTTATATAGTTGCAGCACAGGAAGTGGCCACAGAAACTTTGCCCTTCCAAGACCTGCCAAGAGGACCAATGGAATGTGCTGCAGGGCCTGAGCACATGACCCTCGATCTCCAACGGGAGATCTTGCCCTGGGCATGCTCAGTGTGTGCAGACAAGGACTTAGTCCCAGAGAAGTCTGCTCGCTGCTGACCAGCACTGGCTTTAATGGCAGAAGCTGAAGAAGCAGCAGTAACTCTCTGTACAGAGTGAGACTGAGCAAGACGCTGGGACCGACGTCCCTGCTGAGCAGACTCCACTGCGGCTGGATAAGAATGGGAGACCGCAGCGGAGATGGCTCGAGATTCCCCCTGTGCAGAAGTGGGAACTCGAGACCTATCAGATGGCACACTCAGGACTGGCACAGAAGCCCAAAGGCCAATATTAATCTCCCACTGTTTTTTTTATCAGGGAGAATTTATAAACCCCACAAAAAAAAAACAGAAAAATGAAAAGGCTTTCTATGGCCCACTATGTGAGAGAGATGGCACACACAGGGATGGCACTCTAGCAGAAATGCCAATCTTAATCTCCCACAAAAAAAAAAAAAAAACAGGGACTGTCCTACAATTACTATTTCCCTGCAGTAATCTCAGCCAGGTATGGCAGGCAGCAATAAGGAGTGGACTGATGCACAAATGAAATAAAAAGTGTGGACAAACAAACAAGATAGCTGTGCAGAAAGGAAGGAACAACAGGATTTGTGCTTTGAAAAAAGCAGTTGGTTTGCACAGCGGCGTACACACAGCAATGCAGCTATCAGGGAGCCTTCTAGGGCAGCCCAATGAGCTACAGCGCTGAGGAAAAAAAAATGTAGCTTCCACTGTCCCTGCAAACAAAAGGTGGTGTTGGACAGTGGAAATCGCTACAGCACAAGCGGTTTGGTGGTTAATGGACCCTGCCTAACGCTATCCCTGCTTCTGACGAAGCGGCAACAACCTCTCCCTAGGCTCAGATCAGCAGCAGTAAGATGGCGGTCGGCGGGAACGCCCCTTTATAGCCCCTGTGACGCCGCAGACAGCAAGCCAATCACTGCAATGCCCTTCTCTAAGATGGTGGGGACCAGGACCTATGTCATCACGCTGCCCACACTCTGCGTCCACATTCATTGGCTGAGAAATGGCGCTTTTCGCGTCATTGAAACGCGACTTTGGCACGAAAGTCGCGTACCGCATGGCCGACCCCACACAAGGGTCGGATCGGGTTTCATGAAACCCGACTTTGCGAAAAGTCGGCGACTTTTAAAAATGAACGATCTGTTTCGCTCAACCCTAGTCTTGAGCAGAAATCTGGTGGATACACAGCTGATAGTCCTACTGAATAGACTGTTAGAAGTAAAGAAAAATGAGTGGCCATCATTACTTTAAGAAATGAAGGTCAGTCAGTCCAAAAATTTGGGCAAACTATGAAAGTGTCCCCAAGTGCAGTTGCAAAAACCATCAAGCACTACAAAGAAACTGGCTCACATGAGGACCGCCCCAGGAAAGGAAGACCAAGAGTCACCTCTGCTTCTGAGGATAAGTTTATCCGAGTCACCAGCCTCAGAAATCGCAAGTTAACAGCAGCTCAGATTAGAGACACAGGGTTCTAGCAGCAGACACATCTCTACACATCTCTACAACAACTGTTAAGAGGAGACTTTGTGCAGCAGGCCTTCATGGTAAAATAGCTGCTAGGAAACCACTGCTAAGGACAGGCAGCAAGCAGAAGAGACTTGTTTGGGCTAAAGAACACAAGGAATGGACATTAGGCCAGTGGAAATCTGTGCTTTGGTCTGATGAGTCCAAATTTGAGATCTTTGGTTCCAACTAGGGTTGAGCGAAACAGATCGGCACTTTTCAAAAGTCACCGACTTTTAGCGATCTCTAATGAAAAGTCGGGTTTCATTTTATATATATATATATATATATATATATATATATATGTGTCATTCAGACACATATATATATATATATATATATATATATATTTATATTAACTTCAGTGCGATACAGCAGGAAAGCCGGTAATTCAATTACCGGCTTTTCATTTCTCCTGCCAAAACCCGACATGATATGAGACATGGTTTACATACAGTAAACCATGTCATATCCCCCTTTTTTGCATATTCCACACTACTAATGTTAGTAGCGTGTATGTGCAAAATTTCAGCGCTCTAGCTCTTAAATTTAAGGGTTAAATTGCGGAAAAAATTGGCGTGGGCTCCCGCGCAATTTTCTCCGCCAAAGTGTTAAAGCCAGTGACTGAGAGCAGATATTAATAGCCTGGAGAGGGTCCACGGTTATTGCCCCCCCCCCCCCCCCTGGCTAAAAACACCTGCCCTGTTATGATACGGTGGTCTAGGAACAACATGGAACGAGCTCTGAAGGAAGTGGTAACTGTACTGACCGCAGTCCCTAAGCTCAACAAAACACTAGAAGTAGCCGTGGAATGCTCCTAACTCTCCCTAGGCATCTCGTCACAGCCTAAGAGCTAACTACCCCTATAGAAAGAAGCAGGAATGCTATCTTGCCTCAGAGAAAATCCCCAAAGGATAGATTAGCCCCCCACAAATAATGACTGTGAGTGGAGAGGGAAAAGACATACACAGAATGAAACCAGGATGAGCACAGGAGGCCAGTCTAGCTAAATAGATAGGACAGGATGGAATACTGTGCGGTCAGTATAAAACACTACAAAAATCCACGCAGAGTTTACAAAAAAATCTCCACACCTGACTAAAGGTGTGGAGGGCAAATCTGCCTCCCAGAGCTTCCAGCAAGACAGAATTAATTCACACTGATAAGCTGGACAAATATAGAAAGCACAGAATGGATAAGTCCACAATCTATGGACAGAAAAGAGCAAGCAAAAACTTAGCTTTGCTGAACTGGTCAGGATAACAGGGAACTCCAAAGAGATGTGAATCCAACCAGGAACCATTTACAAGTGGCACTGGCTGAAGAAAGAGCCAGGCCTAAATAGCCGAGCAGAAGAGACGATAAGTGGAGGCAGCTGATGACAGCTAACTCCAAGGAGCAGCCATACCACTAGAAACCACAAGAGGGAGCCCAAGAGCAGAACTCACAAAAGTGCCACTTACAACCACCGGAGGGAGCCCAAGAGCGGAATTCACAACAGTAACCCACCTTGAGGAGGGGTCACCGAACCCTCACCAGAGCCCCCAGGCTGAGCCAAGTTAAAAGCACGAACCAAATCGGTGGCATGGACATCGGAGGCAACAACCCAAGAATTATCCTCCTGGCCATAACGCTTCCACTTGACAAGATACTGAAGCCTCCACCTCGAAAAACGAGAATCCAAAATCTTCTCAACCTCATATTCCAACTCTCCCTCAACCAACACCGGGGCAGGAGGGTCAACCGAGGGAACAACGGGCAACACATATCTCCGCAACAAAGATCTATGGAAAACATTATGAATGGCAAAAGAGGCTGGAAGAGCCAAACGAAAAGACACCGGATTAATAATTTCAGAAATTTTATAAGGACCAATAAACCGAGGCTTAAACTTAGGAGAAGAAACCTTCATACGAACATGACAAGAAGACAACCAAACCAAATCCCCCGTAAAGGGGCTACCAGGTACACATAAAATTGGCCATTTTTATGCGCTAAAAGCTCTCATTTTTCATATTTCTAGTGCAGTAATCCAGTTCAAATTTCGTGTTTTCAAGTTTACATGTTTTAGCGCTGCAGTGTGCTGCCTAATTTAATTAACTATATACGAGTTGGCGACTCTAGGTTCAGCACCTGTTCACACTTAGTCTATGTTTGCATGTGCCGGTCAGGTTTTTGAAATGTATTTTTTAGCCTTCTGATCGTGCACTCCGCCTCCTAGCTTCAGGTGTTTTAATTACAGCAGGTCCAATACCCCTCCACAGAAAGAGAGAGAATTTTAGTCTAAGAAGAGGTTTCACATGTACCCATTCAGATGGAGACGTTTATTCTCAGCGAGGTAAGGCAAGTTTAGGACCTGAGATGGAGACGTTTATTCTCAGCGAGGTAAGGCAAGTTTAGGACCTGGTATAAGAGAGATGCCGTAAAGGGGCTACCAGGTACACATAAAATTGGCCATTTTTATGCGCTAAGAGCTCTCATTTTTCATATTTCTAGTGCAGTAATGCAGTTCAAATTTCGTGTTTTCAAGTTTACATGTTTTAGCGCTGCAGTGTGCTGCCTTATTTAATTAACTATATACGAGTTGGCGACTCCAGGTTCAGCACCTGTTCACACTTAGTCTATGTTTGGATGTGCCGGTCAGGTTTTTGAAATGTATTCTTTAGCCTTCTGATCGTGCACTCCGCCTCCTAGCTTCAGGTGTTTTAATTACAGCAGGTCCAATACCCCTCCACAGAGAGAGAGAATTTTAGTCTAAGAAGAGGTTTCACATGTACCCATTCAGATGGAGACGTTTATTCTCAGCGAGGTAAGGCAAGTTTAGGACATGGTATAAGAGAGATGTCGTAAAGGGGCTACCAGGTATGCATAAAATTGGCCATTTTTATGCGCTAAAAGCTCTCATGTTTCATATTTCTAGTGCAGTAATGCAGTTCAAATTTCGTGTTTTCACGTTTACATGTTTTAGCGCTGCAGTGTGCTGCCTTATTTACTTAACTATATACGAGTTGGCGACTCTAGGTTCAGCACCTGTTCACACTTAGTCTATGTTTGGATGTGCCGGTCAGGTTTTTGAAATGTATTCTTTAGCCTTCTGATGGTGCACTCCGCTGTTATGACCTGGTGGTCAGGACAATAATGGACCTTGTGGTTAAGAGCACACGGAATGACCTGATAGTTACTGATAATAAAGGACGAGCTCTGGGACGTGGGAACTCTGCTGACCGCAATCCCTAATCCTATCACACACACTAGAAATAGCCGTGGATTGCTCCTAATGCTCCCTATGCAACTTGGCACAGCCTAAGGAACTAGCTAGCCCTGAAGATAGAAAAATAAAGCCTACCTTGCCTCAGAGAAATTCCCCAAAGGAAAAGGCAGCCCCCCACATATAATGACTGTGAGTAAAGATGAAAATACAAACACAGAGATGAAATAGATTTAGCAAAGTGAGGCCCGACTTACTGAACAGACTGAGGATAGGAAAGGTTGCTTTGCGGTCAGCACAAAAACCTACAAAAAGACCACGCAGAGGGCGCAAAAAGACCCTCCGCACCGACTCACGGTGCGGAGGCGCTCCCTCTGCGTCCCAGAGCATCCAGCAAGCAAGACAACAATAAAATTGTGAATTACTGGTGTGAATTACTGGTATGATGGACTCCTCGCCAGAGACGGACTACACCTCAACAAACCTGGGAAACACACATTCGCCAGAAGACTCGCTACACTCATCAGGAGGGCGTTAAACTAGAAGAAGAGGGGACGGGAAGAAAAACATTAGACTCGAACAAAGACGACCCAGGAAAACATACTCAGAAGGGAGGTAAGAACATTTCTAAAACAATCCACAGTGAGGAGATTGGAACAAAACAAAATCCTCTAAACTGCATGCTCGCAAACGCCAGAAGCCTGACAAACAAGATGGAAGAACTAGAAGCAGAAATATCTACAGGTAACTTTGACATAGTGGGAATAACCGAGACATGGTTAGATGAAAGCTATGACTGGGCAGTTAACTTACAGGGTTACAGTCTGTTTAGAAAGGATCGTAAAAATCGGAGAGGAGGAGGGGTTTGTCTCTATGTAAAGTCTAGTCTAAAGTCCACTTTAAGGGAGGATATTAGCGAAGGGAATGAGGATGTCGAGTCCATATGGGTTGAAATTCATGGAGGGAAAAATGGTAACAAAATTCTCATTGGGGTCTGTTACAAACCCCCAAATATAACAGAAAGCATGGAAAGTCTACTTCTAAAGCAGATAGATGAAGCTGCAACCCATAATGAGGTCCTGGTTATGGGGGACTTTAACTACCCGGATATTAACTGGGAAACAGAAACCTGTGAAACCCATAAAGGCAACAGGTTTCTGCTAATAACCAAGAAAAATTATCTTTCACAATTGGTGCAGAATCCAACCAGAGGAGCAGCACTTTTAGACCTAATACTATCTAATAGACCTGACAGAATAACAAATCTGCAGGTGGTTGGGCATTTAGGAAATAGCGACCACAATATTGTGCAGTTTCACCTGTCTTTCACTAGGGGGACTTGTCAGGGAGTCACAAAAACATTGAACTTTAGGAAGGCAAAGTTTGAACAGCTTAGAGATGCCCTTAATCTGGTAGACTGGGACAATATCCTCAGAAATGAGAATACAGATAATAAATGGGAAATGTTTAAGAACATCCTAAATAGGCAGTGTAAGCGGTTTATACCTTGTGGGAATAAAAGGACAAGAAATAGGAAAAACCCAATGTGGCTAAACAAAGAAGTAAGACAGGCAATTAACAGTAAAAAGAAAGCATTTGCACTACTAAAGCAGGATGGCACCATTGAAGCTCTAAAAAACTATAGGGAGAAAAATACTTTATCTAAAAAACTAATTAAAGCTGCCAAAAAGGAAACAGAGAAGCACATTGCTAAGGAGAGTAAAACTAATCCCAAACTGTTCTTCAACTATATCAATAGTAAAAGAATAAAAACTGAAAATGTAGGCCCCTTAAAAAATAGTGAGGAAAGAATGGTTGTAGATGACGAGGAAAAAGCTAACACATTAAACACCTTCTTCTCCACGGTATTCACGGTGGAAAATGAAATGCTAGGTGAAATCCCAAGAAACAATGAAAACCCTATATTAAGGGTCACCAATCTAACCCAAGAAGAGGTGCGAAACCGGCTAAATAAGATTAAAATAGATAAATCTCCGGGTCCGGATGGCATACACCCACGAGTACTAAGAGAACTAAGTAATGTAATAGATAAACCATTATTTCTTATTTTTAGTCACTCTATAGCGACAGGGTCTGTTCCGCAGGACTGGCGCATAGCAAATGTGGTGCCAATATTCAAAAAGGGCTCTAAAAGTGAACCTGGAAATTATAGGCCAGTAAGTCTAACCTCTATTGTTGGTAAAATATTTGAAGGGTTTCTGAGGGATGTTATTCTGGATTATCTCAATGAGAATAACTGTTTAACTCCATATCAGCATGGGTTTATGAGAAATCGCTCCTGTCAAACCAATCTAATCAGTTTTTATGAAGAGGTAAGCTATAGACTGGACCACGGTGAGTCATTGGACGTGGTATATCTCGATTTTTCCAAAGCGTTTGATACCGTGCCGCACAAGAGGTTGGTACACAAAATGAGAATGCTTGGTCTGGGGGAAAATGTGTGTAAATGGGTTAGTAACTGGCTTAGTGATAGAAAGCAGAGGGTGGTTATAAATGGTATAGTCTCTAACTGGGTTGCTGTGACCAGTGGGGTACCGCAGGGGTCAGTATTGGGACCTGTTCTCTTCAACATATTCATTAATGATCTGGTAGAAGGTTTACACAGTAAAATACCGATATTTGCAGATGATACAAAACTATGTAAAGCAGTTAATACAAGAGAAGATAGTATTCTGCTACAGATGGATCTGGATAAGTTGGAAACTTGGGCTGAAAGGTGGCAGATGAGGTTTAACAATGATAAATGTAAGGTTATACACATGGGAAGAGGGAATCAATATCACCATTACACACTGAACGGGAAACCACTGGGTAAATCTGACAGGGAGAAGGACTTGGGGATCCTAGTTGATGATAAACTTACCTGGAGCAGCCAGTGCCAGGCAGCAGCTGCCAAGGCAAACAGGATCATGGGGTGCATTAAAAGAGGTCTGGATACACATGATGAGAGCATTATACTGCCTCTGTACAAATCCCTAGTTAGACCGCACATGGAGTACTGTGTCCAGTTTTGGGCACCGGTGCTCAGGAAGGATATAATGGAACTAGAGAGAGTACAAAGGAGGGCAACAAAATTAATAAAGGGGATGGGAGAACTACAATACCCAGATAGATTAGCGAAATTAGGATTATTTAGTCTAGAAAAAAGACGACTGAGGGGCGATCTAATAACCATGTATAAGTATATAAGTGGACAATACAAATATCTCGCTGAGGATCTGTTTATACCAAGGAAGGTGACGGGCACAAGGGGGCATTCTTTGCGTCTGGAGGAGAGAAGGTTTTTCCACCAACATAGAAGAGGATTCTTTACTGTTAGGGCAGTGAGAATCTGGAATTGCTTGCCTGAGGAGGTGGTGATGGCGAACTCAGTCGAGGGGTTCAAGAGAGGCCTGGATGTCTTCCTGGAGCAGAACAATATTGTATCATACAATTATTAGGTTCTGTAGAAGGACGTAGATCTGGGTATTTATTATGATGGAATATAGGCTGAACTGGATGGACAAATGTCTTTTTTCGGCCTTACTAACTATGTTACTATGTTACTATGTTACTATGTAAAAATAGCGAGCTGGACAGAAAAATAGCAAACAAAAGAAAATACAAGCAGGAACTTAGCTTCTGCTGGGAAGACAGGTCACAAGAACGATCCAGGAGTGAACTAGACCAATACTGGAACATTGACAGGTGGCATGGAGCAAAGATCTAAGTGGAGTTAAATAGAGCAGCCAGCTAACGAATTAACCTCGTCACCTGTGGAAGGAAACTCAGAAACACCCACCAGAGGAAGTCCATGGACAGAACCAGCCGAAGTACCATTCATGACCACAGGAGGGAGCCCGACAACAGAATTCACAACAGTACCCCCCCCTTGAGGAGGGGTCACCGAACCCTCACCAGAGCCCCCAGGCCGACCAGGATGAGCCAAATGAAAGGCACGAACCAGATCGTCAGCATGAACATCAGAGGCAAAAACCCAAGAATTATCTTCCTGACCATAACCCTTCCACTTGACCAGGTACTGAAGTTTCCGTCCCGAAATACGAGAATCCAAAATCTTCTCCACCACATACTCCAACTCCCCCTCAACCAACAGCGGGGCAGGATGATCAACGGATGGAACCACAGGCGCCACGTATCTCCGCAATAACGACCTATGGAACACATTATGGATGGCAAAAGAAGCAGGAAGGGCCAAACGAAATGACACAGGATTGATAACCTCAGAAATCTTATACGGACCAATGAAACGAGGCTTAAACTTAGGAGAGGAAACCTTCATAGGAACATAACGAGACGACAACCAAACCAAATCCCCAACACGAAGTCAGAGACCCACACAGCGCCGGCGGTTAGCGAAACGTTGAGCCTTCTCCTGGGACAATGTCAAATTGTCCACCACATGAGTCCAAATCTGCTGCAACCTATCCACCACAGTATCCACACCAGGACAGACCGAAGACTCAACTTGCCCTGAAGAGAAACGAGGATGGAAACCAGAATTGCAGAAAAACGGCGAAATCAAAGTAGCCGAGCTGGCCCGATTATTAAGGGCGAACTCAGCCAACGGCAAAAAGGACACCCAATCATCCTGATCAGCAGAAACAAAGCATCTCAGATATGTTTCCAAAGTTTGATTGGTTCGTTCGGTTTGGCCATTTGTCTGAGGATGGAAAGCCGAGGAAAAAGACAAATCAATGCCCATCCTAGCACAAAAGGATCGCCAAAACCTCGAAACAAACTGGGAACCTCTGTCAGAAACGATGTTCTCCGCGATACCATGTAAACGAACCACATGCTGGAAAAATAATGGCACCAAATCAGAGGAGGAAGGCAACTTAGACAAAGGTACCAAATGGACCATCTTAGAAAAGCGATCACAAACCACCCAAATGACCGACATCTTTTGAGAGACGGGGAGATCCGAAATAAAATCCATAGAAATATGCGTCCAGGGCCTCTTCGGGACCGGCAAGGGCAAAAGCAACCCACTGGCACGAGAACAGCAGGGCTTAGCCCGAGCACAAGTCCCACAGGACTGCACAAAAGAACGCACATCCCGTGACAAAGACGGCCACCAAAAGGATCTAGCCACCAAATCTCTGGTACCAAAGATTCCAGGATGCCCAGCCAACACTGAACAATGAATTTATGAGATAACTCTACTAGTCCATCTATCAGGGACAAACAGTTTCTCCGCTGGGCAACGGTCAGGTCTATCAGCCTGAAATTTTTGCAGCACCCGCCGCAAATCAGGGGAGATGGCAGACAAAATTACCCCCTCTTTGAGAATACCCGCCGGCTCAGGAACACCTGGAGAGTCAGGCACAAAACTCCTTGACAGGGCATCAGCCTTCACATTCATAGAGCCCGGAAGGTACGAAACCACAAAATCAAAACGGGAGAAAAATAACGACCATCGAGCCTGTCTCGGATTCAACCGTTTGGCAGACTCAAGATAAGTCAAATTCTTGTGATCTGTCAAGACCACCACGTGATGCTTGGCTCCTTCAAGCCAATGACGCCACTCCTCGAATGCCCACTTCATGGCCAACAACTCTCGATTACCAACATCATAATTACGCTCAGCAGGCGAAAACTTTCTAGAAAAGAAAGCACATGGCTTCATCACCGAGCCATCAGAACTTCTTTGCGACAAAATAGCCCCTGCTCCAATCTCAGAAGATCAACCTCAACCTGAAACGGGAGCGAAACATCTGGCTGGCACAACACAGGGGCAGAAGAAAAACGATGCTTCAACTCCTGAATAGCCTCCACAGCTGCAGAAGACCAATTGACCACATCAGCACCCTTCTTGGTCAAATTAGTCAACGGTTTAGCAACACTAGAAAAATTAGCGATGAAGCGCCGATAAAAATTAGCAAAGCCCAGGAACTTTTGCAAGCTCTTCACAGATGTCGGCTGAGTCCAATCGTAAATGGCCTGGACTTTAACAGGGTCCATCTCGATAGTAGAAGGGGAAAAAATGAACCCCAAAAATGAAACCTTCTGAACTCCAAAGAGACACTTTGACCCCTTCACAAACAAGGAATTCGCACGAAGGACCTGGAACACCATTCTGACCTGCTTCACATGAGACTCCCAATCATCCGAAAAGACCAAAATATCATCCAAATACACAATCAGGAATTTATCCAGGTACTCTCGGAAGATGTCATGCATAAAGGACTGAAATACCGATGGAGCATTGGAAAGCCCGAATGGCATAACCAGGTACTCAAAATGGCCCTCGGGCGTACTAAATGCTGTTTTCCATTCATCGCCTTGTTTAATACGCACAAGATTATACGCCCCTCGAAGATCTATCTTGGTGAACCAACTAGCCCCTTTAATACGAGCAAACAAAGCAGACAGCAACGGCAAAGGATACTGAAATTTGACTGTAATTTTATTAAGAAGGCGGTAATCAATACAAGGTCTCAAAGAACCATACTTCTTGGCCACAAAAAAGAACCCTGCTCCCAACGGTGATGACGACGGGCGAATATGGCCTTTCTCCAAGCATTCCTTTATATAACTCCACATAGCGGCGTGTTCTGGCACAGATAAATTGAACAATCAGCCCTTAGGAAACTTACTACCAGGAATCAAATTAATTGCACAATCGCAATCCCTATGAGGAGGTAGGGCACTGGCTTTGGGCTCATCAAATACATCCCGATAATCCGACAAAAATTCTGGAACTTCAGAAGGAGTGGAAGACGAAATAGACAAAAATGGAACATCACCATGTACCCCCTGGCAACCCCAGCTGGACACAGACATAGATTTCCAGTCCAATACTGGATTATGAACCTGTAGCCATGGCAACCCCAAAACTACCACATCATGCAAATTATGCAACACCAGAAAGCGGATATCCTCCTGATGTGCAGGAGCCATGCATATGGTCAATTGGGTCCAGTACTGAGGCTTATTCTTGGCCAAAGGCGTAGCATCAATTCCTCTCAATGGAATAGGATACTGCAAGGGCTCCAAGAAAAAACCACAGCGCCTAGCATACTCCAAGTCCATCAAATTCAGGGCAGCGCCTGAATCCACAAATGCCATAACAGAATAGGATGACAAAGAGCAAATCAGAGTAGCGGACAATAGAAATTTAGACTGTACCGTACCAATGGTGGCAGACCTAGCGAACCGCTTAGTGCGCTTAGGACAATCGGAGATAGCATGAGTGGAATCACCACAGTAAAAACATAGCCCATTCCGACGTCTGTGTTCTTGCCGTTCAGCTCTCGTCAAAGTCCTATCACATTGCATAGGCTCTGGCCCATGCTCAGATAGTACCGCCAAATGGTGCACAGCTTTACGCTCACGCAAGCGTGGATCGATCTGAATGGCCAAAGACATAGACTCATTCAGACCAACAGGCATGGGAAATCCCACCATGACATCCTTAAGGGCTTCAGAGAGACCCTTTCTGAAGATTGCTGCCAGGGCAGATTCATTCCACTGAGTGAGCACAGACTACTTTCTAAACTTCTGACAATATATCTCCGCTTCATCCTGACCCTGACACAGAGCCAGCAAGATTTTCTCTGCCTGATCCACTGAATTAGGTTCGTCATAAAGCAATCCAAGCGCCAGGAAAAACGCATCAACATCACGCAATGCTGGATCTCCTGGCACAAGGGAAAATGCCCAGTCTTGAGGGTCACCACGTAACAAAGAAATAATGATCTTTACTTGTTGAACAGGGTCACCTGAGGAGCGAGGTTTCAAGGCAAGAAACAATTTACAATTATTTTTGAAATTCAAGAACTTAGATCTATCACCAAAAAACAAATCAGGAATTGGAATCCTAGGCTCTGACATCGGATTCTGAACCACAAAATCTTGAATGTTTTGTACCCTTGCAGTGAGATTATCCATCCAAGAGGACAGACCTTGAATGTCCATGTTTACACCTGTGTCCTGAACCATCCAGAGGTAAAGGGGAAAAGAGAGACAAAACACACTGCAAAGAAAAAAAAATGGTCTCAGAACTTCTCTTATCCCTCTATTGAGATGCATTAATACTTTGGGCCACCTGTACTGTTATGACCTGGTGGTCAGGACAATAATGGACCTGGTGGTTAAGAGCACACGGAATGACCTGATAGTTACTGATAATAAAGAATGAGCTCTGGGACGTGGGAACTCTGCTGACCGCAATCCCTAATCCTATCACACACACTAGAAATAGCCGTGGATTGCTCCTAACGCTCCCTATGCAACTCGGCACAGCCTAAGGAACTAGCTAGCCCTGAAGATAGAAAAATAAAGCCTATCTTGCCTCAGAGAAATTCCCCAAAGGAAAAGGCAGCCCCCCACATATAATGACTGTGAGTAAAGATGAAAATACAAACACAGAGATGAAATAGATTTAGCAAAGTGAGGCCCGACTTACTGAACAGACTGAGGATAGGAAAGGTTGCTTTGCGGTCAGCACAAAAACCTACAAAAAGACCACGCAGAGGGCGCAAAAAGACCCTCCGCACCGACTCACGGTGCGGAGGCGCTCCCTCTGCGTCCCAGAGCTTCCAGCAAGCAAGACAACAATAAAAATAGTGAGCTGGACAGAAAAATAGCAAACCAAAGAAAATACAAGCAGGAACTTAGCTTCTGCTGGGAAGACAGGTCACAAGAACGATCCAGGAGTGAACTAGACCAATACTGGAACATTGACAGGTGGCATGGAGCAAAGATCTAAGTGGAGTTAAATAGAGCAGCCAGCTAACGAATTAACCTTGTCACCTAAGGAAGGAAACTCAGAAACACCCACCAGAGGAAGTCCATGGACAGAACCAGCCGAAGTACCATTCATGACCACAGGAGGGAGCCCGACAACAGAATTCACAACACTCCGCCTCCTAGCTTCAGGTGTTTTAATTACAGCAGGTCCAATACCCCTCCACAGAGAGAGAGAATTTTAGTCTAAGAAGAGGTTTCACATGTACCCATTCAGATGGAGACGTTTATTCTCAGCGAGGTAAAGCAAGTTTAGGACCTGGTATAAGAGAGATGCCGTAAAGGGGCTACCAGGTACACATAAAATTGGCCATTTTTATGCGCTAAAAGCTTTCATTTTTCATATTTCTAGTGCAGTAATGCAGTTCAAATTTCGTGTTTTCAAGTTTACATGTTTTAGCACTGCAGTGTGCTGCCTTATTTACTTAACTATATACGAGTTGGCGACTCTAGGTTCAGCACCTGTTCACACTTAATCTATGTTTGGATGTGCCGGTCAGGTTTTTGAAATGTATTCTTTAGCCTTCTGATCGTGCACTCCGCCTCCTAGCTTCAGGTGTTTTAATTACAGCAGGTCCAATACCCCTCCACAGAGAGAGAGAATTTTAGTCTAAGAAGAGGTTTCACATGTACCCATTCAGATGGAGACGTTTATTCTCAGCGAGGTAAGGCAAGTTTAGGACCTGGTATAAGAGAGATGCCGTAAAGGGGCTACCAGGTACACATAAAATTGGCCATTTTTATGTGCTAAAAGCTCTCATTTTTCATATTTCTAGTGCAGTAATGCAGTTCAAATTTCGTGTTTTCAAGTTTACATGTTTTAGCGCTGCAGTGTGCTGCCTTATTTACTTAACTATATACGAGTTGGCGACTCTAGGTTCAGCACCTGTTAACACTTAGTCTATGTTTGGATGTGCCGGTCAGGTTTTTGAAATGCATCCTAGCACAAAAGGCCCGCCAAAATCTAGAGACAAACTGAGAACCTCTGTCAGACACAATATTCTCCGGAATGCCATGCAAACGAACCACATGCTGAAAAAATAATGGAACCAGATCTGAGGAGGAAGGCAACTTAGGCAAAGGTACCAGATGGACCATTTTAGAGAACCGTCACAAACAACCCAGATAACAGACATCTTCTGGGAAACAGGAAGATCCGAAATAAAATCCATGGAAATATGCGTCCAGGGCCTCTCAGGGACCGGCAAAGGCAAAAGCAACCCACTAGCGCGGGAACAGCAAGACTTGGCCCGGGCGCAAGTCCCACAGGACTGCACAAAAGCACGCACATCGCGCGACAAGGAAGGCCACCAAATGGACCTAGCAACCAAAGCTCTGGTACCAAAAATCCCAGGATGCCCAGCCAACACTGAACAATGAACCTCAGAAATTACCTTACTTGTCCATCTATCAGGAACAAACAGCTTCCCCACTGGACAGCAGTCAGGCCTATCAGCCTGAAATTCCTGAAGCACCCGCCGCAAATCAGGGGAGATAGCAGAAAGAATCACCCCCTCCTTAAGAATGCCAACCTGCTCAAGGACTCCAGGAGAATCAGGCGAAAAACTCCTAGAGAGGGCATCAGCCTTAACATTCTTAGATCCCGGAAGATACGAGACCACAAAATCAAAACGGGAGAAAAACAGGGACCATCGAGTCTGTCTAGGTTTCAGCCGCTTGGCCGACTCGAGGTAAATCAGATTCTTATGATCGGTCAGTACCACAACACGGTGTTTAGCTCCCTTAAGCCAATGTCGCCACTCCTCAAACGCCAACTTCATAGCCAACAACTCCCGATTGCCGACATCATAATTGCGTTCCGCAGGCAAAAACTTTCTGGAATAAAAAGCTCACGGTTTCATCAAAGAGCCATCAGACTCCCTCCTTAACATAACTCCGCATGGCGGCATGCTCTGGCACAGACAGATTGAAAAGTCGGCCCTTAGGGAACTTGCAACCAGGAATCAAGTTAATAGCACAATCACAGTCCCTGTGCGGTGGAAGGGAACTGGACTTGGGCTCATCAAATACATCCTGGAAATCCGACAAAAACTCAGGGACCTCAGAAGAGGGGGAAGAGGAAATTGACATCAAAGGAACTTCACTATGTACTCCTCAACAACCCCAACTAGTCACCGACATAGTTTTCCAATCCAGCACCGGATTATGTTCCTGTAACCATGGAAATCCCAGTACAACAACATCATGCAGGTTATGCAACACCAGAAAACGGCAATCTTCCTGATGTGCAGGAGCCATGTACATAGTCATCTGTGTCCAGTACTGAGGTTTATCCTTGGCCAAGGGTCTAGCATCAATACCCCTCAAAGGAATAGGGCTCTGCAAAGGCTGCAAGGAAAAACAACAGCGCCTGGCGAATTCTAAGTCCATTAAGTTCAGGGCAGCGCCTGAATCCACAAATGCCATGACAGAAAAGGACGACAATGAGCAAATCAGGGTCACAGATAAGAGAAATTTAGGCTGTATAGTACTAATGGTAACAGACCTAGCGACTCTCTTAGTACGCTTAGGGCAATCAGAGATAACATGAGCTGAATCACCACAGTAAAAACACAGCCTATTCTGACGTCTGAATTCCTGCCGTTCTATTCTAGTCAAAATCCTATCACATTGCATAGGTTCAGGACTTTGCTCAGAGGATACTGCCATATGGTGCACAGCTTTGCGCTCGCGCAGACGCCGATCAATCTGAATGGCTAGAGACATAGATTCCCTCAAACCGGCAGGCGTAGGAAAGCCCACCATAACATCTTTAAGGGTTTCAGAAAGACCTTTTCTGAAAATAGCAGCCAGAGCCTCTTCATTCCATTTAGTGAGCACAGACCATTTTCTAAATTTCTGGCAGTATAACTCTGCCGCTTCCTGACCTTGACACAAGGCCAACAGGGTTTTTTCTGCATGATCCACAGAATTAGGTTCGTCATACAATAATCCGAGCGCTTGAAAAAATGCATCTACATTCAATAATGCCGGATCCCCTGTTTCAAGAGAAAAAGCCCAGTCTTGAGGGTCACCACGCAGCAAGGATATGATGATTTTTACTTGCTGAATGGGATCACCAGAAGAACGGGGCTTCAAAGCAAAAAACAATTTGCAGTTATTTTTAAAGTTCAAAAACTTGGATCTGTCCCCAAAAAACAAATCAGGAGTAGGAATTCTAGGCTCTAAAGCCGGAGTCTGGACAACATAGTCCTGGATACTCTGTACTCTTGCAGCAAGTTGATCCATACGAGAAAACAAACCCTGAACATCCATGCCAAAGCATATATCCTGAACCACCCAGATATCAAGAGGAAAAAAAAGACAAACCAGAGCACAGAAAAAAAATGGTTCAGAACTTTCTTTTCCTTCTTTTGAGATGCATTTAATTCATTTTTGGCCACTTGTACTGTTATGATACGGTGGTCTAGGAGCAACATGGAACGAGCTCTGAAGGAAGTGGTAACTGTACTGACCGCAGTCCCTAAGCTCAACACAACACTAGAAGTAGCCGTGGAATGCTCCTAACTCTCCCTAGGCATCTCGTCACAGCCTAAGAGCTAACTACCCCTAAAGAAAGAAGCAGGAAAGCTTTCTTGCCTCAGAGAAAATCCTCAAAGGATAGATTAGCCCCCCACAAATAATGACTGTGAGTGGAGAGGGAAAAGACATACACAGAATGAAACCAGGATGAGCACAGGAGGCCAGTCTAGCTAAATAGGACAGGATGGAATACTGTGTGGTCAGTATAAAACACTACAAAAATCCACGCAGAGTTTACAAAAAAATCTCCACACCTGACTAAATGTGTGGAGGGCAAATCTGCCTCCCAGAGCTTCCAGCAAGACAGAATTAATTCACACTGATAAGCTGGACAAACATAGAAAGCACAGAATGGATAAGTCCACAATCTATGGACAGAAAAGAGCAAGCAAAAACTTAGCTTTGCTGAACTGGTCAGGATAACAGGGAACTCCAAAGAGATGTGAATCCAACCAGGAACCATTTACAAGTGGCACTGGCTGAAGAAAGAGCCAGGCCTAAGTAGCGGAGCAGAAGAGACGATAAGTGGAGGCAGCTGATGACAGCTAACTCCAAGGAGCAGCCATACCACTAGAAACCACAAGAGGGAGCCCAAGAGCAGAACTCACAAAAGTGCCACTTACAACCACCGGAGGGAGCCTAAGAGCGGAATTCACAACACTGCCCCCAGCCACCCCAGAAAAGGCACATCTGTAAGATGCACCTATTCTGGCACTTGGCCACTCTCTTCCCATTCCCGTGTAGCAGTGGGATATGGGGTAATGAAGGGTTAATGTCACCTTGCTATTGTAAGGTGACATTAAGCCAGATTAATAATGGAGAGGCGTCAATTATGACACCTATCCATTATTAATCCAATTGTATGAAAGAGTTAAAAAAAACACAAACACATTATTAATAAGTATTTTAATGAAATAAACACACCGTTTGTTTTAATATTTTATTGTATGCTCAATCCACCTGAAGACCCTCGCTCTGTAACAAAGAAAAAATAATAAACCAACAATATACATACCTTCCGTAGATCTGTAATGTCCCACGTTGTAAATCCATCTGAAGGGGTTAAAATATTTTACAGCCAGGAGCTCTGCTAATGCAGCGCTGCTCGTGGCTGTAAACCCCAGCGAATGAAGGTAATGTAGGTCAATGACCTGTAGTTAACTTCATTCGCGGTGATGCGCCCTCTGCTGGTTGTCCCTGGAGCGTGGGAAAAGTTCCCAGGCTCGAGGTCATATGAGGACATCCAGCAGGGGGCGCATCACCGCCAATGAAGGTAACTATAGGTCATTGACCTACATTACCTTCATTCCCCGGGGTTTTACAGCCACGAGCAGTGCTGCATTAGCAGAGCTCCTGGCTGTAAAATATTTTAATCCCTTCAGATGGATTTACAACGTGGGACGTTACAGATCTACGGAAGGTATGTATTTTGTTGGTTTATTATTTTTTATTTGTTACAGAGCGAGGGTCTTCAGGTGGATTGGCAGTACAATAAAATATTAAAACAACCTGTGTCTTTATTTCATTAAAATACTTTTTAATAATGTGTGTGTTTTTTTTAACCATTTAATGCAATTGGATTAATAATGGATCGGTGTCAGAATTGACACCTCTCCATTATTAATCTGGCTTAATGTCACCTTACAATAGCAAGGTGACATTAACCCTTCATTACCCCATATCCCACCACTATATGGGACTGGGAAGAGAGTGGCCAAGTGCCAGAATTGCCTTTAACCCTTAAATTTAATAGCTTTCAGCAATTTAAGGGTTAAATCGCAGAAAAAATTGGCGTGGGCTCCCGCGCAATTTTCTCCGCCAGAGTAGTAAAGCCAGTGACTGAGGGCAGATATTAATAGCCTAGAGAGGGTCCACGGTTTTTGGCCCCCCCCTGGCTAAAAACATCTGCCCCCAGCCACCCCAGAAAAGGCACATCTGTAAGATGCGCCTATTCTGGAACTTGGCCACTCTCTTCCCATTCCCGTGTAGCGGTGGGATATAGGGTAATGAAGGGTTAATGTCACCTTGCTATTGTAAGGTGACATTAAGCCAGATTAATAATGGAGAGGTGTCAATTCTGACACCTATCAATTATTAATCCAATTGCATTAAATGGTTAAAAAAAACACACACATTATTAAAAAGTATTTTAATGAAATAAAGACACAGGTTGTTTTAATATTTTATTGTACTGCCAATCCACCTGAAGACCCTCACTCTGTAACAAAGAAAAAATAATAAACCAACAATATACATACCTTCCGTAGATCTGTAACGTCCCACGTTGTAAATCCATCTGAAGGGGTTAAAATATTTTACAGCCAGGAGCTCTGCTAATGCAGCGCTGCTCGTGGCTGTAAACCCCAGCGAATGAAGGTAATGTAGGTCAATGACCTATAGTTACCTTCATTCGCAGTGATGCGCCCCCTGTTGGATGTCCTCATATGACCTCGAGCCTGAGAACTTTTCCCACGCTCCAGGGACAACCAGCAGAGGGCGCATCACCGCGAATGAAGGTAACTACAGGTCATTGACCTACATTACCTTCATTCGCTGGGGTTTACAGCCACGAGCAGCGCTGCATTAGCAGAGCTCCTGGCTGTAAAATATTTTAACGCCTTCAGATGGATTTACAACGTGGGACATTACAGATCTACGGAAGATATGTATATTGTTGGTTTATTATTTTTTCTTTGTTACAGAGCGAGGGTCTTCAGGTGTATTGAGCGTACAATAAAATATTAAAACAAATGGTGTGTTTATTTCATTAAAATACTTTTTAATAATGTATTTGTGTTTTTTTTTAACTCTTTCATACAATTGGATTAATAATGGATAGGTGTCAGAATTGACGACTCTCCATTATTAATCTGGCTTAATGTCACCTTACAATAGCAAGGTGGCATTAACCCTTCATTACCCCATATCCCACCGCTACACGGGAATGGGAAGAGAGTGGCCAAGTGCCAGAATAGGGGCATCTTACAGATGTGCCTTTTCTGGGGTGGCTGGGGGCAGGTGTTTTTAGCCAGGGGGGGACAATAACCGTGAACCCTCTCCAGGCTATTAATATCTGCCCTCAGTCACTGGCTTTACTACTCTGACGGAGAAAATTGCGCGGGAGCCCACGCCAATTTTTTCTGCGATTTAACCCTTAAATGTAAGAGCTAGAGCGCCGAAATTTTGCATATACACACTACTAACATTAGTAGTGTGGAATATGCAAAAAAAGGGGGATATGACATGGTTTACTGTATGTAAACCATGTCTCATATCATGTCGGGTTTTGGCAGGAGATAGCAAAAGCCGGTAATTGAATTACCGGCTTTACAGCTATATCGCCCTGAAGGAAATATTTAAAAAAAAAAACATAGAGTTTTATTGGGTTTCGAGTTTCGGCCGATCTCCGACCCCGACTTTTCAATAGGATCGGCCGATTTCACTCGACCCGACTTTTGAGAAAGTCGGGTTTCGTGAAACCCGACTCGACCCTAAAAAACTAAAAGTCACTCAACCCTAGTTCCAACCACCGTGTCTTTGTGCGACGCAGAAAAGGTGAACGGATGGACTCCATATGCCTGGTTCCCACAGTGAAACATGGAGGAGGAGGTGTGATGGTGTGGGGGTGCTTTGCTGGTGACACTGTTGGGGATTTATTCAAAATTGAAGGCATGCTGAACCAGCATGGCTACCACAGCATCTTGCAGCGGCATGCTATTCCATCCGGTTTGCGCTTAGTTGGACAATCATTTATTTTTCAACAGGACAATGATCCCAAACACACCTCCAGGCTGTGTAAGGGCTATTTGACCAAGAAGGAGAGTGATGGGGTGCTACGCCAGATGACCTGGTCTCCACAGTCACCAGACCTGAACCCAATCAAGATGGTTTGGGGTGAGCTGGACCACAGAGTGAAGGCAAAAGGGCCTACAAGTGCTAAGCATCTCTGGGAACTCCTTCAAGATTGTTGGAAGACCATTTCCGGTGACTACCACTTGAAGCTCATCATGAGAATGCCAAGATTGTGCAAAGCAGTCATCAAAGCAAAAGGTGGCTACTTTGAAGAACCTAGAATATAAGACATATTTTCAGTTGTTTCACACTTTTTTGTTAAGTATTTAATTCCACATGTGTTAATTCATAGTTTTGATGCCCTCAGTGTAAATTTACAATTTTCATAGTCATGAAAATACAGAAAAATCTTTAAATTAGAAGGTGTGTCCAAACTTTTGGTCTGTACTGTATATATAATGATATACAGTATACTCACATGTTTTTATTTTTGTCGTTTTTCAGATATGTGAAAAAAAAATAACCATGGAAGTATGGCGGTTACTATTATATATATATATATTGTAGGGATTAGCTCAGGTGAGCAATGGCAGGGCCGCAGTAATGAGGCAACACGCAGGCTTCCAGTCAATACTTCAGTGGTTTATTGTCACTTTAAACAGTCCGAGACAGAAAGTAAGAAAAAAACCAAACATACTCCAGCTTGGAGAACCACTGGTCTCAGACTCACCCTTACACGGGACGGGCTTAACTAAGCGGCTGCCAGGTCAGCGGCTTCCGCCAGGTGCCATTCCCAGGGCTGCTAAGAGTCGTGTCACCAACCTTTGTGACATGTATGGGAGAGAAAACAGTTCAGGCTCCTTCCAGCCTAGTTCCATCCCCAGAATAACATGTGCCAAACAAAAGAAACTCCATTACATAGTCTATAGCCACACCCACAGGTGAGGTATCCATCACATGGGCTGATCACATGATCGTGACATCACTGCAGGTCCTCAACTTTAGAGAAATAACAGGCCAAAACTTATCCTGCTGGGAGAAACATATCTTCCGTCCAGCACTACACCTTTTAGTGCACCACATACCTCCCCCCTTTGTTCAACCCTATGGGATGGACACATGACATACAGTGGACTCTGGACAGGGCATCTGCATTCCCCTGTAGTCTGCCGGCCCGATGTTCTACTGAAAATTTAAAATTTTGCAGGGACAGAAACCACCTGGTGACTCGTGCATTTCTCTCCTTAGCTTGACTCATCCATGTAAGAGGGGAGTGATCTGTCACCAAGCGAAATTTTCTCCCCAGCAAATAATAGCGAAGAGACTCAAGTGCCCATTTAATGGCCAGGCACTCTCTCTCCATAATACTGTACCTGCTTTCGGCTGGGGTAAGCTTCCGGCTCAGGAAACTAACGGGATGCTCTTCTCCGTTAATTTCTTGAGACAACACGGCACCCAGACCTATCTCAGAAGCATCGGTTTGCACGATGAACTCTCTTTTGAAATCAGGTGTAATCAGAACGAGTGTACCACACAGTACTGATTTTAACTTTACAAAGGCCTCTTCTAACTGATCATTCCATTGGACCATCACAGACTTCCTCCCTTTCAAGCAGTCTGTTAAAGGCGCGGACAACGTTGCAAAGTTGGGAACAAATCGTCTGTAATATCCCACTAAGCCTAAAAAGGCTTTTACCTGCTTTGTTGTGAGGGGACGGGGCCAGTTCTGTATTGCCTCCACTTTGTTTATTTGGGGCTTAAGGACCCCTCTCCCAATGACATAACCCAAGTACCGTGCTTCCTCCATCCCTATGGAACACTTCTTTGGATTGGCCGTTAGCCCTGCTTGTCGGAGAGAGTCAACCACCGCCTGTACCTTGGGTAAGTGACTTTCCCAGTCTGCACTGTACACAATAATATCATCCAGATAGGCTGAGGCATAACGGCGATGGGGACGGAGGACAATATCCATTAGCCGTTGGAACGTCGCCAGCGCACCATGCAAACCAAAAGGTAACACCTAGGGTTGAGCGACCTTGACCTTTTTGGAGTCGAGCCGTGTTTCGCGAAACCCGACTATCTTAAAAGTCGAGTCGAGTGGAATCGGCCGATTATCGCGAAAAGTCGGGTATCGACCGAAACACGAAACCCAATGCAAGTCAATGGGGGAGCATAGTCGGCAGTGAGTGGAGGCCAGGAAAACACCTACACTGGCCATTTTAAAGGCAAAAACATCCATTCTTGTTAATCGTAATTTAGCTTATAATAATTGGAAGGCATTTGAAATTGGGGGTAATTTGGCTAAAGTTGTGGGGGGTAGGGCTGGTTCAAGTAATTAGTGGGCCCAGTAAATCTGGACCACGTCACGGCAGTGGAGCAGGGAGAGGTAAGTATTTCAACTTTGCAAGTGCTGTGATCCTGAGCAAGCAGGGGGTGCCCACTCGTTGGCATTGGCACTGGCACAGGGCCCCTCAACGTACAGCGGTGTGTTTGCACTGCGGGGGCGCCTCCCACCAGCAGCAACACTTTTGCGTACTATGAGAGGCCCTGTGCCAGTGACGTCGCCAAAGAGTATTCCTCCCCCCACCTGATGAAGGAACCTGCACCTTCATCTGCACCTTCCTCTTTGTCCCCGTGTAAGGTGGTATGGTATGCTGGAAGGGGGACCTGACTTTCAGCAGGGTCACAATCTTGCAGTGTAGCGTGCACGGGGAATGTTGCATTATGGGTCAATGTACCAGCAGACTCATCTATCACTGGCTGGGCAATGGGCAGGATGAGGGGGGAACAGATATGGGCCCAAAGAATAAAGTGGGCTAAATGCAGTTCAAAATTGTTAACAGGACTAACCAGGGGGCATTGTTTTGTTCAGTGGAAGACAACTGGAATGAGAGGCTGACACAGAGAGTAGGCCCAAATCTGTAAGTATTCTAAATGCAGTTCAAAATTGGCAAGAGTAGTAAACAGGCGGCACAGCTTTGTTCAGTGGAGGAGAACAGCAAGGAGTGGCAGACACCGATAGTAAGCCCCAACCCAACTAGTAGGCCAAATGCAGTCTAACATTAACAACTACTTAACGAGAGCCTGAAAATGGAATTTCAGGACAGGAAACCAGGAGAACAGCAAGGAGCGGCAGACACTGTTAGTAGGCCCCAAACCAACTAGTACGCCAAATGCAGTTGTTCCATTTAAGCACTATTTAACAAGAGCCTGAAGATAGAAGCTTAGGAAAGGCAACCTGGAGAACACCTTGGAGCGGAAGACACCGTCTCTACACCCCATACCCAATTTGTAGGCCTAATGCAGTGTAGTTTTCACCAACTACTAAACGAGAGTAGGAAGATCGAAGCAATGTGGACGAAACATGGGGAACACCTTGGAGTGTAACACACCGTCTCTCTACACCCCATACCAAATTTGTAGGCCTAATGCAGTGTAGTTTTCACCAACTACTAAACGAGAGTAGGAAGATCGAAGCAATGTGGACAAAACATGGGGAACACCTTGGGGCGGCAGACACCGTTAGTAGGCCCTACCAAAGTTGTAGCCCCAATGCAGTTTTAAAATTCCTAGAGGCTGAAAACAAGACTATTGATGCTCTGCTTTTTTCAAAGGAAGACAGCTGTATTGAGTGGCGCAGACAGACACAGGTAGTAGGCCTTAAACCAAAAATGTGGCTCACTGCAGTTTAAAAAAGGTTACAGGGGTACACAGGCAGCATTGCTCTGGGCAGTGGAGGACAATTTCAATAGTGGACCGCAGACAGACTTTGTACGCCTACTATTAAAAAAAGGATGCTCTATGCAATTAAAAATAGGTTCCAGGGGTACACGGGCAGCAGTGGTCTGGTCAGTGGAGGCCTAGTGGAAGGAGGGACCGCAGACAGGCTTCGAAGGCCTAACATAATAAAATTGGACTGTAGGCACTTTTAAATAGGTTCCAGGGGTACACGGGCAGCAGTGGTCTGGTCAGTGTAGGAGTAGTAGAAAGAACGGGCCGCAGACAGGCTTCTAAGGCCTAACATAATAACATATGGCTGTAGGCACTTTATAATTGGTTCCAGGGGTACACGGGCAGCAGTGGTCTGGTCAGTGGAGGCCTAGTGGAAGGAGGGACCGCAGACAGGCTTCGAAGGCCTAACATAATAAAATTGGAATGTAGGCACATTTGAATAGGTTCCAGGGGTACACGGGCAGCAGTGGTCTGGTCAGTGTAGGAGTAGTAGAAAGAACAGGACGCAGACAGGCTTCTAAGGCCCAACATAATAAAATTGGGCTGTAGGCACTTTTAAATAGGTTCCAGGGGTACACGGGCAGCAGTGGTCTGGTCAGTGTAGGAGTAGTAGAAAGAACGGGCCGCAGACAGGCTTCTAAGGCCTAACATAATAACATATGGCTGTAGGCACTTTATAATTGGTTCCAGGGGTACACGGGCAGCAGTGGTCTGGTCAGTGGAGGCCTAATGGAAGGAGGGACCGCAGACAGGCTTCGAAGGCCTAACATAATAAAATTGGGCTGGCTGTAGGCAATTTAAAATTTGTTCCAGGGGTACACGGGCAGCAGTAGACAGGTCAGTGGAGGCCAAGTGGAAGGAGGGACCGCAGACAGGCTTAGAAGGCCTAACATAATAAAATTGGGCTTGCTGTAGGCAATTTAAAATTGGTTCCAGGGGTACACGGGCAGCAGTGATATGGTCAGTGGAGGCCTAGTGGAAGGAGGGACCGCAGACAGGCTTCGAAGGCCTAACATAATAAAATTGGGCTAGCTGTAGGCAATTTAAAATTTGTTCCAGGGGTACACGGGCAGCAGTAGACAGGTCAGTGGAGGCCTAGTGGAAGGAGGGACCGCAGACAGGCTTCGAAGGCCTAACATAATAAAATTGGGCTGGCTGTAGGCAATTTAAAATTGGTTCCAGGGGTACACGGGCAGCAGTGGTATGGTCAGTGGAGGCCTAGTGGAAGGAGTGACCGCAGACAGGCTTCGAAGGCCTAACATAATAACATTGGGCTGGCTGTAGGCAATTTAAAATTTGTTCCAGGGGTACACGGGCAGCAGTGGTATGGTCAGTGAAGGCCTAGTGGAAGGAGGGACCGCAGACAGGCTTCGAATGCCTAACATAATAAAATTGGGCTGGCTGTAGGCAATTTAAAATTGGTTCCAGGGGTACACGGGCAGCAGTGGTATGGTCAGTGGAGGCCTAGTGGAAGGAGGGACCGCAGACAGGCTTCGAAGGCCTAACATAATAAAATTGGGCTAGCTGTAGGCAATTTAAAATTTGTTCCAGGGGTACACAGGCAGCAGTAGACAGGTCAGTGGAGGCCTAGTGGAAGGAGGGACCGCAGAAATGCTTCGAAGGCCTAACATAATAAAATTGGGCTGGCTGTAGGCAATTTAAAATTGTTCCAGGGGTACACGGGCAGCAGTGGTATGGTCAGTGGAGGCCTAGTGGAAGGAGGGACCGCAGACAGGCTTCGAAGGCCTAACATAATAAAATTGGGCTGGCTGTAGGCAATTTAAAATTTGTTCCAGGGGTACACGGGCAGCAGTAGACAGGTCAGTGGAGGCCTAGTGGAAGGAGGGACCGCAGACAGGCTTCGAAGGCCTAACATAATAAAATTGGGCTTGCTGTAGGCAATTTAAAATTGGTTCCAGGGGTACACGGGCAGCAGTGGTATGGTCAGTGGAGGCCTAGTGGAAGGAGGGACCGCAGACAGGCTTCGAAGGCCTAACATAATAAAATTGGGCTGGCTGTAGGCAATTTAAAATTTGTTCCAGGGGTACACGGGCAGCAGTAGACAGGTCAGTGGAGGCCTAGTGGAAGGAGGGACCGCAGACAGGCTTCGAAGGCCTAACATAATAAAATTGGACTGGCTGTAGGCAATTTAAAATTGGTTCCAGGGGTACACGGGCAGCAGTGGTCTGGTCAGTGGAGGCCTAGTGGAAGGAGGGACCGCAGACAGGCTTCGAAGGCCTAACATAATAAAATTGGGCTTGCTGTAGGCAATTTAAAATTGGTTCCAGGGGTACACGGGCAGCAGTGGTATGGTCAGTGGAGGCCTAGTGGAAGGAGGGACCTGTTGTGAATTCTGTGGCTGAATTCACTCCTGTGGTCACAAGTGGTACTGCAGCTTCTGAGCTTCCTCCCTCAGGTGTTCTGGTGAGCTCGTTAACTGCTTCATTACTTAACTCCGCCTGATGCTGCTATCCTTGCTCCTTGTCAATGTTTCAGTGTTGGATCTGAGCTTCTCCTGATTGTTCCTGTGACCTGCTGCTCTGTATAGCTAAGTGCTTTTTGCTTTTTTGTTGCTTTTTTTCTGTCCAGCTTGTCTTTTGTTTTGCTGGAAGCTCTGAGACGCAAAGGGTGTACCGCCGTGCCGTTAGTTCGGCACGGTGGGTTTTTTTTGCCCCCTTTGCGTGGTTTTGCTTTAGGGTTTTTGGTAGACTGCAAAGTTCGCTTTACTGTCCTCGCTCTGTCCCAGAATATCGGGCCCCACTTTGCTGAATCTATTTCATCCCTACGTTTTGTCTTTTCATCTTACTCACAGTCATTATATGTGGGGGGCTGCCTTTTCCTTTGGGGAATTTCTCTGGGGCAAGTCAGGCCTATTTTTCTATCTTCAGGCTAGCTAGTTTCTTAGGCTGTGCCGAGTTGCCTAGGTAGTTGTTAGGCGCAATCCACAGCCGCTTTTAGTTGTGTTTAGGATAGGATCAGGTGTGCAGTCTACAGAGTTTCCACGTCTCAGAGCTCGTTCTTGTATTTTTGGGTATTTGTCAGATCACTGTGTGCGCTCTGATCGCTAAGCACACTGTGTTTCTGGATTGCCTTCATAACACCTGTCATTAGCAAACATAACAGTACAAGGAGCCCAACTAATGATTCTCAATAGAGGGAAAGAAAAAGTTCTGACATCATTTTTTTTTTTTTCCTGCTCTGTGTTCACTTTTTTTTTTCCCCTAGACATTTGGGTGATTCTGGACACAGGTGTGGACATGGATATTCAGGGTCTGTGCTCTTCAATGGATAATCTCGTTATAAATGTACAAAAAATTCAAGATACTATTGATCAGAAATCTATGTTAGAACCAAGAATTCCTATTCCTGATTTGTTTTTTGGAGATAGAACTAAGTTTCTAAGTTTCAAAAATAATTGTAAGCTATTTCTGGCCTTGAAACCTCATTCTTCTGGTAATCCTATTCAACAGGTTTTGATTATTATTTCTTTTTTGCGCGGCGACCCTCAAGACTGGGCATTTTCTCTTGCGCCAGGAGACCCTGCATTGAGTAGTGTCGATGCGTTTTTCCTGGCTCTCGGATTGCTTTACGATGAGCCTAATTCAGTGGATCAGGCTGAGAAAAATTTGCTGGCTTTGTGCCAGGGTCAGGATGATATAGAAGTATATTGTCAGAAATTTAGGAAATGGTCAGTACTCACTCAGTGGAATGAATCTGCGCTGGCAGCTTTGTTCAGAAAGGGTCTCTCTGAGGCTCTTAAGGATGTCATGGTGGGATTTCCTATGCCTGCTGGTTTGAATGAGTCTTTGTCTTTGGCCATTCAGATCGGTCGACGCTTGCGCGAGCGTAAATCTGTGCACCATTTGGCGGTACTGCCTGAGGTTAAACCTGAGCCTATGCAGTGCGATAGGACTATGACTAGAGTTGAACGGCAGGAATACAGACGTCTGAATGGTCTGTGTTTCTACTGTGGTGATTCCACTCATGCTATTTCTGATTGTCCTAAGCGCACTAAGCGGTCCGCTAGGTCTGCCGTCATTGGTAATGTACAGTCCAAATTCCTTCTGTCCATTACCTTGATATGCTCTTTGTCGTCGTTTTCTGTCATGGCGTTTGTGGATTCGGGCGCTGCCCTGAATCTGATGGATTTGGATTATGCTAAACGTTGTGGGTTTTTCTTGGAGCCTTTGCGGTGTCCTATTCCATTGAGAGGAATTGATGCTACACCTTTGGCCAAGAATAAACCTCAATACTGGGCCCAGCTGACCATGTGCATGGCTCCTGCACATCAGGAAGTTATTCGCTTTCTGGTGTTGCATAATCTGCATGATGTGGTCGTGTTGGGGTTGCCATGGCTACAAACCCATAATCCAGTATTGGATTGGAATTCCATGTCGGTATCCAGCTGGGGTTGTCAGGGGGTACATGGTGATGTTCCATTTTTGTCGATTTCATCATCCACCCCTTCTGAGGTCCCAGAGTTCTTGTCTGATTATCAGGATGTATTTGAAGAGCCCAAGTCCGATGCTCTACCTCCGCATAGGGATTGTGATTGTGCTATCAATTTGATTCCTGGTAGTAAATTCCCTAAAGGTCGATTATTTAATTTATCCGTGCCCGAACACGCCGCTATGCGCAGTTATGTGAAGGAATCCCTGGAGAAGGGACATATTCGCCCATCGTCATCACCACTGGGAGCAGGGTTCTTCTTTGTAGCCAAGAAGGATGGTTCGCTGAGACCGTGTATTGATTACCGCCTTCTTAATAAGATCACTGTTAAATTTCAGTATCCCTTGCCATTGTTATCTGACTTGTTTGCTCGGATTAAGGGGGCTAGTTGGTTCACTAAGATAGATCTTCGTGGTGCGTATAATCTGGTGAGAATCAGGCAAGGAGATGAATGGAAAACTGCATTCAATACGCCCGAGGGTCATTTTGAGTATCTAGTGATGCCGTTCGGACTTGCCAATGCTCCATCTGTGTTTCAGTCTTTTATGCATGACATCTTCCGTGAGTATCTGGATAAATTCCTGATTGTTTACTTGGATGACATTTTGATCTTCTCAGATGATTGGGAGTCTCATGTGAAGCAGGTCAGAATGGTTTTTCAGGTCCTGCGTGCTAACTCTTTGTTTGTGAAGGGATCAAAGTGTCTCTTCGGTGTGCAGAAAGTTTCATTTTTGGGGTTCATCTTTACCCCTTCTACTATCGAGATGGATCCAGTTAAGGTCCAAGCCATCCAGGATTGGATTCAGCCGACATCTCTGAAAAGTCTGCAAAAGTTCCTGGGCTTTGCTAATTTTTATCGTCGCTTCATCTGTAATTTTTCTAGCATTGCCAAACCATTGACCGATTTGACCAAGAAGGGTGCTGATTTGGTTAATTGGTCTTCTGCTGCTGTGGAAGCTTTTCAGGAGTTGAAGCGTCGTTTTTGTTCTGCCCCTGTGTTGTGTCAGCCAGATGTTTCTCTTCCGTTCCAGGTCGAGGTTGATGCTTCTGAGATTGGAGCAGGGGCGGTGAAAACCATGTGCTTTCTTTTCCAGGAAGTTTTCGCCCGCTGAGCGTAATTATGATGTGGGCAATCGAGAGTTGCTGGCCATGAAGTGGGCATTCGAGGAGTGGCGTCATTGGCTTGAAGGAGCTAAGCATCGCGTGGTGGTATTGACTGATCATAAGAACTTGACTTATCTCGAGTCTGCCAAGCGCTTGAATCCTAGACAGGCCCGTTGGTCGTTATTTTTTGCCCGCTTCGACTTTGTGATTTCGTACCTTCCGGGCTCTAAAAATGTGAAGGCGGATGCTCTGTCTAGGAGTTTTGTGCCCGACTCTCCGGGTTTATCTGAGCCAGCGGGTATCCTTAAGGAAGGAGTCATTGTGTCTGCCATCTCCCCTGATTTGCGGCGGGTGCTGCAAAAATTTCAGGCAAATAAACCTGATCGTTGTCCAGCAGAGAAACTATTCGTCCCTGATAGGTGGACTAATAAACTTATCTCTGAACTTCATTGTTCGGTGTTGGCTGGTCATTCTGGAATCTTTGGTACCAGAGAGTTAGTGGCTAGATCCTTCTGGTGGCCATCTCTGTCACGGGATGTACGTACTTTTGTGCAGTCCTGTGGGATTTGTGCTAGGGCTAAGCCCTGCTGTTCTCGTGCCAGTGGGTTGCTTTTGCCCTTGCCGGTCCCAAAGAGGCCTTGGACACATATTTCGATGGATTTCATTTCTGACCTTCCCGTTTCTCAAAAGATGTCAGTCATTTGGGTGGTCTGTGATCGCTTTTCTAAAATGGTCCATCTGGTGCCCTTGGCTAAATTGCCTTCCTCCTCTGATTTGGTACCTTTGTTCTTTCAGCATGTGGTTCGGTTGCATGGCATTCCTGAGAATATTGTTTCTGACAGAGGTTCCCAGTTTGTTTCAAGGTTTTGGCGACAGGGACCGCAGACAGGCTTCGAAGGCCTAACATAATAAAATTAGGCTGGCTGTAGGCAATTTAAAATTTGTTCCAGGGGTACACGGGCAGCAGTAGACAGGTCAGTGGAGGCCTAGTGGAAGGAGGGACCGCAGACAGGCTTCGAAGGCCTAACATAATAAAATTGGACTGGCTGTAGGCAATTTAAAATTGGTTCCAGGGGTACACGGGCAGCAGTGGTCTCGTCAGCGGAGGCCGATTATAATGAGTGTCTGCCAGTTAGTAGTCCAAAACAATAAATAAATGTGAATGTCTCGCATTAAAACAAAATGAAAACACTAAAGGGTGCAATCATTAGGTACAGGGGTGGGATCCTCTGCGTAGTTTCAGACCTACTAATTTGGCGCAAAGTATTTACTTTGGTAAATAGAGGACACTGCCCCTGACTATGTTAAGTACCATCATACATGTCAACACAATGGTATTGTCAGTGGCAGGAATGGAAGGATGTCAGCGCATAGACTAAACATTGGTGGAAGTGTGAGAGATAACTGTGGAAGTGGTAGAGCAATGTTTGACCTGGGGGTGGGTGAACTCTCTTGTGGCCGGCGGTACAGGCCCAGGGCCCCTCATGTTACAACAGTTTGTCTGACGTTGGGTGCGCACCACCACCGTCAGAGACACTTTATTGTACTATGAGGGACCCAGTGGCAGTGCTGTCGACCAAAAGCGGGCATACCCACCTCTTCAGACAAACAGCACTCTCACGGGTGCTTGCGCCAAGTCGCGATACCACGGCCCCGTGTGGGGAGTTTGGCCATTTAGGGAGGTGTAAACATGTCATATGCTGGACAATCAGCTGCAGCAAATTAAGACATTAGAAAAGTAATTCACAGTAGTCCACAGGCAAGAGCTTTTCATAGGAAAGCTAGGTGTCGGCCGGGCAAGGTGGGGCAAAAGAATTCGAAATCCAGTTGTAGTTCATTTTAATGAATGTTAGATCATCAACATTTTGGGTAGCCAGACGAGTCCTTTTTTCGGTTAATATTGAACCTGCAGCACTGAATACTCTTTCTGATAGGACACTAGCTGCCGGGCAAGCAAGCTCCTGCAATGCATATTCTGCCAATTCTGGCCAGGTGTCTAATTTGGATGCCAAGTAATCAAATGGGAATGACGGTTGAGGGAGAACATCGATAAGGGATGAAAAATAGTTTGTAACCATACTGGACAAATGTTGTCTCCTGTCACTTTCAATTGATGCAGCAGTACCTGTCCTGTTTGCGGTCATAGCAAAATCACTCCACAACCTGGTCAGAAAACCCCTCTGTCCAACACCACTTCTGATGTGTGCACCCCTAACACTCCTGGTCTCCTGCCCCCTGGAGCTCATGTGAGAACGATCACGGGCGCTGTGTGCTGGGAATGCCTGAAGCAAACGGTCAACAAGAGTTGATTGTTTGGGTGCTAATATTAGTTCCAAGTTCTCATGTGGCATAATATTTTGCAATTTGCCTTTATAGCGAGGATCAAGGAGGCAGGCCAACCAGTAATCGTCATCGTTCATCATTTTTGTAATGCGTGTGTCCCTTTTGAGGATACGTAAGGCATAATCCGCCATGTGGGCCAAAGTTCCAGTTGTCAAATCTGCGTTTGTGATTGGTTGAGGGGCAGTTTCAGGCAAATCTACGTCACTTGTGTCCCTCAAAAAACCAGAACCCGGCCTTGCCACGCCACCAATTTCCAGTGCCCCCGGAAAAGCTTCCTCATTAAAAATATACTCATCTCCATCATCCTCCTCGTCCTCCTCGTCCTCCACCTCCTCTTCGCCCGCTACCTCGTCCTGTACACTGCCCTGACCAGACAATGGCTGACTGTCATCAAGGCTTTCCTCTTCCTCTGGTGCAGACGCCTGATCCTTTATGTGCGTCAAACTTTGCATCAGCAGACACATTAGGGGGATGCTCATGCTTATTATGGCGTTGTCTGCACTAACCAGCCGTGTGCATTCCTCAAAACACTGAAGGACTTGGCACATGTCTTGTATCTTCGACCACTGCACACCTGACAACTCCATGTCTGCCATCCTACTGCCTGCCCGTTTATGTGTATCCTCCCACAAAAACATAACAGCCCTCTTCTGTTCGCACAGTCTCTGAAGCATGTGCAGTGTTGAGTTCCACCTTGTTGCAACGTCTATGATTAGGCGATGCTGGGGAAGGTTCAAAGACCGTTGATAGGTCTGCATACGGCTGGAGTGTACAGGCGAACGGCGGATATGTGAGCAAAGTCCACGCACTTTGAGGAGCAGGTCGGAGAACCCAGGATAAGTTTTCAATAAGCACTGCACCACCAGGTTTAAGGTGTGAGCCAGGCAAGGAATGTGTTTCAGTTGGGAAAGGGAGATGGCAGCCATGAAATTCCTTCCGTTATCACTCACTACCTTGCCTGCCTCAAGATCTACTGTGCCCAGCCACGACTGCGTTTCTTGCTGCAAGAACTCGGACAGAACTTCCGCGGTGTGTCTGTTGTCGCCCAAACACTTCATAGCCAATACAACCTGCTGACGCTTGCCAGTAGCTGGGCCATAATGGGACAACTGGTGTGCAACAGTGACAGCTGCCGATGGAGTGGTTGGGCGACTGCGGTCTGTGGAAGAGCTCTCGCTTCTGCAGGAGGACGAGGAGGAGGAGGGGGTGCGAATGCCTACAGCCAACTGTTTCCTAGACCGTGGGCTAGGCACAACTGTCCCTAAATTGATGTCCCCTGTGGACCCTGCATCCACTACATTCACCCAGTGTGCCGTGATGGACACGTAACGTCCCTGGCCATGCCTACTGGTCCATGCATCTGTAGTCAGGTGCACCTTTGTACTCACAGATTGCCTGAGTGCATGGACGATGCGCTGTTTAACATGCTGGTGCAGGGCTGGGATGGCTTTTCTCGAAAAAAAGTGTCGACTGGGTAGCTCGTAGCGTGGTTCAGCGTACTCCATCAGGGCTTTGAAAGCTTCGCTTTCAACTAACCAGTAGGGCATCATCTCTAACGAGATTAGTCTAGCTATGTGGGCGTTAAAACCCTGTGTATGCGGATGCGAGGATAAGTACTTCCTTTTTCTAACCAGAGTCTCATGTAGGGTGAGCTGGACTGGAGAGCTTGAGATTGTGGAACTAGCGGGTGTGCCGGTGGACATGGCAGACTGAGAGACGGTTGGAGACGGTATTGTTTCCACCGGTGCCCTAGATGCAGTATTTCCTCCTACAAAACTGGTGATTCCCTGACCCTGCCTGCTTTGGGCTGGCAAAGAAACCTGCACAGATACTGCCGGTGGTGCAGAAAATGGTGGCCTTACAGTGACGGAAGGGATGTTGCGTTGCTGACTAGCTTCATTGGCCGAGGGTGCTACAACCTTAAGGGACGTTTGGTAGTTAGTCCAGGCTTGCAAATGCATGGTGGTTAAATGTCTATGCATGCAACTTGTATTGAGACTTTTCAGATTCTGACCTCTGCTTAAGCTAGTTGAACATTTTTGACAGAGGACTTTGCGCTGATCAATTGGATGTTGTTTAAAAAAATGCCAGACTGCACTCTTCCTAGCATCGGATGCCTTTTCAGGAATTGCAGACTGAGCTTTAACCGGATGGCCAAGCTGTCCTCCAACAGGTTTTGGCTTTGCCACGCGTTTTGGGCCAGATACGGGCCCGGCAGATGGAACCTGTTGCGATGTTGATGCCTGCTGCGGCCCCTCCTCCACCTCCGCTTCAGAACTACTGCCGCCTGCACCCTGTTTCCCCAATGGCTGCCAATCGGGGTCAACAACTGGGTCATCTATAACCTCCTCTTCTAGCTCGTGTGCAACTTCGTCTGTGTCACCGTGTAGGTCGGTGGTATAGCGTTCGTGACGGGGCAACATAGTCTTATCAGGGTCTGATTGTGGATCAGTACCCTGAGAGGGCAATATTGTGGTCTGAGTCAAAGGACCAGCATAGTAGTCTGGCTGTGGCTGTGCATCAGTGCACTCCATGTCAGAATCTACTTGTAATGGGCATGGCCTGTTAACTGTTTCACTTTCTAAGCCAGGGACGGTATGTGTAAAGAGCTCCATGGAGTAACCCGTTGTGTCACCTGCTGCATTCTTCTCTCTTGTTGTTGTTTTTGCTGAAGAGGACAAGGAAGCGACTTGTCCCTGACCATGAACATCCACAAACGACGCGCTGCTTTTACATTTACCAGTTTCAGAAGAGGAGGCAAAAGAGCTAGAGGCTGAGTCAGCAAGGTAAGCCAAAACTTGCTGTTGCTGCTCCGGCTTTAAAAGTACTTTTCCTACTCCCAGAAAAGAGAGCGTTCGAGGCCTTGTGTAGCCAGACGACGAACCTGGCTCCACAGCTCCAGACTTAGGTGGAATATTTTTTTTCCCACGACCACCTGATGCTCCACTACCACTACCATCATTACCAGTTGACAATGAACGCCCACGGCCACGACCTCTTCCACCAGACTTCCTCATTGTTTTAAAAACTTAACCAAAGTAACTTTATTTGTTGCTGTCAAACTACTTACACGGTGAGCTAGAACTTCAGTATGATTTCGATATCCGTTTACAGGTTGGTGAGACCGCAAGGAAAATCAGGCACAATGTTACACACTCTGTTTTCTGTGGCACCAAATCAGAGAGATGCCACACACGCAGGACTGTCACTCAAGCACAAATGTCAATATTAATCTCCCACAGTATTTTTTTTTTTCAGGGAGAATTTAGAAACAAAATAAAATAAAATGATTTTTTCAGGAAGAATTTAGAAAACAAATAAAATAAAATGATTTTTTCAGGGAGAATTTAGAAACCAAATAAAAAAAAAATAGGCTTTCTATGGCCCACTGAGTGAGAGATGGCGCACACACAGGAGTCAGGAGTGGCACACAAGCCCAGAGGCCAATATTTATCTCCCACTGATTGATTTTTTGATTTTTTCAGGTAGAATTTAGAAAGCAAATCAACAAATAAAAATAATAGGCTTTCTATGGCCCACTATTTGAGAGAGAGAGATGGCACACCCAGGAGTCAAGACTGGCACACAAGCAGAAAGGGCAATATTAATCTCCCACTGATTTTTTTTTTTTTCAGGGAGACTTTAGAAACAAAATAAAATAAAATGATTTTTTCAGGAAGAATTTAGAAACCAAATAAAATAAAATGATTTTTTCCGGGAGAATTTAGAAACAAAATAAAAAAAAAGCCTTTCTATGGCCCAGTGCCCACTATTTGAGAGAGAGAGATGGCACACCCAGGAGTCAAGACTGGCACACAAGCAGAAAGGGCAATATTAATCTCCCACTGATTTTTTTTTTTTTCAGGGAGACTTTAGAAACAAAATAAAATGATTTTTCAGGAAGAATTTAGAAACCAAATAAAATAAAATGATTTTTTCAGGGAGAATTTAGAAACCAAATTAAAAAAAAAAAAAAAAGGCTTTCTATGGCCCACTGAGTGAGAGATGGCACACACAGGAGTCAGGAGTGGCACACAAGCCCAGAGGCCAATATTTATCTCCCACTGATTGATTTATTGATTTTTACAGGTAGAATTTAGAAACCAAATCAACCAAAAAAATAAATAGGCTTTCTATGGCCCACTGAGTGAGAGATGGCACACACAGGAGTCAGGAGTGGCACACAAGCCCAGAGGCCAATATTTATCTCCCACTGATTGATTTATTGATTTTTCCAGGTAGAATTTAGAAACCAAATCAACCAAAAAAATAAATAGGCTTTCTATGGCCCACTGAGTGAGAGATGGCACACACAGGAGTCAGGAGTGGCACACAAGCCCAGAGGCCAATATTTATCTCCCACTGATTGATTTATTGATTTTTACAGGTAGAATTTAGAAACCAAATCAACCAAAAAAATAAATAGGCTTTCTATGGCCCACTGAGTGAGAGATGGCACACACAGGAGTCAGGAGTGGCACACAAGCCCAGAGGCCAATATTTATCTCCCACTGATTGATTTATTGATTTTTACAGGTAGAATTTAGAAACCAAATCAACAAATAAAATAAATAGGCTTTCTGTGGCCCACTATGTGAGAGATGGCACACACAGGGATGGCACTCTAGCAGAAATGCCTATCTTAATCTCCCACAAAAAAAAAAAAAAAAAAACAGGGACTGTCCTACAATTACTATCTCCCTGCAGTAATCTCAGCCAGGTATGGCAGGCAGCAATAAGGAGTGGACTGATGCACAAATGAAATAAAAAGTGTGGACAAACAAAAAAGATAGCTGTGCAGAAAGGAAGGAACAAGAGGATTTGTGCTTTGAAAAAAGCAGTTGGTTTGCACAGCGGCGTACACACAGCAATGCAGCTATCAGGGAGCCTTCTAGGGCAGCCCAATGAGCTACAGCACTGAGAAAAAAAAATGTAGCCTCCACTGTCCCTGCAAACCGAAGGTGGTGTTGGACAGTGGAAATCGCTACAGCACAAGCGGTTTGGTGGTTAATGGACCCTGCCTAATGCTATCCCTGCTTCTGACGAAGCGGCAGCAACCTCTCCCTAGGCTCAGATCAGCAGCAGTAAGATGGCAGTCGGCGGGAACGCCCCTTTATAGCCCCTGTGACGCCGCATACAGCAAGCCAATCACTGCAATGCCCTTCTCTAAGATGGTGGGGACCAGGACCTATGTCATCACGCTGCCCACACTCTGCGTCCACCTTCATTGGCTGAGAAATGGCGCTTTTAGCGTCATTGAAACGCGACTTTGGCGCGAAAGTCGCGTACCGCATGGCCGACGCCACACAGTGGTTGGATCGGGTTTCATGAAACCCGACTTTGCCAAAAGTCGGCGACTTTTGAAAATGAACGACCCGTTTCGCTCAACCCTAGTAACACCTTAAACTGAAACAACCCTTCGGGTGTTACAAAAGCCGTCTTTTCCCTAGCTGCCTTTGTTAGGGGCACCTGCCAATACCCTTATGTAAGGTCAAGGGTTGTAAAATACCGTGCCTGCCCAAACCGTTCTATCAATTCATCCACCCGGGGCATGGGGTAAGCATCAAATTTTGAAACTTCATTAAGTTTTCTGAAGTCATTACAGAATCTTAGCGTCCCATCAGGCTTAGGTATTAGGACTATTGGACTGGCCCAGTCACTCTGCGACTCTTCTATGACCCCTAACTGTAACATATTTTCCACCTCCTGTGATATGGCTTGTCGCCGGGCCTCAGGCACCCGATATGGCTTTAATCGGACTTTGACCTGTGGCTCCGTAACAATGTCATGTTCGATTATGGAGGTACGTCCAGGGAGTCCAGAAAAAACGTCCGTATTTCGGCTAACAAACTCCCGGACCTCCTGAACCTGTTTAGGAGACAACATATCTGGTATTTTGACTACAGACAAGGCTTCCCCTGACTGCCAAGGTGGTCTCTGTCTTTCCACAGTTTAAGCAAATTAACATGATAAACCTGCTCTGGTTTCCTCCGGCCTGGTTGGTGTACCTTATAGTCTACCGGTCCCACCTTCTCCATAATCTCATAGGGCCCCTGCCACCTTGCCAGAAATTTGCTATCCACTGTGGGCACAAGTACCAACACGCGATCCCCAGGACTAAGGGTTCTTACCCGAGCCTCCCGGTTATAGACCCGACTCTGAGACTGTTGTGCTGCTTCCATATGTTCCCGTACCAATGGTAGGACTGTCTCCATCCTTTCCTGCATTTTTGCAACATGCTCTATTACACTCTTGTGGGGGGTTGGTTGGTTCTCCCAAGCCTCCTTGGCTATATCAAGTAAACCCCGGGGATGTCGGCCATACAACAATTCAAAGGGCGAGAACCCCGTAGATGCCTGCGGCACCTCCCGTTCTGCAAACAACAAATATGGGAGTAAAAGATCCCAATCCTTCCCATCTTTAGAAACTGTTTTTTTTAGCATGCTCTTTAGCGTTTTGTTGAATCTTTCTACCAGCCCATCTGTTTGGGGGTGATAAACTGGGGTGTGCAACTGTTTGACATTTAACAAGCGGCAGAGCTCTTTCATAATTTTTGACATAAAGGGGGTTCCTTGGTCTGTTAAAATCTCTTGCGGAATCCCCACCCTAGAAAACATTCCCATGAGTTCCTTTGCTATAAGCTTAGCTGATGTGTGGCGCAGCGGAACAGCCTCCGGATACCGGGTGGCATAATCTAGAACTACTAGGATGTGTTGGTGCCCCCTTGCTGACTTATTGACAGGACCGACCAGATCCATTGCCACTCTTTCGAAAGGCACCTCTATAATAGGTAAAGGCACTAAAGGACTCCGAAAGTGTGGTTGGGGACTGGTTACCTGGCACACAGGACAGGAATTACAATACCGTTTAACTTCCTCATGGACCCCTAGCCAGTAAAACCGCTGCAAAATGCGGTCCAGGGTTTTCTTTTGGCCCAAATGCCCCCCGAGTACATGCGCATGCGCTAGGTCAATTACCAGCCTACGATAGGCCTGAGGTACCAATAACTGTTCTACCATTTCCCCACGTACGTTCTCAACTCGATACAACAGGTCTCGGTTTAGCTCAAAGCGTGGCAACTGGGTAGATGCCCCAGGTTGTTGGGGTTCCCCGTTAATAAACAATACATTTTCCCTGGCCCTAGTCAAAGTAGGGTCTCAGAGTTGCGCTGTACCAAAATTATCGCTCGATACATTTAAATCTAACAATTCAGGTCCTGGCGGCAAGTCTTCCACATCCTCGGCCAACACTGCTATGGGAGAATTTTCCCCCTCCCCCACCGAAGGGGGGGCCACGCCTACCGCCAACTCTTCTTCCTCGGGGCTACCAGGTTCATGCCCCACTTCTGGAGAATGTAGCCTGGTTGTCACCGGTGACGGCAGTTGTCCACTGGGTGAGACAACTGTGGGCCAAAGTACAGAAAAGAAAGGAAAATCTCTACCAAGTATCAATTCATAATGTAAGTTAACCACAACCCCCACCTCGTGGCACCGCCTCCCCTCTGGCGTGTTTATCACCACTAGTGCGGTAGGATAGTCTTTTAAGTCCCCATGTATACATAACACCCCAATTTTCCGACCAGTGTACTCGCTGGACTGTACCAGACTGGCTCGTACAAGGGTCATGAGACTCCCTGAGTCCAGTAAGGCCACGGCTGGGGTACCCTCCACATCCACCTTACACAAATGTCCCATATTGGATCCCTCCTGGATACCTGTAGCGCAAATTAGTTTGGCATAATGGGATTGGCGATACCCAAAGTTTGTCTCCATGGGCTCAGGCAGGTGGGGGCAATCAGCTCTTATATGGCCAGTCTCCTGGCACCCCCAGCAGACTATGGGGCCTCTTTCTCCTCCAGATAAGTCTTGAGTGGCCTTTCTGGGCTCTGCTTGTCGAGCCAGGGGTGGAGATTTAGGGAACCTCCCGGACACCTTCCGGGGTGTCACTCCCTGGAGCTCTTTGGTTGCCCCATATCGTTCTATCAGGTCCATCATTTGGAGAGCATTAGTAGGGGATGCTTGCCCGACCCATGACTGGAGGTCGCGGGGCAGACCCCTCCAAAATTTATCAGTCACTAGGTGGTCCAGCATGGCCATGGGAGACAGAACCTCAGGCTGCAACCATTTCTGAAACAAGTGCAACAGGTCATAATACTGGGAGCGAGCTGGCTTGGAGGGGTAAAACTCCCACTGATGTACCCGCTGGGCCCGGACCAACACATTTACCCCAAGACGTGCCAGTATCTCACCCTTGACGACTGCGTAGTCCTCTCTCTGCTCAGGGGATAGATCTTGATAGGCTTTCATAGGTCCTGGAGCCAGAAATGGAGCAATAACTTCTGCCCACTGGTCCCGGGGTAGTCTCTCCCGCTCAGCTACTCCCTCAAACATGTCCAAGTATGTCTCGATGTCATCAGATTTCTCCATTTTGGGAATCGCTGTGCGAACCGCTTTCCGGACATCATGGATTCCCCGTGAAGCTCCTCTTGTCTGCGACGCCGTGATATGCTGTATCAACAGCTGGTTGGTTTCCTGCTGCTGCTGCGTAGCCTGCTGCTGTTGTCGCATAGCATCCACAAGCACCTTTATTGTGGCCTCCATTTCTGCAGAGTTCCCCGACTGGGTCTGCGCCACTCCTTTCACCCAGGACATAAGCTGGAGTAAAAATAAGCAAAAATAGCCTGGCCTCACTGCGTATGCTCGCATTCGAAACACCAAATTGTAGGGATTAGCTCAGGTGAGCAATGGCAGGGCCGCAGTAATGAGGCAACACGCAGGCTTCCAGTCAATACTTCAGTGGTTTATTGTCACTTTAAACAGTCCGAGACAGAAAGTAAGAAAAAAACCAAACATACTCCAGCTTGGAGAACCACTGGTCTCAGACTCACCCTTACACGGGACGGGCTTAACTAAGCGGCTGCCAGGTCAGCGGCTTCCGCCAGGTGCCATTCCCAGGGCTGCTAACAGTCGTGTCACCAACCTTTGTGACATGTGTGGGAGAGAAAACAGTTCAGGCTCCTTCCAGCCTAGTTCCATCCCCAGCATAACATGTGCCAAACAAAAGAAACTCCATTACATAGTCTATAGCCACACCCACAGGTGAGGTATCCATCACATGGGCTGATCACATGATCGTGACATCACTGCAGGTCCTCAACTTTAGGGAAATAGCAGGCCAAAACTTATCATGCTGGGAGAAACATATCTTCCGTCCAGCACTACACCTTTTAGTGCACCACAATATATAAATATATATATATATACTGTATAATGTAATAATATTGAAAAAAATGTTTCATTATAAATTCTTTATTGGACACTCCTGGGCTGCTTTGTGTGGTTGCAGTTTTGTTCTCTAAAGGGCCATGATATATGGAAGGCTATGGAGTGGAGTATACTTGCTTTGGAGGCATTTGTTCATATGATTATACTGTGTATAAGGCTGCTTGGAGATACGGAGGGAGTGTGGATGTAATCCAACCATAACGTCCTATCCTTCACTCCTAAGGGCTAGTTGCACTCTTAATAAGACCTATGTGGTCTAATTGATTCATATTTAAGCCTCAGTATGCATGTATTGTGAGCCAGAATGTTGTTGGCAAACGTGTCCTTAAGCAAAATGGTGGCCATGGAAGATGAACACTGTGCATGTGTCATGAGGAGCCTAGGTAGGCAAAGCTAATAACCCGGGCCCCTGCGATATCCCTCAGGCTAGGGAAACCCTGTCTGTCCCTCTCCCAGAGATTACACTGATGGTGTGCTTGTCTAGGCCGCCAGGCCTGACCCTAACTCCTGTTTCAGTACTAATCTGAAACCTCCACCCTCCACCCAGTGATAATTCCTCACTCCAACCCCTACAGAAAGCACAGACAGGGAAAACGAAAAAAAACGCACCACGCCACAAACACACTCAGGAAAACACTATAATATGCACAGGGCAAAATAAAACACAAATAGGAAGGAGAAATATGACAAAGGATCATACACCACCAGATATGATATTTCCACTCCAAGACCACCACTCCGAACCGAGATCACCAGGTACAAGACACAAGCTATAATTGGTGACGCCCAAAGTTCAGAAGAACTATTCAAAGGCCATGGGTGTGACCCAGCCTCCAATCCGAGTACCAGCAACATTAACCCCGGACAACCTAGAGAAAATCTAACCGGCGCCACTGAGCGCATAGTGGACGAATGAAGAATTACCACTGTCTGTCGGACGTCCTAGTGTGAATAGCGTCCGACATGACAGCATGCTCATGCACAGTGTACTGATTGGTTGGTTCCGTGGTGACATCACAGACATGCTCAGTGCTGCAGTGAATAAGCTGAATGCAGTGTGGTTGACAGAGGTGTCTTTAACATAGTTGTTGAATCATAAGATTTTTTCTGTAATGTGACTGTTTTTAGTACCCCCACTGCAGAGTGTTATAAAAATCAGCGTCTCTACATGTCTGACTGCCATTCCATTCCAGTGTCAGTTGAATTCCAACCAGATTACACCTCATTCTACTTAATGTTCTTCTGTTTAGGTGATCTCCTGAACCAAATCTTATTTAATGAAGGAAAGTATAAAAACACTGCTATGGTGTTCACAATCCTCTTGCAATAGGACAAGCTGGATGGCAAAACAAGTGCTAGTAATATTCCAAAAGTAATATGAATGAAAAAATAAGTTTTATCAATGCCAAAGGAGTCGAAAAGAAAAGTCTTGAGTGAGGAAAAGAAAGGCTCAATTCTGGCTTTACTAGCAGAGGGGCACAGTGAGCTTCATATTGCCTCCATCCTTAAAGATCCATCCTAAAATGGCTGTCCATTACAACAAGGTCAAGCAGCAGATGTTGGGGACAACAAAGCTACAGACTGGCAGAGGGCAAAAACGACTCTCCACTGACCGGGATGACTATCATCTTTTTTGAATGTCACTCAGCAACCGCAAGATGACATCACGTGACCTACAAAAGGAATGGCAAATGGCAGCTTGGGTGTAGTGCACGGCAAGAAGAGTTCGTAACAGGCTCCTAGAGGCAGGACTCAAGTAAGGTAAAACTAGAAAAAAGCCTTTCATCAATGAGAAGCAAAGGAGAGCCAGGCTGAAGTTTGCCAAAGACCATAAGGATTGGACCATAGAGGACTGTATTAAGGTAATCTTCTCTGATAAGTCTAATTTTCAGCTTTGCCCAACACTTGGTCATCTATTGGTTAGACGGAGACCTGGAGAGGCATACAAGCCACAGTGTCTTGTACCCACTGTGAAATTTGGTTAAAGATCGGTGATGATCAGGGGATGCTTCAGCAAGGCTGGAATTGGGTAGGGTAATCTTTGCGAAAGATGTATGAATCAAGCTGAATAGGTTATCCTGGAAAAACGGTGGATTCCTTTTGCTCAAGCAATGTTTCCCAACTCTGAGGGCTGGTTTTTCCAGCAGACAATGCACCATGCCACACAGCTAGGTCAATCAAGGTGTGGATGAAGGACCACCACATCAAATCTCTGTCATGGCCAGACCAATCTCCAGACCTGAACCCCATGAAAACCTTTGGAATATAATCAAGAGGAAGATGGCTAGTCACAAGCCATCAAACAAAGAACTGCTTACATTTTTGTACCAGGAGTTGCAAAAGGTCACCCAAAAGCAGTGTGAAAGACTGGTGGAAAGCATGCCAAGACACATGAAAGCTGTGATTAAAAATCATGGTTATTCCACAAAATAATGATTTCTTAACTCTTCCGGAGTTCAAACTTCAGTATTGTTGTTTCTAAATGATTATGAACTTGTTTGTTTTGCATTATTTGAGGTCTGCAGGCAATGCATTTTTTTTGTTATTTTGACCATTTCTCATTTTCAGAAAATAAATACAATATGTATTGCTTGGAACTTCGGAGACATGTTGTCAGTAGTTTATAGAATAAAAGCACAATTTACATTTTACTCAAAAATATACCTATAAAGAGAAAAATCAGACAAACTGAAAATTTTGCAGTGGTCTCTTAATTTTTGATAGAGCTGTATATACAGTGTATCCATAAAGTCATGGTGCACTTTTATAGTTTACATTTTGACGCCCATTCTCTGGCCCAATCATATCAGACCTGTTCATGAGGAGAGAAAACAAGAACCAAAGGATGCAAACTATTTAAGCTGTTGCTGAGCCCCCAGTCACATTAACCCCTGATAAACTGAACTCTGATTATTACACTGCCAGGTCTGTGACATCATGCAACCACAAGCTTATGCCAGCAGTGTGGTTTTCCATGCCAGTTTAGATGTGGATGGCACAGAGGAAAGTTCAGTGTGTTCTGTGGCTCGCTAAATTCGAATACATGACCAAAGTGCTACGTGAATATCAGCGCATTTATAACGAATCACCACCACATAGTCATAACATTACTCGGTGTGATAAGCAGTTGAAGGAAACCGTCAGTTTGGTGGAGAAACCCCGTTCTGGTAAGCCATAAGTCAGTGACGAGTCTGTAGAGGCTATACGGGATAGCTACTTAAGGATCCCTAAAAATCTGTTTGTGCATGTGCTCGACAATTACACCTAAGCAAGACTACAGTTCATAAGGTGTTAAAGAAACGTCTCTGTTTTACGGGGTACAAATTGCAGCTGTTGCACGCTATCAAACTGGCAGATAGACCCAAATGATACGCGTTTGCTACAGATATGCTTCATGAGATTGACAATGATGCAAGATTTTTGCAGAAGATTGTGTTTAGCGATGAGGCGACCTTCCATATTTGTAGACATGTTCATCGCCACAACGTCCAAATATGGGCTGCTGAACATCCTCATGCCTATGTTGAGTACGAATGAAACACCCCCTAAAGTGAAGGTGTGGTGTGGCCTGATGCATGATAAGGTGATAGGTATGAAACTGGGAGAGTTTTTCTTTTATTTGGAGCAGATTTCACATTTCTATAGTTTTTTTTTTTTTGCTTTCCAGTGACTGGTCAAAAGTGCACCATGATTTTACGGACACACTGTATTTATATATTTATTATTATTTATTTATATAGCACCATTGATTCCATGGCTCTGTACATGAGAAGGGGTTACATACAAATTACAGATATCACTTACAGTAAACAATCTAACAATCACAGAGTGATACAGAGGGGTGAGGACCCTGCCCTTGCAGGCTTACATTCTACAGGATGGTGGGGAAGTAACAAACCAAAAATAAAATATAAGAAATTTTATTAAGTATGATTAAAAGACAAAAATGCAATTCATATGTAAATGTTTACAAAACAAGGGGAAACACGGCAAAATGGACCCAAAGCAATCCATAAAATATAAATGTATGTAAGAGGATGAAAAAGTTGATCACTAAATGCATATGCACCAGCAGGCTCTGGATTACAGAGATGAATGACCATAGATAAAATGCAACCATAACCAGTGGGATAAATCTCAACAACCTATATATATGGTAAAGGACTTATAAGTGTCTATGAGTGGCAAATAAAAGTAGGTGTGCCTACTGAAGACTACTATAATGTATAAGATATGGGGCCATGTAATTATACCTATATGTGGTGCTAAGGTAACCAGGGGGTATGGGACTGTGCCAATAGGGGTTATCCTGTCTCACGGCAAATCCTCCTACCAGCAGGTATGCATGCAGCGCTGACACTCTGCTTATGACCCTTTTTAATATGGACATATATGGCCTCCTGCGTTATTTGCACTATGCACTGACACTTTACCCTGTACCTAGGTGGTTACTTGATAGCTGGCACAGTGCATCTGCGTCAGTCCTGTTTGTGGCATCTGTCATCCACTTTCTGCCACTCAAACTGTAGTGTAATACAGTGGGCCTGATTTCTTTCCTGCTGTCTCCCACACATAAAAAAGGGAGATTTATATTGCCACTGAGTGCATCTACGTCAGTCCTGTTGTGGCATCTGTCATCCACTTTCTGCCACTCAAACTGTAGTGTAATACAGTGGGCCTGATTTTTTTCCTGCTGTCTCCCACACATAAAAAAGGGAGATTTATATTCCCACTGAGTGCATCTGCGTCAGTCCTGTTTGTGGCATCTGTCATCCACTTTCTGCCACTCAAACTGTTGTGTAATACATTGGGCCTGATTTTTTCCTGCTGTCTCCCACACATAAAAAAGGAGATTTGTATTGCCACTGAGTGCATCTGCGTCAGTCCTGTTTGTGGCATCTGTCATCCACTTTCTGCCATTCAAACTGTTGTGTAATACAGTGGGCCTGATTTTTTGCTGCTGTCTCCCACACATAAAAAAGGAGATTTGTATTGCCACTGAGTGCATCTGCGTCAGTCCTGTTTGTGGCATCTGTCATCAACTTTCTGCCACTCAAACTGTAGTGTAATACAGTGGGCCTGACTTTTTCCTGCTGTCTCCCACACATAAAAAAGGGAGATTTATATTGCCATTGAGTGCATCTGCGTCAGTCCTGTTGTGGCATCTGTCATCCACTTTCTGCCACTCAAACTGTAGTGTAATACAGTGGGCCTGATTTTTTTCCTGCTGTCTCCCACACATAAAAAAGGGAGATTTATATTGCCACTGAGTGCATCTGCGTCAGTCCTGTTTGTGGCATCTGTCATCCACTTTCTGCCACTCAAACTGTTGTGTAATACATTGGGCCTGACTTTTTCCTGCTGTCTCCCACACATAAAAAAGGAGATTTGTATTGCCACTGAGTGCATCTGCGTCAGTCCTGTTTGTGGCATCTGTCATCCACTTTCTGCCACTCAAACTGTTGTGTAATACAGTGGGCCTGATTTTTTGCTGCTGTCTCCCACACATAAAAAAGGGAGATTTGTATTGCCACTGAGTGCATCTGCGTCAGTCCTGTTTGTGGCATCTGTCATCCACTTTCTGCCACGCAAACTGTTGTGTAATACAGTGGGCCTGATTTTTTGCTGCTGTCTCCCACACATAAAAAAGGGAGATTTGTATTGCCACTGAGTGCATCTGCGTCACTCCTGTTTGTGGCATCTGTCATCCACTTTCTGCCACTCAAACTGTAGTGTAATACAGTGGGCCTGATTTTTTGCTGCTGTCTCCCACACATAAAAAAGGGAGATTTGTATTGCCACTGAGTGCATCTGCATCAGTCCTGTTTGTGGCATCTGTCATCCACTTTCTGCCACTCAAACTGTAGTGCAATACAGTGGGCCTGATTTTTTCCTGCTGTCTACCACACATAAAAAAGGGAGATTTGTATTGCCACTGAGTGCATCTGCGTCAGTCCTGTTTGTGGCATCTGTCATCCACTTTCTGCCACTCAAACTGTTGTGTAATACAGTGGGCCTGATTTTTTGCTGCTGTCTCCCACACATAAAAAAGGGAGATTTGTATTGCCACTTAGTGCATCTGCGTCAGTCCTGTTTGTGGCATCTGTCATTCACTTTCTGCCACTCAAACTGTTGTGTAATACAGTGGGCCTGATTTTTTGCTGCTGTCTCCCACACATAAAAAAGGGAGATTTGTATTGCCACTAAGTGCATCTGCGTCAATCCTGTTTGTGGCATCTGTTATCCACTTTCTGCCACTCAAACTGTAGTGTAACACAGTGGGCCTGATTTTTTTCTGCTGTCTCACACACTTATAAAGAGAGATTTAAACTCACAACAAGTTTACGTACACCTTCTAACTGGTTTTACAGTACCATATAACGTTTGTTGGTTTGGTTACATTTTTCCAAGAATGAGGAAGTCTGGTGGAAGAGGTCGTGGCCGTGGTCGGTCATTGCCAGCTGGTAATGATGGTAGTAGTGGTGGAGCATCAGGTGGTCGTGGGAAAAGCAATATAGCACCTAAGTCTCGAGTTGTTGAGCCAGCGTCATCATCTGGCTACACAAGGCCTCGAATGCTCCCTTTTCTGGGAGTAGGAAAACCGCTTTTAAAGCCGGAGCAGCAGGAACAAGTTTTGGCTTTCCTTGCTGACTCTGCCTTTAGCTCTTTCGCCTCCTCTTCGGAAAGTCCAAAATTTAAAAGCAGTGCGTCGTCAGTGGATGCTCCCGGTCAGGAACAAGTCGCTTCCTTGTGTCCTTCAACCAGAACAACAGAGAAGGATGCGTCAGGCGACACAACAGGTTACTCCATGGAACTCTTTACACATACCGTGTCTGGGTTAGAAAGGGAAATTGTTAACAGGCCATGCCCATTACAAGATGAATCGGACATGGAGTGCACAGATGCACAGCCACAGCTAGATTATTATGCTGTTCCATTGACTCAGATCACAACATTGCCCTCGCAGTGTACTGAGCCAGAATCTGACCCTGATGAGAATATTGGGCCCTGTCCCGAACACTCTAGCACCAGCTTACACGGTGACACAGAGGAAGGTGCACAGGGCATAGAAGAGGAGGTGATAGATGACCCAGTTGTTGACCCCGATTGGCAGCCATTGGGGGAACAGGGTGCTGCCGGCAGTAGCTCTGAAGTGGAGGAGGAGGAGCCACAGCAGGCATCAACATCGCAACAGCTTTCATCAGGCAGGCCCGTATCTGGCCAAAAACGTGTGTCAAAACCAAAAACAGTTGTAGGACAGCATGGCCATCCGGTTAAAGTAGCTCAGTGTACAATGCCTGAAAAGTTATCCGATAGTAGGAAGAGTGCAGTCTGGCAATTTTTTAACCAAGATCCAAATGATCAGTGCAAAGTCATCTGTAAGAAATGCTCAAGGACCTTCAGCAGAGGTCAGAATGTGAAAATTTGAAAAATCTAAATACAAGTTGCATGCGTAGACATTTAACCACCATGCACTTGCAAGCCTGGACTAACTACCAAACGTCCCGTAATGTTGTTGCACCCTCTCACAATGAAGCTAGTCAGCAACGCTACATTCCTTCCCTCACTGTAAGCCCACCGTTTACGACACCACCTGCAGCAAATGTGGAGGTTTCGTCACAAGGCCAAAGCAGTCAGGGAATCACCAGGTTCATGGTAGGAAACACTGTATGTAGGCCAACTGCAAGAATATCATCACCAACCCTCTCTCAGTCTGCCATGTCCACCATCACCCCCGCTAGTTCCACCATATGCAGCTCTCCAGTCCAGCTCACCCTACAAGAGACTCTCGTTAGGAAAAGGAAGTACTCATCCTCTCATCCGTGTACACAGGGTTTGAACGCCCACATTGCTAGACTAATCTCGTTAGAGATAATGCCCTACCGGTTAGTTGAAAGCAAAGCTTTCAAAGCCCTGATGGACTACGCAGTACCATGCTACGACCTACCCAGTTGACACTTCTTTGCGAGAAAAGCCATCCCAGCCCTCCACCAGCATGTAAAAGACCGCATTGTCCATGCACTCAGGCAATCTGTCAGTAGAAAGGTGCACCTCACAACAGATGCATGGACCAGTAGGCATGGCCAGGGACATTACGTGTCCATCACGGCACACTGGGTTAATGTGGTGGATGCAGGGTCCACAGGGGAGAGCCATATTGGGATAGTTCTGCCTAGCCCACGGTCTAGGAAACAGTTGGCTGTAGACGTTCGCCCCCTCCCCCTCCTCCTCCTCGTCCTCCAGCAGAAGCGAGAGCTCGTCCACAGACCGCAGTCGCACGACTGCTCCATCCGCAGCTGCCACTGTTGCACACAAGGTGTCCCATTATGGAACAGCTAGTGTCAAGCGTCAGCAGGCTGTGTTGGGAATGAAGTGTTTGGGCGACAACAGACACACCGCGGAAGTTCTGTCCGAGTTCTTGCAGCAAGAAACTCAGTCATGGCTGGGCAGTGTACATCTTGAGGCAGGCAAAGTAGTCAGTGATAACGGAAGGAATTTTATGGCTGCCATAGCCCTTTCACAACTGAAACACATTCCTTGCCTGGCTCACACCTTGAACCTGGTGGTGCAGTGCTTCCTGAAAAGTTATCCGGGGTTACCCAACCTGCTCCTGAAGGTGCGCAGACTTTGCTCGCACATCCGCTGTTCGCCCGTACACTCCAGCCGTATGCAGAACCATCAGCAATCTTTGAAGCTTCCCCAGCACCTCCTAAAAATCGACGTTGCAACAAGGTGGAACTCCACACTGCACATGCTTCAGAGGCTGTGCAAACAGAGGCGTGCTGTTATGTATTTGTGGGAGGATACACATACACAGGCAGGCAGTTGGATGGCAGACATGGAGTTGTCAGGTGTGCAGTGGTCGAAGCTACAAGACCTGTGTCAAGTCCTTCAGTGTTTTGAGGAATGCACACGCCTGGTTAGTGCAGATGATGCCATCATAAGCATGAGCATCCCCCTAATGCGTCTGCTGATGCAAAGTTTGACGCACATAAAGGAGCAGGCGTCTGCAGCCGAGGACGAGGGAAGTCTTGATGACAGTCAGTCATTGTCTGGTCAGGGAAGTCTACTGGACGAGGTGGCGGGCGAAGAGGAGGAGGATGATGGGGATGAATATTTTTTGGATGAGGAAGCTTCTCAGGGGGCAATAGAAACTGGTGGCGTTGCAAGGTCAGGTTCAGGGTTTTTGAGGGAGACAAGTGACGTTGATTTGCCAGAAAGTGCTCCTCAACCCAGCACAAGCAGTGAATTGACACCTGGAATATTGGCCCACATGGCGGATTATGCCTTGCGCATCCTAAAAAGGGAGCCACGCATTATAAAAATGATGACCGATGATGATTACTGGTTGGCCTGCCTCCTGGATCCACGCTACAAAGGGAAATTGCAAAACATCATGCCACATGAGAACCTTGAGCAAATATTGGCTACCAAACAAGCAACTCTTGTAGACCGTTTGGTTCAGGCATTCCGAGCACACAGCGGCGCTGATGGTTCTCACACGAGCTGCAGGGGGCAACATGACAGAGGTGTTAGATGTGCACAAATCAGAAGTGGTGTTGGACAGAGGGGTTTTATGACCAGGTTGTGGAGTGATTTTGCAATGACCGCAGACCGGACAGGTTCTGCAGCATCAATTCAAAGTGACAGGAGACAACATTTGTCCAGTATGGTTACTAACTATTTTTCCTCCCTTATCGATGTTCTCCCTCACCCGTTATTCCCATTTGATTACTGGGCATCCAAAATAGACACCTAGCCTGAATTGGCAGAATATGCATTGCAGGAGCTTGCTTGCCCAGCAGCTAGTGTGCTATCAGAAAGAGTATTCAGTGCTGCTGGTTCAATACTGACCGAAAAGAAGGAGTCGTGTTATGAACTGGTGGTTTAGGAGCAACATGGGACGAGCTCTGAAGGAGGTGGTACCTGTACTGACCGCAGTCCCTAAGCTCAACAGAACACTAGAAGTAGCGGTGGGATGCTCCTGTCACTCCCTAGGCACCTCATCTGTTGTGAATTCTGTTGTCAAGCTCCCTCCTGTGGTCATGAATGGTACTTCGGTGACGAGGTTAATTCGTTAGCTGGCTGCTCTATTTAACTCCACCTAGATCATTGCTCCATGCCACCTGTCAATGTTCCAGTATTGGTCTAGTTCACTCCTGGATCGTTCTTGTGACCTGTCTTCCCAGCAGAAGCTAAGTTCCTGCTTGTTTTTCTCTGGTTTGCTATTTTTCTGTCCAGCTTGCTATTTTGATTGTTGTCTTGCTTGCTGGAAGCTCTGGGACGCAGAGGGAGCGCCTCCGCACCGTGAGTCGGTGCGGAGGGTCTTTTTGCGCCCTCTGCATGGTCTTTTTGTAGTTTTTTGTGCTGACCGCAAAGCTACCTTTCCTATCCTCTGCCTGTTCAGTAAGTCGGGCCTCACTTTGCTAAATCTATTTCATCTCTGTGTTTGTAATTTTCATCTTTACTCACAGTCATTATATGTGGGGGGCTGCCTTTTCCTTTGGGGAATTTCTCTGGGTCTAGGTAGGCTTTATTTTTCTATCTTTAGGGCTAGCTAGTTCCTTAGGCTGTGTCGAGTTGCATAGGGAGTGTTAGGAGCAATCCACGGCTATTTCTAGTGTGTGTGATAGGATTAGGGATTGCGGTCAGCAGAGTTCCCACGTCTCAGAGCTCGTCCTATATTATCAGTAACTATCAGGTCATTCCGTGTGCTCTTAACCACCAGGTCCATTATTGTCCTGACCACCAGGTCATAACACTCGTCACAGCCTGAGAATTAACTACCCCTAAAGCTAGAAACAGGAAAACTATCTTGCCTCAGAGAAAATCCCCAAAGGATAGACAGCCCCCCACAAGTAATGACTGTGAGTGGAGAGGGAAAAGACATACACAGAATGAAACCAGGATGTAGCACAGGAGGCCAGTCTAGCTAGATAGAAAGGACAGGATAGAATACTGTGCGGTCAGTATTAAAAACTACAAAAATCCACACAGAGTTTACAAAAGTATCCACACCTGACTAAAGGTGTGGAGGGTAAATCTGCTTCCCAGAGCTTCCAGCTTAACTGAATTAATCCATACTGACAAGCTGGACAAAACATAGAATGCACAGAACGAATAAGTCCACAACATGTGGACAGAAAAGAGCAAAGCAAGGACTTATCTTTGCAGAACTGGTCAGGATATCAGGGAAATCCAAGAGAGATGTGAATCCAACCAGGAACCATTGACAAGTGGCACTGACTGAAGAGCCAGGCATAAATAGCCGAGCAGAAAGACAATCAGTGGAAGCAGCTGCAGACTGCTAAATCCAAGGAGCAGCCATTCCACTTAAAACCACTGGAGGGAGCCTAAGAGCAGAACTCACAAAAGTGCCACTTACAACCACCGGAGGGAGCCCAAGAGCGGAATTCACAACAGTACCCCCCCCGAGGAGGGGTCACCGAACCCTCACCAGAGCCCCCAGGCCAATCAGGACGAGCCAAGTGAAAAGCACGAACCAAATCGGCAGCATGGACATCGGAGGCAACAACCCAAGAATTATCCTCCTGGCCATAACCCTTCCACTTGACAAGATACTGAAGCCTCCACCTCGAAAAATGAGAATCCAAAATTTTCTCAACCTCATATTCCAACTCTCCCTCAACCAACACCGGGGCAGGAGGATCAACCGAGGGAACAACAGGCACCACATATCTCCGCAACAAAGATCTATGGAAAACATTATGAATGGCAAAAGAGGCTGGAAGAGCCAAACGAAAAGACACCGGATTGATAATTTCAGAAATCTTATAAGGATCAATAAACCGAGGCTTAAACTTAGGTGAAGAAACCTTCATAGGAACATGACGAGAAGACAACTAAACCAAATCCCCCACACGAAGCCGGGGACCAACACACCGACGGCGGTTAGCAAAACGTTGAGCCTTTTCCTGAGACAACGTCAAATTGTCCACCACATGAGTCCAAATCTGCTGCAGCCTGTCCACCACAGAATCCACACCAGGACAATCAGAAGGCTCAACCTGCCCCGAAGAAAAACGAGGATGAAAACCAAAATTACAAAAGAAAGGTGAAACCAAAGTAGCCGAACTAGCCCTATTATTAAGGGCAAACTCGGTCAACGGCAAGAAAGCCACCCAATCATCCGGATCAGCAGACACAAAGCATCTCAAATAGGTTTCCAAGGTCTGATTAGTTCGCTCAGTTTGGCCATTATTCTGAGGATGAAACGCCGAAGAAAAAGACAAATCAATGCCCATCCTAGCACAAAAGGCCCGCCAAAACCTAGATACAAACTGAGAACCTCTGTCAGACACAATATTCTCCGGAATGCCATGCAAACGAACCACATGCTGAAAAAACAATGGAACCAAATCTTAGGAGGAAGGCAACTTAGGCAAAGGTACCAGATGGACCATTTTAGAGAACAACCCAGATAACAGACATCTTCTGGGAAACAGGAAGATCCGAAATAAAATCCATGGAAATATGCGTCCAGGGCCTCTCAGGGACCGGCAAAGGCAAAAGCAACCCACTAGCGCGGGAACAGCAAGGCTTGGCCCAGGCGCAAGTCCCACAGGACTGCACAAAAGCATGCACATCGCGCGACAAGGAAGGACACCAAAAGGACCTAGCAACCTAATCTCTGGTACCAAAAATCCCAGGATGACCAGCCAACACAGAGCAATGAACCTCAGAAATTACCTTACTTGTCCATCTATCAGGAACAAACAGCTTCCCCACTGGACAGCGGTCAGGCTTATCAGCCTGAAATTCCCGAAGCACCCGCCGCAAATCAGGGGAGATGGCAGAAAGAATCACCCCCTCCTTAAGAATGCCAACCGGCTCAAGGACTCCAGGAGAATCAGGCAAAAAACTGCTAGAGAGGGCATCAGCCTTAACATTCTTAGATCCCGGAAGATACGAGACCACAAAATCAAAACGGGAGAAAAACAGGGACCATCGAGCCTGTCTAGGATTAAGCCACTTGGCCGACTCGAGGTAAATCAGATTCTTATGATCAGTCAAGACCACAACGCGGTGCTTAGCTCACTCAATCCAATGTCGCCACTCCTCAAACGCCCACTTCATAGCCAACAACTCCCGATTGCCGACATCATAATTGCGTTCCGCAGGTGAAAACTTTCTGGAAAAAAAAGCACACGGTTTCATCAAAGAACCATCAGAATCCCTCGGAGACAAAACGGCCCCTGCCCCAGTCTCAGAAGCGTCAACCTCAACCTGAAAAGGAAGAGAAACATCTGGCTGACGCAACACAGGGGCAGAAGTAAATCGGCGTTTAAGCTCCCGAAAGGCCTCAACAGCCGCAGAGGACCAATTCGTCACATCAGCGCCTTTCTTCGTCAAATCTTAACCACACTGGAAAAGTTGGCAATGAAACGGCGATAGAAATTAGCAAAGCCCAAATATTTGTGAAGGCTCTTCACAGATGTGGGTTGAATCCAGTCATGAATAGCTTGGACCTTAACAGGATCCATTTCCATAGATGAGGGAGAAAAAATAAAACCCAAAAAAGAGACCTTCTGAACTCCGAATAGGCACTTAGACCCCTTCACAAATAAAGCATTATCACGAAGGATCTGGAATACCATCCTGACCTGCTTCACATGAGACTCCCAATCATCGGAAAAAATCAAAATATCATCCAAATATACAACCATGAATTTATCAAGATAATTGCGGAAAATATCATGCATGAAAAATTGGAACACAGATGGAGCATTAGAGAGCCCGAATGGCATCACGAGGTATTAAAAAAATGGCCTTCGGGCGTATTAAATGCAGTTTTCCATTCGTCACCCAGTTTAATACGAACAAGATTATATGCCCCTCGAAGGTCAATCTTAGTAAACCAACTAGCCCCCTTAATCTGAACAAACAAATCAGAAAGCAAAGGCAAGGGGTATTGGAATTTGACCGTGATCTTATTAAGAAAACGATAATCTATACAGGGTCTCAAGGAGCCATCCTTCTTAGCAACAAAAAAGAAACCCGCTCCTAATGGTGACGAAGACGGCCGAATATGCCCCTTCTCCAAAGACTCCTTAACATAACTCCGCATGGCGGCATGCTCTGGCACAGACAGATTGAAAAGTCGGCCCTTAGGGAACTTACAACCTGGAATCAAGTTAATAGCACAATCACAGTCCCTATGTGGAGGAAGGGAACTGGACTTGGGCTCATCAAATACATCCTGGAAATCCGACAAAAACTCAGGGACCTCAGAAGAGGGGGGAGAGGAAATTGACATCAAAGGAACGTCACTATGTACCCCTTGACAACCCCAACTAGTCACAGACATAGTTTTCCAATCCAGCACCGGATTATGTTCCTGTAACCATGGAAAACCCAGTATAGCAACATCATGCAGGTTATGCAACACCAGAAAATGGCAATCTTCCTGATGTGCTGGAGCCATGTACATGGTCATCTGCGTCCAGTACTGAGGTCTATCCTTGGCCAATGGTGTAGCATCAATGCCCCTCAAAGGAATAGGGCTCTGCAAAGGTTGCAAGGAAAAACCACAGCGCCTGGCGAATTCTAAGTCCATTAAGTTCAGGGCAGCGCCTGAATCCACAAATGCCATAACAGAAAAGGACGACAATGAGCAAATCAGGGTCACAGATAAAAGAAATTTAGGCTGTACAGTACTAATGGTAACAGACCTAGCGACCCTCCTAGTACGTTTAGGGCAATCAGAAATAACATGAGCAGAATCACCACAGTAAAAACACAGCCTATTCTGACGTCTGAATTCCTGCCGTTCTGTTCTAGTCAAAATCCTATCACATTGCATAGGTTCAGGACTCTGCTCAGAGGACACTGCCATATGGTGCACAGCTTTGCGCTCGCGCAGACGCCGATCAATCTGAATGGCTAGAGACATAGATTCGCTCAAACCAGCAGGCGTAGGGAAGCCCACCATAACATCTTTAAGGGCTTCAGAAAGACCTTTTCTGAAAATAGCAGCCAGAGCATCCTCATTCCATTTAGTGAGCACAGACCATTTCCTAAATTTCTGGCAGTATAATTCTGCTGCTTCCTGACCTTGACATAGGGCCAACAGGGTTTTTTCTGCATGATCCACAGAATTAGGTTCGTCATACAATAATCCGAGCGCTTGAAAAAATGCATCTACATTCAGCAATACCGGATCCCCAAGGGAGTATGCCCAGTCCTGAGGTTCACCACGCAGCAAGGATATGATGATTTTAACTTGCTGAATGGGATCACCAGAAGAACGGGGTTTCAAAGCAAAAAACAATTTGCAGTTATTTTTAAAGTTCAAAAACTTGGATCTGTCCCCAAAAAACAAATCAGGAGTAGGAATTTTAGGCTCCAAAGCCGGAGTCTGGACAACATAGTCCTGGATACTCTGTACTCTTGCAGCAAGTTGATCCACACGAGAAAACAAACCCTGAACATCCATGCCAGAGCATAAATCCTGAACCACCCAATCAAGAGGAAAAAAAAGACAAAACAGAGCACAGAAAAAAAAATGACGAGCTCTGAAGGAGGTGGTACCTGTACTGACCGCAGTCCCTAAGCTCAACACAACACTAGAAGTAGCCGTGGGATGCTCCCTAGGCACCTCGTCACAGCCTGAGAATTAACTACCCCTAAAGATAGAAACAGGAAAACTATCTTGCCTCAGAGAAAATCCCCAAAGGATAGACAGCCCCCCACAAGTAATGACTTTGAGTGGAGAGGGAAAAGACATACACAGAATGAAACCAGGATGTAGCACAGGAGGCCAGTCTAGCTAGATTGAAAGGACAGGATAGAATATTGTGCGGTCAGTATTAAAAACTACAAAAATCCACACAGAGTTTACAAAAGTATCCACACCTGACTAAAGGTGTGGAGGGTAAATCTGCTTCCCAGAGCTTCCAGCTTAACTGAATTAATCCATACTGACAAGCTGGACAAAACATAGAATGCACAGAACGAATAAGTCCACAACATGTGGACAGAAAAGAGCAAAGCAAGGACTTATCTTTGCAGAACTGGTCAGGATATCAAGGAAATCCAAGAGAGATATGAATCCAACCAGGAACCATTGACAAGTGGCACTGGCTGAAGAGAAGAGCCAGGCATAAATAGCCGAGCAGAAAGACAATCAGTGGAAGCAGCTGCAGACTGCTAAATCCAAGGAGCAGCCATTCCACTTAAAACCACTGGAGGGAGCCCAAGAGCAGAATTCACAAAAGTGCCACTTACAACCACCGGAGGGAGCCCAAGAGCAGAATTCACAACAGAGTTGTCTGGCTACCCAAAATGTTGATGATCTAACCTTCCTTAAAATGAACCAATCATGGATTTCTAATTATTTTGCCCCACCTTTCCCGGCTGACACCTAGCTTTCCTGTAAAAAGGTCTTGCTTTTGGACTGGTCTTACTGAGTGTTCCAATCTCTCCATTTGCAGCTGCTGTATGTCCAGCATACAACATTTTTACACCTCCCTAAATGGGCTGACTCCCCCCACGGGGCCATGGTCACCACTTGGCACAAGCACCCCTGAGAGTGCTGTTTGTCTGAAGAGGTGGGTGTGCCCACTTTTGGGCGACGGCACTGGCTCAGGGTCCTTCATAGTACAATGAATTGTCTCTGGCAGTGGTGGTGCGCACCCAATGTCAGACACACCGTTGTAATATGAGGAGCCCTGGGCCAGTACCACCGACCACGAGAGAGTTTCCCACCTCCCAAGCTCGAAACAGTGCTCTACCACTTGCAAAATTTTCTCTCACTGCTCCACCACTGTTTAGTCTATGTGGTTAAATCCTTAAATGGCACTGCCAATACCAATTTCTTGACATATATGATGCTAGCAAAAATATTCAGGGCCCTGTCCTACATTTACACCAGTTAATACTTTGCGCCAAATACCACTGTCTGCAAGTCAGCAGAGGAGCCCACACCTGTACCTAGGTATGCCACCTGTTTATTTGTTAATTTGTTTTTTTGCCAGACATTAACATCTATTTATTATTTTGGACCACTACCTGTGTCAGACACTCCTTCTAATTGTCCTCCGCTGACCACACCAATGCTGCCTGTGTACCCCTGGACCCTATTTACAACTGCATTGAGCCTACTTTTTTATTTTAGGCCTAGTAAATCTGTCTGCGGTCCCTCCTGCCAATTGTCCTCCACTGACCACGCCAATGCTGCCTGTGTACCCCTGGAACCTATTTAGATCTGCATCGAGCCTACTTCTTTATTTTAGGCCTAGTAAGTCTGTCTGCGGTCCCTCCTGCCAATTGTCCTCCACTGACCACACCAATGCTGCCCGTGTACCCCTGTAACCTTTTTTAAACTACATTGAGCCAACTTTGTGGTGTAAGGCCTACTACCAGTGTCTGCGCCACTCAATACAGCTGTCCTCCTCTTAAAAAAGCTGAGCTGCAATTGTCAGGTTTTCAGCCTATTGGAATTTGAAAACTGCATTGGGGCTACAAGTTTGGTTGGGTTCTAGAAACGGTGTCTGCCGCTCCAAGGTGTTCTCCTGTTTTCCTGTCCTGAGCTTCAATCTTCAGGCTCTCATTAATTAGTTTTTAATATAACACTGCATTTGGCCTACTAGTTTGGTTGGGGCCTACTAACGGTGTCTGCCGCTTTGAGGTGTTCTTCTGGTTTCCTTTCCTGAGTTTCGATCTTCAGGCTCTCATTAAGTAGTTTTTAATATAACACTGCATTTGGCCTACTAGTTTGGTTGGGGCCTACTAATGGTGTCTGCCGCTCCAAGGTTTTATCCTGGTTTCCTTTCCTGAGCTTCGATCTTCAGGCTCTCATTAAGTAGTTTTTAATATAACACTGCATTTGGCCTACTAGTTTGGTTGGGGCCTACTAACGGTGTCTGCCGCTCCAAGGTTTTCTCCTGGTTTCCTGTCCTGAGCTTCAATATTCATGCTCTCATTAAGTAGTTTTTTAATATAACACTGCATTTGGCCCACTAGTTTGGTTGGGGCCTACTAACGGTGTCTGCCGCTCCAAGGTTTTCTCCTGGTTTCCTGTCCTGAGCTTCAATCTTCAGGCTCTCATTAAGTAGTTTTTAATATAACACTGCATTTGGCATACTAGTTTGGTTGGGGCCTACTAACGGTGTCTGCCGCTCCAAGGTTTTCTCCTGGTTTCCTTTCCTGAGCTTCGATCTTCAAGCTCTCATTAAGTAGTTTTTAATATAATACTGCATTTGGCCTACCAGTTTGGTTGCGGCCTACTAACGGTGTCTGCCGCTCCAAGGTGTTCTCCTGGTTTCCTTTCCTGAGCTTCGATCTTCAGGCTCTCATTAAGTAGATTTTAATATAACACTGCATTTGTCTACTAGTTTGGTTGGGGCCTACTAACGGTGGCTGCCGCTCCTTGCTGTTCTCCACTAAACAAAGCAGTGCCGCCTGTTTAGTCCTGTTACCAATTTTGAAATGCATTTAGCCCACTTTATTATTTGGGCCTATATCTGTGTTTCCTCCTCATCCTGCCCATTGCCCAGCCAGTGCTAGATGACTCTGCTGGTACATTGACCCATACCGCTACATTCCCCTTGCACGCTACACTGCCAGATTCTGACCCTGCTGAAAGTGAGGTTCCCCTTCCCGCATACTATACCACCTTACACGGGGACAAAGAGGAAGGTGCAGATGAAAGTGCAGGTTCCTTCATCAGGTGGGGGGAATACTCATTGAAAAAAAAAAAAAGGGTGTAGTTCCAGCTCCTTAAAAAATCCTTTATTTTTTATCAAATATTAAAAAGCATAGTGTGCATGGTGTACATGCTCCCTGGGATAAATGCCGACTACCAACAGAGGCACAGTGGCAACGCTTTTCGATCTCAACGATCTTTGTCAAAGCCATACCATGATCTGCATGCTACTCCCTATATAGGGGAAAACATCCAATAGGGATCACAGTCGTTTGTCACATGACTTATTTCAAGGTCCTAGGCATTATAGCGAACAACTTGAATTAAAGATAAAAACAAATCAAATATTAAGATTAAAATACAGAACATAGTTAACAATAGTGCAGCATTAATTCATTGCGTTTATTCAGCCCTGCTGGATATCTGGTATCTAAATGATAAATCCAAAACGCTTCTGTGTAAGGAGACACCGTCTGATATCTCCCCCATGAGACGGCACACGAACGTGCTCTATTCCCTGGACTCGGAAGTGTGTTGTGCTACGGGCATGGTATGTGATGAAGTGTCTGGATGCTGCCGACACATTCCTCTCTGCATTCTGAGTGTTATTTATGTCGTACAGATGCTCTCTGATCCGTGTCTTTAACTTTCTAGCCGTGCATCCTACATATGATAAATTACAGGCACTGCAGTCAATTTTGTACACTACATTAGTAGAACTGCAATTAATGTATTGTCCAATATCAAATTTTACTGTTTTATCCGTGTTATAAAAACACTTGGTGACAGCTGCATGTTTGCACGTTTTACAATTGTTCGCCCCACATCTAAAGAACCCGGTACAATTAAGCCAGGTTTTTGTGGATTTATTGCTTTCAGAACGGAACATGCTGGGGGCTATTTTACTCCCAATTGTTGGAGCTCTTCTTGACACTACATTTATGCCTGATTCCAGTATGCCACATAATTGTTGATCCTCATATAAAATAGGCAAATACTTGTAGATAATACCTTTAATTTTGGTAAATTGAGGACTATACTGAAAACATATGTATGGTTTTTTCCCATATCTGAATTGGTATTTTTCTGAGACATGATGAGGTCTTTGCGGTCTTTATTGTCAATAATCTTTTTTGCTCTATTAATAGTCCACTGTGGATATTTGTGGTGTTTTAATTTGTTTGATACCTGCTTTAATTCACCCGCCCGATCCCCCTCTAGACTGCAGTTCCGTTTTATTCTTGTAAATTCCGCAACTGGGATAGATTTAATTGTGTGTCTACAGTGACTACTATTGGCGTATAAGATGGTATTGCCACTGAGAGGTTTATGATATGTCTTAGTTGTAATAGTCCCATTAATATTTCCCACAAGTTCCAAATCAAAAAAAGAAATAATTGTGCTGTCATGCCTATATGTAAATTTGATGTTATATTCATTAGAATTGAGATAATGAATGAAGCGTGGTATGGCAGATACATCCCCCCCCAGATAATGAGGGTATCATCTATGTATCTGCCATACCACTCAACATACTCCAAAAACGGATTGGTAGCGGAGAAAATAAATTCTAGCTTCCAAAATGCCATGGCAAGATTAGCAAGGGATGGTGAGAATTTGGCACCCATGGCCACTCCAGTTTTCTGTAAATAATACTCTCTGTCAAACGAAAAAAAAATTATGTGTCAACAAAAGATGAACCACCTGTAACAAATATTCAACCAAATCCACAGAATAGTTGCTAAACTTAGTCAAATGAAAATGTACAGCTCGTATTGCCAAATCATGAGGGATACACGTATACTATACTACATCGCAGCATAACCAAGAATGATTGGCATGCCAAACCTTATCTCCAAGAATTCCTAGAACTTCTTTTGAGTCTCTGATATGTGCTGGAGTTCTTTTTACAAGGGGCTGCAGTAATGAATCCACCCATTGACATAATTTTTCATTACATGACCCAATTCCTGAGACTATAGGTCTCATGGGGGGGATGTCATCGATTTTGTGGATTTTAGGTACTCCGTAAATAATAGGAAGAGTTGGATTATCCACTGTTAAATATTCTGTTTGCTTTTTAGTTAGAACACCCAAACTTTCCCCCTCCTTAATGATTAGATCACTTTTCTTTTTAATTTCATGAGATGGATTTTGTTTTAATTTTTCATATGTGTTTTGGTCTGACAGTAATTCTAACATTTTTTTGTGATAATGTGCTGTATTTAATACCAACACAACTCCTCCCTTATCCGATATTTTAATGGTTATATCCGACATATTGTTAAGGACCGGCGGAATGCACCAAGTATAGATGATATGACACTAGGTGCGTTCGCAGTCCGAGGTCCACCGTGCAGGTAAAAGACCCTGCTGCTAGTAAGACGGACTATATGGCGGTACTAAGAATACACACATGGGTTAACTTCACCCTGCGTGAAGGAAGCGATCCTGTTGCGTCACAGGAGCGCAGTACCGCACATAGAGCGTGAGCAAGAAGTCAGCGAACTCAACCCCTACACAGGATTGAAGTCCGATTAGACACTTGCTGGCACAACACCGCAACTGGGTGTGTAAGGAAACTTATAAAATAGAATCAAAAGGCACGAGAGTTCGTGCGGTGCCGCACTGACGGATGCCACTAACCACCCAGGCTTGGGTAAGGAAAGCGCAGAGGAAGCGCACGGCGCCGTACTGGCAGACACAGCAACAGGACGCTGTGATGTGTGTTACGTGCAGATGGTTAGTCGGGCGCTAGATAGCTACCATCATCCGCGAGCAGTCAACAACTCTAGGGAGGGATACTTAGGAGCTTTCATCCATCGACATACATCCATCTACACACACACATAATATCAAGACAATACTAGCGCATGGCCGTGCGGTCATGCGCAGTTTATATAGTTGCAGCACAGGAAGCTGCCACTGAAGTTTTTGCCCTTTCAGGACCTTCCAGAAGGACCAATGGAAAGTGCTGCAGTACCTGAGCATGTTTTGCCCTTTCAGGACCTTCCAGAAGGACCAATGGAATGTACTACAGCACCTGAGCATGTGACCGAACATGTGGCCCTCGACCTCCAATGGGAGACCCTGCCCTGGGCATGCTCAGTGTTGTGAATTCTGTGGCTGAATTCACTCCTGTGGTCACAAGTGGTACTGCAGCTTCTGAGCTTCCTCCCTCAGGTGTTCTGGTGAGCTCGTTAACTGCTTCATTACTTAACTCCGCCTGATGCTGCTATCCTTGCTCCTTGTCAATGTTTCAGTGTTGGATCTGAGCTTCTCCTGATTGTTCCTGTGACCTGCTGCTCTGTATAGCTAAGTGCTTTTGTTTTTTTGTTGCTTTTTTTCTGTCCAGTTTGTCTTTTGTTTTGCTGGAAGCTCTGAGACGCAAAGGGTGTACCGCCGTGCCGTTAGTTCGGCACGGTGGTTTTTTTTTGCCCCCTTTGCGTGGTTTTGCTTTAGGGTTTTTTGTAGACTGCAAAGTTCGCTTTACTGTCCTCGCTCTGTCCTAGAATATCGGGCCCCACTTTGCTGAATCTATTTTATCCCTACGTTTTGTCTTTTCATCTTACTCACAGTCATTATATGTGGGGGGCTGCCTTTTCCTTTGGGGAATTTCTCTGGGGCAAGTCAGGCCTATTTTTCTATCTTCAGGCTAGCTAGTTTCTTAGGCTGTGCCGAGTTGCCTAGGTAGTTGTTAGGCGCAATCCACAGCCGCTTTTAGTTGTGTTTAGGATAGGATCAGGTGTGCAGTCTACAGAGTTTCCGCGTCTCAGAGCTCGTTCTTGTATTTTTGGGTATTTGTCAGATCACTGTGTGTGCTCTGATCGCTAAGCACACTGTGTTTCTGGATTGCCTTCATAACACCTGTCATTAGCAAACATAACAGTACAAGGAGCCAAACTAATGATTCTCAATAGAGGGAAAGAAAAAGTTCTGACATCATTTTTTTTTTTTTTTTTCTGCTCTGTGTTCACTTTTTTTTTCCCCCTAGACATTTGGGTGATTCTGGACACAGGTGTGGACATGGATATTCAGGGTCTGTGCTCTTCAATGGATAATCTCGTTATAAATGTACAAAAAATTCAAGATACTATTGATCAGAAATCTATGTTAGAACCAAGAATTCCTATTCCTGATTTGTTTTTTGGAGATAGAACTAAGTTTCTAAGTTTCAAAAATAATTGTAAGCTATTTCTGGCCTTGAAACCTCATTCTTCTGGTAATCCTATTCAACAGGTTTTGATTATTATTTCTTTTTTGCGCGGCGACCCTCAAGACTGGGCATTTTCTCTTGCGCCAGGAGACCCTGCATTGAGTAGTGTCGATGCGTTTTTCCTGGCGCTCGGATTACTGTACGATGAGCCTAATTCAGTGGATCAGGCTGAGAAAAATTTGCTGGCTTTGTGCCAGGGTCAGGATGATATAGAAGTATATTGTCAGAAATTTAGGAAATGGTCAGTACTCACTCAGTGGAATGAATCTGCGCTGGCAGCTTTGTTCAGAAAGGGTCTCTCTGAGGCTCTTAAGGATGTCATGGTGGGATTTCCTATGCCTGCTGGTTTGAATGAGTCTTTGTCTTTGGCCATTCAGATCGGTCGACGCTTGCGCGAGCGTAAATCTGTGCACCATTTGGCGGTACTGCCTGAGGTTAAACCTGAGCCTATGCAGTGCGATAGGACTATGACTAGAGTTGAACGGCAGGAATACAGACGTCTGAATGGTCTGTGTTTCTACTGTGGTGATTCCACTCATGCTATTTCTGATTGTCCTAAGCGCACTAAGCGGTCCGCTAGGTCTGCCGTCATTGGTACTGTACAGTCCAAATTCCTTCTGTCCATTACCTTGATATGCTCTTTGTCGTCGTTTTCTGTCATGGCGTTTGTGGATTCGGGCGCTGCCCTGAATCTGATGGATTTGGATTATGCTAAACGTTGTGGGTTTTTCTTGGAGCCTTTGCGGTGTCCTATTCCATTGAGAGGAATTGATGCTACACCTTTGGCCAAGAATAAACCTCAATACTGGGCCCAGCTGACCATGTGCATGGCTCCTGCACATCAGGAAGTTATTCGCTTTCTGGTGTTGCATAATCTGCATGATGTGGTCGTGTTGGGGTTGCCATGGCTACAAACCCATAATCCAGTATTGGATTGGAATTCCATGTCGGAATCCAGCTGGGGTTGTCAGGGGGTACATGGTGATGTTCCATTTTTGTCGATTTCGTCATCCACCCCTTCTGAGGTCCCAGAGTTCTTGTCTGATTATCAGGATGTATTTGAAGAGCCCAAGTCCGATGCTCTACCTCCGCATAGGGATTGTGATTGTGCTATCAATTTGATTCCTGGTAGTAAATTCCCTAAAGGTCGATTATTTAATTTATCCGTGCCCGAACACGCCGCTATGCGCAGTTATGTGAAGGAATCCCTGGAGAAGGGACATATTCGCCCATCGTCATCACCACTGGGAGCAGGGTTCTTCTTTGTAGCCAAGAAGGATGGTTCGCTGAGACCGTGTATTGATTACCGCCTTCTTAATAAGATCACTGTTAAATTTCAGTATCCCTTGCCATTGTTATCTGACTTGTTTGCTTGGATTAAGGGGGCTAGTTGGTTCACTAAGATAGATCTTCGTGGTGCGTATAATCTGGTGAGAATCAGGCAAGGAGATGAATGGAAAACTGCATTCAATACGCCCGAGGGTCATTTTGAGTATCTAGTGATGCCGTTCGGACTTGCCAATGCTCCATCTGTGTTTCAGTCTTTTATGCATGACATCTTCCGTGAGTATCTGGATAAATTCCTGATTGTTTACTTGGATGACATTTTGATCTTCTCAGATGATTGGGAGTCTCATGTGAAGCAGGTCAGAATGGTTTTTCAGGTCCTGCGTGCTAACTCTTTGTTTGTGAAGGGATCAAAGTGTCTCTTCGGTGTGCAGAAAGTTTCATTTTTGGGGTTCATCTTTACCCCTTCTACTATCGAGATGGATCCAGTTAAGGTCCAAGCCATCCAGGAATGTAATCAAGAGGAAGATGGATAGTCACAAGCCATCAAAGAAGAACTGCTTAAATGTTTGTACCAAGAGTTGCATGAGGTCACCCAAAAGCAGTGTGAAAGACTGGTGGAAAGCATGCCAAGACACATAAAAGCTGTGATTAAAAATCATGGTTATTCCACAAAATATTGATTTCTGAACTCTTCCTGAGTTCAAACATTAGTATTGTTGTATCTAAAGGATTATGAACTTGTTTTGCATTATCTGAGGTGTGCAAGCAATGCATTTTTTTATTTTGACCATTTCTCCTTTTCATAAAATAAATACAAAATGTATTGCTTGGAACTTCGGAGACATGTTGTCAGTAGTTTATAGAATTAAAGCACAATTTACATTTTACTCAAAAATATACAGTACCTATAAAGAGAAAAATCAGACAAACTGAAAATGTTGCAGTGGTCTCTTAATTTTTGACAGAGCTGTATATACAGTGTGTCCATAAAGTCATGGTGCACTTTTATAGCTTACATTTTGGCGCCCTTTCTCTAGCCCAATCATATCAGACCTGTTCATGAGGAGAGATAACAAGAACCAATCAAACAACAAAAACTCATTTAAGCTGTTGCTGAGCCCCCAGTCAGATTAACCCCTGATAAACTGAACTCTGATTAATACACTGCCAGGTCTGTGAAATCATACAACCACAAGCTTATGCCAGCAGTGTGGTTTTCCATGCCAGTCAAGATGTGGACGGTACAGAAGAAAGTTCAGTGTGTTCTGTGGCTTGCTAAATTTGATGCGTTTATAACGAAGCGCCACCACATAGGAGTAACATTACTCGGTGGGATAATTAGTTGAAGGAAACGGGCGGTTTGGTGGAGAAACCCCGTTCTGGTACACTATCAGTCTCTACGAGTCTGTAGAGGCTATACGAGATAGCTACCTAAGGAGCCCTAAAAATCTGTGCGTGCGTGTGCTCGACAATTACACCTAAGCAAGACTACAGTTTATAAGGTGTTAAAGAAACATCTCTGTTTTACCAGGTACAAATTGCGGCTGTGGCATGCTATCAAACCAGCGGATAGACCCAAACATAGTAACATAGTAACATAGTAACATAGTTAGTAAGGCCGAAAAAAGACATTTGTCCATCCAGTTCAGCCTATATTCCATCATAATAAATCCCCAGATCTACGTCCTTCTACAGAGCCTAATAATTGTATGATACAATATTGTTCTGCTCCAGGAAGACATCCAGGCCTCTCTTGAACCCCTCGACTGAGTTCGCCATCACCACCTCCTCAGGCAAGCAATTCCAGATTCGCACTGCCCTAACAGTAAAGAATCCTCTTCTATGTTGGTGGAAAAACCTCTCCTCCAGACGCAAAGAATGCCCCCTTGTGCCCGTCACCTTCCTTGGTATAAACAGATCCTCAGCGAGATATTTGTATTGTCCCCTTATATACTTATACATGGTTATTAGATCGCCCCTCAGTCGTCTTTTTTCTAGACTAAATAATCCTAATTTCGCTAATCTATCTGGGTATTGTAGTTCTCCCATCCCCTTTATTAATTTTGTTGCCCTCCTTTATACTCTCTCTAGTTCCATTATATCCTTCCTGAGCACCGGTGCCCAAAACTGGACACAGTACTCCATGTGCGGTCTAACTAGGGATTTGTACAGAGGCAGTATAATGCTCTCATCATGTGTATCCAGACCTCTTTTAATGCACCCCATGATCCTGTTTGCCTTGGCAGCTGCTGCCTGGCACTGGCTGCTCCAGGTAAGTTTATCATTAACTAGGATCCCCAAGTCCTTCTCCCTGTCAGATTTACCCAGTGGTTTCCCGTTCAGTGTGTAATGGTGATATTGATTCCTTCTTCCCATGTGTATAACCTTACATTTATCATAGTTAAACCTCATCTGCCACCTTTCAGCCCAAGTTTCCAACTTATCCAGATCCATCTGTAGCAGAATACTATCTTCTCTTGTATTAACTGCTTTACATAGTTTTGTATCATCTGCAAATATCGATATTTTACTGTGTAAACCTTCTACCAGATCATTAATGAATATGTTGAAGAGAACAGGTCCCAATACTGACCCCTGCGGTACCCCACTGGTCACAGCGACCCAGTTAGAGACTATACCATTTATAACCACCCTCTGCTTTCTATCACTAAGCCAGTTACTAACCCATTTACACACATTTTCCCCCAGACCAAGCATTCTCATTTTGTGTACCAACCTCTTGTGCGGCACGGTATCAAACGCTTTGGAAAAATCGAGATATACCACGTCCAATGACTCACCGTGGTCCAGCCTATAGCTTACCTCTTCATAAAAACTGATTAGATTGGTTTGACAGGAGCGATTTCTCATAAACCCATGCTGATATGGAGTTAAACAGTTATTCTCATTGAGATAATCCAGAATAACATCCCTCAGAAACCCTTCAAATATTTTACCAACAATAGAGGTTAGACTTACTGGCCTATAATTTCCAGGTTCACTTTTAGAGCCCTTTTTGAATATTGGCACCACATTTGCTATGTGCCAGTCCTGCGGAACAGACCCCGTCGCTATAGAGTGCCTAAAAATAAGAAATAATGGTTTATCTATTACATTACTTAGTTCTCTTAGTACTCGTGGGTGTATGCCATCCGGACCCGGAGATTTATCTATTTTAATCTTATTTAGCCGGTTTTGCACCTCTTCTTGGGTTAGATTGGTGACCCTTAATATAGTGTTTTCATTGTTTCTTGGGATTTCATCTAGCATTTCATTTTCCACCGTGAATACCGTGGAGAAGAAGGTGTTTAATATGTTAGCTTTTTCCTCGTCATCTACAACCATTCTTTCCTCACTATTTTTTAAGGGGCCTACATTTTCAGTTTTTATTCTTTTACTATTGATATAGTTGAAAAACAGTTTGGGATTAGTTTTACTCTCCTTAGCAATGTGCTTCTCTGTTTCCTTTTTGGCAGCTTTAATTAGTTTTTTAGATAAAGTATTTTTCTTCCTATAGTTATTTAGAGCTTCAATGGTGCCATCCTGCTTTAGTAATGCAAATGCTTTCTTTTTACTGTTAATTGCCTGTCTTACTTCTTTGTTTAGCCACATTGGGTTTTTCCTATTTCTAGTCCTTTTATTCCCACAAGGTATAAACCGCTTACAGTGCCTATTTAGGATGTTCTTAAACGTTTTCCATTTATTATCTGTATTTTTATTTCTGAGGATATTGTCCCAGTCTACCAGATTAAGGACATCTCTAAGCTGGTCAAACTTTGCCTTCCTAAAGTTCAGTGTTTTTGTGACTCCCTGACAAGTCCCCCTAGTGAAAGACAGTTGAAACTGTACAATATTGTGGTCGCTATTTCCAAGATGCCCGACCACCTGCAGATTTGTTATTCTGTCAGGTCTATTAGATAGTATTAGGTCTAAAAGTGCTGCTCCTCTGGTTGGATTCTGCACCAATTGTGAAAGATAATTTTTCTTGGTTATTAGCAGAAACCTGTTGCCTTTATGGGTTTCACAGGTTTCTGTTTCCCAGTTAATATTCGGGTAGTTAAAGTCCCCCATAACCAGGACCTCATTATGGGTTGCAGCTTCATCTATCTGCTTTAGAAGTAGACTTTCCATGGTTTCTGTTATATTTGGGGGTTTGTAACAGACCCCAATGAGAATTTTGTTACCATTTTTCCCTCCATGAATTTCGACCCATATGGACTCGACATCCTTATTCCCTTCGCTAATACATAGAGACAAACCCCTCCTCCTCTCCGATTTTTACGATCCTTTCTAAACAGACTGTAACCCTGTAAGTTAACTGCCCAGTCATAGTTTTCATCTAACCATGTCTCGGTTATTCCCACTATGTCAAAGTTACCTGTAGATATTTCTGCTTCTAGTTCTTCCATCTTGTTTATCAGGCTTCTGGCGTTTGCGAGCATGCAGTTTAGAGGATTTTGTTTTGTTCCAATCTCCTCGCTGTGGATTGTTTTAGAAATGTTCTTACCTCCCTTCTGAGTATGTTTTCCTGGGTCTTCTTTGTTCGAGTCTAATGTTTTTCTTCCCGTCCCCTCTTCTTCTAGTTTAACGCCCTCCTGATGAGTGTAGCGAGTCTTCTGGCGAATGTGTGTTTCCCAGGTTTGTTGAGGTGTAGTCCGTCTCTGGCGAGTAGTCCATCGTACAAGTAATTCAGACCGTGGTCCAGGAATCCGAATCCTTGTTGTCTTCACCATCGTCTTAACCAGTTGTTCGCATGAAGGATCCTGTTCCATCTCCTGGTGCCATGCCCATCTACTGGAAGGATAGAAGAAAAAACTACCTGATCCGCGTTTGTTCCAGATATGCATCATGAGATCGACAATGATGCAAGATTTTTGCAGAAGATTGTGTTTAGCGATGAGGCGACTTTCCATATTTGTAGACATGTTCATCGCCATAATGTCCAAATATAGGCTGCTGAACATCCTCATTCCTATGTTGAGTATTTAGGTGTGGCCTAAAACACGATAAGGTGATAGGTATGAAACTGGGAGAGTTTTTCTTTTATTTGCAGCAGATTTCACATTTCTATCAGTATTTTTTGCTTTCCAGTGACTGGTCAAAAGTTCACCATGACTTTACGGACACACTGTATTTATATATTTATTAATATTGATTCCATGGTGCTGTACATGAGAAGGAGTTACATACAAATTACAGATATCAGTTACAGTAAGCAAACTAACAATCACAGACTGATACAGAGGGGTGAGGACCCTGTCCTTGCAGGCTTACATTCTACAGGATGGTGGGGAAAAAGACAGTAGTTTGGGGGGTTGTGGCAGCTCCGGTTTGGTGAGGCAATAGCTCCTTTAGTGGTGATGAGGCAGCGCGGTCATTGCAGGCTGTAGGCTTTCTTGAAGAGGTGGGTTTTCAGGTGCCGTCTGAAGCATCTGAATGTGGTTGATAGACGTGTTGGGGAACAGAATTCCAGAAAATGGGGGATATTCAGGAGAAGTCTTGGAGGCGATTAGGTGAGGAGGAGAGAAGGAGGTCTTGGGAGGACCGGAGATTATGTGAGGGAAGATATTGGCAGATTAAGTCAATGATATATGGAGGAGACAGGTTATGGATGGCTTTGTAGGTCAGTATTAGTAATTTGAACAGTATACGGTGAGGGAATGGGAGCCAGTGAAGAGATTTGCAGAGGGAGCCTAGTTTTAGAAGGAATGTTGTAAGAGATTGTTTGGTTATCAGTGTAATTGAAAGATTGGTAAAAGATTCACCTGCTTCAAGTTGAATGGTTGATATAGAGCAAATTAAGGATTAACAGAGGAAGTGAATTCTGATTTGTTTTTGTTACGTTGAAAAAGGAAAGTTGTCTATTACTATGACAAAAAACTGGATGTTTGTGGTGCAAGAAGGAACTGAGAAAGTGACTGAGATTAATGTGTTGGGAAAGCAAACAATTAAAAATTTTGGACAGGGGGGCTCCCTGCTAGATAATATGGACCCTCCCCAGGAAATTAAGCCTCTTCTCCCGACTGTAAGCCCTATGCCCCTTAACCCCAAGGCACCAATATGTCCTGGACTCCCGAGAAGTTCTATGGGCGTCTTATGGTAGTATTTAAAGATCTGGGGTTTTCACTGTATAACAAAGCCCATTCACACCTTTTTGTGGCAGCTTTGATGTCCTGCCTTAAATCTGAATTGAAAGAGGCAATAATGTCAGTGAGACCCGATATTGAGACTTCCATTCTGGACGATGCATTGAAAAAAAGTAGTACAAAGTTTTCAGAAGAACTTAAAGGGACACTGTCACCTGAATTTGGAGGGAACAATCTTCAGCCATGGAGGCGGGGTTTTGGGGTTTTTGATTCACCCTTTCCTTACCCGCTGGCTGCATGCTGGCTGCAATATTGGACGGAAGTTCATTCTCTGTCCTCCGTAGTACATGCCTGCACAAGGCATCTGTAAGTCATTTTTCACTGACCGGTGTGGCGCTGTCTTCTTCTTTGTTATGGATTGGACTTTGTAGCTGGGCTGACCCCCTGGCAGTGACGTGCGCCACTAAGCCTATTAAGGCCGTATGGGTGTAAGGTGCGGTTTAACGCATTTTTTTATTTTTTTTTTTGAATTTTTTTTTTTTTTATTTTTGGTGTCTAGAATTGTCTGCATCTCTGAGATCACATCAATTAGCTAGCCAATTAGTTAGCTGCTGAGTTCCTTGATTCATTGCAGCGCTGTTATTGTAATGTGACATCAGTGCTGCAGACAAAAGCAGACTAGGGGAGAGTGAGGAGAGCCCAGTTTGTTTGTTATGTCAAACAAACAATCTAGGGAATGTGTTTACAAAAGCTGGAACACCACTTTAAGGGTATATGCACTCAAGGGATTTAAACTTGAGCAAAACCATAAAGTCTTTCAAGCAGAAGATCATGGTTTTTTTTTCTGAACCGTCTTCTGTAGTTTTACAGAAATTTCCTGGGCATTTTTCCTATGGTTTTTGCCACCTTGTTTTTTAAGTGTTTTCCTGTTGGTATTAATAAAAACCATTTTGGAAACCCAATGCTCTTCATTTCCGCAGCGCAGCCCGCCTCAATGTGCTTTCATTTTTGCCATTATACCTCTGGGAGAACCACTTCCTTCAGCCACAGGGCTGCAGTAGCGGCCTTCCACGCCTTTATACAACACCTTTAGGTGAGCTCTACTATCAATTATACCTATCCCTTACCAGACAGTAATGCCCTATTTTGTGTGCGCTCTCTTTGTGTCCGTCTCCAGAGCTTCTCGTGTGTAGGCTGACGTTCATAGTAATGTTTGTTCCTTATTATTGCCAGTGTAAACATGTCACCGATAAGTCAGCAAATAATCAAACTCTCATTTGTAGTGATAGCATCTATTATAAGGGTCACTGTTGATCAGCATAGGCAGTGGGCAGAGTAATGGAGACGGGCATCGAGAAACAGTGTGTGCAATAACCTCAAGGTCATAAATTCCACTGTTGTGTCTTATCTTTAATACAAACAGGCAGGCACTTATTTAATTATTATTTTATTAATATTCCCAGACAATGTATATATTAATCACACCCTGATTCTTGTATGAAGAGTAGTGAATTGAACTTATTGCACAATATCTTTATTATCTTTATTATGGGCAGCACGGTGGCTCAGTGGATAGCACTGCAGCCTTGCAGCGCTGGGGTCCTGGGTTCGAATCCCACTCAGGACAACATCTGCAAAGAGTTTGTATGTTCTCTCCGTGTTTGCGTGGGTTTCCTCCGGGCACTCCGGTTTCCTCCCACATTCCAAAGACATACTGATAGGGAATCTAGATTGTGAGCCCCATCGGGGACAGTGATGATAATGTGTGCAAAACTGTAAAGCGCTGCGGAATATGTTAGCGCTATATAAAAATAAAGATTATTATTATTAGACAGGACAATTAGTCTGGGAAACATTTTGCCATAAAACACATCTGCTTATTTCATTTATGCATTTATTCTGTCTCAACATATGTCTTCATGGGGTCTTCATCCCATGAAGGCAGGTTGGACAATTTCTGACTGGTATCTTCATCAATAGGCCATCCCCAGGCCTTGAAGAATGGGGACAGGTTTTTATTTACTGCTTGAGAAAACTTCTCTGCCCAGAGATTCATCTTGACTTTATTGTCATTGCTAACATTGGGCATGGTCTGGTAGTCAGCGAAAAGGCATTTGAAAGGTTCCCAACCAAAGCTCTCTTGTAGCTAAAAAGAAACATATAGAAAAACAACAAATTATCCCAAATAAAGTTAAAGATTACAGAAATGTGACACATATTGATTTATGTAATTTGGTTAAACAGGCAAATCACATGATGATAATCTAATCATGATATGTTTTATAACGGCCCTGAGATTCCTCCAATTTTAAGGTATTACTGCAACCTTCACTCCCTTTACCTCATGTGGAAACATGTTCTCCTAGCCAGGATTAAGGATCTAGCAAGGGTAGAAAAAAATAAATGCAGCATCCTGCTCGCAATCTCCATCCAATATCTAATTGTCTTACAAAACTCATGATCTAGGACCATTTAGTACAACACAAAAAGAGTATTACGCAATAAACAAAATTAAGATTTTTTTTAAATAAAGCAATCGTTTAAAGGGAATCTTTCCACAGGATTTCATCTCACAAACTATTTATATGCATATGTGGCTATTTCAAAGACAAGTCCAGCAATAACTTGACTTGCATCAGTCTGTTCCTCCATTACTAAGAAATCAGTGTTTGAATTGACATTCGAAAAAAAGCTGTAGATTTGAAGCCTTTGTCATTCCAGCTCTATTCCCCTCCCAGGGCTGATTCCTCCTGTTTGACTGATAACTCTTTTGTCTGAAGTCTCAAAGCATAGAGACTGCCAGTCAAGCAGGAGGACGCAGTGCTGGACAGGGAATAGAGCTGGAGTGGCAGAGGCTTCACATCTACAGTGTAATTTACATATCAATTAAAATACTGATTTCTCCGATAGGATAGATAAAATAGATATAGAGACAGGATAGATTATGTTAGATAGATGGGATATATAAGATAGATGGATTCGTTAGATAGAATGAATTGATTGAAGGAGAAAAGAGAACATTATGTATACAAAAGAGAGTATACAGCAGTGTGTTTACATGTATATACACCCTGCTGTATAAATACAGATTCAAAGGGGGCTGGATCTGCAGGGAGAGCAGTGTCTGCAGCAGCATGCACAGGAACAGCATTGAACTCTGCCGAATGAAGCCTTGCCTACCCACATGGCAAGCCTTGCCTACCCACATGGCAAGCCTTGCCCCTGCCAGCTTCAAGGGCCAAGAACTAATCGAGATTTTGATGTAACATCACTGTAAGCCAGAATATTCTCAGCCAGAGATCATGTGACCAGAAGACAGGCTCAGGTTATGGAAGGATTTGTAAAAGTAAAGTATTTAGTGAAGAACATATAAGCTATGCGCATCTTTATAGTATTTTGTTATATCTTAGTGCTTGCAGAGGTATTCACTGTTTTTTTACATTAGTAGGTGTCCATGAGATTGGACTGTTAGAAATCATGGGTCACATTCCATTTACATTTGCATTAAAATGTGAAGGTTCCATGTTTGCAATTATTATGAGTCTGTACGTTGTCTTTCTTTAGCAAATCTAAAATATCAATAACTTGCCCGCTGTGATGAGAAGTGACGAGAACGCACTGTCAGTGGGCATTGTAAGGAGATAAGCTGGAGAGCAGAATAACATAGTCCGGCTCCACCCCTGAAAGTGATGATGGTTTCGGGGTGAGGCATATGTTTAATCTATAGATGTGTCCCTTATTTGGTGATTATCTACTAATATTGTTTTTATATCAATTCTCTGTTGTGCAAGTCTAGATTGTAAGTGACTGGCAGCCTTAGGTGAGGCCATTATGGTGTAATATTTAAATTAATTGTCGTATTCCAGCAATTCCAGGTAATACAGTGTATAGAGGAATGAGTATTGGAGTGAATATGCTGTCAGCAAAACTCTCCAGCAATATAGTCCTGAGATAAAACATAGAGTTGTGTCCAAGAAGGAAACTAGAAACATTAAGTAAATTTATTGTCAAATCTCATTGGAAATAATATATATATATGTGTATATCTGTTTACCTGATAATAAGCCCTACTCTGAAAATATGCCCTAGCAGGAATTTTCGGCCTTTTTGGAATAGACTTGAAATATAAGCCCTACTCCAAAAATACGCCCTCATTGCAGTTCGGTGAGAAAGTGTCCAGGTAGCTAAAAAAAAGTTATAGAAAAAAAGTTAAAGTTACAGCAGGACCCGTAATTAAAGATAACAAATACTCCCAAATGAAGGCAGACCCCTCCTAAAAAAATCACACTCATCAGAACCTAAACAATTATGGCTGGCAAGTGCTGACAGTGGATGGCGTCTCGCACAGAGATCTGCATCACTGTCAGGTCCCTTGCCATTCTGGCTGCATTGCACTGCAGCTCGCACACACAGATCGGATCCCAGCATCACTCCGCTCTCACTAACTCTGTGCGAGTGATACTGCTTCCGGCCAGCAGGGGGTATACAACTGCTGTGTAAGGCCGGTTTCACACGTCAGTGGCTCCAGTACGTGAGGTGACAGTTTCCTCACGTACAGGAGACACTGACTCACGTAGTCACATTAAAATCAATGTGTCTCTGCACATGTCAGCGTGTTTTCACGGACTGTGTGTCCGTTTGAAAAACACGGAGACATGTCAATGTTTGTGGGAACGCACGGATCACACGGACCCATTAAAGTCAATGGGTCCGTGTAAAACACGTACCGCACACGGATGCTGTCTGTGTGCAGTCCGTGTGCTGTGCAGGAGATAGCGCTGTCCTCCCAGCTTGTGGTGCTGAAGCCCCATTCATTTCTTCTCTCCATCAGCGTTCGCTGGAACGAAGGAATGAAAAATATTTTTTTTTGTTAAAATAAAGTTCCCAGTAATCTAGCCCCCTCCCTCCCCCTGTGTGCCTGCCCGCTGGCATTAAAATACTTACCCAGCTCCCTTGATGCTTCCTCTCAGCATCGCAGCTCTTCCTGTATGAGCGGTCACGTGGTGCCGCTTATTACAGTGATGAATATGCGGCTCCACCTCCCGCACGTGTGCCACACTGATGTGCCACGTGAGCACACGGACACGGATAGCTCCGGTACTGATTTTTCCGGTACCGGAATTATCTGGACGTGTGAGACAGGCCTAAGGCAGGGAGACCTGATGGCAAAGCAGATTTGTATATGAGAGCCCTTTCACTTGCCAACTCTATTGTTTAGGGTCTGTTAAGTGCAATTCTTTTTGGGGTGCCTGCTTTTTTTTGGGGGGGTAAACAGTACATAGAAAATAATAAAGCTAAAAATGGAAATTAAAATATGAATACTGTATATATTTAGCCAATAGATGTTACCACAACATACAAAAAGCAATAGAATGGGAATAAATGCTGATCTCAAAATTCATAGAACCCCACAATGTCAAGTATAATACAGCAAAACGTGAGAGTTTGTATTAAAAAGTAACCATAATGTGGTGGTGCACCATCTTGGGTGTCAGGTCCAAGCATTCCTACATGAACAGTTTCCTGGAAAGTGGATTGGTCATTGTGGGCCAGTTGAATGGCCACCAAGGTCTCCCAATCTGGCCCCCTTAGACTTTTATCTTTGGGCTCATCTGAAGGCAATTGTCTATGCTGTGCAGATACCAGATGTGCAGCATCTGAAACAACAGATACTGGAAGCCTGTGCTATCAGTGTGTCAAGAGTGGGAGATGAGGGTTGCATTGACAATCCAACACAATGGACAGCACTTTGAACACATTTTATAAGTGGTTATAAACTTGTAAATAACTCATGAAAGAATAAAGTAACATTAAAACCAAGCACATCATTGTTTTTCTTGTGAAGTTCTCAATAAGTTTGATGTGTCACATGACCCTCTTTCCATTGAAAAAAATAAAGTTGGATCCAAAATAGCCGACTTCAAAATGGCCACCATGGTCACCACCCATCCTGAAAAGTTTTCCCCCTCACATATACTAATGTCCCACAAGCAGAAGTTGATATCACCAACCATTCCCATTTTATTTAGGTGTATCCATATAAATGGCCCACCCTGTATTTAAATAGAGAAAAAGTAATGGCTTCTTAACGAATTGAGTAAAAATGTTTGTGATCCTTCAGATCACATATTTGCAAAATAATAAAAAAAATTACATTTACCCAAGCCGTGCAAAAATTATGTCTTTATTTGAATTAGGAACAGCTATGCTATTTGAAAGTGGAGAAGCAAAAACTTCTCAACTAGGAGTGAAAAATTATCCCTTTTTTTGAATCTGCTATTCAAAAAATGAGTCAACAATTATAATGATGTTTTATTAAACCAACCAAAAATTATCCCTTTATTTAGGGAGCAGGAACAGGTTGGCTGTGTTGAAAGCAAAAAAGAAATAGCTTGTAAATAAGCCATGAAAAAATGATTCTATTTTGTTAGGATACACTTCCTGGCAGCAGTGTAGTACATCTATATAGTGCGCTATGCTATTCCACAACTCCCTAGCTTATTTACTACCTACTTACTTTATCTTCACAGCACTCTACCCAGTACCTTGCATCAACACTATACAGGTACTCTGATCTATTAACCCCTTAGTGACATAGCCAATGTTGTACTTAATGACCAAGCCAATTTTTACAATTCTGGCCACTGTCACTTTATGAGGTTATAGCTGTGGAACGCTTCAACGGATCCCACTGATTCTGAGATTGTTTTTTCGTGACATATTGTACTTCATGTTAGTGGTAAAATTTCTCCGATATGACTTATGTTTATGAAAAAACAGAAATTTGGCAAAAAATTTGAAAATGTTGCAATTTTCAAACTTTTAATTTTTGTGCCCTTAAATCAGAAAGTCATATCGCTCGAGGGGCCTCATTTCTCTCTCCTCAGGTATACTAGATCATATCAGAGGAGAGAAAAATAAATGGGAAATCAGACTTTTTTTTGTGGTTGTGAGTTATTACCACATAAAGTGACACTGGTCAGATTTCAAAAATTTCAGTAAGGTTTGTAACATCAGCCGCAGTAGCAGGCACAGAAGTCAAGACAAAGGTGTCTCAGACTGCAACAATGCGAGATCAATGCTTGACACTAAAAAGAACACCAAAAAAGGGACACAGTAGCACTCAGTAAGTTCAAAAAGATATATGCAAACACGAAATCTAAACTATGTTGTTGCTGAATAAAGCATACTAAGAAAAAAAAGTACGTACAAAAATGAAGGTTCTTAGCTCATAAATTGGCCAATTAATGTGTGCCCATCAACCATGGCAAGGTGACACTTCTCTGATGGGTCCTATCAGTCTAAATATGCCTCTTTTGGGCTATAACCCTACAATTGTAAATGGGCAGGTAGGAACCAACACTAATTAAAAGCACCCTTGGGGTGATGGGAGGAGTGTAGAGCTAGAAAGGAGGCAGTCACCAGCTCCAATGGCAAACTGCAAAAAAACAAAAAACCTGACCAGCACCTCCATATAGCGTGAACAGGTGCAAGCTGCAATGATGGCATAGCATACAAAAAAAGGGGACACAGCAGCACTCTGTAAGGACAAAAATATATGCAAACATGAAACCTAAACTACATTGTTGTTCACGGGGTAAACAAGTGGAGTTTGTGCGGCCAGGGATCTGTGTGAGAAGACTTGGCACGGTGATGGAGGAGGGAGAAGCAGAAGAGGTGGTTGATGGGATGTTTGGTGGTTGGCGAGGCCCACTAGTCCACATTTTAGCTTAGTGAGATTCCCACACTAAGGCATATTGATCACACATGCGCCGGTTCATGCATGTAGTTATCAAATTATTGCAATTTTTGCCTCTACTGAGTATTTTTTTTTTGCAAATTTGGCACATAATGTGAGTTGGGTCATCCTTTGCGGTCTCAAAAAAAGGCACAGGCTAGGTTGCCCTTGCCTTCCCTGCAAACTGCACACTCATGACCAGTGCTGGCCACAGCCAGACTTGGGGCTAAGGATGCAGTGCTTGTTATGGTTGCATCACTTAGTGTCTGTGTGGGAAGCCACAATGTAACTTCCTCGTCTTCCTCCTCCTTCACCTCCTCTGCTGAGCTACTCAGCTGCGTACCTCTAGATTCACGCTTTCTGTTCTCACACTCCTTACCCTGAAGGTTTCCACCCTCCTCTTCCTGCCCTGACACCACAGTACAGTCCGCATGCGCCTCTGGTATCTGAGTCTCATCAGGATCTCCTCAAACCCCGGTGGTTAACGTCTGGTCACGAGGGTCTGGATTCTGAGGATAGTTGATGCAGCTCTTGCCATCCACTGGAGCATATGCTCTTTCTGGCTATCATCTACAAGGCGTACTGCTGTGCGGCTGCCAAAGAAAGGGAGTGGAGTAGCCCACCCAGTAACAGATGTTGTCAGTGGTCTTTGGAGAGGACGACACTGTGTTTGTTCAGTTGAGCTTTCATTGACATTTAATATCTAACCCATGTACACCAAGCCTAATCCCCTTTCCACCATAATCTCGCTTTTTCCCACTCATGTTATATGTAGCCTTCCCCTCTTATAACATGGTGTTTCACAACCCTAGGCCCCCAGATGTCAGTCACCTGTCACTAAATGAACAATCACTATTCATTTTCTTAGATAGTGTGCCTGAACGACATTGTTATACTTAACGATTTTTAAGTGGAAATCTGGCCTTCTGATTTCTCACTGAACACAGTTTTATCACAATTTGGAGTAGAAAATGGGACCTGCTGAGACTGCAACACAGATAGATGCTGGAAGATCGATTTCATACAGCTCAGGATCCTATCTAGCTAACTGTAAGTTCACTTGCAGCACTAGCAAGGCATCTCTGCACTGCGACACTGAGGAAATGGCGCCAGCAAAACATGATGTTCGCTTTTTATATGGCCAGGGACATGCAACTTTGGTAGCCAATCACAGAAGACCTTGTGCCATGATGTTGTGAATGGTGTCTACATGCTGATTGGATGCCGGAATTAACACACTCAAAGTTAAGGGGAAAAAAAAGAATGCACCACTGCTGTAGTCACTTCAGACGCTCCTCTAACCTCTCCACACCCTATCCTTACAAATTTGTCCCCCGCCCCACCCGCTCATAATACAGCACCACTATCCTAGCCAAAGTAATAACAAAAGCACTAGTGCAAACGCGATAATTTACCAAACTGTGACCGAATTTTGACGACTGAGTAAAAATGCTTTTGAAACCGAACACGAATCCGAATGTGCAATGTTCGTGCTGAATTTGAGATTGGCAAACGGTTTCTGAACAAGTTCGCTCATCTCTAGTAATGAGTGCTCCTTGGTCCTCAGTTTGATCTTTGGAAGGAATAAATGTCTCAATTTATTGTAATTTCTTTTTTTGTCTTTTGCTAAGAAATTAGATCCACTGCCCAAAAGATGATTTAACAACACATTCCAGGTAGGTACATGGCTTCCAAATGTGACAACAACCCACAGCATGTATGTATGTGAAATGTATGTGAACCAATATTTGGTTAACCTTAACCCCCAGGCCATTTTCCGTTTCTGCAGTTTTGTTTTTTGCTCCCCTTTTTCCCAGAGCCACAACTTGCCACGTGAAGGCTTGTTTTTTTGCGGGACAAGTTGTATTTTTGAATAACACCATTGGTTTTAACATATCATGTACTGGAAACGGGAAAAAAATCCAAGTCTGGTGAAATTGCAAAAAAAGTGCAAATCCACAGTTGTTTTTTTTTTATTACCATGTTCACTAAATGCTAAAACTGACCTGCCATTATGATTCTCGAGGTCATTATGAGTTCACAGACACCAAACATGTAAAAGTTATTTTTTTAGTGGTGAAAAACAAATCCAAAATTTGTAAAGAAAATAAGAAAAAAATGGTGTCATTTTCTGGGACCTGCAGCGTGTAGCGTCTCCATTTTTCTTGATCTGGGGCTGTGTGAGGGCTTATTTTTGTGCTCTTAGCTGACGTTTTTATTGATATAATTTTGGTGTAGGTAAAATGTTTATATTGCTTGTTATTCCATTTTATTGCAATGTAGAGGCAACCAGAAATGTTTGGCTTTTTGAATTTTTTTCTCTTTACGCCATTTAGCTATCTGGTTAATTCTGTTTTAAATTGATAAATCGAGTGATTCTGAATGTGGCGATACCAAATATGTGTATATTTGATTTTATCGTTTAATTTTGAATGGGGTGAAAGGGTGGTGATTTGAACTTTTATGTATATTTTTTAAAACTTTTTTTAACTTTTTGCATGCTTCAATAGTCTTCATGGGAGACTAAAAGCTGTAGTACTTTGATTGCCTTTACTTCAGATAGGCGATGATCAGATCGCCTGTGTGAAACAGAAATGCTCACTTGCTATGAGCCCCAACCACGGGGTGACGCTCATAGCAATCTGGCAAGGATAACCACAGAGGTCTGCTGCAGACCTCGGGTTGTCCTACCAAAGCATTGGTGGTGACCAGCGATCATGTGACGGGGTCACTGATGGGCAGGCAGAACCAGTGACGCGCTTCCTGTAAGCGTGAGTTAAATGCTGCTGTCAGAGATTGACAGCAGCATTTAACTAGTTAACAGCCACAGGTGGATCGCGATTCCACCCGCGGCTGTCGCGGGTACATGTCAGCTGTATAAATCTGCTTTCATGTGCCCTGAAAGGTGCGGGCTCAGCGCCGGAGCCCGCACCAAACAGGAGGAGTCCGACCTGTGCGTATTATTATGACACATCTCAGAAAGGGGTTAAAGCAATAACTGCATCTAAACATTTACATCAGCTAGATGGAATTTTATGGCATCTGCTATGATGATGAGTTTTCTTCCACGAATTTCTCTTTTCTGGTCCCACTACAATATTTCTGCAGGATTAAGGTCAGGACTTTTTACTTAGCCATTCCAAAGCTTAAACTTTATTCTTGTTTCACCAGTCATTTGTAGAATGACTTGTGTGTTTTTTGTCGTTATCTTGCTGCATGTTATCACATTTTCCTTTTAGAATTAGCTGATATTATTCAGTAATAATATTCCATTAAAGATGGGCAAGTCATCTAGGCCCAAATGCAGCAAAACATGAGCAAACCATGATACTACTACCATGTTTAAAAGATGGTATGAGGTTTGTATATTGTAAAGCACTGTTTTTTATTCTCCAAAGATAATGCTGCTAATTTAAATCAAAAATTTATACTTTATTCTAATCATTCAGAAAATACGGTTTCAATAGCCTTCTTCCTTGTCCAGATGATCTCTAGCAAACTTCACATAGGCAGCAATGCTCTATTTGTTCTACCATTGTTGTTCAGCATCCTGCTGAATGTGCACTCAAGAACATTAACACTAGCTAACATGAGGAAGGCCTTTAGCTGCTTAGATGTTACCTTGGAGTACTTTGGGACCTTATAGACTAGTATACACCTTGCTATACGAATGATCTTTGTTAATCACAAGGGCCAATAGCCGAAACACCGTTTTTGCAAATTGAGATTCTGGTTTGGCTTGTATCCTAAGTCATATTGCAAGACTCATTAAAGGGTTGATTGTGACTTGTAGTATTGCTACTTCTAACAGGTGGCGCTATAGAGTTTAAGTTCTCTTTCTCTCTGAAGAGGCAATTTGCATATTTTGTTGATAAACCAATTCTGGGGAGGGTAAAAATGGTCTTGAATTCCTCCATTTGTACACAATCTGTCTGACTGTGGCTTGGCAAAATCCAATCTCTTAAGGCTAAGTTCACATTTGCGTATATGTGCACAGCGTATCATCTGCATACACAAACGCATGCCAAAATGCATACAAATGCATGTTTACGCAGCATCTTTTATATGCATCAGCTTACGCATGATGGCAAAAAAACGCATTTGTATGCGTTTTTGGCCTGCGATTGTGTTTTTTATGTGCATGCGTTCGATATTTCCAGGAGGGCGTGTCTCAATGGGCATGTCTCAATCAGTTCCTGGAGATACGCAGTCCAAAGAATGCAAGCGCATGCGTTCCCATAGACAGTAATGCATTTTTTAACGTACTCATGCGCATGCCTGCGCATATTTGATGGATTTTTTGACGCCTCCAAAAATGCAACATGTTGCGCTTGTCAGACCCCGCCGCACATCTCGAAACGACACATGCATACGCATTCGCAAGTGAACGCATGCAAACGCATGTCCATGCGTACATCATGTTAAAGATAGGTACGCGTGACGCATGCGGATCAATGCGGATGAAATGCAGGGCGCACAGACGCAAATGTGAAACCAGCCTTAGACAGTCTTGTAACCTTTTCCAGCTTGACGAGAGCCAAAAATTGCCTTTTCTCAGAAATCGCATTTGATCGTACCGCTATACAGTTTGACAAGCAGGAGTTGTTCATTAAATATAACAGGTCACCCAATCACATCTGACTGTCATCCCATTGATTGAAAACACCAGAGTATAAATTCAACTTAAAATGATCTGATAACCCGAAAGGTTCACATACTTTTGCCTCTCACTGACATGGGATATTGGATCATTTTTCTCATTTAAGGAATGAAAAGGTCTAATATTTTCACTTATTTGTTTGATTTTGTTCTCTTTAACTACTTTTAGGATTTAGTTTGAGATATAAAAATTCTGAAGAGTTCACAAGCTTTCAAGCACCACTGTATCTAGCTCAGCATAATAATTTGAGATTTGAGCAAAGTTGCTTATCACATGACAAGCAATTTAATCTAGTATTTCATATAATGTCTACTGATAAACTGAATTCTAAAAGTCAACCATTTTACATAAATTGAAACGTGAATTCGCACAAGTATATACTTGTATACGTATTAACCACACAGATTCTGTGTCTTACCCGCAGATAAGTCTCAAGTGCGGTCCACACATGCCAACCTTTCAAATTTGCTCCATTCTTCAAATACTCTCTAGTACGGGCTTCTCTTTTTTCTGGTATTAGATCAGAATGAGCTTTATCTCTTGGGATTCCCAGCACATTTTCATGTACATATACCGACCACAGGTTACATGTGGCTTCTGTAGTGTGAGGAGGGAATTCCCAAGCACTCTGCTGCTGATTGTGCCCCAGTTCATGTATACAGCCCCATGTTCCATTTTTCTTTATAACTTCAACATTTATGATGGAAGAGGCTGCTGGTATATGGCACATAATTGGGTATCCAGCATGCATCGATCCTAGAATGAAATAATGTAAGAAAAGAAATAAAACAGTGTTATAACACTAAGCTGTCATGTGTTGTGAATAAGCTATTGCTAAACCATGGATGCACATTTTCTGCTCAGAGCCACATTGTTAAATTACTTTAATCCCAGCTTCCTTATTAAAAGTAAAAAGCCTCAATTCGTTATTTGTGGGATTTTTAAGTCACTTTCATTTTCCATCTTGTGGTATTAGTTACCATTTTCTGCTCAAATCCATCAAAATAATGCACATGATTCATTAATTTGGTGCAAATTCAAACTTTGTTCTTGTAGGGTGGGGAAGCTAGGGTAGCGTGCTTCCAGCCGGGGCACCTGTGATCATTGTCGGCGTCCAGTGCAGCGGTTCCCGCACACCGACTGCGGTCACCCTCTGCAGCACAGCGGTTAGTCTTCCGGACGCAGGCACACCACTTGTCGTCCCCACACCCAGGATCAACACAGTGACTACCGCCTTAAACCTGATTAACCCCTTCATGAGCCAGCCTATTTTGACCTTAATGACCTGGCCGTTTTTTGCAATTTTGACCAGTGTCCCTTTATGAGGTAATAACTCAGGAACGCTTCAACGAATCCTAGCGGTTCTGAGATTGTTTTTTCGTGACATATAGGGCTTCATGTTAGTGGTAAATGTAGGTCGATAATTTTTGTGTTTATTTGTTAAAAAAATGGAAATTTGGCTAAAATTTTGAAAATTTCGCAATTTTCAAATTTTTATTTTTATTCTGTTAAAAGAGAGAGTTATGTGACACAAAATAGTTAATAAATAACATTACCCACATGTCTACTTTACATCAGCGCAATTTTGAAAACAACATTTTTTTTTGCTAGGAAGTTATAAGGGTTAAAAGTTGACCAGCGATTTCTCATTTTTACAACGAAATTTACAAAACCATTTTTTTTAGGGACCACCTCACATTTGAAGTCAGTTTGAGGGGTCTATATGGCTGAAAATACCCAAAAATGACACCATTCTAAAAACTGCACCCCTCAAGGTGCTCAAAACCACATTCAAGAAGTTTATTAACCCTTCAGGTGCTTCACAGCAGCAGAAGCAACATGGAAAGAAAAAATGAACATTTAACTTTTTAGTAACAAAAATGATCTTTTAGCAACATTGTTTTTATTTTCCCAAGGGTAAAAAGAGAAACTGGACTCAAAAAGTTATTGTACAATTTGTCCTGAGTACGCCGATACCCCATATGTGGGGGGGGAACTACTGTTTCGGCGCATGACAGGGCTCGGAAGGGAAGGAGCGCCATTTGACTTTTGAATGAAAAATTAGCTCCAATCGTTAGCGGACACCATGTCGCGTTTGGAGAGCCCCATGTATGCCTAAACATTGGAGCTCCCCCACATGTGACCCCATTTTGGAAACTAGACCCCCCAAGGAACTTATCTAGATGCATAGTGAGCACTTTGAACCCCCAGGTGCTTCACAAATTGATCCGTAAAAATGAAAAAGTACTTTTTTTTCACAAAAAATTTCTTTTAGCCTCAATTTGTTCATTTCCACATGGGTAACAGGATAAGATGGATCCTAAAATTTATTGGGCAATTTCTCCTGAGTACACTGATACCTCACATGTGGGCGTAAACCACTGTTTGGGCACACGGCAGGGCTCAGAAGGGAAGGAGCGCCATTTGACTTTTTGAATGAAAAATTAGCTCCAATCGTTAGCGGACACCATGTCACATTTGGAGAGCCCCTGTGTGCCTAAACATTGGAGCTCCCCCACATGTGACCCCATTTTGGAAACTAGACCTCCCAAGGAACTTATCTAGATGCATAGTGAGCACATTGAACCCCCAGGTGCTTCACAAATTGATCCGTAACAATGAAAAAGTACTTTTTTTTACAAAAAAATTCTTTTAGCCTCAATTTGTTCATTTCCACATGGGCAACAGGATAAGATGGATCCTAAAATTTATTGGGCAATTTCTCCTAGGTACACTGATACCTCACATGTGGGGGTAAACCACTGTTTGGGCACATGGCAGGGCTCGGAAGGGAAGGAGCGCCATTTGACTTTTTGAATGAAAAATTAGCTCCAATCATTAGCGGACACCATGTCGCGTTTGGAGAGCCCCTGTGCGCCTAAACATTGGAGCTTCACCACATGTGACCCCATTTTGGAAACTAGACCTCCCATGGAACTAACCTAGATGAGCGGTGACTACTTTAAACCCCCAAGTGCTTCACAGAAGTTTATAACGCAGAGCCGTGAAAATGAAAAATAATTTTTCTTTCCTCAAAAATTATTTTTTAGCCTGCAATTTTTTATTTTCACAAGAGTAACAGGAGAAATTGGACCCCAAAAGTTATTGTCCAGTTTGTCCTGAGTACGTGGATACCCCATATGTAGGGGGGAACCACTGTTTGGGCACACGCCGGGGCTAAGAAGGGAAGTAGTGACATTTTGGAATGCAGACTTTGATGGAATGGTCTGCGGGCATCATGTTACGTTTGCCACTGATGTGCCTAAACAGTAGAAACCCCCACAAGTGACCCCATTTTGAAAACTAGACCCCCCAAAGAACTTATCTAGATATGTGGTGAGCACTTTGAACCCCCAAGTGCTTCACAGAAGTTTACAATGCAGAGCCGTGAAAATAAAAAAATAATTTTTCTTTCCTCAAAATGATGTTTTAGCAAGCAATTTTTTATTTTCACAAGGGTAACAGGAGAAATTGGACCCCAATAGTTGTTGCCCAGTTTGCACTGAGTATACTGGTACCCCATATGTGGGGGTAAACCACTGTTTGGGCACACGTCGGGGCTCAGAAGGGAAGTAGTGATGCTTTGAAATGCAGACTTTGATGGAATGGTCTGCGGGCGTCATGTTGCATTTGCAGAGCCCCTGATGTGCCTAAACAGTAGAAACCCCCCACAAGTGATGCCATTTTGGAAACTAGACCCCCCAGGGAACTTATCTAGATATGTGTTGAGCACTTTGAACCCCAAGTGCTTCACAGAAGTTTACAATGCAGAGCTGTGAAAATAAAAAAAATCATTTTTCTTTCCTCAAAAATGATGTTTTAGCAAGCATTTTTTAATTTTCACAAGGGTAACAGGAGAAATTGGACCCCAATAATTGTTGCCCAGTTTGTCCTGAGTATGCTGATACCCCATATATGGGGGTAAACTACTGATTGGGCACACGTCGGGGCTCGGAAGGGAAGTAGTGGCGTTTTGAAATGCAGACTTTGATGGAATGGTCTGCGGGCGTCACGTTGCATTTGCAGAGCCCCTGATGTGCCTAAACAGTAAAACCACCCACAAGTAACCCTATTTTGGAAACTAGACCCCCCAAAGGAACTTATTTAGATATGTGGTGAGCACTTTGAACCCCTAAGTGCTTCACAGAAGTTTATAACGCAGAGCCGTGAAAATAAAAAAATAATTTTTCTTTCCTCAAAAATGATGTTTTAGCAAGCAGTTTTTTATTTTCACAAGGGTAGCAGGAGAAATTGGACCCTAATAGTTGTTGCCCAGTTTGTCCCGAGTATGCTGGTACCCCATATGTGGGGGTAAACCACTGTTTTGGTGCACGTCGGGGCTCGGAAGGGAGGGAGCACCATTTGACTTTTTGAACGCAAAATTGGCTGGAATCAATGGTGGCGCCATGTTGTATTTGGAGACCCCTGATGTGCCTAAACAGTGGAAACCCCTCAATTCTAACTCCAACACTAACCCCAACACATCCCTAACCCTAATCTCAACTCTAGCCATAACCCTAATCACAACCCTAACCCCAACACACCCCTAACCACAGCCCTAACCCCAACACACCCCTAACCCTAATCCCAACCCTAACCATAAACCTAACCCTAATCCAAACCCTAACCCCAACACACCCCTAACCATAACCCTAACCACAAGCCTAATCTTAACCCTATTTCCAACCCTAGCCCTAATTCCTACCCTAACTCTAATTCCAACCCTAACCCTAAGGTTATGTGCCAACGTTGCGGATTCGTATGAGATTTTTCAGCACCATTTTTGAAAAATCAGCGGGTAAAAGGCACTGCGTTTTACCTGCGGATTTACCATGGATTTCCAGTGTTTTTTGTGCAGATTTCACCTGCGGATTCCTATTGAGGAACAGGTGTAAAACGCTGCGGAATTCGCACAAAGAATTCACATGCTGCGGAAAATACAACACAGCGTTCCCGCGCAGTATTTTCCGCACCATGGGCACAGCGGATTTGGTTTTCCATAGGTTTACATGGAGCTGTAAAGCTGATGGAAAACTGCTACGAATCTGCAGCGGCCAATCCGCTGTGGATCCGCAGCCAAATCCGCTGCGGATCCACAGCCAAATCCGCACCGTGTGCACATAGCCTAATTCTAAGGGTATGTGCACACGATGCGGAAAACGCTGCGGGTCCACAGCGTTTCCGCCGCTGCGGGTCCGCAGCAGTTTCCCATGAGTTTACAAAAAACGCTGCGCACATGCTGCGGAAAAAACTGCGGAAACGCAGCGGTTTACATTCCACACTTTTCACTTCTTTCTGCGGATTCCACAGCGGTTTTACAACTGCTCCAATAGCAGTGAAATCACCAGAAAAACCGCGGTAAATCTGCGATAAATCCGCAGCGGTTTTGCACTGCGGATTTATAAAAACCGCTGTGGAAAAATCCGCAGAGGACCAGAATATGTGTGCACATTCCCTAACCCTAACCCTAGTTCTAACTGAAGTGGAAAAAAAAAATGTCTTAAATTTTTTATATTGTTCCTACCTATTGGGGTAATAAAGGGGGGTTCATTTACTTTCTTTTTTTATTTTGATCACTGTGATAGGTTTTATCACAGTGATCAAAATGTACATGTAACAAATCTGCCGGCCGGCAGATTCGGCGGGCGCACTGCGCATGCGCCCGCCATTTTGGAAGATGGCGGCGCCCATGAAGAAGATGGACGGACACCGGGAGCCTCGGTAAGTATGAGGGGGGGAGATCGGGGCACGGGGGGGCGACGGAGCACGGGGGTGGCATAGGAGCATGGGGGGAGCGGGCAGGAGGACGGGGGAGCGGAGCACAGGACGGAGGGGAGCGGAGCACAGATCGGAGGACTGGGGGGGCGATCGGTGGGGTGGGGGCACATCAGTGTTTCCAGCCATGGCCGATGATATTGCAGCATCGGCCATGGCTGGATTGTAATATTTCTCCAGTTTTTTAGGCGAAATATTACAAATCGCTCTGATTGGCAGTTTCACTTTCAACAGCCAATCAGAGCGATTGTAGCCACAGGGGGGTGAAGCCACCCCCACTGGGCTGAACTACCACTCCCCCTGTCCCTGCAGATCGGGTGAAATTGGAGTTAACCCTTTCACCCGATCTGCAAGGACGCGATCTTTCCATGACGCCACATAGGCGTCATGGGTTGGATTGGCACCGACTTTCATGACGCCTACATGGCGTCATGGGTCGGGAAGGGGTTAAGCACACTATGTTACTGCCATCAAACCCTGTTAGATCCTCCCACGGACTATTAACCATTGAGTCCACCATATTTTATACAGACAATTCACTACGAATACCTATTGCGCTGTTACTAGTGGCAAACTAACAGGATACTATATCCACATCTGAATAATAGCATATTCACGCATTATTAAAGGATTCACCACCAACTATCCACCACTATCGATCTTCTAGCGGTCACACCACCTCAAGGCAATTCAGTAAGTACAACTACGAACACATCAGTACGCTTTACTGTTCATATTAAAAATCTTGTGGGTGACAGCAAAACCCCCTTTTTTTTCTCATAGGGGAGATCATACCCTCTCCCACCAATTGTTGGGATCATCGCCTCACTAAACTAAGTGCCACTCATCAGATCCGTCCTTTTGGCATAACCGTTGTAAGTTTCTCTTCATTTGCATATTTAACATCTTCACAATTTGGCTTTACACATGTATGGAGTAGCGCGGTGATATATTCTTGTTTTTTTAGGCTTTGCTTTCTAGCAGGTATACACAGAACCTGCTTCAATCACAGCAGCTCTTTATACAAATCTTACCCTTGAGTCAGTCATTTGCTGAGCGCCAGTGTTTATATCTATACTAACAAGTTACTGCACGCGTATCCAATGTGGAAGAGACATATATTGAAATAAACCATTAGTTAAAAAATTAAATTGTACGGATCTAAATTTTAATCAATTAAAAATAAATGTTTTATTAATAAAAAAAAACATCCGGAAAGAGGAGAGGAGATGATGCTCTGTAGAGCTACTGTTTCTCTGAGCAGAGATATATTAGAAAAATTGAAAAAACTGCGGTTTAGTGATTTCCCTCACCCGCTCTGCAGGAATGAAGTTATATTTATAATTATGATGTAAATTGTATCAGTTATATTCATAATTATGGTGTAAATTGTATCAGGGAAGACCAAGAACACCTAACACGGGGAACCATTACCTGGTTAGCGTTATTCAAACCACAGCACGGTTTAATCCTATTACTGTAGAGGGCTTATAACTTTCTACATTTCAAAGGCTTATTTAGACTTAAAGGAGTATAATAAATATATTTAAAATACATAAAAATACTTCCCTTATGAAACATGAAAGGATCTTTTACACAACAAATAAATAATCAACCCATCAAGTGTTCCTAGTGGAATTCTTAAAAAACTCCCATAGATATATTAAATATTAGAGACACCCATATTATTAAAATTAAAAAAAATATTAATAAATACATATTTCCAACTCTATTAATAAAGTAAACAAAAACCTCTGTGATCTCATTAAGACCCTGTGGTTTGAGGCTTCTTAATTTGTAGATCCGATATACCTGTTTCCTGTTTAATTTTGTAATCCCATTTGGAATGTGAGCAGGGATATGATCAATTGGAATAATTTTTAACTTATTAAAATCTTTGTTATGAACTAAGGTATAATGTCTCGAAAGACCGTGGGTAAGAAGACCTTTTTTTAATGTTGTGTCTGTGGGAATTATAATTCCAGTAATGGCAACAGATGTCATGATAATTTGAGGGCTATTGTAATGCATTAGGCTAAGTAAATCTCACTCCTGAGTCAAATTCTTTAAAACATCTATTTCCCCATGCTAGTAATTTTCATGTATATATAATACAAGTTATAACTTATATTTAAATTATAGTAAATTATTTTTCCACTATATGCTTCACATTAATCAGTTACATACCACAAATAGCAGCAGGCAACGTGGCTGGTATGGGACCCGTGAGTCGAGGGGCACCAGCCCCCCCACGCCCATCATTGCACTTTCAGCTGTATCGGTGTCACGATTCCCCCTGACCGCTGTCACCAATGGGTCAGGATTCACACCGTGACCGTCACCCCTACGTCACGGATTGAGGTGACTTTAGGCCAACAGACGGCTATCACATGTGCAGGGGGGCTTATCTTAGTTATCCCTCCACTGCTAACAATGTGATGAAAAAACCACACACAAGGCTATTGACCTCTTGCTTACAGCAGGGGCTTATTCTAGGTATCCCACTGCTTTTCTATATACCACGAACTGCAGGGATTTATGTATATCCCGCTTACAGTTCCACTTAACACTTGCAGCTCTCTGGCGCCCCCCTTACTCTCAGGTCAGATTAGGTACTGCACCCTGGGTAATTAGTCGCCAGACAGACTGCCTGCTATGTACTGGCTATTGGGCACGCTGCAGCGACGCGTTAACTACTCCCACTCAGGCAGGAACAATAATTATTAACGTCGCAGCCGCTACAACATAACCCAAAAGTCTGCACACTTCTCGCTGCCACCAGCTTCGATTAAACGGGTCCGAAGCTAACCCAACACAACAGTAACAGTAGCGTATTTCACTTCAGAAGACAGGGTAAGTTTAGAGCATGGATGAACGAACTAATATATAATAGTATATTCCATTGAAATTAATTAGGCAGTGCTTTATGAAAAATATTTTATAAAGAAGTTACAAAGGAGACAATTGCCAATATGTACAAGGGTAATTATAACATAAAGGGAATAAATGAGAAAAAGCAACACTTACAAGTTCAAAGCATGACAGGCATCCAGGCTAGTGGAGTTTCCATATATCCCAGTCCATGGGATGCTGCTGGCTTCAGGAGAGGACAAGAAGTCAGGAAGAAATCTAGCAGAGACACAGCTGGGGATGTGTGCAGCCAGTTATACTTTCAAGGCTGTGACATCACAGAAAGGCTGGCTTATCCAGACCCTCCTCTCTCTACATTCTGCCTAAACTTTAAACTATTCTCTCTGATTTCTATAACTTCACTACAAAACATGTCAGAGTCAGACCAAACTCCTCATTCATCTCAGATTAACGTGGGCATTCTAATGAGATCAAATATGTCCTATCTGGGATACATATTTCCAGAGAAATCCCTACTTCTTTACCAGATGGAGTTAGAAGCTCGTGTTTCGCGGGTTGTGTAGATACACCGAGTGAGAATAAAAATATATATTTTCGTATTTCTAGCTTAAATTGTTTGCCTAATATCTAACAAAAACTAAACAAAGAATCTTTCCTGAATCTTGGAGCCACTTTTCCAGTTTGAACTAGAGAATGTGGGAGGGGTGAGGGACTTTCCTCTGAGCCTGGAATTTACGACCCCAGAGCAATAAAACCTCTCTTCCCCCATACTCTCAGAGAAGGAAAGCCAGGAATTTGCAGCTACAAACTGTTGCTCCAAGAAGGGGGGCTTAGCCCACACAGGCTAGAGAACTACTTATGATATTTCATACCATATCGTGACACCTCCCCCTTTTGGTGTGCGCTAGGGAGGCAGTACCCCACAATATGCCTCCATGGGCACCTCAGTAGGTTCACCCTGGCGGGAGAGTCCATCTGCATTCCCATGCTCTTTGCCCGTTTTATGTTCAATGGTGAAGTCAAACTGCTGAAGGGCAAGGCTCCAGCGTAGCAACCTGCCGTTGGTTCCACACATGGCGTTTAGCCAGCGAAGAGGGTTGTGGTCGGTCACCACAGTGAAAGTGTGACCATACAAGTAGGGCTGCAAGCGCTGCAGGGCCCAGACTATGGCCAGGCACTCCTTCTCAATTGTGGAGTAGGCCACTTCCCTCGGCAAAAGTTTCCGGCTCAGGTATAACACGGGGTGCTCTTGGTCCTCCGAGTCAACCTGGCTGAGCACAGCACCAAGGCCAAACTCGCTGGCGTCGGTCTGCACCAAGAACGGTCGACTGCTGTCGACTGCTTTCAACACAGGGGCGTTGCACAGTGCGGTTTTCAACGCCTGGAAGGCCCCCTCACAGCCATCTGTCCAGTTGACAATGTGAGGTAGCTTCTTCCTGGTGAGGTCCGTCAAAGGTTTTGCCAGGCTACTATAGTGCTTTACGAAGCGCCTATAGTACCCCGCAGTGCCCAAGAAGGACATCACCTGTTTCTTGGTCACGGGAGTGGGCCAGTTCACGATCACTCCCACTTTGTCAGGCTCTGGCTTCAGGGTGTTCCCGCCTACCCGGTGCCCCAGGTAGTGAACCTCCCTCATGCCCATCTGACACTTTCCCGGCTTGATGGTCAGTCCTGCTTGGTGAATTTGCCTGAGCACCTCCTCGAGATGCTGCAGGTGTTCCTTCCAGGAGGGACTGAAGATGGCAATGTCATCCAAGTACGCCACGGCGTACGTCTCCAGTCCCTGAAGCAGGAGGTTGACCATCCGCTGGAAAGTGGCAGGGGCATTCTTCATGCCGAAGGGCATGACCGTGGACTCGTACAGTCCAAAGGGTGTGATAAAGGCGGACTTCTCCTGCGCCTCGGGGCTCAGGGGAATCTGCCAGTATCCTCGACTCAGATCCATTATTGTTAGGTAATCTGCGCCAGCTAACTTCTCAAGCAGCTCCTCCATGCGCGGCATTGGGTGCGCATCCGAGGCTGTGATGGCGTTGAGCCCCCTGTAGTCCACGCAGAACCGGGTGGTCCGGTCCTTCTTTGGCACGAGAACTACAGGTGATGCCCACGCGCTCTTTGACCGCCGAATCACCCCCAGCTGTAACATCTCATCGATCTCTTGGCGCATAGTCTGCTGCACCTGGTCAGAGATTCGATAGGGTGTTCGCCGTAGTGGGGCGTGATTCCCGGTGTCCACCTCGTGGACGGCTAACTCAGTCCTCCCAGGTCGGTTGGAGAACACGACCCGGAAAGGTTCCAGTGTGGTTTGCAACTGTACCCGCTGGGGTTCAGTTAACGAGGCGCTTACCTCCACATCCTCGATGGACCCATTGGCCTTGGCTTGGGCCAGCATGTCCAGGAGGGTGTCTTCCTCACCATCTTCGGGCAAGCTGCAGACCGGGAGGATGAAAGGTTCACGTTCGTGATGAGCCTTCATCATGTTGACGTGAAAGGCCTTTCGCCTACCCCGAGCGTGGTCAAGCGTGACCACGTAAGTGACCGGGTTGAGCTGTTGGTGGACGACGTACGGGCCCTCCCAGGCGGCCTGAAGCTTATCCGTTGGTACAGGGACCAGCACCCACACCTTTTGACCCACGTGGTAGGTCCGCTCCCGGGCGTTCTGGTTGTACCAGTGCTTCTGATCAGCCTGAGCCTGCGTCATGTTGTCATGCACCAACTGCGTCAAGGTCTGCATCTTGTCACGGAAGCGCATGACATACTCCACTATGGACACTTCAGAAGGGTTCGGCTCCTCTTCCCAGGATTCTCTTACCAACCCAAGGGGTCCCCGGACTCGCCTGCCGTACAGGAGCTCGAAGGGGGAGAACCCCGTCGAGGCCTGTGGAACCTCTCGGTAAGCGAACAGCAGGTGTGGGAGGTACCGCTCCCAGTCGCGCCCTTGAGTCTCAACCAGCATGCGTAGCATCTGTTTGAGGGTACCATTGAAGCGTTCACACAAGCCATTGGTCTGTGGGTGATACGCACTCGATACCAGGTGCTTCACCTGCATTCTCTTACAGAGAGCCTCCATTAGGCGAGACATAAATTGGGTCCCTTGATCAGTAAGCATTTCCCTGGGAAATCCTACACGTGAAAAGATGGCCAACAGGGCATCCGCCACCTTATCTGCCCTAGTTGACGACAGAGCTACTGCCTCTGGGTACCGGGTAGCGTAGTCTACCACAGTAAGGATGTATTGCTTTCCAGAGCTGCTGGGGACGGCCAGCGGGCCCACAATGTCCACCGCGATCCTCTGGAAAGGCTCCTCTATCACTGGCAAAGGGATCAGGGGAGCCTTAATAGCAGGCCCCACTTTCCCCACCCTTTGACAGGTGACACAGGAGCGGCAGTAGTTTGACACATCTGTCCCCATCTTAGGCCAATAGAAGTGTTGAGACAGCCGGGCCTTAGTTTTGCTGATCCCCAAGTGTCCAGCTAGCGGGATCTCATGGGCAATCCGCAACAACTCACCCCGGAATTGCTGTGGGACGACCAGCTGTCTTTCCCTCAACCACTCCTTTTGTGATTCTCCGGGTACTGTCTCCCGGTACAACCTTCCTTGTTCCCAGAACACCTTCTCCTTATCAGTCTCGGAGAAGGGCGTCCCGGCAAGTTGTCTCAAACTCTCTAGGCTCGCATCTGTGTGCAGAGCGGCCTGAAACTCCTGGCTAGGGGAAGCCAGAAGCGACGTCAGGGTCCCTTCCCCACGGGAACCCTCTTGGACCTGCTCTGGGTCCACCTCTGGTTCAGTCACAGTGATGACTGAGGAGGGTCCGGAAGGCTGACAGTTATCTGCGTTCCGGGCACTCTGACTGCGGGTGACAGCAGCTACGTAGGCTGTCTCCCCGGGGGTTTCTACAGTCCCATCAGCCGGCGCTGCTATGGGCTCTACCTCCCCATCCACCCCCAACACTCCAGGGGCAGTGCTACTTATGGGCCAGTTACCTTCCTCGGTGGCACTGGTCACTTTCATGGCATCACCTTCTTCACGGTTCCCATGCATCTCCCCATTTCCTGTAGCACCGACACTTGCCCCTGTTAGGGGTTCCTCAGCCGTCTCACTCCGCAGAGCGACGTGGCTGGGCACGCCTGTACCTATGGACACATTAACCTTCACAGAAAAATCATTATCAGGTTCCGCTGGCACAGGTACAACATTTTCACCATCAATCCTAGGGAAAAAATGGTTATTAGATGCATCATTACAAGATAAAGCATGGTCAGGTAACACATGCGATTTCCCATCATCATCATCATCATCAGGGTTAACGTTACCCTTATTAGTAGATTGGGGAGGGGTGTCAGGAACGTAGTATGCAAACATCCTCCCCAAATCAGTTCCCAACAAAACATCAGTGGGCAAATTATCCGACAGCCCCACTTCCTTCACCCCGCTCCCAGCACCCCAATCAATAAAAACCCGGGCCATCGGTAAGGGACAGCTGATGCCCCCAATCCCAGTGACAGTTAGGGTTTTCCCCGGAATGATTTCTTCAGGGGCCGCCAGTTCGGGTCGGATGAGGGTTCGTTCAGCCCCGGTGTCCTTGAGGCCTGTAGCAACATGGCCCCCCACAGTGACGGGCTGTACGTTGTCACACACCCTCCCAACCACACCACCCACCAAAAGAACTGCTGCATTAGGCCCTGGGGCCTTGGCTGTGGGGTTCTTCGGCCTGTCTGGACAGAAGGTACTGATATGCCCAGGCCGCTTGCAGGTGTAACACGCGCGAGGTTCGGTGGTAGGTCTGGTGCTGTTGGCCACAGGGCCAGGACCTCGGGTGTGTTGGCTGGCAGGGGTACTGGCGTTGGTTGCAGGCTTACCCCCTCTCCAGCTGGTGGTGACTGGCTTCCGCACTTCCGATCTACGGTTGGCCTCATAGGCATCGGCAATCTGCGCTGCTTTCGTCACGTCTTTGGGTTCTCTGTCCATCACGAACTGTCGCACCTCAGCTGGGCAAAGATGAAAGAACTGGTCTTTGATCATCAGGTCTCGCAGCTGCGCAAAGGTGGTCACTGACAGTCCTTGGGTCCACTGGTCAAAGTGGGTCCCCAGTCCATGCACCACATCACTGTAACTGTCGTGTGGGCCACGTTGGAGGGTCCGGAACTTTCTACGGTACACCTCGGGTGTAAGCTGGTACTTGGCTATCAGAGCCTTTTTGATGGCCTCATAGTCATCATCTTGTTCTTGAGGGAGGGCAGCAAACGCCTCCAGAGCTTTACCTCTCAGCCCTGGTGTCAGGTATCGGGCCCATTCATCTGTAGGCAGCCGGTACTGTCTGCAGGCTTTCTCAAAGGCCCGCAGAAAAGTGTCCAAGTCTCCGTCCTTCTCCATAACAGGGAAGTGATCGGGCCGGGGTTTAGGCATCTGAGTGCTGCTGGGCTCACGGCTGGACTGGGACGACCCCTGCATTTGTAGTCGGGCCATCTGCAGCTGGTACTCCCGCTCCGCTTGCTGGGCCTGGGCCTCTCGCTCAGCTCGGGCCTCTCGCTCAGCTCGGGCCTCTTGCCGGTATTGCTGAATCAGCTGCCGACGTCCCTCATGGTCGTCAGTGGGGAATTCTTTCAAGGCCGCCTGCAGGTGGGGGTCCAATTCGCCCGGATTGCTAACAGGGCCAGCATTCAGTGGGTGGACCTCTGCTGCAGCACCATGTTCGCTGGTGCTGGCTTCTGCGGCCTCTGAGCTCTGAGATTGGTCTCGAGCGGCTTCCCATTGCACCAGATCTGCGACCAGTTGGGCTTTGTTTTTGCTTGCAAAGTCAATGTGCTGTGACTTGCATAAGGCGACAAGGGTGTCTCTGGTCTGCTGCTCATAGAAGGTTTCTCCCAGCACAACCATGTTGCCAAATAAAAGATAGGATAGAAAAACGAAGAGAAAGGGAGGGGATAATTACCAGTACGCAATTGTCTCACAACTAAAAAGCACTGAGTTCGTTCTCCAAACTTATTTGCGCAGAGTCCTCGCAAGAACTTTCTGCAAGTTTTTAGTGAGAGGAATGATTACTCAAACCAAATCACTAATGCTCTAAGATATCCCACCGCCTTGCCACCAATTGTCACGATTCCCCCTGACCGCTGTCACCAATGGGTCAGGATTCACACCGTGACCGTCACCCCTACGTCACGGATTGAGGTGACTTTAGGCCAACAGACGGCTATCACATGTGCAGGGGGGCTTATCTTAGTTATCCCTCCACTGCTAACAATGTGATGAAAAAACCACACACAAGGCTATTGACCTCTTGCTTACAGCAGGGGCTTATTCTAGGTATCCCACTGCTTTTCTATATACCACGAACTGCAGGGATTTATGTATATCCCGCTTACAGTTCCACTTAACACTTGCAGCTCTCTGGCGCCCCCCTTACTCTCAGGTCAGATTAGGTACTGCACCCTGGGTAATTAGTCGCCAGACAGACTGCCTGCTATGTACTGGCTATTGGGCACGCTGCAGCGACGCGATAACTACTCCCACTCAGGCAGGAACAATAATTATTAACGTCGCAGCCGCTACAACATAACCCAAAAGTCTGCACACTTCTCGCTGCCACCAGCTTCGATTAAACGGGTCCGAAGCTAACCCAACACAACAGTAACAGTAGCGTATTTCACTTCAGAAGACAGGGTAAGTTTAGAGCATGGATGAACGAACTAATATATAATAGTATATTCTATTGAAATTAATTAGGCAGTGCTTTATGAAAAATATTTTATAAAGAAGTTACAAAGGAGACAATTGCCAATATGTACAAGGGTAATTATAACATAAAGGGAATAAATGAGAAAAAGCAACACTTACAAGTTCAAAGCATGACAGGCATCCAGGCTAGTGGAGTTTCCATATATCCCAGTCCATGGGATGCTGCTGGCTTCAGGAGAGGACAAGAAGTCAGGAAGAAATCTAGCAGAGACACAGCTGGGGATGTGTGCAGCCAGTTATACTTTCAAGGCTGTGACATCACAGAAAGGCTGGCTTATCCAGACCCTCCTCTCTCTACATTCTGCCTAAACTTTAAACTATTCTCTCTGATTTCTATAACTTCACTACAAAACATGTCAGAGTCAGACCAAACTCCTCATTCATCTCAGATTAACGTGGGCATTCTAATGAGATCAAATATGTCCTATCTGGGATACATATTTCCAGAGAAATCCCTACTTCTTTACCAGATGGAGTTAGAAGCTCGTGTTTCGCGGGTTGTGTAGATACACCGAGTGAGAATAAAAATATATATTTTCGTATTTCTAGCTTAAATCGTTTGCCTAATATCTAACAAAAACTAAACAAAGAATCTTTCCTGAATCTTGGAGCCACTTTTCCAGTTTGAACTAGAGAATGTGGGAGGGGTGAGGGACTTTCCTCTGAGCCTGGAATTTACGACCCCAGAGCAATAAAACCTCTCTTCCCCCATACTCTCAGAGAAGGAAAGCCAGGAATTTGCAGCTACAAACTGTTGCTCCAAGAAGGGGGGCTTAGCCCACACAGGCTAGAGAACTACTTATGATATTTCATACCATATCGTGACAATCGGCATCCTGCATGTCTATACAGTTGAATGCAATGATGGAGGAGTGAGTCATCCGCTCTCTCGTTCGTCATCTTCCCTTTATGTCTGAGATCTGACATCTCAGCGTAGTGAGCAGGATGATGTCACTACATGACGCCGACTGCACACTGACCGGGGAGAGGTGAGTATTTATATTTTAATCAATGAGAACATTGTGGGACCCTTCATACTGAATGGAAGGCAATGGAGGCGCATGATACTACATGGAGGACTATGTGGGGCCCATTATACAACATGGAAGTCAATGTGTGGCCCATTATACTATTTGGAGGGCTTTGTGGGGCCCAATATACGATATGGAGGACTATGTCGGGTGCATCATACAACATGGAAAGCAATATGGGATGCATTATACTGTGTGGAACACTGTGGGGCGCATTATACTATACAGAGGACTACGTGGGGCGCATATGGAGGACTATGTGAGGTGCATTATACTAAATGGAAGACTATATGGGGTGCATTATACTACATGGAGGATAATGTAGAGCCCATTATACTAAATGGAGGACTACGAGGGGTGCACTATACTTACATGGAGGATAATGTGGGGTAAATTATACTACATAAAGGACAATGTGGGGTGCATTATACTATATGGATGTCAATATGGGGCCCACTATACTGTATGGAGGGCAATATGGGGCCTATTATACTGTATTAAAGGCAATGTGGGACCATTGTACTGCATGGAGGACAATGTGGAGCCCATTATACTGTATGGCTGGCAATACCATTATACTACATGAAAGATAATGTGATGTGCATCATACCACATGAAGGGCAATGTGAGGTGCATTATACTACATGGAGGACTGTGTGGTCCATTATACTGTATGAAGGGCTATTTGGGGGCCACTATACTATCTGTAGAACAATGTGGGTATTATTATACTGTTTGTAGTTCTCAGTTCTCTGTGAGGGCCATTATACTGTTTGCCGGGCTATTTGGGAGTCTATTATACTGTTTGCAGGCCTGTATGGGGGCCAGTATACTGTTTGGAAGGCTATGATGGGAGCCATTATATTGTATGCAAGCATTTATACAGTGTGAAAGTTCCCTGATATTTGAAGGGTGCCTTCTCCAAACTGCCATTTTTAGATCTCTCCACAGGTGTTCTATGGGATTCAGGTCTGGACTCATTGCTGGCCACCTTAGAAGTCTCCAGTGCTTTCTCTCAAACCATTTTCTAGTGCTTTCTGAAGTGTGTGTTTGGGTCATTGTCCTGCTGGAAGACCCATGACCTCTGAGTGAGATCCATCGTTCTCACACTGGGCCCTACATTATGCTGCAAAATTTGTTGGTAGTCTTCAGACTTCAAATGCCATGCACACGGTCAAGCAGTTCAGTGCCAGAGGTAGCAAAGCAACCCCAAAACATCAGGGAACCTCCGCCATGTTTGACTGTAGGGACCGTGTTCTTTTCTTTGAATGCCTCTTTTTTTCTCCTGTAAACTCTATGTTGATGCCTTTGCCCAAAAAGCTCTACTTTTGTCTCATCTGACCAGAGAACATTCTTCCAAAACGTTTTAGGCTTTTTCAGGTAAGTTTTGGCAAACTCCAGTCTGGATTTTTTATGTCTCGGGGTAAGAAGTGGGGTCTTCCTGGGTCTCCTACCATACAGTCCCTTTTCATTCAGATGCCAACGGATAGTACGGGTTGACACTGTTGCACCCTCGGACTGCAGAACAGCTTGAACTTGTTTGGATGTTAGTCGAGGTTCTTTATCCATCATCCGCACAATCTTGCATTGAAATCTCTTGTCAATTTTTCTTTTCCGTCCACATCTAGGGAGGTTAGCCACAGTGCCATGGGCTTTATGCTTCTTGATGACACTGCGCACGGTAGACACAGGAACATTCAGGTCTTTGGAGATGGACTTGTAGCCTTGAGATGGCTCATGCTTCCTCACAATTTAGAGTATAGAGTATAGTGTAACCCACTCATATAGTATGATGTAGCCCCCAGAATATAATGTAGTCCCCTGAGATAATAATTCAGTCCACCCACAGAGTATAATGTAGTCCCCTCATAAAGTATAATGCAGCCCCCTCATAGGGTATAATGCAGCCCTGCAAATCTACCAAGACCCAGCCGTCCCTCTAAACTTTCATCTCAAACAAGGAGAAGACTGATCAGAGATGCAGCCAAGAGGCCCATGATCACTCTAGATGAACTGCAGAGATCTACAGCTGAGGTGGGACAGTCTGTCAATAGGACAACAATCAGTCGTACACTGCATAAATCTGGCCTTTATGGAATAGTGGCAAGAAGAAAGCCATTTCTCAAAGATATCCATAAAAAGCGTCATTTAGAGTTTGCAACAAACCACCTGTGAGATACACCAAACATGAGGAAGAAGGTGCTCTGGTCAGATGAAACCAAAATCAAACTTTTTGGCAACAATGCCAAACGATAGGTTTGGCATAAAGGCAACACAGCTCATCACCCTGAACACACCAACCCACTGTCAAACATGGTGGTGGGTGCATCATGGTTTGGGCCTGCTTTTCTTCAGCAGGGACAGGGAAGATGGTTAAAATTGATGGGAAGATGGATGGCGCCAAATACAGGACCATTCTTGAAGAAAACCTGTTGGAGTCTGCAAAAGACCTGAGACTGGGACATAGATTTGTCTTCCAACAAGACAATGATCCCAAGCATAAAGCAAAATCTACAATGGAATGGTTCACAAATAATTGTATCCAGGTGTTAGAATGGCCAAGTCAAAGTCCAGACCTCAATCCAATCGAGAATCTTTGGACAGAGCTGAAAATTGCTGTTCACAAGCAATCTCCATCAAACCTCACTGAGCTCGAGCTGTTTGCCAAGGAAGAATTGGCAAGATTTTTAGTCTCTCGAAGTACAAAACTGATAGAGACATACCCCAAGCAACTTGCAGCTGTAATCGCAGCAAAAGGTGGCACAGCAAAGTATTAAGTTAAAGGGGCCGAATAATATTGCACGCCCCACTTTTCAATTTTTTAATTTCCACAAAAATGTAAAATAACCAATAAATATCGCTCAACTTCACAATTTTGTTCCACTTGTTGATTCTTCACCAAAAATTTACATTTGGTATCTTTATGTTTGAAGCATGATATGTGGGAAAAGGTTGAAAAGTTCCAGGGGGCCGAATACTTTCGCAAGGCACTGTATTTTTTGTTATGCAAATGTTTATTTCTTTTGTGTATATTGGAACAACACAAAAATGAAAACAGAGGGAAAAAAGGCAAATTGGACATAATTTCACACGAAATCCTTAAAATGGGCAAAACAAAATTGTTGGCGCCTTTCCAAAAATGTGGGTAGACAACTTTGTTTCAAGCATGTTATGCTCGGTCAAACTCACCTGTGGCAAGTAACAGGTGTGGGCAATATGAACATCACACCTCAAACCAGATAAACATCACTTGTCTACAAAAAAAAAAAAATTCAGGCATGGACTTTAAGAACAGTTTTGGACTAATTTGAGGGTGCTGAATTCAAATCTGATCTTATAATTTTTCTATCCCATCACGCTTTTGCGCTATAGGTATATAGCCCATTTTCATGAATTCCATGATAAATATAAGTAGTGTATGAAAAGTGCCGATTTATACAGTACACTAAGATAAATTTAGTTTTCATTTAGTCTCCCAATAAATGTGAGAATATCTTTGTTTTCTTTGAACATGCATAATTCCCATTTGTTATGATAACACCCTTGTTTTCTGTGCTACTGGGACAGTAGAGCTACAGCAGAGAATTGGGTGAACACTGAATGGCCTCAGCGACAGAATTTGGCATCTGGCCATAAGAATGTCATCCATGATCCTCTAGTGGATAGGAAGGACATTGTCTTTCCTCCCTTACATATAAAACTTGGATTGATGAAGCAGTTCGTCAAAGCTCTCAATCACAGTGGAGAATGCTTTAACTATATATGTTCAACTTTTCCTGGTCTTAGTGAAGAGAAGAAAAAAGCTGGAACATTTGATGGACCTCAAAAAAGAACACTTATGAGAGACCCAAATTTTATTACATCGATGAATGAGACAGAAGAAAGAGCTTGGAATGCATTTTTTAATGTGGTGCAGAATTTTCTAGGGAATAAGAAAGCAGACAAGTATGAAGAGATTGTGGAAGAGCTACTAATGAGTCTGCGAAATCTTGGATGTACAATGAGTATCAGGATTCACTATTTACACAGCCATTTGGACTTTTTTACAGAGAACCTTGGGGATGTGAGCGAGGAACAAGGGGAGCGTTTTCATCAGGACATTAAAACAATGGAAGAACGGTATCAAGGCCGGTGGAACTCACATATGATGGCTGACTATTGCTGGAGCTTGATGAGAGACAACCCAGAAGCTGTACATCACAGATCAGCCAAGAAAAGAAAGTTCAAATAACTGCCATATATATGTGTTTTTATATTTTGCAGTTTAATTATGTAAGTACATTTGATTTGCTGTACATAGACTTTGTAATCTTTGTTATTCCTTGATTAAAAATATACAAAATGTACAACTGAAAATCATGTGTTTTTATCATAAAACATTAGGAGTAATTTTCATCAAAAATTGAAAATATCTCGAAATCCTGATGTGATAGCCAAAAACGAAGTTCATATTCGTAATCAGCAGTCAAAATTGACTTAAAATATGTTTTAAAACCTTTTGCCAGAAAAATTGCGTTGACCAGTGCAATCTTTGCATTGCACAATTGTTGAATAATTGCAACGCAGGATAGTCTGGATGGTTGATAAACAGTCCCAATCAAGTTCCAAAGAAATTCAAGCTGTCCTGCAGGCTTAGGGTACATAATGGTCAGTGTGAACTATTTGAATGAAATAAAACTGTGGCAGAAGAGCAAGGAGGACCCCACTGCTGACACAGACATAAAAAACCCCTAAACTACAGTTTGCCAAAATGTTTGTGATTAAATCGATTCCCTATGGTAAAGCATCTTGTGGTTAGAGGTGACCAAGATAGAGCACATCCTTCTACTGTTTACCGAAAATAGAATGAGGCCTATAAAGAAAATAACGCAGTACCGACAATCAAATATGGTGAAGGTTCAAAGATGTTTAGGGGTTGTTTTGCTGCCTATGGCATTGGATGCCTTGACTGTGTGAAAGGCATCATAAAATCTGAAGAATTTTGGACCAAAATGTAGTGCCCAGTGTCAAAAAGCTGGGTTTGTGTCCTAGGTTAACGGTCAATGACCCCAAACATACTTTAGGAAGCATCCAGAAATGGATGGAAACAAAGCCCTGAAGAGTTCTGAAGTAACCCACAATAAGTCCGGATGTAAAATCCCATTGAACAGCTGTGGAGAGATCTTCAAAATTGCTGTTTGGAAAAGACACCCTTCAAATATGAGAGACCAGGAGCAGCAAAAGAAGAATGCTCCAAAATTCCAGTTGAGAGGTGTAAGAAGCTTGTTGATGGTTATAGGAAGCGATTGATTGCAGTTATTTATTCCAAAGGGTGTGCAACCAAATATTTAGTTGATGGTGCCAACATTTTTGTCCCACCCATTTTTGGGGGTTTTGTGTGAAATTATGTTCAATTTTCCATTTTTTCTCTATTTTTTTTTGTGTTGTTCCAAAACACACAAAGAGAATAAACATGTATATAACAAAAACATGTATAACTGCAATAATTTTCTGGGACAAATACTTCATTTTGTGGAACAATTTCAAGGGTGCCAACACTTTTGGCCATGACTATGAGACAGCGGCCATTTTTATCACAACTTTAACCCCTTCACCCCCAGAGCTTTTTCAGTTTTTTCATTTTCGTTTTTCGCTCCCCTCCTTCCCAGAGCCATACCTTTTTTATTTTTACGTCAATATGGCCATGTGAGGGATTATTTTTTGCGGGACGAGATGTACTTTTGAACAATACCATTGGTTTTACCATGCCATGTAACAGAAAACGGGAAAAAAATTCCAAGTGTGATGAAATTGCAAAAAAAGTGCAATCTCACACTTGTTTTTGTTTGGCTTTTTTGCTAGGTTCACCAAATGCTAAAACTAACCTGCCATTATGATTCTCCAGGTCATTACGAGTTCATAGACACATAACATGTCTAGATTATTTTTTATCTAAGTGGTGAAAAAAAATTCCAAACTTTGCTAAAAAAAAAATTGCGCGATTTTCCGATACCCATAGCGTCTCCAATTTTCGTGATCTGGGGTCAGGTGAGGGCTTATTTTTTGCGTGCCGAGCTGGCGTTTTTAATTATACCATTTTGGTGTAGATACGTTCTTTTGATCGCCCGTTATTGCATTTTAATGCAATGTCACGGCGACCAAAAAAACGTAATTTTGGCATTTTGATTTTTTTTCTCGCTACGCCATTTAGCGGTTAGGTTAATCCTTTGTTTTTATTGATAGATCGGGCAATTCTGAACGCGGTGATACCAAATATGTGTATGTTTGAATTTTTTTTTAATTGTTTTATTTTGATTGGGGCGAAAGGGGGGTGATTTGAACTTTTATATATTTTTTATTTTTTCTTATATTTTTAAAAACTTTTATTTTTATTTTGGCATGCTTCAATAGCCTCCATAGGAGGCTAGAAGCATGCACTACACGATCGCCTCTGCTACATAGAGCAAAAATGCAGGTGTACTTTAAACGCCGACCACAGGGTGGCGCTCAAAGCAATCAGCCATCAACAACCATAGCGGTCTCAAGGAGACCTCTGGTTGTTATGGCAATGCCCTACTGACCGCCGATCATGTGACTGGGGTCAGCGGTTTGAGGATAGCCGGCCGCGCGGCCGGGAGCGCTAGTTAAATGCCGCTGCCAGCGCTTGACGGCGGCATTTAGCTAGTTAATGGGCGTGGGCGGATCGCGATTCCGCTCGCGCTCATTGCGCGCACATGTCAGCTGTACAAAACAGTTGACATGTTGCGGCTTTGAGGTGGGCTCACCGCCGGAGCCCACCTCAAAGCAGGGGATCTGCCAGCTGATGTACTATTCCGTCAGCTGGCAGAAAGGGGTTAACTAATGTGAATCTTGCAGTGCTAAAGTAAGTTCACACAGGACGTTTTTGCTGCATTTTTTTGCTGAATTGTTTATGCTAATTTTCAGCTGCTTTTTACAGTACCAGCAAAGCCTATGACATTTCAGAAATCCCATGCACACACATTGTTTTTTGTGTGATCAGTATTTTGTGCTTTGCTGCATTTTTTGGACATAGAGCATGTCACTTCTTTCAACGTTTTTTCAGCGTTTTTTTTCAGCGTTTTCCACCCATTGACTTGAATGGATGGTGAAAAAACACTGCAAATACGCAGGTTGACTTTTCTTGCAGTGTATTTGCTGCAGAAAAGTCAAGGACAGTCGGATGTGATGTCACACTTGGCTCTGCTACATCTAGATGGCAGGCTGCATGATGCGCCAATGCACCCTGTCATCCATCAGAGTGGACCCGAACCCCATTCACTTGAATGGGGGTCCGACATTACAGTGTTTGACATGCTGTCATATGCATGACAGCGCAGCAAACACCGCTTCTGATCGGCGGGGAAATTATCCCTGCCGGTCAGAGAGGCGCGGCTCCCACACTGTCTGAAGACAGCAGGAGCGCTCAGTTGTGATCAGAGGTATAAACGTCACCTTCCATCACTGGTGTCAGCTGATGGGACTACTGGTCCCATCATCTGACACCTACAGCCGCTAATTACAGTGAGAGCAGGAGCAGTGGATGGGAGTTTTCAACTGCCGCTCCTGCGCTACAAATAAATGATTTAAAAAAAAACGGTGTGGTTCTCCCTAATTTTGATAACCAGCCTGACAAAACTCACAGCTGGGGGCTTCAACCCCCAGCTGTCAGCTTCAGCAAGGCTAGTTATCAAGAATAGAGGGGTCCTCATGCTTTTTTAAAAAAAAAATATTTAAATAAATAATATAAAAAAACGGCATGGGGGTCCCCCCATTTTTGACAACCAGCCTTGCTAAAGCTCACAGCTGGGGGCTGGTATTCTCAGGCTGGTAAGGCACCCCAGCCTAAAAATAGCAGCCCGCAGCTGCCCAGAAAAGGCGCTTTGCCTGTCTCTTCCCACTTGCCCTGTAGATGTGGCAAGCGGGGTAATGAGGGGTTAATGTCACCTTACTGTTGTAAGGTGACATTAAGTTGGCTTAATAATGGAGAGGTGTCAATAAGACACCTATCCATTACTAATCCTATAGTAGTTAAAGGGTTAAATAAACACACACACGCTTAAAAAAGTCTTTTAATGAAATAAAACACCACACAGTTTTGCAATCTTTTTATTGTTCTGCCATTCCAAGCAAAGCCATCCATCTTCTGAAATAGAAATAAAATAAAAAAGCAAAAGTATACTCCCTGATCCCTCGTAGTCCAATATAATGAGTGTCCCATGCAGTATCTGGGGGAGATAAAGCTTACAACCGGGAGCGCTGCTAATACAGCCACTCCCGGCTGTAAGCTACTCGGGAATAAATGAGACGCAGAGGGCGCAAGCTCAGTAACTAGCGGTGACCTGAGGTAACCTCTAGACCATGGAAAAATGCCAGGGAAGAGGTTACCACAGGTAAATTATCTATCTGTTCTATCTATTCATTCTATCTATCTACAGAAAGTTGTTTTTTCTCTGTGTGCACTCAACGTTATTGGCATGCACAAAGGTGAAAAAAAAATGCATGAAAAAATGCACCAAAAACACGGCAAAAAACGCACCTAAACCTGCGTTTTTGCCGCAGCTTCGTTCCTGCCAAGATGATCAGGTTTTGCTGCAGAAAAAGACACACCAAAAATGCCCTGTGTGAACTTCCCCTAGGGTTAACTTTATAATCTGTACATTCTATAAAAGTACAGTACAATTTATTGAATGTTATCCAGCTACTATCACTTTAGCAAATTAATACTATGTTTATTAGGGATGAGCAAGCACACTCAATGATACTTGGATATCACTTAAGTATCTGGGTACTTGGATATACTCGGCACTCAGCAAGCATTGGTGGTGCTCAGATTGAATGCTCAACTCCCCTCCCTGCATGTTTGGCGCCTACTCCACAGCCAATAAACATACGGGGATTCCCTGCCAGTCATTGTAATGCTGTAGCCATCTTAGTAGAGGCATTACTCTGATTGAGTGGCTGCATTTCTTCATCAGAGGTTATATAAGGACTGGTGCCACTATGCTCGGCACACTGATGCCATTGCACAGCTCTAGGACAGCTGTGATTGGAGGGAGAGTAGTTATCCAGGACTGTGTGTGCACAGTTTCATTAATCAGAGTTCTCTAGAGTACTGAAGGAGATTGCAGAAGTAATTTTTGAACCACTCTCCATGGTGTTTGAAAATTATTGGAGAATAGAAGTCCAAGAAGACTGGAGAAGAGCAAATGTTGTTCCTATCTTCAAAAAGGGGAAGAAGGTGGACCCAGGGAACTATATGCCGGTGAGTCTTACTTCCATACCAGGAAAGATCTTTGATCAAATTATTAAACATGTGTGTAAGTACCTGGATAAGAATGAAGTGATTAACTAGAGTCAGCATGGGTTTGTAACTAATAAGTCATGTCAGACTAACTTAATTTCCTTCTATGGCAGAATCACTGACTGGGTGCATCAGGGAAATGCTGTAGAGATAGTATATCTTGATTTCAGCAAAGCATTTGACAAAGTATCTCACACCATCCTTATTGAAAAAATGACTAAGTATGGAATGGACAAGGAAACTGTTAGGTGGATTCATAACTGGCTTAGTGATGGGACCCAAAGAGTGGTCGTAAATGGCTGCACATCCAGTTGGAAGAATGTGGGGTACCACAGGGTTCTGTCCTGGTCCCTGTATTGTTCAACATCTTTATCAATGATGTAGATGAAGGAATTGGGGGTACACTGATTACATTTGCTGATAACACAAAGCTAGAAGGGATAGCTTATACTAGAGAAGAGAGAGAGAGGATTCAAAAAGATATAAATAAACTGGACAGTGGGCAACAACTAACTGAATGGTTTTTAACAAGGGAAAATGCAAATTACTACATCTTGGCAATAAAAATGAAAAAAAGCATATACAGAATACGAGGAATAGGGCTAAGCAACAGCACATCTGAAAAAGACTTGGGTATACTAATAGATCATAAACTGAACATGAGTCAACAGTGTGATGCAGCAGCAGCAAAAAAGGAAGATGCAATTCTGGGATGTATTAACAGAAGCATGCAGTCTAAATCACGTGAAGTCATTATTGCCCTCCACTTCTCTTTGGTCAGACCTCATCTGGAATACTGTGTGCAGTTTTGGGCACCACATTTTAAAAAAGACATCAACAAACTTGAGTAACTTCAGAGAAGAGCGACCAGAATGGTGACCGGTCTGCAACCATGTTCTATGAAGAACGGTTACAGGATTTGTTAATGTTTAGCTTGCAAAAAAAAAAAACTGAGAGGAGACTTAATAGCTGTCTACAAATATCTCAAGGGCTGTCACATTGTAGAAGGATCATCTTTATTCTCATTTGCACATGGAAAGACTAGAAGCAATGGGATGAAACTGAATGGGAGGAGACACAAATTAGATATTAGAAAAAACTTTTTGACAGTTAGGGTGATTAATGAGTGGAACAGGCTGCCACGAGAGGTGGTGAGTTCTCCTTCCATAGAGGTTTTCAAACAGAGGCTGGACAGACATCTGTCTGGGATGATTTAGTGAATCCTCCTTTGAGCAGTGGGTTGGACCAGATGATCCAGGAGGTCCCTTCCAACTCTACCATTTTATGATTCTATGAATGGAGTGCTGTTTGCCTCCTGGAGTGCAGATTTTCAAAGAATAATTTGCGGACTCTATATACAGAGCCCCTGAGTGCTAGAAAAGCAGCATACCCCTCAAGTAACCCCATTTTGGAAATTATACCCCTTGGGAATTTATCTACAGGTGTATTGACAATTTTGACTCCATGGGTGTTTTCCTGAAACAAGCAGCAGTGGATGTTGCTGAGTGAAAATTGCAAACTGCCGTTGTAGTGACCCATAAGTTGTAGTGACCAGCTCATACTTCTTTAGACATGCACCTGTAAATTAAGCGGGTTCTCATCACTACAAAAATGCCAAATATGTGCATGCTAAATACGGTTTATGTACACTGGGGCTCAGAAGGGAGGGAAGTATTTGGATTTGGAAGTGCAGAATATGCTGAATTTCTTTTGGGGGTGAGGAGCCATTTAGCTTTTCCAGAGCCTTTGTACTACCAGTAAAGAGGAAGCCCTTCATATTTCCGTTAACAGATGATGGACCAGAGTGGAGACTTGCTTTTTTCGTGGATTGAGATGAAGCTTTTATTGGGAACATTTTACATAACATTTAGGATGACATTTAGGCCGAGCTCTATGCTGAGCACTTATGGTATAACGAGGGAACATAACGATGTTCACTCATCTCTAGTTTTGATTTTTGGGAGTGCAAAATACCATTACTCCCCCCAAGTTGTGCACCAATATGGTAATATCTATAACAATGAACTAACTTTACCAAGGCTACAACATTTCATTTGAATGCTTCCTAGAACAATGTTACCTGCTGAGATTTGAACATCTGAAACAATTCTCTCAGGGCGTGGAAATTTTTCAGGACTCATAGCAAGTTCAGACACTCCTTTCATCATGCTGTCCCACTGAGACATTAATGCTTCAGGATCGTCCAAAGACCGGACCACATCAGAGGGTACAGACAAAATTATATTATCTGCTATTAGTTCAGCCCAAGGAGCTGGATAGTTTCGAATTGTATCCAACCAGGAAGAAAGGTTGGTCTGGCCTGGAGGAAATAAAAAATAGTTATATTTTATTCACTTTTGAAAACGCAAGTTTTTTGGCACCAGAAATTACAATTATAATTATTACTGAAACTAGCATAGTCACATCACAAATTCCATCACTATCCTTGGAAAACATGTGAAATTCTTACATTAAAGGTCTTCTTTGTGTAAACAGATCATGTTATGGGATATTGGCATGTTTAAAGGGAAGCTATCATCAGAAAATGACCATTTACTAGGTGCATACTTCCTGTTTCAGGAAGAGTTTTCAGTTAGGCGTCTTATCATCAAAGAACCACTTGGCACTGCTGGGAAAGATGGTGGGTCATAGGTAGAGGTACAGTCATGTTATTGAAGCTAAGTGTTTAAACAATGCCCCCTGAAGAAGGTGCTATTCCGAAGCGTATGTTGGAGCGGGCGTGTGGACCATATGAGCTCCTGCTGGTGAACTGTCTCAGGTAAAGACTCTCCATCAAACTGAGATGGAAGTGGAAGCTGGGGCTTGGCAGCTCAACAAGAAACTGGAGCACAAGGTGGATTTCATAGAGGCTGAGTGTCCAGAAGGGCGCTGGCTGGACATGACTGTGTACAGACCCTGCAGCTAGGTTGTGATAGCTCACATGACCTGGTCCTGACGCTCGCGCTGAGAGCAGATCTCCTCTTACAGCACTTGTACTGTCATCTTGGGGTCCCTGGATCCTGACTTGTCTGTGGGGTCTGCATTAAATAGAACCTGCTTGCATAACATAGGCTGGGGAGCCAAATCTCTGCAGGACACAGCAGGGTTAAATTCCTGGAGAGACCGGCCATGCCCCCCTATGGCCAGATGGAAACACCATCCCTGCAGGGTAGTGCAGGAAGAAACAAACTTTAGCAGAATGGCCTGCCGCATGGAAAAAACGCATGGTGAGTGGGGGGGCGCTGAGGAGCCATCCAAGTTGCCACCATGACATAGAGCTGAGACATCTGCAGAAAGAAAACTGATTGGACCTGATTTAATGATGTCGTTAAAGGACTTCAGTTCCTTAATGAATTGGGTGGAATCTTTAAATCTGAAGGTAGTGTTGTCTTGTCATTCATTTCTGTAAGTGTAGATCAAGGAAATGTGATAAATTACAAGAAAAGGACCCTATGCCAGATATGATTGGTTACCTTGGGGGGTAATGTACTCATTTATGGATCTTTGGTAGATAGTAAAAGAAAGGAAGGGAAGGGACACTTTAGGTATGTGCACAAGTTGCAAATTTGCCTGTGGAATTTTCTGTGCAGATTCAGCATCTCTTGGCAGAAAATGCAGATAAAAATCCACGCAGATTTGATGCGCTTTTGATGCAGATTTTCATGCATTTTTTGTCATGCGGATTTGTGTGCGTTTTGTAAGCTAAATAAAGATCTATTATTTAGCAAAAAAAAAAGAATTGGGATGTCATTTCTTGTCCAACCTCTTCATTTACACACTCTAATAAAGAATAATGTTCACACACAGAGATAGATAGATCTATAGATAGATGGAAAACATGGAACAACACATACAATTAAACAGGTGCACAGGCCTCCAAGCAACTAATCCATATACTTGCCAAATATACAGGAACCAAAAAAAAGGAAGGCAGCACTCCAGGTTTTAGCAAAAATATAAGTGGACTTTATTGGGCCCACATGGCGTGGTGCAACGTTTCGGCTTCCAAAAGCCTTTCTGAAGCACTTGCTGCCTTCCTATTTTTTTTTTGGGTCCCTAGATAGATAGATAGATAGATAGATAGATAGATACAGTGCCTTGCGAAAGCATTCAGCCCCCTGGAACTTTTCAACCTTTTCCCACATATCTTGCTTCAAACATAAAGATCCCAAATGTAAATTTTGGTGAAGAATCAACAACAAGTGGAACACAATTGTGAAGTTGAACAAAATTTATTGGTTATTTTAAATTTTTTTTTGGAAATTCAAAAACTGAAAAGTGGGACGTGCAATATTATTCGGCCCCTTTAGCTTAACATTTTGTTGCGCCACCTTTTGCTGCGATTACAGCTGCAAGTCGCTTGGGGTATGTCTCTATCAGTTTTGTACATCGAGAGACTGAAATTCTTGCCCATTCTTCCTTAGCAAACCGCTCGAGTTCAGTGAGGTTTGATGGAGATCGTTTGCGAACAGCAGTTTTCAGCTCTTTCCACAGATTATCGATTGGATTGAGGTCTGGACTTTGACTTGGCCATTCTAACTGGATACATTTATTTGTGAACCATTCCATTGTAGATTTTGCTTTACGTTTGGGATCATTGTCTTGCTGGAAGATAAATCTCCATCCCAGTCTCAGGTCTTTTGCAGACTCCAACAGGTTTTCCTCAAGAATGGTCCTGTATTTGGCTCCATCCATCTTCCCATCAATTTTACCCATCTTCCCTGTCCCTGCTGAAGAAAAGCAGGCCCAAATCATGATGCTGCCACCACCATGTTTGACAGTGGGGATGGTGTGTTCAGGGTGATGAGCTGTGTTGCCTTTACGCCAAACATATCGTTTGGCATTGTTGCCAAATAGTTTGATTTTGGTTTCATCTGACCAGAGCACCTTCTTCCACATGTTTGGTGTATGTCCCAGGTGGCTTGTTGCAAACTTTAAACAACACTTTTTATGCATATCTTTGAGAAATGGCTTTCCTGTGGCCACTCTTCGATAAAGGTCAGATTTGTGCAGTGTATGACTGATTGTTGTCCTATGGATAGACTGTCCCACCTCAGCTGTAGATCTCTGCAGTTCATCCAGAGTGATCATGGGCCTCTTAGCTGCATCTCTGATCAGTCTTCTCCTTGTTTGAGATGAAAGTTTAGAGGGATGGCCGGCTCTTGGTAGATTTGCAGTATGATACTCCTTCTATTTCAATATGATCGCTTGCACAGTGCTCCTTGGGATGTTTAAAGTTTTGAAAATCAATTTGTATCCAAATGCGGCTTTAAACTTCTCCACATCAGTATCACGGACCTGACTGTGGTGTTCCTTGGTCTTCATGATGCTCTCTGTGCTTCAAACAGAACCCTAAGACTATCACAGAGCAGGTGCATTTATACGGAGACTTAATTACACACAGGTGGATTATATTTATCAGGTGGATTATATTTATCATCATTAGGCATTTAGGTCAACATTGGATCATTCAGAGATCCACAATGAACTTCTGGAGTGAGTTTGCTGCACTGAAAGTAAAGGGGCCGAATAATATTGCACGCCCCACTTTTCATGTTTTGAATTTCCTCAAAAATTTAAAATAACCAATACATTTCGTTCAACTTCACAAATTGTGTTCCACTTGTTGTCGATTCTTCACCAAAAATTTACATTTGGTTTCTTTATGTTTGAAGCATGATATGTGGGAAAAGGTTGAAAAGTTCCAGGGGGCCGAATAAGGGGGCGCTAAGCACTGTAGATCTACAGATAAATCTATCTATCTGCCTATAGATCCATCTTTCTATCTATCTATCTATCTATCTATCTATCTATCTATCTATCTATCTATCTATCTATCTATCTATCTATCTATAGATCTATCTATCCATCTATCTATAGATACAGTATGTATATATATATAGGCTATATATATGTTTTCACATATGCTCCCTTGCATTCCAGTTTCACCGCCCAATCCCCCCTCCACCACGACTCATATACATCAGCCCCTCTATACTTCCCTCTCCCATGTACAGCTCCCATGCACTTCTCACCTTCTTGAAAAACCTCAGCCCATCTTACCCAAACACACTGCATAAAAAAAACTTCATACAATTCCAAAAGCTACTTGCTTTTTATCTTCCTACTCCTGCTGATTTCAGGGGACATCTCCCCAAACCCCAGTCCACCATCCTCCAACCTCAACCCTACCCTACCTCACATCGAAACCTTAATAATCTTACTAATATTAATTGCGCTCCTTCATCCCCTTCTTTTAATTGTGCCCTTTGGAATCCATAGTCTGTATGCAACAAGCTTCCTTTCCTTCACAATTACTTTCTGAAAAACTCTCTGAATCTGCTGGCCCTCATGGAAACCTGGATTCAGGATTCTGACACTGTCTCTCCTGCTGCCATAACCCATGGTGGCTTACAATTCTCCCATTCCCCAAGACCAACAAACAAACCCGGTGGTGGAGTTGGCATACTCCTGTCCCCACAATGCACTTTCCAGTTCATCCCCCCAGTTCCATCACTCTCATTCCCTTCATTTGAGGTCACACCATCAGGCTCTTTCGTCCCCTCTCCCTCAGAGTAGCGGTCATATACCGGCCCCCTGGCTCACCCACCCACTTCCTGGACCACTTCTCAGCATGGCTGCCGCACTTCATGTCCTCAGAACTACCAACCCTTATCCTGGGAGCCTTCTATATCCCCATTAACAGCCCCACTTCCACATCTGCATCCCAGCTTCTATCACTAACCACTTCTCTCGGTCTCTCATAGCTCTCAACCTCTGAAACATACAAAGACGGTAACACCCTGGACCTGGTTTTCGCCCGGCTCTGCTCAATCTCCTACCTAGATAACTCACCGCTTCCCCTCTCTGACCACAACATTCTCTCCTTCACACTCACAAATCCTCGCTCACCCCAGCACCCTCCTACCTACCATTCAGTCAGAAATCTACAAGCCATTAACCCTCATACACTTTCAGACTCCCTACACTCATCATTGTCCCCAATCTCTTCTTTTTCCTGCCCTGATCTGGCTTTACATCACTTCAATGACACTCTTAGAAGCACCCTTAACCAAGTAGCTCCGCTCACCCTCAGCACCTCCAAACACAGAGTGAAACAGCCCTGGCTCACATCGCAAACCCGATTTCTCCAGCGATTCTCTAGGAGTGCTGAACGCTTATGGAGGAAAACACGCACACCAGAAGACTTCATACACTTCAAATTTATGTTAAGGACCTATAACTCTGCCCTTCACCTCGCCAAACAGACCTACTTCACCAACCTGATCTCCTCACTATCCAACAACCCCAAGAAACGTTTTGACACCTTTCACTCCCTCCTCAGGCCAAAAGCACAAGCTCCTATCACAGACATTTGTGCTGATGACCTGGCCTCCCACTTTATAGAGAAAATAGACAATATCCATCAGGAAATCCGCTCCCAACCACTAATTTCAGTGACTCCCATCCCTCCCGTCATTTCCCCTGGCTCACTCTCCACATTCTATCCCATCACAGAAGAAGAAGTCTCCAAGCTCCTCTCCTCTTCTCGTCCAACTACATGCACTACCGACCCCATTCCCTCACATCTCCTCCAGTCTCTCTCTCCAGTCATCACAAGTCACCTAACTACAATCTTTAATCTCTCCCTCTCCTCTGGCATTTTCCCCTCCTCCTTCAAACACTCTATCATTACTCCATTACTAAAGAAACCCACCCTCGACCCATCCTGCACAAACAACTACAGACCGGTCTCCAATTTCCCCTTCATCTCTAAACTCCTGATATACTCCTGCCTTACCTGTTACCTCTCCACTCACTCCCTCCTAGACCCTTCACAGTCCGGTTTCCGCCCCCTACATTCGACAGAAACTGCACTCATCAAAGTGACCAATGACCTTCTGACAGCAAAACGTAATGGTGTCCACTCTCTGCTCATTCTTCTCGACCTTTCTGCAGCTTTTGACACTGTTGACCACCCTCTCCTGCTTTCTAGGCTCCAGTCACTAGGCATTAAGGACACTGCTCTCTCCTGGTTCTCCTCCTACCTTTCTGACCGCTCCTTCAGTGTTCTGTTCTCTGGCTCCACTTCATCTCCTCTTCCTCTTGCTGTCGGGGTACCTCAGGGCTCAGTCCTTGGCCCCCTTCTCTTCTCCCTGTACACGGCCCCAATCGAACAGACCATCAGCAGATTTGGCTTTCAGTACCATCTTTATGCTGATGACACACAACTATACATGTCATCCCCTGACCTTACTCCCGCTGTACTACAGAACACCACTGACTGTCTGTCCGCAGTCTCCAGCATCATGTCAACTCTCTATCTGAAACTCAACCTCCCCAAAACTGAACTTCCTCTGCTCCCACCATCTACTAACCTCCCTAAATCTGACATTTCCCTCTCCATGGGAGGCACCATAATAACACCCCGGCAGCAGGCATGTTATGACCTGGTGGTGAGGACAATAATGGACCTGGTGGTTAAGAACACACGGAATGACCTGATAGTTACTAATAATACAGAACAAGCTCTGAGACGTGGGAACTCTGCTGACCGCAATCCCTAATCCTATCACACACACTAGAAATAGCCGTGGATTGCTTCTAATGCTCCCTATGCAACTCGACACGGCCTAAGGAACTAGCTAGCCCTAAAGATAGAAAAATAAAGCCTACCTTGCCTCAGAGAAATTCCCCAAAGGAACAGGCAGCCCCCCACATATAATGACTGTGAGTTAAGATGAAAATTACAAACACAGAGATGAAATAGATTTAGCAAAGTGAGGCCCGACTTACTGAACAGACAGAGGATAGGAAAGGTAACTTTGCGGTCAGCACAAAAAACTACAAAAAGACCACGCAGAGGGCGCAAAAAGACCCTCCGCACCGACTCACGGTGCGGAGGCGCTCCCTCTGCGTCCCAGAGCTTCCAGCAAGCAAGACAAAAATCAAAATAGCAAGCTGGACAGAAAAAATAGCAAACAGAGAAAAACAAGCAGGAACTTAGCTTCTGCTGGGAAGACAGGTCACAAGAACGATCCAGGAGCGAACTAGACCAATACTGGAACATTGACAGGTGGCATGGAGCAAAGATCTAGGTGGAGTTAAATAGAGCAGCCAGCTAACGAATTAACCTCGTCACCTGTGGAAGGAACTTCAGAAGCCGCTGCCCCACACACAACCACCAGAGGAAGCCCATGGACAGAACCAGCCGAAGTACCATTCATGACCACAGGAGGGAGCTTAACAACAGAATTCACAACAGTACCCCCCCCTTGAGGAGGGGTCACCGAACCCTCACCAGAGCCCCCAGGCCGACCAGGACGAGCCAAATGAAAGGCACGAACCAGATCGGCAGCATGAACATCAGAGGCAAAGACCCAGGAATTATCTTCCTGACCATAACCCTTCCACTTGACCAGGTAATGGAGTTTCCGTCTCGAAATACGAGAATCCAAAATCTTCTCCACCACATACTCCAACTCCCCCTCAACCAACACCGGGGCAGGAGGATCAACGGATGGAACCACAGGCGCCACGTATCTCCGCAACAACGACCTATGGAATACATTATGGATGGCAAAAGAAGCTGGAAGGGTCAAACGAAATGACACAGGATTGAGAACCTCAGAAATCTTATACGGACCAATAAAGCGAGGCTTAAACTTAGGAGAGGAAACCTTCATAGGAACATAATGAGACGACAACCAAACCAAATCCCCAGCACGAAGTAGGGGGACCCACACAGCGCCGGCGGTTAGCGAAACGTTGAGCCTTCTCCTGGGACAATGTCAAATTGTCCACCACATGAGTCCAAATCTGCTGCAACCTATCCACCACAGTATCTACACCAGGACAGTCCGAAGACTCAACCTGCCCTGAAGAGAAACGAGGATGGAAACCAGAATTGCAGAAAAACGGCGAAACCAAAGTAGCCGAGCTGGCCCTATTATTAAGAGCGAACTCAGCCAAAGGCAAAAAGGACAACCAATGATCCTGATCAGCAGAAACAAAGCATCTCAGATATGTTTCCAAAGTCTGATTAGTTCGTTCGGTTTGGCCATTTGTCTGAGGATGGAAAGCCGAGGAAAAAGACAAATCAATGCCCATCCTAGCACAAAAGGATCACCAAAACCTTGAAACAAACTGGGAACCTCTGTCCGAAACGATGTTCTCTGGAATGCCATGTAAACGAACCACATCCTGGAAAAACAATGGCACCAAATCAGAGGAGGAAGGCAATTTAGACAAGGGTACCAAATGGACCATCTTAGAGAAGCGATCGCAAACCACCCAAATGACCGACATCTTTTGAGAGACAGTGAGATCCGAAATAAAATCCATGGAAATATGCGTCCAGGGCCTCTTTGGGACCGGCAAGGGCAAAAGCAACCCACTGGCACGAGAACAGCAGGGCTTAGCCCGAGCACAAGTCCCACAGGACTGCACAAAAGAACGCACATCCCGTGACAAAGACGGCCACCAAAAGGATCTAGCCACCAAATCTCTGGTACCAAAGATTCCAGGATGACCAGCCAACACCGAACAATGAACCTCAGAGATAACTCTACTAGTCCATTTATCAGGGACAAACAGTTTCTCCGCTGGGCAACGGTCAGGTCTATCAGCCTGAAATTTTTGCAGCACCCGCCGCAAATCAGGGGAGATGGCAGACAAAATTACCCCCTCTTTGAGAATACCCACCGGCTCAGGAACACCCGGAGAGTCGGGCACAAAACTCCTTGACAGGGCATCAGCCTTCACATTCTTAGAGCCCGGAAGGTACGAAACCACAAAATCAAAACGGGAGAAAAATAGCGACCAACGAGACTGTCTAGGATTCAACCGTTTGGCAGACTCGAGATAAGTCAAATTCTTGTGATCCGTCAAGACCACTACGCGATGCTTGGCTCCTTCAAGCCAATGACGCCACTCCTCGAATGCCCACTTCATGGCCAACAACTCTCGATTGCCAACATCATAATTGCGCTCTGCAGGCGAAAACTTTCTAGAAAAGAAGGCACATGGTCTCATCACCGAGCCATCAGAACTTCTTTGCGACAAAACAGCCCCTGCTCCAATCTCAGAAGCATCAACCTCGACCTGAAACGGGAGCGAAACATCTGGCTGGCACAACACAGGGGCAGAAGCAAAACGTCGCTTCAACTCCTGAAAAGCCTTTACAGCCGCAGAGGACCAATTGACCACATCAGCACTAGAGTTGAGCTACCTTGACCTTTTTAGAGTCGAGCCGGGTTTCGCGAAACCCGACTATCTCAAAAGTCGGGTCGAGTGAAATCGCCCGATTATGACGTAAAGTCGGGATCTACCGAAACACGAAACCCAATGCAAGGCAATGGGGCAGCATAGTCGGCAGTGAGTGGGGGCCAGGAAAACACCTAGAGTGCCCATTTTAATGTCAAAACCATCCATTCTTCTTAATGAAGCTTGTCAAGCGTAATTTACCTTATAATAATTGGAAGGCATTTGAAATTGGGGGTCATTTGGCTAAAGTTGTGGTGGGTAGGGCTGGTTCAAGTAATTAGTGGGCCCAGGAAATCTGGACCACGTCACGGCAGTGGAGCAGGGAGAGGTAAGTATTTCAACTTTGCAAGTGCTGTGAACCTGAGCAAGCAGGGGGGGCCCACTCGTTGGCATTGGCACTGGCACAGGGCCCCTCAAAGTACAGCGGTGTGTTTGCACGGCGGGGGCGCCTCCCACCGGCAGCAACACTTTTGCGTACCATGAGAGGCCCTGTGCCAGTGACGTCGCCAACTAGTATTCCTCCCCCCACCTGATGAAGGAACCTGCACTTTCATCTGCACCTTCCTGTTTGTCCCCGTGTAAGGTGGTATGGTATGCGGGAAGGGGGACCTGACTTTCAGCAGGGTCACAATCTTGCAGTGTAGAGTGCACGGGAAATGTTGCGTTATGGGTCAATGTACCAGCAGACTCATCTATCACTGGCTGGGCAATGGGCAGGATGAGGAGGAAACACAGATATAGGCCCAAAGAATAAAGTGGGCTAAATGCAGTTCAAAATTGGTAACACAGGACTAATCAGGGGGCATTGCAGTGGAGGACAACTGGAATGAGAGGCTGACACAGAGAGTAGGCCCAAATCAGTAAGTAGTCGAAATGCAGTTCAAAATTGGCAACAGTAGTAAACAGGCGGCACAGCTTTGTTCAGTGGAGGAGAACAGCAAGGAGTGGCAGACACCGATAGTAGGACCCCAACCCAACTAGTAGGCCAAATGCAGTCTAACATTAACAACTACTTAACGAGCGCCTGAAAACGGAATTTCAGGACAGGAAACCAGGAGAACAGCAAGGAGCGGCAGACACCGATAGTAGGCCCCAAACCAACTAGTACGCCAAATGCAGTTGTTCCGTTTAACCACAATTTAATGAGAGCCTGAAGATAGAAGTTCAGGAAAGGCAACCTGGAGAACACCTTGGAGTGGAACACACCATCTCTCTACACCCCATACCCAATTTGTAGGCCTAATGCAGCGTAGTTTCCAACAACTACTAAACGAGAGCATGATGATCGAAGCATTGGCGAGGAAACCTGGGGAACACCTTGGAGTGGAACACACCATCTCTCTACAGTGGAACACACCATCTCTCTACACCCCATACCCAATTTGTAGGCCTAATGCAGCGTAGTTTCCAACAACTACTAAACGAGAGCCGGAAGATCGAAGCAATGGAGAGGAAACCTGGGGAACACCTTGGAGTGTAACACACCATCTCTCTACACCCCATACCCAATTTGTAGGCCTAATGCAGCGTAGTTTCCAACAACTACTAAACGAGAGCCGGAAGATCGAAGCTCAGGAAAGGCAACCTGGAGAACACCTTGGAGTGGAACACACCATCTCTCTACACCCCATACCCAATTTGTAGGCCCAATGCAGCGTAGTTTCCAACAACTACTAAACGAGAGCCGGAAGATCGAAGCAATGGAGAGGAAACCTGGGGAACACCTTGGAGTGTAACACACCATCTCTCTACACCCCATACCCAATTTGTAGGCCTAATGCAGCGTAGTTTCCAACAACTACTAAACGAGAGCCGGAAGATCGAAGCAATGGAGAGGAAACCTGGGGAACACCTTGGAGTGTAACACACCATCTCTCTACACCCCATACCCAATTTGTAGGCCTAATGCAGCGTAGTTTCCAACAACTACTAAACGAGAGCCGGAAGATCGAAGCAATGGAGAGGAAACCTGGGGAACACCTTGGAGTGGAACACACCATCTCTCTACAGTGGAACACACCATCTCTCTACACCCCATACCCAATTTGTAGGCCTAATGCAGCATAGTTTCCAACAACTACTAAACGAGAGCCGGAAGATCGAAGCTCAGGAAAGGCAACCTGGGGAACACCTTGGAGTGTAACAAACCCTCTCTCTACACCACGGAAGGGCTGATTCTTAGGAAGGAAGGCTGTCGGAAAGAAGCAGGGCGCGTCCGAGGGTGATTATATTCTTATTAGGTATATACTCACCCTCGGACGCGCCCTGCTTCTTTATTTGTAATGAATGTTTATTTGCAATGTGGTTTTGACTTACTCTATTTTTTTGGTAAATAATGATTTTATTATTTTCATTGTTTTGCATCTTCTTGGCAATAATATAAAGAAGACGCGACAGGACAACACTCGGTGGATGCCATATCTGTGTTTAAAATTGAAAAAACCTTTCAGTTAACTACTTGCAGGAGAAAGTTATTGTAGCTGGTGGCCATTTTTAGTACTGTACCAGATTTTTGTTGTATGTGTTTGTTTTTAATGTTAAAATGTCTGCATTTGATATCTCTCCAGTATTTTCTTTTTTATAAGCAAAATACTTATTTTTATATTTTCTGATGTTGGTTCCAGGGGTACACGGGCAGCAGTGGTGTGGTCAGTGGAGGCCTAGTGGAAGGAGTGACCGCAGACAGGCATCGAAGGCCTAAAATAATAACACATGGCTGTAGGCAATTTTAAATTGGTTACAGGGGTACACGGGCAGCAGTGGTGTGGTCAGTGGAGGCCTAGTGGAAGGAGTGACCGCAGACAGGCATCGAAGGCCTAAAATAATAACACATGGCTGTAGGCAATTTTAAATTGGTTCCAGGGGTACACGGGCAGCAGTGGTGTGGTCAGTGGAGGCCTAGTGGAAGGAGTCACCGCAGACAGGCATCGAAGGCCTAAAATAATAACACATGGCTGTAGGCAATTTTAAATTGGTTACAGGGGTACACGGGCAGCAGTGGTGTGGTCAGTGGATGCCTAGTGGAAGGAGTGACCGCAGACAGGCATCGAAGGCCTAAAATAATAACACATGGCTGTAGGCAATTTTAAATTGGTTCCAGGGGTACACGGGCAGCAGTGGTGTGGTCAGTGGAGGCCTAGTGGAAGGAGTGACCGCAGACAGGCATCGAAGGCCTAAAATAATAACACATGGCTGTAGGCAATTTTAAATTGGTTCCAGGGGTACACGGGCAGCAGTGGTGTGGTCAGTGGAGGCCTAGTGGAAGGAGTCACCGCAGACAGGCATCGAAGGCCTAAAATAATAACACATGGCTGTAGGCAATTTTAAATTGGTTCCAGGGGTACACGGGCAGCAGTGGTGTGGTCAGTGGAGGCCTAGTGGAAGGAGTGACCACAGACAGGCATCGAAGGCCTAAAATAATAACACATGGCTGTAGGCAATTTTAAATTGGTTCCAGGGGTACATGGGCAGCAGTGGTGTGGTCAGTGGAGGCCTAGTGGAAGGAGTCACCGCAGACAGGCATCGAAGGCCTAAAATAATAACACATGGCTGTAGGCAATTTTAAATTGGTTACAGGGTTACACGGGCAGCAGTGGTGTGGTCAGTGGAGGCCTAGTGGAAGGAGTGACCGCAGACAGGCATCGAAGGCCTAAAATAATAACACATGGCTGTAGGCAATTTTAAATTGGTTCCAGGGGTACACGGGCAGCAGTGGTGTGGTCAGTGGAGGCCTAGTGGAAGGAGTCACCGCAGACAGGCATCGAAGGCCTAAAATAATAACACATGGCTGTAGGCAATTTTAAATTGGTTACAGGGGTACACGGGCAGCAGTGGTGTGGTCAGTGGAGGCCTAGTGGAAGGAGTCACCGCAGACAGGCATCGAAGGCCTAAAATAATAACACACGGCTGTAGGCAATTTTAAATTGGTTCCAGGGGTACACGGGCAGCAGTGGTGTGGTCAGTGGAGGCCTAGTGGAAGGAGTGACCGCAGACAGGCATCGAAGGCCTAAAATAATAACACATGGCTGTAGGCAATTTTAAATTGGTTACAGGGGTACACGGGCAGCAGTGGTGTGGTCAGTGGAGGCCTAGTGGAAGGAGTGACCACAGACAGGCATCGAAGGCCTAACATAACAAAAATGTCAATACAATGGTATTGTCAGTGGCAGGCATTGAAGGATGTCAGCGCATAGACTAAACATTGGTGGAGCTGTGAGATAATTTTGCAAGTGGTAGAGCACTGTTTGAGCTGGGGTGGGGGGAAACTGTCTTGTGGCCGGCGGTACAGGCCCAGGGCCCCTCATATTACAACGGTGTGTCTGACGTTGGGTGCGCACCACCACCGCCAGAGACACTTTATTGTACTAGGAGGGACCCAGTGGCAGTGCCGTCGACCAAAAGCGGGCTCACCCACCTCTTCAGACAAACTGCACTCTCACGGGTGCTGTCGCCAAGTGTCGATACCACGGCCCCGTGTGGGGAGTTTGGCCATTTAGTGAGGTGTAAACATGTCGTATGCTGGACAATCAGGTGCAGAAAATTACGAAATTGGAAAAGGCATTCAGAATAGTCCACAGGCAAGACCTTTTCATAGGAAAGCTAGGTGTCAGCCGGGCAAGGTGGGGCAAAAGATTTCGAAATCCAGTTGTGGTTCATTTTAATGAAGGTTAGATCATCTACATTTTGGGTAGCCAGACGAGTCCTTTTTTCTGTTAGTATTGAACCTGCAGCACTGAATACTCTTTCTGATAGGACACTAGCTGCCGGGCAAGCAAGCTCCTGCAATGCATATTCTGCCAATTCTGGCCAGGTGTCTAATTTTGATGCCCAGTAATCAAATGGGAATGACGGTTGAGGGAGAACATCGATAAGGGATGAAAAATAGTTTGTAACCATACTGGACAAATGTTGTCTCCTGTCACTTTGAATTGATGCTGCAGTACCTGTCCTGTCTGCGGTCATAGCAAAATCACTCCACAACCTGGTCAGAAAACCCCTCTGGCCAACGCCACTTCTGATTTCTGCCCCTCTAACTCCTCTGGTCTGCTGGCCCCTGCAGCTCGTGTGAGAACGATCACGGGCGCTGTGTGCAGGGAATGCCAGAAGCAAACGGTCAACAAGAGTTGATTGTTTGGTTGCTAATATTAGTTCCAAGTTCTCATGTGGCATTATATTTTGCAATTTGCCTTTATAGCGAGGATCAAGGAGGCAGGCCAACCAGTAATCGTCATCATTCATCATTTTAGTTATGCGTGTGTCCCTTTTGAGGATACGTAAGGCATAATCCGCCATGTGGGCCAAAGTTCCAGTTCTCAAATCTGCGGTTGTGCTTGGTTGAGGGGCAGTTTCAGGCAAATCCACGTCACTTGTGTCCCTCAAAAAACCAGAACCCGGCCTTGCCGCGCCACCAATTTCCAGTGGCCCCGGAAAAGCTTCCTCATTAAAAATATAATCATCCCCATCATCCTCCTCGTCCTCCTCCTCCTCTTCGCCCGCTACCTTGTCCTGTACACTGCCCTGGCCAGACAATGGCTGACTGTCATCAAGGCTTTCCTCTTCCTCAGCTGCAGACGCCTGATCCTTTATGTGCATCAAGCTTTGCATCAGCAGACGCATTAGGGGGATGCTCATGCTTATTATGGCGTTGTCTGCACTAACCAGCCGTGTGCATTCCTCAAAACACTGAAGGACTTGACACATGTCTTGAATCTTCGACCACTGCACACCTGACAACTCCATGTCTGCCATCCTACTGCCTGCCCGTGTATGTGTATCCTCCCACAAAAACATAACAGCCCGCCTCTGTTCACACAGTCTCTGAAGCATGTGCAGTGTTGAGTTCCACCTTGTTGCAACGTCTATGATTAGGCGATGCTGGGGAAGGTTCAAAGAACGCTGATAGGTCTGCATACGGCTGGAGTGTACGGGCGAACGGCGGATATGTGAGCAAAGTCCACGCACTTTGAGGAGCAGGTCGGATAACCCCGGATAACTTTTCAGGAAGCACTGCACCACCAGGTTTAAGGTGTGAGCCAGGCAAGGAATGTGTTTCAGTTGGGAAAGGGAGATGGCAGCCATGAAATTCCTTCCGTTATCACTCACTACCTTGCCTGCCTCAAGATCTACAGTGCCCAGCCACGACTGCGTTTCTTTCTGCAAGAACTCAGACAGAACTTCCGCGGTGTGTCTGTTGTCGCCCAAACACTTCATAGCCAATACAGCCTGCTGACGTTTGCCAGTAGCTGCCCCATAATGGGAGACCTGGTGTGCAACAGTGGCAGCTGTGGATGGAGTGGTTGTGCGACTGCGGTCTGTGGATGAGCTCTCGCTTCTGCAGGAGGACGAAGAGGAGGAGGAGGGGGTGCGAACGGCTACAGCCAATTGTTTCCTTGACCATGGGCTAGGCAGAACTGTCCCAAACTTGCTGTCCCCTGTGGACCCTGCATCCACCACATTTACCCAGTGTGCCGTGATGGACACGTAACGTCCCTGGCCATGCCTACTGGTCCATGCATCTGTTGTCAGGTGCACCTTTGTGCTCACAGATTGCCTGAGTGCATGGACGATGCGCTCTTTAACATGCTGGTGGAGGGCTGGGATGGCTTTTCTGGAAAAAAAGTGTCGACTGGGTAGCTCGTAGCGTGGTACAGCGTAGTCCATCAGGGCTTTGAAAGCTTCGCTTTCAACTAACCGGTAGGGCATCATCTCTAACGAGATTAGTCTAGCTATGTGTGCGTTCAAACCCTGTGTACGCGGATGCGAGGCTAAGTACTTCCTTTTTCTAACCATAGTCTCATGTAGGGTGAGCTGGACTGGAGAGCTGGAGATCGTGGAACTAGCGGGGGTGCCGGTGGACATGGCAGACTGAGAGACGGTGGGAGATGGTATTGTTGCCACCGGTGCCCTAGATGCAGTGTTTCCTACTACGAAACTGGTGATTCCCTGACCCTGACGGCTTTGGCCTGGCAAAGAAACCTGCACAGATACTGCAGGTGGTGCAGAAAATGGTGGCCCTACACTGCCGGAAGGGATGTTGCGTTGCTGACTAGCTTCATTGGCCGAGGGTGCTACAACCTTAAGGGACGTTTGGTAGTTAGTCCAGGCTTGCAAATGCATGGTGGTTAAATGTCTATGCATGTAACTTGTATTGAGACTTTTCAGATTCTGTCCTCTGCTTAAGGTAGTTGAACATTTTTGACAGATGACTTTGCGCTGATCAATTGGATGTTGTTTAAAAAAATGCCAGACTGCACTCTTTCTAGCATCGGATACCTTTTCAGGCATTGCAGACTGAGCTTTAACCGGATGGCCACGCTGTCCTCCAACAGGTTTTAGCTTTGCCACGCGTTTTGGGCAAGATATGGGCCCGGCAGATGGAACCTGTTGCGATGTTGATGCCTGCTGCGGCCCCTCCTCCTCCGCTTCAGAACTGCTGCCGCCTGCACCCTGTTCCCCCAATGGCTGCCAATCGGGGTCAAGAACTGGGTCATCTATTACCTCTTCTTGTAGCTCGTGTGCAACTTCGTCTGTGTCACCGTGTCGGTCGGTGGTATAGCGTTCGTGATGGGGCAACATAGTCTCATCAGGGTCTGATTCTTGATCAGCACCCTGCGAGGGCAATGTTGTGGTCTGAGTCAAAGGACCAGCATAGTAGTCTGGCTGTGGCTGTGCATCAGTGCACTCCATGTCAGATTCAACTTGTAATGGGCATGGACTGTTAACTGCTTCACTTTCTAAGCCAGGGACGGTATGTGTAAAGAGCTCCATGGAGTAACCCGTTGTGTCGCCTGCTGCATTCTTCTCTGTTGTTGTTTTTGCTGAAGAGGACAAGGAAGCGACTTGTCCCTGACCGTGAACATCCACTAACGACGCGCTGCTTTGACATTTACCAGTTTCACGAGAGGAGGCAAAAGAGCTAGAGGCCGAGTCAGCAAGATAAGCCAAAACTTGCTCTTGCTGCTCCGGCTTTAAAAGCGGTTTTCCTACTCCCAGAAAAGGGAGCGTTCGAGGCCTTGTGTAGCCAGACGACGAACCTGGCTCCACAGCTCCAGACTTAGGTGCAATATTTTTTTTCCCACGACCAGCTGATGCTCCACCACTACCACTACCCTCATTACCAGCTGACAATGAACGCCCCCGGCCACGACCTCTTCCACCATACTTCCTCATTGTTTTAAAAACGTAAACAAACTAACGGTATTTGTTGCTGTCACACAAATTACACGGTGAGCTATAACTTCAGTATGATTTAGCTACCCCTTTACAGGTGAGTGAGACCACAACGAAAATCAGGCACAATGTTACACACTCTGTTGTTGGTGGCAACAAATGAGAGAGATGCCACACACGCAGGACTGTCACTGAAGCACAAATGTAAATATTAATCTCCCACTGATTTGATTTTTTTTTTTTTTTTCAGGGAGACTTTAGGAAAAAAAAAAAATAGAATAAAATGATTTTTTCAGGAAGAATTTAGAAACCAAAGAAAATAAAATGATTTTTTCAGGGAGAATTTAGAAAACAAATAAAACAAAAAAAGGCTTTCTATGGCCCACTGAGTGAGAGATGACGCACACAGGAGTCAGGAGTGGCACACAAGCCCAGAGGCCAATATTTATCTCCCACTGATTGATGTAGTGATTTTTTCAGGTAGATTTTGGAACCCAAATCAAGCTAAAAAAATAATAGGCTTTCTATGGCCCACAATTGGAGAGAGAGAGAGAGATGGCACACCCAGGAGTCAAGACTGGCACACAAGCAGAAAGGGCAATATTAATCTCCCACTGATTTGTTTTTTTTCTTTTTTTTTCAGGGAGATTTTAGCAAAAAAAAAAAATAGAATAAAATGATTTTTTCAGGAAGAATTTAGAAACCAAATAAAATAAAATGATTTTTTCAGGGAGAATTTAGAAAACAAATAAAACAAAAAAAGGCTTTCTATGGCCCACTGAGTGAGAGATGACGCACACAGGAGTCAGGAGTGGCACACAAGCCCAGAGGCCAATATTTATCTCCCACTGATTGATGTAGTGATTTTTTCAGGTAGATTTTGGAACCCAAATCAAGCTAAAAAAATAATAGGCTTTCTATGGCCCACAATTGGAGAGAGAGAGAGAGAGATGGCACACCCAGGAGTCAAGACTGGCACACAAGCAGAAAGGGCAATATTAATCTCCCACTGATTTTTTTTTTTTTTTTTTTTTTCAGGGAGACTTTAGGAAAAAAAAAAATAGAATAAAATGATTTTTTCAGGAAGAATTTAGAAACCAAATAAAATAAAATGATTTTTTCAGGGAGAATTTAGAAAACAAATAAAACAAAAAAAGGCTTTCTATGGCTCACTGAGTGAGAGATGACGCACACAGGAGTCAGGAGTGGCACACAAGCCCAGAGGCCAATATTTATCTCCCACTTTTTTTTTTTTGTTCCAGGGAAAATTTATAAACCCAATAAAAAAAATAATAAATAGGCTTTCTATGGCCCACTATCTGAGAGACAGAGAGAGATGGCACGCTTAGGACTGGCACACAAGCCCAAAGGCCAATATTAATCTCCCTTTTTTTTTAAGGGAGAATTTATAAAACCAAAAAAAAATAAATAAATAGGCTTTCTATGGCCCACTATTTGTGAGAGAGATGGCACGCTCAGGACTGGCACACAAGCCCAGAGGCCAATATTAATCTCCCACTTTTTTTTTTTTTCCAGGGAAAATTTATAAACCCAATAAAAAAAAATAAAAATAAATAGGCTTTCTATGGCCCACTATCTGAGAGAGAGAGATGGCACGCTTAGGACTGGCACACAAGCCCAAAGGCCAATATTAATCTCCCACTGATTGATTTATTGATTTTTTCAGGTAGAATTTAGAACCCAAATAAAGCAAAAAAAAAAAAAAATGGCCTTTCTATGGCCCACTGAGTGAGTGATGATGCACACAGGAGTCAGGAGTGGCACACAAGCCCTGAGGCCAATATTTTTCTCCCACTGATTGATGTAGTGATTTTTTCAGGTAGATTTTATAACCAAAATCAAGCAAAAAAATAAATAGGCTTTCTATGGCCCACTGAGTGAGTGATGATGCACACAGGAGTCAAGAGTGGCACACAAGCCCTGAGGCCAATATTTTTCTCCCACTGATTGATGTAGTGATTTTTTCAGGTAGATTTTATAACCCAAATCAAGCAAAAAAATAAATAGGCTTTCTATGGCCCACTGAGTGAGAGATGACACAGACAGGGATGGCACTCTAGCAGAAATGTCAATCTTAATCTCCCACAAAAAAAAAAAAAAAACAGGGAGTGCCCTTCAATTACTATCTCCCTGCAGTAATCTCAGCCAGGTATGGCAGGCAGCAATAAGGAGTGGACTGATGCACAAATTAAATAAAAAGTGTGTACAAACCAAAAAGATAGCTGTGCAGAAAGGAAGGAACAAGAGGATTTGTGCTTTGAAAAAAGCAGTTGGTTTGCACAGCGGCGTACACACAGCAATGCAGCTATCAGGGAGCCTTCTAGGGCAGCCCAATGAGCTACAGCGCTGAGGGGGAAAAAAAAAAAAATGTAGCTTCCACTGTCCCTGCACACCGAAGGTGGTGTTGGGCAGTGGAAATCGCTACAGCACAAGCGGTTTGGTGGTTAATGGACCCTGCCTAACGCTATCCCTGCTTCTGACGAAGCGGCAGCAACCTCTCCCTAAGCTCAGATCAGCAGCAGTAACATGGCGGTCGGCGGGAACTCCCCTTTATAGCCCCTGTGACGCCGCAGACAGCAAGCCAATCACTGCAATGCCCTTCTCTAAGATGGTGGGGACCAGGACCTATGTCATCACGCTGCCCACACTCTGCGTTTACCTTCATTGGCTGAGAAATGGCGCTTTTCACGTCATTGAAACGCGACTTTGGCGCGAAAGTCGCGTACCGCATGGCCGACCCCGCACAGGGGTCGGATCGGGTTTCATGAAACCCGACTTTGCCAAAAGTCGGCGACTTTTGAAAATGAACGACCCGTTTCGCTCAACCCTAATCAGCACCCTTCTTCGTCAAATCAGTCAACGGTTTAGCAACAGTAGAAAAATTACTGATGAAGCGACGATAAAAATTAGCAAAGCCCAGGAACTTTTGCAGGCTCTTCACAGATGTCGGCTGAGTCCAATCATAAATGGCCTGGACTTTAACAGGGTCCATCTCGATAGTAGAAGGGGAAAAAATGAAACCCAAAAATGAAACCTTCTGAACTCCAAAGAGACACTTTGACCCCTTCACAAACAAAGAATTCGCACGAAGGACCTGGAACACCATTCTGACCTGCTTCACGTGAGACTCCCAATCATCCGAGAAGACCAAAATATCATCCAAATATACAATCAGGAATTTATCCATGTACTCTCGGAAGATGTCATGCATAAAGGACTGAAATACTGATGGAGCATTGGAAAGCCCGAATGGCATAACCAGGTACTCAAAATGGCCCTCGGGCGTATTAAATGCTGTTTTCCATTCATCGCCCTGTTTAATACGCACAAGATTATACGCACCACGAAGATCTATCTTGGTGAACCAACTAGCCCCCTTAATCCGAGCAAATAAATCAGACAGCAGCGGCAAAGGGTACTGAAATTTGACTGTGATCTTATTAAGAAGGTGGTAATCAATACAAGGTCTCAAAGAACCATCCTTCTTGGCCACAAAAAAGAACCCTGCTCCCAATGGTGACGACGACGGGCGACTATGACCCTTCTCCAAGGATTCCTTTATATAACTCCGCATAGCGGCGTCTTCTGGCACAGATAAATTGAACAGTCGGCCCTTAGGAAACTTACTACCAGGAATCAAATTGATAGCACAATCGCAATCCCTATGAGGAGGTAGGGCACTGGATTTGGGCTCATCAAATACATCCCGGTAATCCGACAAAAACTCCGGGACTTCAGAAGGGGTGGATGACGAAATAGACAAAAATGGAACATCACCATGTACCCCCTGACAACCCCAGCTGGACACAGACATAGATTTCCAATCCAATACTGGATTATGGACCTGTAGCCATGGCAACCCCAAAACGACCACATCATGCAGATTATGCAACACCAAAAAGCGAATATCCTCCTGATGTGCAGGAGCCATGCACATGGTCAATTGGGTCCAGTACTGAGGCTTATTCTTGGCCAAAGGCGTAGCATCAATTCCTCTCAATGGAATAGGATACTGCAAGGGCTCCAAGAAAAAACCACAGCGCCTAGCAAACTCCAAGTCCATCAAATTCAGGGCAGCGCCTGAATCCACAAATGCCATAACAGAATAGGATGACAAAGAGCAAATCAGAGTAACGGACAAAAGAAATTTCGACTGTACCGTACCAATGGTGGCAGACCTAGCGAAACGCTTAGTGCACTTAGGACAATCGGAGATGGCATGAGTGGAATCACCACAGTAAAAACACAGCCCATTCCGACGTCTGTGTTCTTGCCGTTCAGCTCTGGTCAAAGTCCTATCACATTGCATAGGCTCAGGTCTATGCTCAGGTGATACCGCCAAATGGTGCACAGCTTTACGCTCACGCAAGCGTCGATCGATCTGAATGGCCAAAGACATAGACTCATTCAGACCAGCAGGCATGGGAAATCCCACCATGACATCCTTAAGGGCTTCAGAGAGACCCTTTCTGAAAATTGCTGCCAGGGCACATTCATTCCACTGAGTGAGTACAGACCACTTCCTAAACTTCTGACAATATATCTCTACCTCATCCTGACCCTGACACAGAGCCAGCAAGATTTTCTCTGCCTGATCCACTGAATTTGGCTCATCATAAAGCAATCCAAGCGCCAGAAAAAACGCATCAACATCACGCAATGCCGGATCCCCTGGCGCAAGGGAAAATGCCCAGTCTTGAGGGTCGCCACGTAACAAAGAAATAATGATTTTCACTTGTTGAACAGGGTCACCTGAGGAGCGAGGTTTCAAAGCAAGAAACAATTTACAATTATTTTTGATATTCAGAAACTTAGATCTATTCCCAAAAAACAAATCAGGAATAGGAATCCTAGGCTCTAACATCGGATTCTGAACCACAAAATCTTGAATGGTGAGATTATCCATACAAGAGGACAGACCTTGAATGTCCATATCTACCTGAACCACCCAGAGGTAAAGGGGAAAAGAGAGACAAAACACACTGCAAAGAAAAAAAAATGGTCTCAGAACTTCTCTTATTCCTCTATTGAGATGCATTAATACTTTGGGCCACCTGTACTGTTATGACCTGGTGGTGAGGACAATAATGGACCTGGTGATTAAGAGCACACGGAATGACCTGATAGTTACTAATAATACAGAACAAGCTCTGAGACGTGGGAACTCTGCTGACCGCAATCCCTAATCCTATCACACACACTAGAAATAGCCGTGGATTGCTCCTAACGCTCCCTATGCAACTCGACACAGCCTAAGGAACTAGCTAGCCCTAAAGATAGAAAAATAAAGCCTACCTTGCCTCAGAGAAATTCCCCAAAGGAACAGGCAGCCCCCCACATATAATGACTGTGAGTTAAGATGAAAATTACAAACACAGAGATGAAATAGATTTAGCAAAGTGAGGCCCGACTTACTGAACAGACAGAGGATAGGAAAGGTAACTTTGCGGTCAGCACAAAAAACTACAAAAAGACCACGCAGAGGGCGCAAAAAGACCCTCCGCACCGACTCACGGTGCGGAGGCGCTCCCTCTGCGTCCCAGAGCTTCCAGCAAGCAAGACAAAAATCAAAATAGCAAGCTGGACAGAAAAAATAGCAAACAGAGAAAAACAAGCAGGAACTTAGCTTCTGCTGGGAAGACAGGTCACAAGAACGATCCAGGAGCGAACTAGACCAATACTGGAACATTGACAGGTGGCATGGAGCAAAGATCTAGGTGGAGTTAAATAGAGCAGCCAGCTAACGAATTAACCTCATCACCTGGGGAAGGAACCTCAGAAGCCGCTGCCCCACTCACAACCACCAGAGGAAGCCCATGGACAGAACCAGCCGAAGTACCATTCATGACCACAGGAGGGAGCTTAACAACAGAATTCACAACACAGGCACCCTGTCTGGGTGTTATGTTTGACTCCGATCTCTCCTTCACCTCCCATATACAATCTCTTGCCCGCCCGTGCCGCTTACACCTAAAGTACATCTCTAGAATCCACCCTTTTAGCACCATGGAAACAACAAAAACCCTCACTGTCGCCCTGATCCACTCCCACCTGTACTACTGCAACGCTCTATTAATTGGCCTCCCCCTCACTCGACTTTCCCCTCTCCAGTCCATCCTTAATGCAGCAGCCAGGGTCGTCCATCTGGCTAATCGTTACTTGGACGCGTCCGCTCTTCGCCAGTCGTTACACTGGCTACCCAGTCATTACAGGATACAATTCAAAGTACTTGTTCTCACCCACAAAGCTCTCCACAGTGCGGCACCCCCTTACATCTCCTCCCTCATTTCTGTCTATCGGCCAAACAGACCACTGCGCTCTGCAAATGACTTTCGACTAACCTCTGCACTAATGTGTACCTCCCACGCCCGACTCCATGAATTCTCCCGCGCTGTGCCAATCCTCTGGAATGCTCTACCCCAAGATATTAGGACCATCCACAATTTGCATAGTTTTAGGCGCTCGCTCAAAACACATTTGTTCAGAGCGGCCTATCACGTTCACTAATCAAAGTCATTTTATGTTTGTGTGTGTGTAGCCCATTCACTATCCCCATCTATCCCCACCCCCTGAAGATGGCTGGACCATCATTGTAAATACATCATTGTAAATACACATCTGTACTTTGTATCTCCCCCTTCTCATTGTAGATTGCAAGCTCTCACGAGCAGGGTCATCTTATTTCGCTTTAATTATTGTATTGTTAACGTTGTTACTTATGACTTTTGTGTTTGAAACTGTTAAACTATAAAGTGCTGCGGAATATGTTGGCGCTATATAAATAAAGATTATTATTATTATTTCACGAATATTTGAGCCCATGAATCCATTATATGTCCATTTTGGAAGCCGGCGAGAAAATTTCGCCATACGGATGCCATACGGATGCCACATGGATACTTTTTTGAGAAAAAATTGCATCCTCGCATTGCACACGGATGACATACGGATCACTGTTTGGGAACATTTCTGCGTATCTAGGCCGTAAAAAACGGACCGTATTTTTTTACGTTATGTGTGACGCCGGCCTTAGGGCAAAGATCCATAGTGATGAGAGGTGGATTTGAATTGGCCATAACAAGAACCTTATTATTAACATGATAATATCTAAGTAAAACTGAAAAGGATCAGGTGGAGCTGTGGGGAAGTATGACAAACCTCTGGATAACAGAGATTTTATGTTCATTCAATATATAATTTGTTAGGTTGAATATTTGTGCTGTTTGGTGCAGTCCTTTTTTGGCTGGGTTATATTTTAGTTCTTGGTCCTCTATTTTTGCCCCTCTTCCTCCTTTCCTCCTCCCATTTTGCCCTTGGCCTAGTTTCTTTTTTGGTGACAACTTGTGTAAGTGAAAGAACTGAGTTATTGTCTGACAGTCTAGACTGTTAACAAAAGATATTAGTGTCATTGTAGATTGTTGAGGAGGAATCATTACCCAATTTAACCCCTTTCTGACCTCGGACGGGATAGTAAGTCCGAGGTCAGAAGCCCCGCTTTGATGCGGGCTCCGGCGGTGAGCCCGCATCAAAGCCGGGACATGTCAGCTGTTTTGAACAGCTGACATGTGCCCGTAATAGGCGCGAGCAGAATCGCGATCTGCCCGCGCCTATTAACTAGTTAAATGCCGGTGTCAAACGCAGACAGCGGCATTTAACTACCGCATCTGGCTGGGCGGCCGGAAACGACGTCATCGCCGACCCCCGTCACATGATCGGAGGTTGGCGATACTTCTCCATTGTAACCATAGAGGTCCTTGAGACCTCTATGGTTACTGATCGCCGGTAGCTGTGAGCGCCACCCTGTGGTCAGCACTCACAGCACACCTGCAATTCTGCGACATAGCAGCGAACAGCAGATCGCTGCTATGTAGCAGAGGCGATCGTGCTGTGCCTGCTTCTAGCTTCCCATGGAGGCTATTGAAGCATGACAAAAGTAAAAAAAAAAAAGTAAAAAAAATGTGAAAAAAATAAAAAAAATATAAAAGTTTAAATCACCCCCCTTTCGCCCCAATCAAAATAAATCAATAAAAAAAATCAAATCTACACATATTTGGTATCGCCGCGCTCAGAATCGCCCGATCTATCAATGAAAAAAAAGCATTAACCTGATCGCTAAACGGCGTAGCGAGAAAAAAATTCGAAACGCCAGAATTACGTTTTTTTGGTCCCCGCGACATTGCATTAAAATGCAATAACAGGTGATCAAAAGAACGTATCTGCACCAAAATGCTATCATTAAAAACGATATCTCGGCACACAAAAAATAAGTCCTCAACCAACCCCAGATCATGAAAAATTGAGACGCTACGAGTATCGGAAAATGGCGCAATTTTTTTTTTTTTTTTTTAGCAAAGTTTGGAATTTTTTTTCACCACTTAGGTAAAAAATAACCTAGTCATGTTAGGTGTCTATGAACGCATACTGACCTGGAGAATCATAATGGCCGGTCAGTTTTAGCATTTAGTGAACCTAGCAAAAAAGCCAAACAAAAAACAAGTGTGGGATTGCACTTTTTTTGCAATTTCACCGCACTTGGAATTTTTTTCCCGTTTTCTAGTACAAGACATGCTAAAACCAATGATATCATTCAAAAGTACAACTGGTCCCGCAAAAAATAAGCCCTCACATGGCCAAATTGACGGAAAAATAAAAAAGTTATGGCTCTGGGAAGGAGGGGAGTGAAAAACGAACACGGAAAAACGAAAAATACCAAGGTCATGAAGGGGTTAATACCCAAAATGTTGTCATGTATGTCCGATGTAGTCCACATTCCTTAATTTTGTGCCTAGAACCTGTGAATAGCAGTAATGTGACTGCTGTTCACAGGTGCCAGATGGTGACTACAATGACCATCATAGCTGCTGAGTCTCGCTGAGCGTTGATATCACTCTACGACGTCTGTGAATAGCGGTCACTTTACTGCAATATATAGGCGCCAGAAATAAAATTGAGAAACTTGGATTACATTGAACCTGTGTGGCAACATTTTGGGTAATAAATTGGTGAATGAGGGACTGAATCTTGTTTTTATTTCTGTCTTTTTAGGTCTTTCAGGTATCCTTTTCAATACTATTTTGGGTTTGTTGGATTACAGCGGAAGATGCATGGGATTTTTCTTTCTTTAAATTGGTGAACGAGGGATAGTGTGGGGGAGTCTTTATTCAAATAAAGTATTTTTTCTGTGTGTGTGTTTTTATTTTTTATTGCTGGGTTAGTTATAGGGGTGTCTGATACCTTTCCATTACTTACCCCAGTGCTTGATACCAGCTGTGATTTTTGACAAATCCCAGCTGTCATAAAACCCAACTACTACCATTACCTCAGCTCCAGGGAAATCAGGAACAGCCTGGCAAAGTACCAGAATTGGCACATCTAATGTGATGTGCCAATTTTGGGGTGACTGCAGTCTTGCATTATTAGACTGGGTAGGTCAAAACAACCATTTACCTTCCCAGCCTGATAATATAAGCCCGCAGCACTCTACTTTACCTTGGCTGGTTACCAAGAATAGGGGGATCCCATTTTTTAAATTTATGATTGGGTTAAACCAGGCTAAAAACACCGGCGTAAACACTTATGGCCCATGTGCGGATTTACTTTAGCTAATGCAAGTCTATTGTCCGTCTATAAAAGTGGAGTAATACTCTGACAACATTGTTCCCAGCAGCAACCTGGGAGTCAGAGATGCATCCAGACATTTTCCTCATGCTGATCCCATTCCATTTGAGCTGTTTCCATCCATTTTCCTGCAACACCTCCCCCCCCAGTCCTCCTGCTGGGATTTTCTGGAAAAATGCTTGCGTTTCCCATTTACTTCTATGAAACTCGGTACTCGTGTCGAGCTTGTCTGAGCGTTCGACCTGCTTGATTAGAGTACCGAGTACTTGAGCATTTTAGTGCTCACTCATCCCTATTTGTAATAGGAGCCGCAAAACACTTGCTTTGCTGCATTCTACCGTTTTTATGATATGATTCACCTATATAAATTTAAACTTTTATTCTCTGTTTTAATTTATAGAGAAAAATCTGAGACCACGAGCTGTGGTATGCTAAAAATTAGTAAAAAAAAAAAAGTATATGAGTAATTGCATAAAACATAAAAAGCGAGTAAAGCAGACTAAACTCTACTTACCTTTTATAAATGTTGGAGCTCGTTCTGCTCCATAGACTGTAACGGGAACTGTTCCTAGCTGACTTTTCCCCTTGACAATAACATACAGGAGTCCTCCCCAGACATTGGATATCACAACCTTCTCATTCACGACATTCTTTTTATTCACAACCACTGGGGCACGACACAAGTGTTTTGCTGAGCTCAGGTCATCAGAATGGCAGCCAACCTGTACCTACAATAAATTCCAAAACTATATATGTGAATAAAAGTACTGCACCTATCTCTGATTTACAGTATGTAGCATACAATTATACTACTTTATTGTTTATTAAAAGGTTTTAATAAGTGCTGAAAATGGAAACGTATAATAGACCACTATGTTTAGATAGTAATAAGATTACACCATGTTCCAAATTATTATGCAAATTACATTTTTCTCGGATTTTCCTAAATGGTCGGTGCAGATGACAGTCAGTCTAATAAATGTCATCACCCATTAGGGTATGTGTCCACGTTCAGGATTGCATCAGGATTTGGTCAGGATTTTATGCAGGTAAAATCCTGACAAAATCTGCACATGAGGTCACTGACAGGTCACCTGCGTTTTTCATGCGTTTTTTGAAGCCTTTTTCATGCGTTTTTTGACGCATTTTTTCATGCAGATTTGTGTGTGTTTTTGTAAGCTCAATAAAGATATACCAAAAAAAAAGGGTGATGTAATTTCTTGTCCAACCTCTTCATTTATGTACTCCACTGAAGGATAATGTTAACACAGACAGATGATAGATAACAGATAGATCGATAGATAATAGATAGATCTATCGCATCTATCTATCGTATCTATTATCTATCTATAAATATATCTATCAATAGATATATCTATAGATAGCTAGATAGATATATCAATAGACAGATAATAGATAGATAATAGATAGATAATACCAAGCCCGATGTTTAGTATATCTATGTATCTTTATTCTGTCTGTCTGTCACGGAAATCCCAAGTCGCTGATTGGTCGCTGCAAAACAGCCACGACCAATCAGTGACGGGCACAGTCCGGCTGTGAAATGGCCGCTTCCTACTCCCCTGAAGTCAGTGCCCCCTCCAGTCAGCGCTCACACAGGGTTAATGGCAGTGTTAATGGACTGCGCTATGCCGCGGTGTAACGCACTCCATTAACGCTGCTATTAACCCTGTGTGACCAACTTTATTTTACTATTGATGCTGCCTATGCAGCATCAATAGTAAAAAGATCTAATGTTAAAAGTAATGATAAAAAAAAACATTATATACTCACCCTCCGTCGGCCCCTGGATCCATCTGAGGCCTTTCCCCCTCCTCGCGATGCTCCGGTGACCGGTCCATGCATTGCGGTCTCACAAGATGTCATCATCTCGTGAGACTGCAATGCACTCTTGGGACCGGAGCGTCGTGAGGAGCATCGGTAAACGCCTCGCCTGGATCCGGGGGCCGACGGAAGGTGAGTATATAACTATTTTTTATTTTAATTATTTTTTTTAACAGGGATATGGTGCCCACATTGCTATATACTATGTGGGCTGTGTTATATACTACCTCGCTGTGCTATATACTACATGGCTGTGCTATATACTACGTGGCTGTGCTATTTACTACGCGGCCGGCTGCGACCAATCAGCGATATTGCAGCGGGATTTAAACACCACTTCGTAAATAAAGTACATACATATTCTAGAATACCCGATGCGTTAGAATGGGGCCACCATTTAGTAGATATATAATAGCAAGGCCGATGTTTCTGAATGAACATTTAATTTAAAAAAAAATGGGAAAAAATGGCGTGGGCTCCCGCGCAATTTTCTGTGCCAGAGGGGGAAAGCTGATGGCCGGGGGCCATTATTTGTAGCCTGGGAAGGGGTTAATACCCAAGGCCCCTCCAACGCTGTGAATATCAGCTTGCAGCTGTCTGCATAGCCTTTACTGGCTATTAAAAGGACCCCAAAAGCCCCCCAAAAAATGACATGCGGTCCCCCTATAATTTATAGCCAGAAAGGCTACGCAGACAGCTGCGGGCTGATATTCATAGCCTAGAGAGGGGCCATGGATATTGGCCCCCCCGCTACAAATACCAGCCCACAGCCGCCCCAGAAATGGCACATCTGTAAGATGCGCCAGTTCCGGCACTTAGCCCCTCTCTTCCCACTCCCGTGTAGCATTGGGATATGGGGTAATAAGGGGTTAATGTCACCTTGCTATTGTAAGGTGACATTAAGCCGGGTTAATAATGGAGAGGCGTCAATAAGAAGCCTATCCATTATTAATCCTAGAGCAGTGAAAGAGTTAAAAAAGAAATAAAGACACAGCCAGAAAAAAATATTTTATTATTCTTAATTTCACCATACTTACCATACTCGATCGCCTGCAAAAAACATAAAATAATAAACCGTATACTCCCTGTCCGACACAGTCCAATTAATAACGAGTGTCCCACGATGATCTCCCCTATAGAACAGTGACATCGGGTGATGTCACTGCTCTATAGGACCCTCAGTGACACACTGACAGGAGACAATGGCTCCTGCAGTGCATCACTGAGAGGTTACTGTAGTTCACTGGTCTCACTTTATGGCAATTGCTGCGTGGGAACTTTCTCACACAGCAATGCCAAGAGTGAGACTAGAGACTATTTTCTCACAGGGGAGTAGGAATACATTGTGAGGAATACATTGTGGAAGGATACCCTCCATCATTGTATTCCTGGAGCAACTGGAGAGCGGTCTCATCAGCTGATGCTGCTGTTCTCCACGGGAGATCGTCGAGGGACACTCATTTTAATTGGATTTCTGCAGATCAGGGAGTATAGTGTTTGTTTATTATTTTAATATTTTTTACAGGTGACAGGCTTCGGGGATCAAAATGACAAGTGATGGTGAGTATGTACTCTATGTTTAATGTACTGTATTTCTATATGTAAGTTGTATGTATGCACTGTATGTATGTGTTGTATGTTGCATGTTGTATGGTGCATGTCGTATGCTGCATGACGCATGACGCATTTTGTCGCATGTTGTTGCATGTTGCATGTCGTCGCATGTCATCACATGTCGCATGTAATCGCATGTTGCATGTCGTCGCATGTTGCATGTCGCATGTCGTATGCCGCATGTTGATGCAAGTTGCATGTTGTCGCATGCCGTCTCATGTAGTCACATGTTGCATGTTGTATGTTGCATGTCGTATGTCGCATGTTGACGCATGTTGCATGTTGCCGCATGTTCGCGCATGTTGTTGCATGTTGCATGTCGTCACATGTTGCATGTCGCATGTTACATGTCGTTGCATGTTGCATGTCACCTGTCGCATGTTCCATGTGGCATGTCGTCGCATGTGGCATGTCATTTGTTGCTGCATGTCGCATGGTGCATGCCGCATGTTGTTGTATGTCGCATGTTGCATGTCACATGTTGCATGTCGTCACATGTTGCATGTTGTCACATGTCTCATGTCGCATGTCGTCGCCTGTCACATGTTGTATGTTGCATGTCGTCGCATGTTGAATGTCGCACGTTGACGCATGTCACATGATGTTGCATGTTGCATGTTGTCGCATGTTGTATGGTGTATGTTGTATGTGCACACAGTGTAGACGTGTTCACCTCTGCTACATCTGGATGCCTGACATCTAGATGTAGCAAAGCTGGTAGATGATCGCCTGGGATAACTCTCCAGCGATCACCTACACTACAGCGTTCTCACAAACAGCTGATCAGCTGTTTGCGAGAACCAGACTAGTGACCGGAGATAAGTCCCAGTCACGTGCACAGCAATGCCAAAAGTGAGACTAGGGACTCTTTTCTCACAGGGGAGTAGGAATACATTTTGAGGAATACATTGTGGAAGGATACCCTCCATCATTGTATTCCTGGAGCCCCTGGATAGCAGTCGCATCAGCTGATGCTGCTGTTCTCCACGGGAGATTGTCGAGGGACACTCATTTTAATTGGATTTCTGCGGATCAGGGAGTATAGTGTTTGTTTATTATTTTAATATTTTTTACAGGTGACACTGGCTTCGGGGATCAAAGTGACAAGTGATGGTGAGTATGTACTCTATGTTTAATGTACTGTATGTCTATATGTAAGTTGCATGTATGCACTGTACAGTATGTATGTGTTGTATGGTGTATGTTGCTTGTATGGTGCATGTCGTATGCTGCATGCCGCATGACGCATGTTGTTGCATGTTGCATGTCGTCGCATGTTGTTGCATGTTGCATGTCATCGCATGTCGTCGCATGTTGTTGCATGTCGCATGTTGAAGTATGTTGCATGTTGCCACATGTTGCATGTCGCATGTTGTCACATGTTGAATGTTGCTGCATGTTGTCGCATGTCATCACATGTTGCATATCATAGCATGTTGCATGTTGTCGCATGCTGCATGTCGCATGTTGACGCAAGTTGCATGTTGTCGCATGTCGTCACATATTGTATGTTGTATGTCACATGTTAACACATGTTGCATGTTGCCGCATGTTGTCGCATGTTGTTGCATGTCACATGTCATCACATGTTGCATGTCGCATGTTGCATGTTATATGTCGTTGCATGTTGCATGTCACCTGTTGCATGTCGTCGCATGTGGCATGTCATCTTTCGCTGCATGTCGCATGTTGCATGCCGCATGTTGTTGCATGTCGCATGTTACATGTCACATGTTGCATGTCGTCACATGTTGCATGTTGTTGCATGTCTCATGTCGCCTGTCGTCGCCTGTTGCATGTTGTATGTTGCATGTCGTCGTTTGTTGCATGTCGCACGTTGACGCATGTCACATGATGTTGCATGTCGCATGTTGTCGCATGTTGTATGGTGTATGTTGTATGTCCACACAGTGTAGACATGTTCAGCTCTGCTACATCTGGATGCCTGACATCTAGATGTAGCAAAGCCGGTAGATGATCGCCTGGGATAACTCTCCAGCGATCACCTACACTACAGCGTTCTCACAAACAGCTGATCAGCTGTTTGCGAGAACCAGACTAGTGACCGGAGATAAGTCCCGGTCACGTGCACAGCAATGCCAAAAGTGAGACTAGGGACTCTTTTCTCAGGGGAGTAGGAATACATTGTGAGGAATACATTGTGGAAGGATACCCTCCATCATTGTATTCCTGGAGCCCCTGGAAAGCAGTCACATCAGCTGATGCTGCTGTTCTCCACGGGAGATTGTCGAGGGACACTCATTTTAATTGGATTTCTGCGGATCAGGGAGTATAGTGTTTGTTTATTATTTTAATATTTTTTACAGGTGACATTAGCTTCGGGGATCAAAGTGACAAGTGATGGTGAGTATATACTCTATGTTTAATGTACTGTATGTCTATATGTAAGTTGTATGTATGCACTGTACAGTATGTATGTGCTGTATGGTGTATGTTGCTTGTTGTATGGTGCATGTCATATGCTGCATGTCGCATGACGCATTTTGTCGCATGTTGTTGCATGTCGTCGCATGTTGTTGCATGTTGCATGTCGTTGCATGTCGCATGTTGTAGCATGTTGCATGTTGCCACATGTTGCATGTCGCATGTTGTCACATGTTGAATGTTGCTGCATGTTGTCGCATGTCGCATGTCATCGCATGTTGCATGTTGTAGCATGTTGTATGTCGTCACATGTTGCATGTCGTTGCATGTTGCATGTCGCATGTTGACGCAAGTTGCATGTTGTCGCATGTCATCACATGTTGTATGTTGTATGTTGCAATGTTGTATGTTGCATGTCACATGTTGACGCATGTTGCATGTTGTCGCATGTTGTTGCATGTTGCATGTCACATGTCATCGCATGTTGCATGTCGCATGTTGCATGTTATATGTCGTTGCATGTTGCATGTCACCTGTCGCATGTCATCGCATGTGGCATGTCATCTTTCGCTGCATGTCGCATGTTGCATGCCGCATGTTGTTGCATGTCGCATGTTACATGTCACATGTTGCATGTCGTCACATGTCGCATGTTGTTGCATGTCTCATGTTGCCTGTCGCATGTTGTATGTTGCATGTCGTCGCATGTTGACGCATGTCGCATGTTGTTGCATGTCGCATGTTGTCGCATGTTGTATGGTGTATGTTGTATGTGCACACAGTGTAGACGAGTTCAGCTCTGCTACATCTGGATGCCTGACATCTAGATGTAGCAAAGTCGGTAGATGATCACCTGAGATAACTCTCCAGCGATCACCTACACTACAGCGTTCTCACAAACAGCTGATCAGCTGTTTGCAAGAACCAGACTAGTGACCGGAGATAAGTCCCGGTCCCGGTCACGGCAGTTCTCGCGATAACATAAGTTATCGCGAGAACTGCAGTGGACGAGGGACTTCCGGCGGGACAGGTGAGCCAGCAGACATGCGTAGTAAGCTGCTTGTACGCAGTTTCTACGCATGTGACTAATCATTAGATGCGATTTTATCGCATCTAATGATAGTCTATGGTAAATATACGGCGCGGTGATGGAGCGTCGCCGCTTTGTAAACAAACATGCTGAGTTCTGAAAAGATGCGCCGCATGTCCGTCAATGTAGCTATGAAAACTGTCACTCCAGCTCTCTTACCCGCCTCCTCCCACTTGATTGACGACTCCTTATGCTGAAGTCACAAAGCATAGAAGCTGTAAGTCAAGCAGGACAAGGAAGCGCGGAATGTACATTAATAGTTTTAGAGGTACAATTCTGCTGACAAATTCCCTTTATGGAATATTAACTGGATCTAACTTTCATTTGTAGAACCGTTTTCTATCTATAATTATTGACCCTTTTATTTTTTTCTCAAGTTGGAAAACACAAAATGTGCAGTTACCTGGAGACCTTTTTCCACAGCTGAGGCTGGAAATATAAATGTTGCAGATCTCTCGGGAGGCAGATAGAGTCCAGTGCTTCTCCATGCATCGTTACCTGGATACAAAATAGTGTAACATATTTTATCACAAAAATCCAATTCAATTTTTTTTTCCTCTCTGTAATATAATGTATGCAAACACACACACACACACACACACACACACACACACACACTATATATATAAATATATATATAGCGCCCCCAAGGGCTAGGGGTTACTCGGAGCCGGGCCCTTCGGTTCTCAAGGGCGATGTCACGGTGGCTGACCCGGTCCATGGCCCTAGGGATGTCCGTTGTAAAAGGGGGGAAATGTCTTTAAAAGGATAATGTTTGTGACGCCACCTGTGGTATTCGGTCAGGGTGACCGATGCTGCTTAGGGATCCGCTGGGGTGATGTTATGGCAGCTAGATGGTATACCTTCCCACAGGTGAAGTATGTCCCCAGGGCTTCCTAGTGTGTGGATGGTGAAAGGTGCAGTGAATAACGAGGACACGAGGTTGCAGTCTCTTTACCTTTACTGAATGCTTCAGCTTCCACAGTCCAGAGCACCAGATCACAGGGTATGCAGAGTTCGGCCGGTCAGAAGGCAAATCCAGAGTCCCCTTATCCAGGTGGAAATCAGTAGCCTTCCTCTAGCGCCTGAGTGTTGTAGTTCCTCCCTGCTGAGCTTCTCGGTGAGGTCCTCACAACTATTGTAGATGTAATGTCTCTTTCTCTCTGTCCCCCTGATGGATAGGATAGGACAAACCCATATGACTGATGGCCTGAGGCTTTTTACAGGGACTATCGTGCCCCGGCCCCCTCAAGTTGCCACCGTGCCTCCTGGGTATAAGGTCGAGCAGCCAATGTACTGTAGAATCAACTGTCCTGCCAGTCTCTGAAGTAAAGCGTAGAGATCCTTACTCCCTCGGTGTTCTGGCTACCGGCTTATGTGCCTCAGAAAGGAGGCAGCCTTTTACAGGGCAGAACTCCTTCTGGGTTCCTCTCCTTTTGCTATGACTTCATTTCTCACTCACTACAAGACAATTCCCTTCTGTTGTCTCTTTCTTAGGAATCTGCCGCACATGGGGCAGGCGCAGCTCCGTGGATCTTCGTCCTATGCAGACCTCAGTCTGCCTCTGGCTCTCTCCCTATCCAGCCAGATTCTCTTTCTGCTTCCCTATCCAAACTGCCAGTTTTACCTAGTTGTGAGGAGTGCCCTAATAGATAGAAGCATGGCTCCCCCTGGTGGCCTGGAGTGTGAAGTGTGTTGTGTGGTTTGTGATACCTGGTAAAGTGATCTCCTTTATTGCCTTCAGACGTAACATCACTCGCCCTGGTGGAAGAATGACATTACTGCAACGACCAGGACCCTGGGGCGCTGCATATACATACAGTGGGGGGAATAAGTACCGTATTTTTCGGGATTATAACTCGCACTTTTTCCCCAAAAATTTAGGGGGAAATGGGGCTGCATCTTATAATGTGGATATACCTTAGTGTTACCGTTGCTGCAGGCCGCTGCAGATCTTGGAGCCGAGATCTCCATCTGCGCATGCACAGTCCCCGGTGGTCATTCACCACACAGGAGGCCATGGAACCGTGGGGGCTCTGCCCCTGCCCAAAAGGTCGGGCGAGCCCCCCGCCGCACCGGAGACAGGCGCAGCAGCACCTGACACCCCTGCAGCACTGGACACCCGCAGCAGCACGCCGCACATCGGAACACTCCCCTCATCCCAGCCTGCCGCCTGCAGCATCACTCCACTCCTGCTTCCTCCAGCAGCGACCCTGAGACCCTGCTTTATCGCAACCACCACCCAGTTAAGCAATAAGACGCATGGATTATAAGAACCACAACCATTTTATAAAAAAAAAAAAAATTCCTATTTTTCTCAAAATATGGGGTGCGTCTTATTCCCTTCATGACCTTGGGATTTTCCGTTTTTCCGTGTTCGTTTTTCGCTGCCCTCTTCCCAGAGCCATAACTTTTTTATTTTTCCATCAATATAGCCTTTTGAGGGCTTATTTTTTTGCCGGACGAGTTGTACTTTTGAACGACATCATTGGTTTTTCTGTGTCGTGTACTAGGAAGTGGGAAAAAAATTTCAAGTGCGGTGAAATTGCAAAAAAAGTGCAATCCCACACTTGTTTTTTGTTTGATTTTTTTTTGCTAGGTTCACTAAATGCTAAAACTGACCAGATATTATGATTCTCCAGGTAATTATGAGTTCATAGACACCATGTCTAGGTTATTTTTTATCTAAGTGGTGAAAAAAAAATTAAAAACTTTGCTAAAAAAAACCAAAACAATTGCGCCATTTTCCGATACCCATAGCGTCTCCATTTTTTGTGAACTGGGGTCGGTTGAGGGCTTATTTTTTGCGTGCCGAGCTGACGTTTTTATTGATACTTATGTGCAGATATGTTAAAAAAAACGTAATTCTGGCGTTTCTAATTTTTTTTATCGCTACGCTGTTTAGCGATCATGTTAATGCTTTTTTTATTGATAGATCAGGCTATTCTGAACCCTTCAATACGAAATATGTGTAGGTTTTTTTTTTATTATTTATTTATCTTGAATGGGGCGAAAGGGGGGTGATTTAAACTTTTATATTTTTTTTATTTTTTTCACATTTTTTTTTACTTTTTTTTTTTACTTTTGCCGTGCTTCAATAGCCTCCGTGGGAGGCTAGAAGCTGGCACAACTCGATCGGCTCTGCTACATAGCAGCGATCATCGGATCGCTGCTATGTAGCTGAATTGCAGGCTTGCTATGAGCACCAACCACAGGGTAGCGCTCACAGCAAACCGGCATCAATAACCATAGAGGTCTCAAGGACCTCTATGGTTACCATCCTGATGCATCGCCGACCCCCAATCATGTGACGGGGGTCGGCGATGTGCTCATTTCCGGCCCGATTGCCGGAAGCGCCGGTTAAATGCCGCTGTTTAACAGCGGCAGGTAAATCGCGATTTTCACCCGCCGCTATTGTGGGCACATGTCAGCTGTTCAAAACAGCCGCCGGAGCCCGCATCAAAGCGGGGGTTCTGACCTCGGATGTACTATCCTGTCCGAGGTCAGAAAGGGGTTAAAATCCGGAGCATCTTATAATCTCAAAAATATGGTGCTTGATCCCTTGCTGATTTTGTAAGTTTGCCCACTGACAAACACATGAACAGTCTATAATTTTAAGGGTAGGTTAATTTTAATATTGAGAGATAGAATATCAAAAATAAAATCCAGAAACTCACATTATATAAACTAATAAGTGAGAAATAAGTATTTAATTCATTACCAACCACTAAGAGTTCTGGCTCATACAGACCAGTTAGACGCTCCTAATCAACTCATTACCTGCATTAAAGACAGCTGTCTTACATAGAAAAATATTTAGAATTGAGAGTCCTCAGTGGTTGATATCAACCACTGAGGACTCTCAATTCTAAATATTTTTCTATCTACTGGCTAACACGGTACCAAGATAAATTTCTTTCCTGTCTTACATAGTCACCTTTATAAAAGACTCCTGTCCACAGACTCAATTAATCAGTTAGACTCTAACCTCTACAACATGAGCAGAGGAGCTTTATAAGGATGTCAAAGACAAGATCATAGACCTGCACAAAGCTGTAATGGACTACAAAACCATAAGTAAGATGCTGGTTGAGAAGGAGACAACTGTTGGTGCAATAGTAAGAAAATGGAAGAAATGCAAAATGAGGAAGGTGAGAGATCAGCCTAAAACTACATGGGGGGACTTGTTAATGATCTCAAGGCAACTGTGACCACAGTCACCAAGAAAACCTTTCTTAACACGTTATGCCGTAAATGTTTAAAATCCTGCAGTGCCAACAAGGTCCCCCTGCTCAAGAAGTCACATGTGCAGGCCCGTCTGAAGTTTGCCAATGAACACCTAGATGATTCTGTGAGTGATTCGGAGGTGCTGTGGTCACATGAGACAAAAATTGAGTACTTTGGCATTAACTCAACTTGCTATGTTTGGAGGAAGAGAAATGCTGCCTATGATCCAAAGAGCACCGTCCCCACTGTCAAGTATGGAAGTGGAAACATTATGTTTTGGGGGTGTTTCTCTGCTAAGGGCACAGGACTACTTCACTGCAGCAATGGGAGAATGGATGGAGCCAAGTACTGTAAAATCCTGAGTGACAACCTCCTTCCCTCCGCAAGTACCGTATATACTCGAGTATAAGCCGACCCGAGTATAAGCTGAGGCACCTAATTTTGTTTTGGAAAACTGGGTAAGCTTATTGACTCGAGTATAAGCCGGGTATGCATTGTCCCCTCATCCCTGTCCTGCTCTGTGTGGCTCCCCTGTCCCATCCTTGTATGCATGGCTGGGCTCCCCCTTTCCTCTCCCGTCCTTGTATGCATGACTGGGCTTCCCCCGTTCTCCCCCATCCTTGTATGCATTGCTGGGCTCCCCCTGTCCTCCCCGATCCTTGTATGCATGGCTTGGCTCCCCAGGTCCTCCCCTGTCCTTGTATGCATGGCTGGGCTCCCCCCATCCTCCCCTGTCCTTGCATGCATGGCTGGACTTCTCCCGTCCTCCCCTGTCCTTGTATGCATGGCTTGGCTCCTCCCGTCCTCCCCCATTTTTGTATGCATGACTGAGCTCCTCTGTCCTTGTATACATGGCTGGGCTCCCCACCCTTGTATGCATGGCTGGGCTTCCCCCATCCTCCCAGTCATATTCACCCTCCTCGCGTGGTTGCTGCACGTCCCTTCATCTCAGTTGTCCCAGCACAAGCAGCTCTCTCCTGTGCTGAGCGGTCACATGGTACTGCTCATTAAGGTAATGAATATGCGCGACCGCCTATGGAAGTGGAGATGCGTGCATATTCATTACCTTAATGAGTGGTACCACATGACCGCTCAGCACAGGAGAGGAGAGCTGCCGGCGCCAGCACATCTGAGATGCAGGGATGTTCAGCAACAGCGTGAGGAGGGTATGATGTCACAGATGCCGGCTCCTGCCGCTGCTCCGTTGCTCCCCTCTCCCTCCCCTGCTGGCTTTCTGGACAATGACTCGTGTATTAGCGGAGGGGTATGTTTTCAGCACAAAATAATGTGCTGAAAATCTCAGCTTATACACAAGTATATACGGTACATTAAAAATTGGTCATGGCTGGGTCTTCCAGCAAGACAATGGCCCAAAATATACAGCCAAAGCAACAAAGGAGGGGCTCAAAAAGAAGCACATTAATTTCATGGAGTGGCCTAGCCAGTCTCCAAACCTTAACCCCTTTCCAACGTTGGGCATAATAGAACGCCCACGTCGGACTCCCTCCCTTTGATGTGGGCTTCAGCGGTTAGCCCACATCTTTCCCAGCACGTCAGCTGTTTTAAACAGTTGACATGTGCCTAGAACAGCCGCGTGTGGAATCACAATCCACCCATGGCTTTTAACCCGTTAAATGCTGCTGTCAAATGCGGACAGCGGCATTTAACATGCATTTCCGGCAATTGCACCGGAAATCCACCCATCGGTAACCCTCAGCACATGATCGCGGGTCACCGATAGGTTGGCATGACAATCAGATGTCTCCTGAAGACCTTTATGGTTGTCACTGCTGGATTGCTATGAGAGAGTTCATAGCAAGTGAAGTATTCTGCTACATTTAGGCAATCTGATCATCAAAAAAAGAGCATGAACTGCACCTCCAAAACTCATATGTTGATCTGAAGCTGCCCACCTCTCCAGACACCTGTGATCCTCACAGTCACACTGATCTAGCAGAGCAAGGTACTGTCAGGGAGCTGGGCTAAGCCACTTACTTTAAAGTAAGCAGCACAGTCTGCTCCCCCATACCAGCCGCGGACAAGGCAAGCACAGGAAGGGATGACATCAGGCAGCTCTTCATGGAGCACAGGTCAGCAAGTAGAGGACTGCAGCTACAAACAGTCTGGGCAGACAATTCATTATGTACACAATCCTCCTGCACAAATGAGGAAAGTAGCAGATATCAGCTTTCACAGACATGTAAGAGGGTGGTGCTGATATGGACAGTAAGGAACACGCTGTCACTTTAAGAGGCTGCACCCCCTTGTCTGTCGTGATGGAATGTTCTGCTTCTCCCCTGCAATAATCATTGTAATAAACTAGTCGGTGCAGAGTGCAGGTGTGGAGCTGGAGCAGCGTGTGTGAGCTGAGGCTGCTGGAGAGAAGACTTTTTGTGCTGATAGCTGAAAGAGAGAAAAACTGTGTTCTGATATAGCTGCAAGAGAGCCACGATGATACAGAGAAAAGGGATTTACAGTTTCCAGGAGCATCCCTAGGATCCAGAAGCAAGGAGAAGACCACCTTTCACAGAGCTGACAGAAAGCTGTGCGCACCACCGTATTGGACTGCTGGGGGCCCCCTGGGACTGGACCTGATTCTCCAACATCACCGTGAGTTTGTTCCTGTTTGGTGCACCTGTTAGGGCCTAGTGTAGGCTTCAATAGTCAGTACACGGGAGCCGTGTGGCCTGCTTAGTAAAGGCCAGGGAGGTTATACGTAGAGTAGCATCATCACTTGTTTGTTGTTTACATTTGCTTGTTAGACATATTTTGAGTCTGTTATAGCTGGAGCACAGTGCTATTTTACGGAAAAGATAAAGTTTATTACTCTTGTAAATTGTATTTTGCCATTGTATACCCCTGTTTGCATCTTCCTCATTCCCTTCATTCCTTGCCTTCCAATAAATCTACCCTTTGTTGCTTGCACCTCATCTTGTGTACCGTAGTCTTCCTGCACCGTGGTGGTCCCCTGGCCATCGCTTCAGACAGAGGGAGCATAAATGGAAGTACAAACCCTTCAAAAACAAAGTGTTTAAAGAAAAACACTGGAATCAAGCAGTGCTTTACTTAAAGGGGCAGCTGCAGCAAAGGAGGTTTTTGACTGAGGTGAAGAAGATTCTGAATACTTATCTCCCTCAAATAGTCCAAACAAGCAGAGAATAAGAAGGGATTTTAGTGACTCACCTAATGTAAAATCATCAGCATACCACCGCACATCATAAAAAAAATCAAGGAGACTATTAGATCAATGGGGAAGAATTTATCAACAGAAGAGTATATAACTGAAGCCCGTAAAGCATTTGGCAAGTCAGTTCAAATAAGCATAGAAAAGCAATTTAATGTTATCCAAAACTCAATAGAAAATATTAATACAAAACTGGAAGTGTACAATAGAAAGATAAATAACATGGAAAAAGCCATAGAATCAACTAATAAGGACCAGAAAGAACTGAACGAGGAAATAAAAAATCTATAAGCAAAGATGGTAGATCTGGAGGACCGAAACAAAAGAAATATCCTGAAGATAAGAGGTATTCCGGAGAGCATCACACAATCCAAAATGCAATCTTTCATTCAGGATTTAATAACGAAAACCATTCCAGGCATTAAAGAAGTGGACAGAATTCACAGATTGCCAAGACCAAAAAACAACTCCCCAGAGTTACCAAGGGACGTAATAATGCATTTTCACTTTTTTTCAGACAAAAGAAAAGATTACAGAATACATAAAGGAAAATGACAACCTCCAGCTCCTTTTGAAAAGATTAAGATATTCTCAGACTTTTCTAAAGAAACACCTGCAAGAAGAAGAACATTTGGTGATGCCACGTCCTTTCTGAGACAAGAAGAAATCCCCTGCATGTGGGGCTTTCCAAAAAAAAATCTCATTTTTCATCAGGGGAAAATCATCCCTATTTACAGACCAGAAGATGCAAAAGAGACACTAAAAACGATTGGAAAGAACTACCGACCAACTGACAGAAGAATTCACCCTCCAACAGGATGAATCATAAAGCCCAATCTTTAGGATTTATAAACATTTGGGGTCTCACAAGCCCAAACTGTGGTGAAGATTTATAAGAATCCAGGAGCTAACAAGTATCCTTTATATTTTCTTCACTGAACATTTATTCTTTTTCCAGGGATAATGCCAGAACTGTGTACTCAGAAGTTGTTAGCCATTTAGTTTTATTTTTTTTAATATCTTTTGGCACCACCTGGATGCAATAGAGATAATGTTAACAGATTCCTTTTCTCTTATATACCAACAAGGAATATATTGTAGTTGTGTTATAGTTTTTTTTTACTGTCAGTACTACTAATACATAATACTTAACCCCTTAATCCCATATGACGTACTATCCCGTCGAGGTGGGGTGGGCCTTAATTCCCACCGACGGGATAGTACGTCATAGCGATCGGCCGCGCTCATGGGGAGCGCGGCCGATCGCGGCCGGGTGTCAGCTGACTATCGCAGCTGACATCCAGCACTATGTGCCAGGAGTGGTCACGGACCGCTCCCGTCACATTAACCCCCGACACACTGCGATCAAACATGATCGCGGTGGTACAGGGAAGCATCGCGCAGGGAGGGGGCTCCCTGCGTGCTTCCCTGAGACGATCGGTACAAGGTGAGGTGCTCACCTTGTACCGAGCGTCTTCTCCCTGCAGGCCCCAGATCCAAAATGGCCGCGGGGCTGCATCCGTGTCCTGCAGGGAGTACTTCCGGGTCGACTGCAGGTGCTGGTAAGCCTGCAGCGATGTGAATGAGATCGCCGATCTTACAGAGTGCTGTGCAAACTGTAAGATCTGCGATCTGTGATGTCCCCCCTGGGACAAAGTAAAAAAGTTTTAAAAAAAATGTCCACATGTGTAAAAAAAAAAAAAAATTACTAAATAAATAAAAAAATATATATACAGTGGGGCAAAAAAGTATTTAGTCAGTCAGCAATAGTGCAAGTTCCACCACTTAAAAAGATGAGAGGGGTCTGTAATTTACATCATAGGTGGACCTCAACTATGGGAGACAAACTGAGAAAAAAAATCCAGAAAATCACATTGTCTGTTTTTTTAACATTTTATTTGCATATTATGGTGGAAAATAAGTATTTGGTCAGAAACAAAATTTCATCTCAATACTTTGTAATATATCCTTTGTTGGCAATGACAGAGGTCAAACGTTTTCTGTAAGTCTTCACAAGGTTGCCACACACTGCTGTTGGTATGTTGGCCCATTCCTCCATGCAGATCTCCTCTAGAGCAGTGATGTTTTTGGCTTTTCGCTTGGCAACACGGACTTTCAACTCCCTCCAAAGGTTTTCTATAGGGTTGAGATCTGGAGACTGGCTAGGCCACTCCAGGACCTTGAAATGCTTCTTACGAAGCCACTCCTTCGTTGCCCTGGCTGTGTGCTTTGGATCATTTATGTAGAGAAAATTGGCGCGCACTCAGGGTAATAAGGGACACTGACTGCAGGGCGCGGGAGCGCCGCATATCTACTGCACTTATAAAGTTCTACGCCTTACAGACCCCTACAGGGCTCTCTTTGCGAGATATACACACAGCTTACTGGCACCCAAGTATATGCCTCTACCTACCAGGATCTTTTCCTCTCTTTTGTGCACATTGAAGCGATTATATGATTAAGGCCCTGGCAGGGCCGAAACGTCATTATAATTACCTTTGGTCGCTTTTCATGTCACCTAATTCTACTTTATATAAATAAAATCCTTCACTATTTGCAAAATATATATACAGAGTGTGCGGTGTACTATATTCTATATGCTTTGGATCATTGTCATGTTGAAAGACCCAGCCACGTTTCATCTTCAATGCCCTTGCTGATGGAAGGAGGTTTGCACTCAAAATCTCACGATACATGGCCCCATTCATTCTTTCATGTACCCGGATCAGTCGTCCTGGCCCCTTTGCAGAGAAACAGCCCCAAAGCATGATGTTTCCACCACCATGCTTTACAGTAGGTATGGTGTTTGATGGATGCAACTCAGTATTCTTTTTCCTCCAAACACGACAAGTTGTGTTTCTACCAAACAGTTCCAGTTTGGTTTCATCAGACCATAGGACATTCTCCCAAAACTCCTCTGGATCATCCAAATGCTCTCTAGCAAACTTCAGACGGGCCCGGACATGTACTGGCTTAAGCAGTGGGACACGTCTGGCACTGCAGGATCTGAGTCCATGGTGGCGTAGTGTGTTACTTATGGTAGGCCTTGTTACATTGGTCCCAGCTCTCTGCAGTTCATTCACTAGGTCCCCCCGCGTGGTTCTGGGATTTTTGCTCACCGCTCTTGTGATCATTCTGACCCCACGGGGTGGGATTTTGCGTGGAGCCCCAGATCGAGGGAGATTATCAGTGGTCTTGTATGTCTTCCATTTTCTAATTATTGCTCCCACTGTTGATTTCTTCACTCCAAGCTGGTTGGCTATTGCAGATTCAGTCTTCCCAGCCTGGTGCAGGGCTACAATTTTGTTTCTGGTGTCCTTTGACAGCTCTTTGGTCTTCATCATAGTGGAGTTTGGAGTCAGACTGTTTGAGGGTGTGCACAGGTGTCTTTTTATACTGATAACAAGTTTAAACAGGTGCCATTACTACAGGTAATGAGTGGAGGAAAGAGGAGACTCTTAAAAAAGAAGTTACAGGTCTGTGAGAGCCAGAAAACTTGATTGTTTGTTTCTGACCAAATACTTATTTTCCACCATAATATGCAAATAAATTGTTAAAAAAACAGACAATGTGATTTTCTGGATTTTTTTTCTCAGTTTGTCTCCCATAGTTGAGGTCTACCTATGATGTAAATTACAGACGCCTCTCATCTTTTTAAGTGGTGGAACTTGCACTATTGCTGACTGACTAAATACTTTTTTGCCTCACTGTATATTATTCCCATAAATACATTTCTTTATCTAAAAAAAAAAACCAAACAAACAATAAAAGTACACATATTTAGTATCGCCGCGTCCGTAACGACAACCTATAAAACTGTCCCACTAGTTAACCCCTTCAGTGAACACCGTAAGAAAAAAAAAACGAGCCAAAAAACAACGCTTTATTATCATACCGCCGAACAAAAAGTGGAATAACACGCGATCAAAAAGATGGATGTAAATAACCATGGTACCCCTGAAAACGTCATCTTGTCCCGCAAAAAACGAGCCGCCACAAAGCATAATAAGCAAAAAAATAAAAAAGTTATAGTCCTGAGAATAAAGCGATGCCAAAATAATTATTTTTTCTATAAAATAGCTTTTATCGTATAAAAGCGACAAAACATTAAAAAAAAAATGATATAAATGAGATATCGCTGTAATCGTACTGACCTCCCCCAAAAGAAATTCATGAATAGCTGGTTTTTGGTCATTCTGCCTCACAAAAATCGGAATAAAAAGTGATCAAAAACTGTCACATGTCCAAAAATGTTACCAATAAAAACGTCATCTTGTCCCACAAAAAACAAGACCTCAGATGACTCTGTGGACCAAAATATGGAAAAATTATAGGTCTCAAAATGTGGAGACGCAAAAACGTTTTTGCTATAAAAAAGCGTCTTTTAGTGTGTGACAGCTGCCAATCATAAAAATCCGATATAAAAACGCTATAAAAGTAAATCAAACCCCTCTTCATCACCCCCTTAGTTAGGGAAAAATAACAAAATTAAAAAAATGTATTTATTTCCATTTTCCCATCAGGGCTAGGGTTAGGGCTAGGGTTAGGGCTAGGGTTAGGGCTAGGGTTAGGGCTAGGGTTGGGGCTAAGGTTAGGGTTAGGGTTGGGGCTAGGGTTAGGGCTAGGGTTAGGGTTGGGGCTAGGGTTAGGGTTGGGGTTAGGGTTGGAGCTAAAGTTAGGGTTAGGGTTGGGGCTAAAGTTAGGGTTAGGGTTGGGGCTAAAGTTAGGGTTAGGGTTGGGGCTAAAGTTAGGGTTAGGGTTTGGATTATATTTGCGGTTGGGATTAGGGTTGGGATTAGAATTAGGGGTGTGTGTTGTGAGTTCTGTTTTTGGGCTCCCTCTGGTGGTTACTGATGGTACTGGGTGACTTGTGTTCTCTGCGGTCTCTGGTGTCCACCTGTTCCATCAGGTTATGGGAGTTTCCTATTTAACCTGGCTTTTTTGTCATTTCCTCGCCGGCTATCAATGTAATCAGCGTGTCTTTTAACCTCTGCTCCCTGCGTCTGTTATCTTCAGGACAAGCTAAGTTTTGATTTTCCTGTTCCACATTTTGCTTAATTTTTGTCTTAGTCCAGCTTGCAGAGATGTGATTCCTTGCTGCTGGTTGCTCTAGTGGGCTGAAATTACTCCTCATGTTCCATGAGTTGGCACATGAGTTCAAGTAATTTCAGGATGGTTTTTTGAAGGGTTTTTCGCTGACCGCGCAGTTCACTTTTGTATCCTCTGCTATCTAGCTTTAGCGGGCCTCATTTTTGCTGATTCTATTTTCATAACTACGTATGTGCTTTCCTCTCATTTCACCGTTATTACATGTGGGGGGTTGCTATTTCTGTGGGGTGTTTCTCTGGAGGCAAGTGAGGTCTGTGTTTCTTCTTATAGGGGAAGTTAATCCTTCGGCTGGCGCGAGACGTCTAGGAATCATCGTAGGCACGTTCCCCGGCTACTGCTAGTTGTGTGTTTAGGTTCAGGATCGCGGTCAGCTCAGGTTCCATCACCCTAGAGCTTGTTTTGTTTTTGTGCTTGTCCTTTTGTGATCCCCTGCCATTGGGATCATGACAGGTGTGTCAGGGTTAGGGGTGTGGTTAGGGTTACCGTTGGGATTAGGGTTAGGGGTGTTGTTGGATTAGGGTTTCAGGTAGAATTGGGGAGTTTCCACTGTTCAGGCACATCAGGGGCTCTCCAAATGCGACATGACGTCCGATCTCAATTCCAGCCAATTCTGCGTTGAAAAAGTAAAACAGTGCTCCTTCCCTTCCGAGCTCTCCGGTGCGCCCAAACAGGGATTTACCCCAACATATGGGGTATCAGCCTACTCAGGACAAATTGGACAACAACTTTTGGGGTCCAAGTTCTCTTGTTATCCTTGGGAAAATAAAAATGTGGGGGGCTAAAAATCATTTTTGTGGGAAAAATAAGATTTTTTTATTTTTGCGGCTCTGCGTTGTAAACTGCAGTGAAACACTTGGGGGTTCAAAGTTCTCACAACACATCTAGATAAGTTCCTTGGGAGGTCTAGTTTCCAATATGGGGTCACTTGTGGGGGGTTTGTACTGTTTGGGTACATCAGGGGCTCTGCAAATGCAACGTGACGCCTGCAGACCAATCCATCTAAGTCTGTATTCCAAATGGCGCTCCTTCCCTTCCGAGCTCTGCCATGCGCACAAACAGTGCTTCCCCCCCAACATATGGGGTATCAGCGTACTCAGGACAAATTGGACAACAACTTTTGGGGTCCAATTTATCCTGTTACCCTTGTGAAAATACAAAACTGTGTTAGGTCTCGAGTTCCCACTTTTGCACAGGGGGAATCTCGGGCCGTCTCCGCTGCGGTCTCCCATTCCTATCCAGCCGCAGTGGAGTCTGCTCAGCAGGGACGTCGGTCCCAGCGTCTTGCTCGGTCTCGCTCTGTACAGAGAGTTACTGCTGCTTCTTCAGCTCCTGCCATTAAAGTCAGTGCTGGTCAGCAGCGAGCGGACTTCTCTGGGACTAAGTCCTTATTTGTGCACACTGAGCATGCCCAGGGCAAGATCTCCCATTGGAGATCGAGGGTCATGTGCTCAGGCTCTGCAGCGCATTCCATTGGTCCTCTTGGCAGGTCTTGGAAGGGCAAAGTTTCTGTGGCCACTTCCTGTCCTGCAACTATATAAACTGCGCATGACCGCACGGCCATGCGCTAGTGTACAATTATTATGTGTGTGTGTAGATGGATGTATGTCGATGGATGAAAGCTCCTAAGTATCCCTCCCTAGAGTTGTTGATTGCTCGCGGATGATGGTAGCTCTCTAGCGCCCAACTATCCATCTGTATGTTACACACATCACAGCGTCTTATAGCTGTGCCTGCCAGTACGGCGCCGTGCGCTTGCCTTGCGCTTTCCCTTCCCAAGCCTGGGTGGTTAGTGGCGTCCGTCAGTGCGGCATCGCACGCACTTTTGTGCTTATATATTACTAATAAGGTTCATTACACACCCAGTTGCGGTGTTGTGCCAGCAAGGGTCTTAATCGGACTTCAATCCCTTTCGGGGTTAAGTTCGCTGACTACTTGCTCGCGCTCTATGTGCGGTACTGCGGTCCTGTGACTTAACAGGATCGCTTTCTTCACGTTGGGTGAGGTTTAACCCACGTGTTTATACTTTTAAGTACCGCCATATAGTCTGTCATTCACTAGCAGCGGGTTTCGCCTGCACGGTGGACCCCGGACTGCGAACGCATCTATATCATCTTACTTGGTGCGTTCCGCGAGTCCTAACATTACACTAGCGCCAGGGTCTGGCTAGTGATGACAGACAAACAGCAATCCTTCCAGTATATCCAGCAGCTGGAGGGTAGGTTGGCGGCTCTCGAGAGCACAACCTCAGCTGTGGATGTTACCGCAGTTGCTGTACAGGCTGCCAGCGTGGCTGCAGCAACTTTGTCCATTGCCACCCCTGTTCCGACATTTTCTCGCCTCCCGCTGCCAGAAAAATTTTCTGGTGATAGCAAATTTTGTAGGGGATTTGTGAGTCAGTGCTCTATTCATCTTGAGCTCCTGGCTGCACGCTTCCCCACAGAGCGGGCTAAGGTGGGATTTATTGTATCTCTATTGTCGGACAGGGCGTTGGAATGGGCTACACCGCTGTGGGAGCGTGGCGATCATGTGGTGCAGAGTGCTCCGCTGTTTTTGAGCACTCTGAAACAGGTCTTTTTAGGACCTCAAGTCACCCATGATACTGCGCTCCAACTGCTGGCATTAACTCAGGGTGAGTCCTTGGTCAGTCATTTTGCCGTCCAATTCCGCACTTTAGCATCTGAGCTGGAATGGTCGGATAAAGCTCTTATCCCCATATTTTGGAGGGGCTTGGCTGACCACGTAAAGGACGCTCTGGCCACTAGGGAGATTCCTACCACACTGGAGGAGTTAATAACAGTCTCCACTCGAATTGATCTCCGTTTTAACGAGCGGAGGTTAGAGCGAGCCCAGTGTAGGCAGAGGTTTCGGCTGGCTCCTACTTTCGCCAAACCTCTGGAATCTCCGGTCCTGGTTCCTGAGTCACATGAGGCCAGAGAAGTGTCACAAGCGGGGTCTAAGTCCCGGACCGCTTGTGCACTCAGGGTCTGTCATGTTTGCCAGCAGTCAGGACATCTAGCCACCAGATGTTCTCAGCGGTCGAGGAAACGTCAGTGTCTAGTGGTCGTAGGTGGAGGTACACTAGACACGGCGACGTTTGCCTCTAAATTGTCCTTTAAGGGGACAATTACTATAGGCTCATTCTCCCACTCGGTAGAGCTCTGCGTGGATTCTGGGGCGGAGGGCAATTTTATGTCTTCTGCCTTCGCCCAACGTCACGCAATACCCTTGGTTATGCTAGCTCAACCTGTAACGGTACGAGTGGTGAATGGGTCGACACTGCCCTCACAGATAACACACCAGACCATCCCTATTACTCTGTCCATGTCGCCATCTCATCAGGAGATTATTTCTCTGCTCGTCATTCCAGAGGGAATTGATGAGGTCCTGTTGGGAATACCTTGGCTACGGTACCACTCTCCTCATATCGAGTGGTCCTCAGGCAGAATTCTGGGATGGGGTGAATCTTGTGGGGGTAGGTGTCAGAGGGAGTGCGTTCAGGTTGCTACAACAGAGGTACCCGCAGATCTATCCTCTCTCCCCAAGCAGTATTGGTCTTATGCAGACGTGTTCTCCAAAAAGGCGGCGGAGACCCTTCCGCCCCATCGCCCCTATGACTGTCCTATTGGCCTCTTGCCTGGTGCTGAGCCTCCCCGGGGTAGAGTCTATCCGCTATCTCTCCCGGAGACGGAGGCAATGTCACAGTACATCCAGGAAAATCTGGCAAGAGGGTTCATCAGGAAGTCAGTGTCACCTGCTGGGGCAGGATTCTTCTTCGTGCAGAAGAAGAATGGGGAATTGCGTCCATGCATAGACTACAGGGGTCTTAACGCCATCACCGTTAAGAATAAGTACCCTTTGCCTCTGATATCCGAGCTATTCGATAGGCTTCTGGGAGCAAGGGTATTTACTAAATTATATCTGCGGGGTGCTTACAACCTGATTCGCATCTGTGAGGGGGACGAATGGAAGACGGCGTTTAACACCAGGGATGGGCACTATGAATATCTGGTGATGCCCTTCGGGCTCTGTAATGCCCCAGCCGTTTTCCAAGACTTTGTGAATGATATCTTCCGGGATATGCTTTCCACCTCGGTCGTAGTCTATCTGGATGATATTCTCATCTACTCTCCAGATATTGACTCCCACCGGAGAGATGTTAGCAAAGTCTTCGACCTCCTACGGGCAAATTCCCTCTATGCCAAGTTGGAGAAGTGTATGTTTGAGCAGGAGTCCTTACCTTTCCTAGGCTACATCATCTCAGCCCAGGGATTGGCTATGGATCCTGCCAAACTACAGGCTGTGATGGACTGGCAGGAACCCCATTCTCTTAAAGCGGTGCAGCGCTTTATGGGATTCATCAATTATTATCGCCAGTTCATTCCGCACTTCTCAACTTTGGTAGCTCCCTTGGTTGCCCTCACCAAAAAGGGGGCGAATCCCAAATTGTGGTCTGAGGAGGTCTCCAAGGCCTTTATCTCTATAAAGTCACACTTCGCTAACGCTCCCATTCTACATCGCCCCGATGTTGATAAGCCATTTATCATGGAGGTGGATGCCTCTTCTGTTGGTGCTGGAGCAGTCCTCTTCCAAAAGGATGCTCAAGGTCGGAAGCATCCATGCTTCTTTTTCTCCAAGACCTTCGCACCAGCAGAGAGGAATTATTCCATCGGGGACAGGGAGTTGCTAGCCATGAAGTTGGCTTTCTCGGCGTGGAGACATCTCTTGGAGAGAGCACGTTTTCCCTTCCAAGTCTTCACAGACCATAAAAATTTGGTGTACCTGCAGACAGCTCAGCGGTTGAATTCTCGCCAGGCCAGATGGTCCTTGTTCTTCTCCCGGTTTCATTTCAGCCTCCATTTCCTTTCTGGGGAGAAGAACATTCGGGCCGACGCTCTCTCTCGCTCCGTTGTGTCATCTGCGGAGGAGGAGGAGGAGCCTCGGCTTATTGTCCCCACCGAGAGCTTGAGAACTGTGGCTCCGGTTTCGCTGGAGTCTGTGCCCCCGGGCAAGACTTTTGTTCCATCCAGTTTGCGACCGGAGGTTCTTTCTTGGGCGCACTCGTCCAGGGTGGGTGGACATTTTGGTACTAAAAGGACATCTGAGTTACTGGCGAGGACATACTGGTGGCCGCATATGGCCCGTGATGTCGCGGAGTATGTTCGGGCGTGTGTCTCTTGCGCCAGGAACAAGACTCCTCGGCAACGGCCAGCTGGTTTGCTTTATCCTCTGCCCATGGCGGACAGGCCCTGGGAGATGGTCGGGATGGACTTTGTGGTGGGCTTGCCCAAGTCTCGTAACTGCACCATTATCTGGGTGATCACCGACCATTTTTCCAAAATGGTGCATTTGGTGCCTCTTCCACGGCTACCATCTGCACGGGCGTTGGCTGTCTTGTTTATCAAGCATATCTTTCGCCTACACGGTATGCCAGACAAAATTGTTAGTGACCGGGGTCCCCAGTTTGCGTCTCGATTCTGGAGAGAGCTTTGTCGTCTACTCAGTATTGAGTTAAATCTCTCTTCGGCATATCATCCAGAGACGAATGGGTTGGTTGAAAGAGCCAACCAGACCTTGGTCACATATCTGCGACATTTTGTTTCTGCCAGGCAGGATGACTGGGTATCCTTGCTACCGTGGGCAGAGTTTGCACTTAACAATGCCATAGCCGACTCCACCGGTCAGACTCCATTCCTCTTAAATTACGGCCAGCATCCGCATGTTCCTGTGCCCATGCCTGTGTCTTCCGCTGACTCCAGGGTGGCAGACTGGGCTGTGGAGGCACGGGACATTTGGGATCGCACGCAGGATGCCATTCGGGCCTCCAAGGAGAGAATGAGGTCCTGCGCCGATGTTTATCGGCGCCCCGCTCCGACCTTTGCCCCTGGCGACTTGGTGTGGCTCTCCGCCCGTAACATCAGGCTGCGAGTTGAGTCCACTAAGTTTGCTCCTCGCTACTTGGGTCCCTTCAAGGTTCTCGAACAGGTTAATCCCGTGGTCTACCGTCTGGCTCTTCCTCCACGCTTGGGTATCACCGACACCTTTCACGTGTCCCTCTTGAAACCCGTATACATGTCCCGGTTTTCCGAGTCATCTGCCGGGACATCGGGTTCGTCTACGGACGATTATGAGGTGAACGCTACTTTGGGGTGCAAGGTGGTACGCGGCAAAAAGTTCTATTTGGTGGATTGGAAGGGTTATGGCCCAGAGGACAGGTCATGGGAACCCGCTGAAAACATTCGGGCCCCACAGCTCATTGCTGCCTTCGAGCGTAGCGAGGCCCAAGGAGGGGGGGCCCTAGGAGGGGGGGTAATGTTAGGTCTCGAGTTCCCAATTCTGCACAGGGGGAATCTCGGGCCGTCTCCGCTGCGGTCTCCCATTCCTATCCAGCCGCAGTGGAGTCTGCTCAGCAGGGACGTCGGTCCCAGCGTCTTGCTCGGTCTCGCTCTGTACAGAGAGTTACGGCAAAGTTTCTGTGGCCACTTCCTGTCCTGCAACTATATAAACTGCGCATGACCGCACGGCCATGCGCTAGTGTACAATTATTATGTGTGTGTGTAGATGGATGTATGTCGATGGATGAAAGCTCCTAAGTATCCCTCCCTAGAGTTGTTGATTGCTCGCGGATGATGGTAGCTCTCTAGCGCCCGACTATCCATCTGTATGTTACACACATCACAGCGTCTTATAGCTGTGCCTGCCAGTACGGCGCCGTGCGCTTGCCTTGCGCTTTCCATACCGAAGCCTGGGTGGTTAGCGGCGTCCGTCAGTGCGGCATCGCACGCACTTTTGTGCTTATATATTACTAATAAGGGTCATTACACACCCAGTTGCGGTGTTGTGCCAGCAAGGGTCTAATCGGACTTCAATCCCTTTCGGGGTTAAGTTCGCTGACTACTTGCTCGCGCTCTATGTGCGGTACCGCGGTCCTGTGACTTAACAGGATCGCTTTCTTCACGTTGGGTGAGGTTTAACCCACGTGTTTATACTTTTAAGTACCGCCATATAGTCTGTCATTCACTAGCAGCGGGTTTCGCCTGCACGGTGGACCCCGGACTGCGAACGCATCTATGTCATCTTACTTGGTGCGTTCCGCCAGTCCTAACAAACTGGGAGCTAAAAAATCATTTTTGTGAAAAAAAAAAGAATTTTTATTTTCACGGCTCTGCGTTATAAACTGTAGTGAAATACTTGGGGGTTCAAAGTTCTCACAACACATCTAGATAAGTTCCTTGGGGGGTCTAGTTTCCAATATGGGGTCACTTGTGGGGGGTTTCTACTGTTTGGGTACATCAGGGGCTCTGCAAATGCAACGTGATGCCTGCAGACCAATCCATCTAAGTCTGTATTCCAAATGGCGCTCCTTCACTTCTGAGCTCTGCCATGCGCCCAAACAGTGCTTCCCCCCACATATGGGGTATCAGCGTACTCAGGACAAATTGGACAACAACTTTTGGGGTCCAATTTATCCTGTTACCCTTGTGAAAATACAAAACTGGGGACTAAAAAATCATTTAAAAAAAAAAAATTATTTTCATGGCTCTGCATTATAAACTGTAGTGAAACACTTGCGGGCTCAAAGCTCTCAAAACACATCTAGATAAGTTCCTTAGGGGGTCTACTTTCCAAAATGGTGTCACTTGTGGGTGGTTTCAATGTTTAGGCACATCAGGGGCTCTCCAAACGCAACATGGCGACCCATCTCAATTCCAGTCAATTTTGCATTGAAAAGTCAAATGGCGCTCCTTCCCTTCCGAGCTCTGCCATGCGCCCAAACAATGGTTTACACCCACATATGGGGTATCAGCGTACTCAGGACAAACTGCAAAACAACTTTTGTGGTCTAATTTCTTCTCTTACCCTTGGGAAAATAAAAAATTGGGGGCAAAAATATAATTTTTGTGAAAAAATATGATTTTTTATTTTTACGGCTCTGCATTATAAACTTCTATGAAGCACTTGTTGGGTCAAAGTGCTCACCACACATCTAGATAAGTTCCTCAAGGGGACTACTTTCCAAAATGGTGTCACTTGTGGGGGGTTTCAATGTTTAGGCACATCAAGGGCTCTCCAAACGCAACATGGCGTCCCATCTCAATTCCAGTCAATTTTGCATTGAAAAGTCAAATGGCGCTCCTTTCCTTCCGAGCTCTGCCATGCGCCCAAACAGTGGTTTATCCCCACATATGGGGTATAAACGTACTCAGGACAAATTGTACAACTTTTGGCGTCCATTTTCTCCTGTTACCCTTGGTAAAATAAAACAAATTGGAGCTGAAATAAATTTTGTGTGAAAAAAAGTTAAATGTTCATTTTTATTTCAACATTCCAAAAATTCCTGTAAAACACCTGAAGGGTTAATAAACTTCTTGAATGTGGTTTTGAGCACCTTGAGGGGTGCAGTTTTTAGAATGGTGTCACACTTGGGTATTTTCTATCATATAGAGCCCTCAAAATGACTTCAAATGAGATGTGGTCCCTAAAAAAAATGGTGTAAAAATGAGAAATTGCTGGTCAACTTTTAACCCTTATAACTCCCTAACAAAAAAAAAATTTGGTTCCAAAATTGTGCTGATGTAAAGTAGATATGTGGGAAATGTTACTTATTAAGTATTTTGCATGACATATCTCTGTGATTTAAGGGTATAAAAATTCAAAGTTGGAAAATTGCGAAATTTTCAAAATTTTCGCCAAATTTCCGTTTTTTTCTCAAATAAACGCAAGTTATATCGAATAAATTTTACCACTAACATGAAGTACAATATGTCCCAAGAAAACAGTGTCAGAATCGCCAAGATCCGTTGAAGCGTTCCAGAGTTATAACCTCATAAAGTGACAGTGGTCAGAATTGTAAAAATTGGCCCGGTCATTAACGTGCAAACCACCCTCGGGGCTTAAGGGGTTAATTTTGCTGTAACAAGCATACTGTTTTGTTTTGTATTAGCCTTTTTTACATAGATTAGGAGAAGTACTTTCCAGCCACCTGAGGACCCAGAAGAATTAAAAATGAAAGTAATTTTTTTTATCATTAAATGTAAAGGGTTTGAATAACCCAAATATAAGACACATATTATGGAAAGAAATTAAAGAATCCAATGCAGACATAATTGGCTTACAAGAAACTAAATTTTCCCAGGGGAAAAAATTCACAAAGACTTTCCACACATTATATCATCATGTAAAAAAAAAAAAAAGCAGGAGTCACGCTGATTATAAAAAATACTATTCATTTTCAAATCATAGACCAAATAATTGATAATGAAGGCAGGTTCATAATTTTGGTGTGCACAATTAACAATATATTGTACACTATAACTAATATTTATGCACCTAACAAAGGTAAGATTACATTCTTAAACAAAGTAATAGGAAAAATAAAAGAAATACAAAAAGGGGAAATAATAACATTTGGAGATTTCAATGCAGTCCCAGATGAGAGTATACGGGCTCCCAAACTTGAAAGATTCCTTAGTCAGATCTAGGCCCCAAAAAAGTACCACCACGCCAACAATTTCTTCAGAACCCTAAAACAGGGACATTTCCCTGTTTGCACTGTACCTAATGTAATAATGTCCAAAAGAGTGCGTCCTTCCACCATCCACTCTCCAGAAAGAGTTTCAAAATTCCTGAATTTTTTACATGTGATACTTCCTGGGTCATTTATTTGATTAAATGCCCATGTGGCTTGTTGTATGTAGGGGAGACCACGCAGCCCATACGCGATCGGATCTCAAAACACAAGTCTACAATTTGTTGTAAAAACCTTCTCCTACCCATCCCATTTCATTTTGTCACCAGGGGTCACAACATCACCCACCTGAAATTTCAGGTGATCGAACATGTGCCCTCTCCGAGACAGGGGAGCAACAGGATTGCACTCCTTAAACGCCGAGAAGCGTTTTGCATCCACACGTTGGATACCCTTCATCCAAAAGGTCTAAGTAGGGACTATGACTTAGCATCCTTTATATGAGCCCCCCCCCCCTTTTTCTTTCACATTACAGCCACACATGTGTCTCTCTGACATCTCGGATATACCTATACCAATCTCCTTTTGTAAATGTACTTCAGTCTCAATTTGCATTTTTAATTTACCTGCCTTTATTTGCCTCTTATGTATTGTGATGCCTGATAATCTGTCTCTTAATCTATTGTCCCCAACTTATATACTTTTTTTCTAATTTTTCCATATGACCGTTATGTCTCGGATCGACTTTGTTCCACATTGCATTGTATATACTTTGGCTTCATTCTTATTTTCTTTTTATTTTATTTTTATTATTTAATTTTCTTTTTCAGCTTTATTTCATTTTATTTTTGATGTTCACAATGTTAATGTATGCATTTGTTTTCTTACACTATAGTAACTGATGAAGGTCCCGAATTTAGGGATCAAAACGTTTTGTTGATAATACAAAATAAAACCTCTCACAACGCATTAAGTAGAGTGCCAGGTTCTTCTATCTATTAACCAGATGAGAGTATAGACTCAACTTCGACAATAAGAAAGCCAAAATCGAATTTAAATAAATGGCTACTCAAAGAAGACCTTTATGACACCTTTAGGTGTTTAAACTCAATGTAAAAAGAGTATACAATTTATTCTAATAGGCATAAAAGCTTTTCAAGGATTCAAGGATTGACCTCTTACTTACCAATATATACACGCTACAAAAAATTAAACCTGTAGAAATTGGTACGATCACTTAGTCGGATCACGTCCCATTGAAATTTAAAATAGAATCGAGGAAACACTATTAAAAATGCCAGAATATGGAAATGCAATAATTATATAATTCAACTCCCTCAGTATAAAAAAGAAATTGAAGAAGCATTAGAAAATTATTGTAAAGAAAATCCATCAAATAATTTATCACCACATACAATCTGGAGAGCCCATAAGGCTGTTATAAGAGTAATATTAATTCAGATCTCACCGAGATATCAGAGGGAAAAAATGGTGGAAATTACAAAACAAATAAAAAAATGCATTAAAAGCCCAGCAAGAACTTACTACACCTTCACCAGACCTTCACAAAAAAATCATAGGGTTAAGAATAGAACTTAAAGCCCATTTATCAGACTAATACGATAAATACACCAGGAATATGAAAATGAATCACAATTTTTCTAATAATATAAACCAACAAAACTCATGACAAGGAGGCTCAAAGAGCAAAAACACAAATCAAGAATTGCACTAATTAAAAATGATAAAGGAGAAAGACAAGAACACCCAAACGATATATCAAAAACATTTGCAGAATACTATGAGGCATTATATAATCTAAAAAATGACAAAAAAAAAACAACGCAACAAACAGAAAAAAGCATAAGCAACTTTTTTAAGAACGTTCAATTACCAAAATTAGATTGTGAACAACTAGATAATCTAAACAAACCATTAACAGAACCTGAAATAGAAGAAATTATAAGTAAACTAAAAACCAATAAGACCCAGATGGGTTCAGTAATGAATATTATATAGCATACACAAACAAGTTACCCCCCCCCCCACACACTTAACTAGAGTATTCAACACCTTTTTAATTGAAGGAAATATTCCAAAAGAAATGGTAGAATCAAGTATAATAGTCATACCAAAAAACAAAGGTGACCAAACATTAGTAAAAAAATTACCAGCCCATATCTACTAAATTCAGACATCAAAATATACTCAAAAACTATTGCCAATAAACTAAAAAATTACCCAAAATTGTACACCAGGACCAAGTAGGATTTGGATATGGTCGACAGGCTACTGATGCTACCAGAAGGCTTATTAACCTCATTAGTCTAGTAGAGGTTGAGCAACTGCCTTTTCTGCTCCTAACCCTGGATGCAAAGAAAGCATTTGATAGAATTCATTGGGGATTTCTCACTTCCACCCTTGAAAAATTTGGCTTTAATGGTCCCATTATTAATGGAATAATGGCACTGTATAAAAATCCCTCGGCTAAAGTAATAACAAACAACTATGCTTCGGAAATCTTTAACATCACTGTCATGGGGTCCTACTCCGATACCGCACAATCAACAGAGCAAGAGAATAGTGAGCAACTCCAAGATCTTTATTTAGGCAAAAATACGAAAGGTTCATATATAATCCACCACACAAAGGATAAAATAGTCCAGAATCCGAATGCAGTTCAGTATTAGGATAAAAGTCCAACAATCCAGCAGAGAGAGGATCACATAGTCCATATACTCTTCTTTCTCTCTGAGATCCTGTGAACACCTCATCATTCCACACAGGACTGACCTGTGTCTCACCTCCATGATATTTTAAGTACCCCTCCTCATTCACAGGTCAGGGGCAGAAGGTTGCAGGAGCTCATTGTTTCAACAAGCTAGGTCAACATGTCATTAGCACACAATACAGTACTGTGGGGGCTTATATCAGATGGCAGCAACAGCCATTCATCAATTAGCAAATAACTTCTTCTACAAGAGAAAACCATGAAAATAAGTGAAATAGAAATACACACAAAAATGATACCCACATAGCATATCCCACCATCACAACCTCTCCCCCCTCATAATAAGTGAGCACGCTATGAGGTCTACACAGGCCTGCTCACTTTAGTCCACATTGCTCAATACAGTGGCAGGGGTTGCAATAATCATGAGCACTTGTCAATAAATTCCTGGGTCATGGCTTTATGGTCATACCAGGCCTTTTGACTGGACTGGGTCATTCGCTGATATTCGCTGATTAGCCAAGGTAGCTAGCTGTTACAGAACCCCCAGCACCAAGAATATGTTATGCAGTATATATTATGTATAATAGTTTCCATGTGAAATGTATCAGTCCACAGGCTGCGCCCCTGGGCAGAGAGGACAAGATATCCCCCTTCTGTCCTCCCCCACCTTTGTAATTCCCACAGTACATATCAGCAGGCTCCGGCCCCCTGCAGCTATTGTAATGTATGTCTGGCTTGCTTTTTCTATTGGCCTGCCCTGTGTATCTGTGTTATATATTCTGTGTGCTGTAAATAAAGTGTGTTCTTTTAGACTGGAAATACGTGGGGTAGCAGTCAGCTTTTATATGCTCTCACGCAACCAAGGAATTCCAGCCAGCGTCCTTCATTCAGAATCTATCCAAAGCAGAGTGGACCTCCTGAAACACGGGGTGGTACTGAAAGAGGTACCCCAGCTTGGTAGACCCCGTTACACTAGCTGGGCGAGACAGTCTCTGAACTCTAGAATGTAGGGAATGAAGATATCTCCCTCCAATTGTTCTTTCAGAAGAGTGAGAGGCCAACAGACCTTCTGCTCCCACAAAATGACTTTGTAACTCCCCAATGTAATTTCCAAGGAGGATATCTGCAGGAAGTCCTCCCAAAACTCCAATCCAACACAGTTTTTCTCCACAACCATAATCCAATCGCACAGAAGCTCGCTGTATATATTTGCGGGCACCCCCCGCCAAGACAATGGGAATTCCCAGACCCTTGTAAATTGCCTCGGTTCGAACCACACGGGGGTCAGCGATAGTCAGGAATGCCTTCGTGTCTCTAAATCCTGACACTTTGTATCCATCAATTGAGACATCCTGCAGGTGGCGTTGCTGTTGCTCTGGGTACCTAAAGAACAAAGGCCGAGTCCGTACACTCCAGGAGGGGTATCTATGGTGCCATGGTCGGTGGTCCACTCTGGTGGGGGGGGTGGTAGCTCTTCCTCAGGCAGGATGGAGTGCACAGGATGCACTCGATGAGGTGGGGCTTCCTCCGAATCCTTGAGGGACAGCCAGACTGCAAATGTCCAGGTTTCCCACACCCATAACATCTCCTCTCTGTGATACCCCGAGGTCGTGGTCCGAAATGTTGGGGCCCAAGATTGTGAGGCGTGATTGTAATCGGCTTGCAACCAGGTGGAAGGGCAGATATAATCAGAGGGGGACAGGGCACGGGAGAAGGCCGTTGTTCATTGTCCAGAAACCTCCTCCATTGTGGTCGGATAGTAAGGGCTTCATCGACCAGGGCTGCAGCTCTATCCATGGTACACGGCGTGTGCTCTTGGACCCATTCCCGTACCTCTGCAGGGCACTTGGCAAGAAATTGTTCTATAAGGAACGCCTGTATAACATCTTCCACACTAAAGGCGTTTTCTGCTTCCAGCCATCTCCAACATGCATGGGACATCTTATGTGCATACATTCTAAACGATCCCCCCGTAGTGCATGGGAGGTCTCTGAACTTGGCCCTACATGAGTCTGTGGTGATAGCATGGTAATCCAGGATAGTCCGCTTTACAATGTTATAATCCCGATTCCGCTGTGAGTCAATGGTTCGGTAAGCCTCCGCCAGGCTACCGTTCAGGAGTCCCACTAACAACCGCATCCAGCCAGAGTGGGGCACCTCCATCACAGCATACTGGTGCTCAATGTCCTTGAAGAACCCCTCCACATCTCCGGAAGCCTCATCAAATGGCTTAAACTCGGTCCGGGTGATCCGTACAGGCTCCTGGATCGTTGGGCTTACACTACACATTGAATTACTCCCTCTTTCAAGCTCCATTGCTTCTTGTCTCCGCTGTGCCCGGTGGGCAGCCTTCTCCTTGTACTCCTGAGAGATGCCTGGGTGTTATGAACTGGTGGTTTAGGAGCAACATGGGACGAGCTCTGAAGGAGGTGGTACCTGTACTGACTGCAGTCCCTAAGCTCAACACAACACTAGAAGTAGCCGTGGGATGCTCCTGTCACTCCCTAGGCACCTCGTCACAGCCTGAGAATTAACTACCCCTAAAGATAGAAACAGGAAAACTATCTTGCCTCAGAGAAAATCCCCAAAGGATAGATAGCCCCCCACAAGTAATGACTGTGAGTGGAGAGGGAAAAGACATACACAGAATGAAACCAGGATGTAGCACAGGAGGCCAGTCTAGCTAGATAGATAGGACAGGATAGAATACTGTGCGGTCAGTATTAAAAACTACAAAAATCCACACAGAGTTTACAAAAATCTCCACACCTGACTAAAGGTGTGGAGGGTAAATCTGCTTCCCAGAGCTTCCAGCTTAACGGAATTAATCCATACTGACAAGCTGGACAAAACATAGAATGCACAGAACGAATAAGTCCACAACATGTGGACAGAAAAGAGCAAAGCAAGGACTTATCTTTGCTGAACCGGTCAGGATATCAGGGAAATCCAAGCAAAGATGTGAATCCAACCAGTAACCATTGACAAGTGGCACTGGCTGAAGGGAAGAGCCAGGCATAAATAGCCGAGCAGAAAGACAATCAGTGGAAGCAGCTGCAGACTGCTAAATCCAAGGAGCAGCCATTCCACTTAAAACCACCGGAGGGAGCCCAAGGGCAGAACTCACAAAAGTGCCACTTACAACCACCGGAGGGAGCCCAAGAGCGGAATTCACAACAGTACCCCCCCCCTTGAGGAGGGGTCACCGAACCATCACCAGAGCCCCCAGGCCGATCAGGACGAGCCAAGTGAAAAGCACAAACCAAATTGGCGGCATGGACATCGGAGGCAACAACCCAAGAATTATCCTCCTGGCCATAACCCTTCTACTTGACAAGATACTGAAGCCTCCGCCTCGAAAAACGAGAATCCAAAATTTTCTCAACCTCATATTCCAACTCTCCCTCAACCAACACCGGGGCAGGAGGATCAACCGAGGGAACAACAGGCACCACATATCTCTGCAACAAAGATCTATGGAAAACATTATGAATGGCAAAAGAGGCTGGAAGAGCCAAACGAAAAGACACTGGATTGATAATTTCAGAAATCTTATAAGGACCAATAAACCGAGGCTTAAATTAGGGGAAGAAACCTTCATAGGAACATGATGAGAAGACAACCAAACCAAATCCCCCACACGAAGCCGGGGACCAACACACCGACGGCGGTTAGCAAAACGTTGAGCCTTTTCCTGAGACAACGTCAAATTGTCCACCACATGAGTCCAAATCTGCTGCAGCCTGTCCACCACAGAATCCACACCAGGACAATCAGAAGGCTCAACCTGCCCCGAAGAAAAACAAGGATGAAAACCAAAATTACAAAAGAAAGGTGAAACCAAAGTAGCCGAACTAGCCCTATTATTAAGGGCAAACTCGGCCAATGGCAGGAAAGCCACCCAATCATCCTGATCAGCAGACACAAAGCATCTCAAATAGGTTTCCAAGGTCTGATTAGTTCGCTCAGTTTGGCCATTAGTCTGAGGATGAAACGCCGAAGAAAAAGACAAATCAATGCCCATCCTAGCACAAAAGGCCCGCCAAAACCTAGAGACAAACTGAGAACCTCTGTCAGACACAATATTCTCCGGAATGCCATGCAAACGAACCACATGCTGGAAAAACAATGGAAGCAAATCTGAGGAGGAAGGCAACTTAGGCAAAGGTACCAGATGGACCATTTTAGAGAACCGGTCACAAACAACCCAGATAACAGACATCTTCTGGGAAACAGGAAGATCCAATATAAAATCCATGGAAATATGCGTCCAGGGCCTCTCAGGGACCGGCAAAAGCGCGACAAGGAAGGCCACCAAAAGGACCTAGCAACCAAATCTCTGGTACCAAAAATCCCAGGATGACCAGCCAACACTGAACAATGAACCTCAGAAATTACCTTACTTGTCCATCTATCAGGAACAAACAGCTTCCCCACTGGACAGCGGTCAGGCTTATCAGCCTGAAATTCCCGAAGCACCCGCCGCAAATCAGGGGAGATGGCAGAAAGAATCGCCCCTTCCTTAAGAATGCCAACCGGCTCAAGGACTCCAGGAGAATCAGGCAAAAAACTCCTAGAGAGGGCATCAGCCTTAACATTCTTAGATCCCGGAAGATACGAGACCACAAAATCAAAATGGGAGAAAAACAGGGACCATCGAGCCTGTCTAGGATTCAGCCGCTTGGCCGACTCGATGTAAATAAGATTCTTATGATCAGTCAAGACCACAACGCGGTGCTTAGCTCCCTCAAGCCAATGTCTCCACTCCTCAAACGCCCACTTCATAGCCAACAACTCCCGATTGCCGACATCATAATTGCGTTCCGCAGGCGAAAACTTTCTGGAAAAAAAAGCACACGGTTTCATCAAAGAACCATCAGAATCCCTCTGAGACAAAACGGCCCCTGCCCCAATCTCAGAAGCGTCAACCTCAACCTGAAAAGGAAGAGAAACATCCGGCTGACGCAACACAGGGGCAGAAGTAAATCGGCGTTTAAGCTCCCGAAAGGCCTCAACAGCCGCAGAGGACCAATTCGTAACATCAGCACCTTTCTGCGTCAAATCAGTAAGGGGCTTAACCACACTGGAAAAGTTGGCAATGAAACGGCGATAGAAATTAGCAAAGCCCAAAAATTTTTGAAGGCTCTTCACAGATGTGGGTTGAATCCAGTCATGAATAGCTTGGACCTTAACAAGATCCATTTCCATAGATGAGGGAGAAAAAATAAAACCCAAAAAAGAGACCTTCTGAACTCCGAATAGGCACTTAGACCCCTTCACAAATAAAGCATTATCACGAAGGATCTGGAATACCATCCTGACCTGCTTCACATGAGACTCCCAATCATCAGAAAAAATCTAAATATCATCCAAATATACAACCATGGATTTATCAAGATAATTGCGGAAAATATCATGCATGAAAGATTGGAACACAGATGGAGCATTAGAGAGCCCGAATGGCATCACGAGGTATTCAAAATGGCCTTCGGGCGTATTAAAGGGACACTGTCACCTGAATTTGGAGGGAACAATCTTCAGCCATGGAGGCGGGGTTTTCAGGTGTTTGATTCACCCTTTCCTTACCCGCTGGCTGCAATATTGGATTGAAGTTCATTCTCTGTCCTCCGTAGTACATGCCTGCACAAGGCAATCTTGCCTTGCGCAGGCGTGTACTATGGTGGACAGAGAATGAACTTCAATCCAATATTGCAGCCAGCATGCAGCCAGCGGGTAAGGAAAGGGTGAATCAAACACCCGAAAACCCCGCCTCCATGGCTGAAGATTGTTCCCTCCAAATTCAGGTGACAGTGTCCCTTTAAATGCAGTTTTCCATTCATCACCCTGTTTAATACGAACAAGATTATATGCCCCTCGAATGTCAATCTTAGTAAACCAACTAGCCCCCTTAATCTGAGCAAACAAATCAGAAAGCAAAGGCAAGGGGTATTGGAATTTGACCGTGATCTTATTAAGAAGACGATAATCTATACAGGGTCTCAAGGAGCCATCCTTCTTAGCAACAAAAAAGAAACCCGCTCCCAATGGTGACGAAGACGGCCAAATATGCCCCTTCTCCAAAGATTCCTTAACATAACTCCGCATGGCGGCATGCTCTGGCACAGACAGATTGAAAAGTCGGCCCTTAGGGAACTTACAACCTGGAATCAAGTTAATAGCACAATGACAGTCCCTATGTGGAGGAAGGGAACTGGACTTGGGCTCATCAAATACATCCTGGAAATCCGACAAAAACTCAGGGACCTCAGAAGAGGGGGAAGAGGAAATTGACATTAAAGGAACGTCACTATGTACCCTTTGACAACCCCAACTAGTCACAGACATAGTTTTCCAATCCAGCACCGGATTATGTTCCTGTAACCATGGAAAACCCAGTACAACAACATCATGTAGGTTATGGAACACCAGAAAACGGCAATCTTCCTGATGTGCTGGAGCCATGTACATGGTCAGCTGCGTCCAGTACTGAGGTTTATCCTTGGCCAATGGTGTAGCATCAATGCCCCTCAAAGGAATAGGGCTCTGCAAAGGCTGCAAGGAAAAACCACAGCGCCTGGCGAATTCTAAGTCCATTAAGTTCAGGGCAGCGCCTGAATCCACAAATGCCATGACAGAAAAGGACGGCAATGAGCAAATCAGGGTCACAGATAAGAGAAATTTAGGCTGTATAGTACTAATGGTAACAAACCTAGCGACTCTCTTAGTACGCTTAGGGCAATCAGAGATAACATGAGCCGAATCACCACAGTAAAAACACAGCCTATTCTGACGTCTGAATTCCTGCCATTCTGTTCTAGTCAAAATCCTATCACATTGCATAGGCTCAGGACTCTGCTCAGAGGACACTGCCATATGGTGCATAGCTTTGCGCTCGCGCAGACGCCGATCAATCTACATAGTAACATAGTAACATAGTTAGTAAGGCCGAAAATAGACATTTGTCCATCCAGTTCAGCCTATATTCCATCATAATAAATCCCCAGATCTACGTCCTTCTACAGAACCTAATAATAATAATCTGAATGGCTAGAGACATAGATTCGCTCAAACCAGCAGGCGTAGGGAAGCCCACCATAACATCTTTAAGGGCTTCAGAAAGACCTTTTCTGAAAATAGCAGCCAGAGCATCCTCATTCCATTTAGTGAGCATAGACCATTTCCTAAATTTCTGGCAGTATATTTCTGCCGCTTCCTGACCTTGACACAAGGCCAACAGGGTTTTTTCTGCATGATCCACAGAATTAGGTTCGTCATACAATAATCCGAGCGCTTGAAAAAATGCGTCTACATTCAGCAATGCCGGATCCCCTGATTCAAGGGAGAATGCCCAGTCCTGAGGGTAACCACGCAGCAAGGATATGATGATTTTAACTTGCTGAATGGGATCACCAGAAGAACGGGGTTTCAAAGCAAAAAACAATTTGCAGTTATTTCTAAAGTTCAAAAACTTGGATCTGTCCCCAAAAAACAAATCAGGAGTAGGAATTTTAGGCTCCAAAGCTGGAGTCTGGACAACATAATCTTGGATACTCTGTACTCTTGCAGCAAGTTGATCCACACGAGAAAACAAAGCCTGAACATCCATGCCAGAGCATAAATCCTGAACCACCCAGAGATCAAGAGAAAAAAAAAAAACAGAACACAGAAAAAAAAATGGCTCAGAATTTTTTTTTCTTCTTTTGAGATGCATTTAATTCATTTTTGGCCACTTGTACTGTTATGAACTGGTGGTTTAGGAGCAACATGGGACGAGCTCTGAAGGAGGTGGTACCTGTACTGACCGCAGTCCCTAAGCTCAAAACAACAGTAGAAGTAGCCGTGGGATGCTCCTTGTTGTGAATTCTGTGGCAGAGCTCCCTCCTGTGGTCACAAGTGGTACTTCGGCTGATTCTCTCTATGAGTGATTTTGGATTCTCGTGTTTCAAGACGGAAACTCCAGTATCTGGTTAAGTGGAAGGGTTATGCTCAGGAAGATAATTCCTGGGTCTTTGCCTCTGATGTCCATGCTCCCGATCTTGTTCGTGCCTTTCATATGGCTCATCCTGGTCGTCCTGGGGGCTCTGGTGAGGGTTCGGTGACCCCTCCTCAAGGGGGGGGTACTGTTGTGAATTCTGTGGCAGAGCTCCCTCCTGTGGTCACAAGTGGTACTTCGGCTGATACTCTCTATGAGCTTCCGTTGGTGGAGGAGAGTGGTACTGTGGCTTCTGAGTTTCCTTCCTCAGGTGATGTGGTGAAGTCGTTAGGTGCTGCTCTATTTAACTCCACCTAGTGCTTTGATCCTGGCCTCCAGTCAATGTTCTAGTATTGGACTTGCTTCCTCCTGGATCGTTCCTGTGGCCTGCTGCTCTGCATAGCTAAGTTGCTCTTGTGTTATTTTTGTTTGCTGTTTTTTCTGTCCAGCTTGTTTATTTGGTTTTTCTTGCTTGCTGGAAGCTCTGGGACGCAGAGGGTGTACCTCCGTGCCGTTAGTCGGTACGGAGGGTCTTTTTGCCCCCTTTGCGTGGTTGTTTGTAGGGTTTTGTGTTGACCGCAAAGTTACCTTTCCTATCCTCGCTCTGTTCAGAAAGTCGGGCCTCACTTTGCTAAATCTATTTCAGCTCTACGTTTGTCTTTTCATCTTAACTCACAGTCATTATATGTGGGGGGCTGCCTTTTCCTTTGGGGTATTTCTCTGAGGCAAGGTAGGCTTATTTTCTATCTTCAGACTAGCTAGTTTCTCAGGCTGTGCCGAGTTGCATAGGGAGCGTTAGGCGCAATCCACGGCTGCCTCTAGTGTGGTTGGAGAGGATTAGGGATTGCGGTCAGCAGAGTTTCCACGTCTCAGAGCTCGTTCTATGTTTTTGGGTTATTGTCAGGTCACTGTATGTGCTCTGACTTCTATGTCCATTGTGGTACTGAATTACCTGATCATAACAGTACTGGAGGCCAAAAGTACTAATGATTCTCAATAGAGGGAAAAAAGAAGTTCTGAGACCATTTTTTTTTCTCTGCACTGTATTTTGCCTTTTTTTTCCCCTAGACATTTGGGTGGTTCAGGACACAGGTGTAGCGATGGACATTAAAGGTCTGTCTTCATGTGTGGATCAGCTCACGGCAAGAGTACAAAATATTCAAGACTTTGTGGTTCAGAATTCTATGTTAGAACCAAGAATTCCTATTCCTGATTTGTTTTTTGGAGATAGAACTAAATTTCTGAGTTTCAAAAATAATTGTAAACTATTTTTGGCTTTGAAACCTCGCTCCTCTGGTGACCCAGTTCAACAAGTTAGGATCATTATTTCTTTTTTACGTGGCGACCCTCAGGACTGGGCATTTTCTCTTGTGCCGGGAGATCCTGCATTAAGTAATATTGATGCGTTTTTCCTGGCGCTCGGATTGCTGTACGATGAACCTAATTCAGTGGATCAGGCAGAGAAAAATTTGCTGGCTCTGTGTCAGGGTCAGGATGAGATAGAGGTATATTGTCAGAAATTTAGAAAGTGGTCCGTACTCACTCAATGGAATGAAGTTGCGCTCGCAGCTATTTTTAGAAAGGGTCTCTCTGAAGCCCTTAAGGATGTCATGGTGGGATTTCCTATGCCTGCTGGTCTGAACGAGTCTATGTCTTTGGCCATTCAGATCGGTCGACGCTTGCGCGAGCGTAAATCTGTGCACCATTTGGCGGTATTATCTGAGCATAAACCTGAGCCTATGCAGTGCGATAGGACTTTGACCAGAGCTGAACGGCAAGAACACAGACGTCAGAATGGTCTGTGTTTCTACTGTGGTGATTCCACTCATGCTATCTCTGATTGTCCTAAGCGCACTAAGCGGTTCGCTAGGTCTGCCACCATTGGTACGGTACAGTCAAAATTTCTTTTGTCCGTTACCTTGATCTGCTCTTTGTCATCTTATTCTGTCATGGCATTTGTGGATTCAGGCGCTGCCCTGAATTTGATGGACTTGGAGTATGCTAGGCGTTGTGGGTTTTTCTTGGAGCCCTTGCAGTGTCCTATTCCATTGAGAGGAATTGATGCTACGCCTTTGGCCAAGAATAAGCCTCAGTACTGGACCCAGCTGACCATGTGCATGGCTCCTGCACATCAGGAGGTTATTCGCTTTCTGGTGTTGCATAATCTGCATGATGTGGTCGTGTTGGGGTTGCCATGGCTACAAGTCCATAATCCAGTATTAGATTGGAAATCCATGTCTGTGTCCAGCTGGGGTTGTCAGGGGGTACATGATGATGTCCCATTTCTGTCTATTTCATCATCCACCCCTTCTGAGGTTCCAGAGTTCTTGTCTGATTACCGGGATGTATTTGATGAGCCCAAGTCCGATACCCTACCTCCGCATAGGGATTGTGATTGTGCTATCGATTTGATTCCTGGTAGTAAATTCCCAAAAGGTCGACTGTTTAATTTATCTGTGCCTGAGCACGCCGCTATGCGGAGTTACGTGAAGGAGTCCTTGGAGAAGGGGCATATTCGCCCGTCGTCGTCGCCATTAGGAGCAGGGTTCTTTTTGTGGCCAAGAAGGATGGTTCGCTGAGACCTTGTATAGATTACCGCCTTCTAAATAAGATCACGGTTAAATTTCAGTACCCCTTGCCGCTGTTGTCTGATTTGTTTGCTCGGATTAAGGGGGCTAGTTGGTTCACCAAGATAGATCTTCGTGGTGCGTATAATCTTGTGCGTATTAAGCGAGGCGATGAATGGAAAACTGCATTTAATACGCCCGAGGGCCATTTTGAGTATCTAGTAATGCCATTCGGACTTGCCAATGCTCCATCAGTGTTTCAGTCCTTTATGCATGACATCTTCCGAGAGTACCTGGATAAATTCCTGATTGTATACTTGGATGATATTTTGATCTTCTCGGATGATTGGGAGTCTCATGTGAAGCAGGTCAGAACGGTGTTTCAGGTCCTGCGTGCTAATTCTTTGTTTGTGAAGGGATCAAAGTGTCTCTTTGGTGTTCAGAAGGTTTCATTTTTGGGGTTCATTTTTTCCCCTTCTACCATCGAGATGGACCCTGTTAAGGTCCAGGCCATCCATGATTGGACTCAGCCGACATCTCTGAAAAGTCTGCAAAAGTTCCTGGGCTTTGCTAATTTTTACCGTCGCTTCATCTGCAATTTTTCTAGTATTGCTAAACCATTGACCGATTTGACCAAGAAGGGTGCTGATGTGGTCAATTGGTCTTCTGCTGCTGTGGAAGCTTTTCAAGAGTTGAAGCGTCGTTTTTCTTCTGCCCCTGTGTTGTGTCAACCAGATGTTTCGCTTCCATTCCAGGTCGAGGTTGATGCTTCTGAGATTGGAGCAGGGGCTGTTTTGTCGCAGAGAAGTTCTGATTGGTCGGTGATGAAACCATGCGCCTTCTTTTCCAGGAAGTTTTCGCCTGCTGAGCGAAATTATGATGTTGGCAATCGAGAGTTGCTGGCCATGAAGTAGGCATTCGAGGAGTGGCGTCATTGGCTTGAAGGAGCTAAGCATCGCATGGTGGTCTTGACTGATCATAAGAACTTGACTTATCTCGAGTCTGCCAAGCGGTTGAACCCTAGACAGGCTCGTTGGTCGCTGTTTTTTGCCCGTTTTGACTTTGTGGTTTCGTACCTTCCGGGCTCTAAAAATGTGAAGGCGGATGCCCTGTCTAGGAGTTTTGTGCCCGACTCTCCGGGTTTATCTGAGCCGGCGGGTATTCTCAAAGAGGGAGTAATTGTGTCTGCCATCTCCCCTGATTTGCGGCGGGTGCTGCAAAAATTTCAGGCTAATAAACCTGATCGTTGCCCAGCGGAGAGACTGTTTGTCCCTGATAGGTGGACGAATAAAGTTATCTCTGAGGTTCATTGTTTGGTGTTGGCTGGTCATCCGGGAATCTTTGGTACCAGAGAGTTAGTGGCTAGATCCTTTTGGTGGCCATCTCTGTCGCGGGATGTGCGTTCTTTTGTGCAGTCCTGTGGGATTTGTGCTCGGGCTAAGCCCTGCTGTTCTCGTGCCAGTGGGTTGCTTTTGCCCTTGCCGATCCCGAAGAGGCCTTGGACACATATCTCTATGGATTTTATTTCAGATCTTCCCGTCTCTCAAAAAATGTCAGTCATTTGGGTGGTTTGTGATCGCTTCTCTAAGATGGTCCATTTGGTACCCTTGTCTAAATTACCTTCCTCCTCTGATTTGGTGCCATTGTTCTTCCAGCATGTGGTTCGTTTACATGGCATTCCAGAGAATATCGTTTCTGACAGAGGTTCCCAGTTTGTTTCGAAGTTTTGGCGAGCCTTTTGTGCAAGAATGGGCATTGACTTGTTTTTTTCCTTGGCTTTCCATCCTCAGACTAATGGCCAGACCGAACGAACCAATCAGACCTTGGAAACATATCTGAGATGCTTTGTTTCTGCTGATCAGGATGACTGGGTGTCCTTTTTGCCTTTGGCTGAGTTCGCCCTTAATAATCGGGCCAGCTCGGCTACCTTGGTTTCGCCGTTTTTCTGCAACTCTGGGTTCCATCCTCGTTTCTCTTCAGGGCAGGTTGAGTCTTCGGACTGTCCTGGTGTGGATACGGTGGTGGACAGGTTGCAGCAGATTTGGACTCATGTAGTGGACAATTTGACCTTGTCCCAGGAGAAGGCTCAACGTTTCGCTAATCGCAGACGCTGTGTGGGTCCCCGACTTCGTGTTGGGGATTTGGTTTGGTTGTCTTCTCGTCATATTCCTATGAAGGTTTCCTCTCCTAAGTTTAAACCTCGTTTCATTGGTCCGTATAGGATTTCTGAGGTTCTTAATCCTGTGTCTTTTCGTTTGACCCTTCCAGATTCTTTTTCCGTCCATAACGTATTCCATAGGTCATTGTTGCGGAGATACGTGGCACCTATGGTTCCTTCTGTTGATCCTCCTGCCCCGCTTTTGGTGGAGGGGGAGTTGGAGTATATTGTGGAGAAGATTTTGGATTCTCGTGTTTCAAGACGGAAACTCCAGTATCTGGTTAAGTGGAAGGGTTATGCTCAGGAAGATAATTCCTGGGTCTTTGCCTCTGATGTCCATGCTCCCGATCTTGTTCGTGCCTTTCATATGGCTCATCCTGGTCGTCCTGGGGGCTCTGGTGAGGGTTCGGTGACCCCTCCTCAAGGGGGGGGTACTGTTGTGAATTCTGTGGCAGAGCTCCCTCCTGTGGTCACAAGTGGTACTTCGGCTGATTCTCTCTATGAGCTTCCGTTGGTGGAGGAGAGTGGTACTGTGGCTTCTGAGTTTCCTTCCTCAGGTGATGTGGTGAAGTCGTTAGGTGCTGCTCTATTTAACTCCACCTAGTGCTTTGATCCTGGCCTCCAGTCAATGTTCTAGTATTGGACTTGCTTCCTCCTGGATCGTTCCTGTGGCCTGCTGCTCTGCATAGCTAAGTTGCTCTTGTGTTATTTTTGTTTGCTGTTTTTTCTGTCCAGCTTGTTTATTTGGTTTTTCTTGCTTGCTGGAAGCTCTGGGACGCAGAGGGTGTACCTCCGTGCCGTTAGTCGGTACGGAGGGTCTTTTTGCCCCCTTTGCGTGGTTGTTTTTAGGGTTTTGTGTTGACCGCAAAGTTACCTTTCCTATCCTCGCTCTGTTCAGAAAGTCGGGCCTCACTTTGCTAAATCTATTTCATCTCTACGTTTGTCTTTTCATCTTAACTCACAGTCATTATATGTGGGGGGCTGCCTTTTTCTTTGGGGTATTTCTCTGAGGCAAGGTAGGCTTATTTTCTATCTTCAGGCTAGCTAGTTTCTCAGGCTGTGCCGAGTTGCATAGGGAGCGTTAGGCGCAATCCACGGCTGCCTCTAGTGTGGTTGGAGAGGATTAGGGATTGCGGTCAGCAGAGTTTCCACGTCTCAGAGCTCGTTCTATGTTTTTGGGTTATTGTCAGGTCACTGTATGTGCTCTGACTTCTATGTCCATTGTGGTACTGAATTACCTGATCATAACAGCTCCTGTCACTCCCTAGGCACCTCGTCACAGCCTGAGAATTAACTACCCCTTAAGATAGAAACAGGAAAACTATCTTGCCTCAGAGAAAATCCCCAAAGGATAGATAGCCCCCCACAAGTAATGACTGTGAGTGGAGAGGGAAAAGACATACACAGAATGAAACCAGGATGTAGCACAGGAGGCCAGTCTAGCTAGATAGATAGGACAGGATAGAATACTGTGCGGTCAGTATTAAAAACTACAAAAATCCACACAGAGTTTACAAAAATCTCCACACCTGACTAAAGGTGTGGAGGGTAAATCTGCTTCCCAGAGCTTCCAGCTTAACGGAATTAATCCATACTGACAAGCTGGACAAAACATAGAATGCACAGAACGAATAAGTCCACAACATGTGGACAGAAAAGAGCAAAGCAAGGACTTATCTTTGCTGAACCGGTCAGGATATCAGGGAAATCCAAGCAAAGATGTGAATCCAACCAGGAACCATTGACAAGTGGCACTGGCTGAAGGGAAGAGCCAGGCATAAATAGCTGAGCAGAAAGACAATCAGTGGAAGCAGCTGCAGGCTGCTAAATCCAAGGAGCAGCCATTCCACTTAAAACCACCGGAGGGAGCCCAAAAGCAGAACTCACAAAAGTGCCACTTACAACCACCGGAGGGAGCCCAAGAGCGGAATTCACAACACCTGGGCCCAGAACCGCCATCTCTTCTTCGTACCACACCACCCACTGGCTTTTTGGGGTGGTGGTCCTCGTCTCCAGTGCTCGTCCTTCAGACATATGGGAGGAGGTGGCTGGGCTGGCACCCACCAGTAGGTCAATTAAGGCCTCTTTAGTCAGTCCCTGGTAGTTCAGGCCCAGGTCTCTGGCTCTCTCCTGTAAACTGGATACAGTCCAATTCCTGTATTCACTCTCTGGGTGGTTCTCCATTAGGTTACGCTCTGTTGATCCCACTGCTTGCCAGCAGTTGTCACGGGGTTCTACTCCGATACCGCACAATCAACAGAGCAAGAGAATAGTGAGCAATTCCAAGATCTTTATTTAGGCAAAAATACGAAAGGTCCTTATATAGTCCAGCACACAAAGGATAAAATAGTCCAGAATCCGAATGCAGTTCAGTAATAGGATAAAAGTCCAGCAATCCAGCAGATAGAGGATCACATAGTCCATATACTCTTCTTTCTCTCTGAGATCCTGTGAACACCTCATCATTCCACACAGGACTGATCTGTGTCTCACCTCCATGATATTTTAAGTCCCCCTCCTCGTTCATACGTCAGGGGGGAAGGTTGCAGGGGCTCATTGTTTCAACAAGTTAGGTCAACATGTCATTAGCATACAATACAGTACTGTGGGGGCTGATATCAGATGGCAGCAACAGCCATTCATCAATTAGCAAATAACTCCTTCTACAAGAGAACACCATGAAAATAAGTAAAATAGAAATATACACAAAAATGATTCCCACATAGCATATCACACCATCACAATCACCAATGCAACGAGACAATGCCCTCTCTCCCCCATATTATTTGCAATAGTAATGGAACCATTTGCAGAAAAAAATAGAATAAATCTTCTAATTAAAGGTATTCCAACAAAAGTCAGAAACTATAAAATAAGTCTATTTGCAGACTATGTAATGCTCACCATTAGAGTTGAGCGACTTTAACTTTTTTCGGATCGAGTCGGGTTTCGCGAAACCCGACTTTGTCAAAAGTCGTGTCGGGTGAAATCGGCCAATCATTGCGAAAAGTCGGGGGCCGACCGAAACACGAAACCCAATGCAAGTCAATGGGGAATCAAAGTCGGCAGTGAGTGGAGGACAGGAAAAAACCTACAGGGCCCATTTTAATGCCAAAAACATCAATTCGTATTACTGAAGCTTGTCAATCTTAATTTACTTTATAATAATAGTTAGGGATTGAAAACTGGGGGTCATTTGGCTAAAGTTGTGGGGGGGTAGGGATGGCTTAAGATTTTCGTGGGCCCAGGAAACGCGGAATACGTCACGGCGGTGGAGCAAGGAGAGGTAAGTATTTCAACTTTGTAAGTGCTGTGATCCTGAGCAAGCAATGGGGGCCCACTCATTGGCATTGGCACTGGCACAGGGCCCCTCATAGTACGGCGGTGTGTTTGATGGCGTGTGGCGCCTCCCACCGGCAGAGACACTTTTGCGTACTATGAGGGGCCCTGTGCCAGTGACATCGCCAACGAGTATGCCCCCCACCTGATGAAGGAACCTGCACTTTCATCTGCACCTTCCTCTTTGTCCCCATGTAAGGTGGTATAGTATGCGGAAAGGGGAACCTGACTTTCAGCAGGGTCAGATTCTGGCTGTGTAGAGTGCAAGGGGAATGTAGTGGTCTGGGTCAATGTACCAGCAGACTCATCTAGCAGTGGCTGGCCAATGGGCAGGATGAGGAGGAAACACAGATATAGGCCCAAATAAGTAAGTAGGCTAAATGCAGTTCAAAATTGGTAACAGGACTAAACAGGCGGCATTGCTTTGTTCAGTGGAGGACAACTGTAATGAGGGGCAGACACAGTTAGTAGGCCCAAATAATAAAGTAGGCTAAATGCAGTTCAAAATTGGTAACAGGACTAAACTGGTGGCATAATTGCTTCGTTCAGTGGAGGAAAACTGTAATGAGTGGCAGACACAGTTACTAGGCCCAATAAGTAAGTACATACCTCCCAACTTTTGAAGCTGGGAAAGAGGGACAAAGTTAGCGGCGCACAACGCACGCCGCGGCAAATTTTAGGCCACGCCTCTGACCACACCCATTCACTAGTCACACCCATATCCACGTCTCAACCACACCCATTTAGCACTGCTGATCACACTGTTCATAAAGAATAATTATAAACAAAAAAATATGGCCACACAGTGCTCCATACTGTATAATGGCCACACATGATGCTCAATACTGTATAATGGCCACACAGTGCTCCATACTGTATAACGGCCACACATGATGCTCAATACTGTATAATGGCCACACATGATGCTCAATACTGTATAACGGCCACACAGTGCTCCATACTGTATAATGGCCGCACATGATGCTCCATACTGTATAATGGCCACACAGTGCTCCATACTGTATAATGACTGCACATGATGCTCCATACTGTATAATGGCCACACATGATGCTCAATACTGTATAATGGCCACACATGATGCTCCATACTGTATAATGGCCGCACATGATGCTCAATACTGTATAACGAACCCACATGATGCTCAATACTGTATAACGGCCACACATAATGCTCAATACTGTATAACAGCCACACATAATGCTCCATACTGTATAATTGCCACACATGATGCTCAATACTGTATAATGACCCCACATGATGCTCAATACTGTATAACGGCCCCACATGATGCTCCATACTGTATAACAGCCACACATGATGCTACATACTGTATAACGGCCACACATGATGCTACATACTGTATAATGGCCACACATGATGCTCCATACTGTATAATAGCCACACATGATGCTCCATACTGTATAATGGCCACACATGATGCTACATACTGTATAACGGCCACACATGATGCTCCATACTGTATAATAGCCACACATGATGCTCCATACTGTATAATGGCCACACATGATGCTCCATACTGTATAACGGCCACACATGATGCTACATACTGTATAACGGCCACACATGATGCTCCATACTGTATAATAGCCCCACATGATGCTCCATACTGTATAATGGCCCCACATGATGCTCAATACTGTATAATGGCCACACATGATGCTCCATACTGTATAATGGCCCCACATGATGCTCAATACTGTATAATGGCCACACATGATGCTCAACACTGTATAACAGCCGCACATGATGCTCCATACTGTATATTGGCCGCACATGATACTTCGTACCGTATAATGGCCACACATAGCTACTCATACACACGCAGCTGCGCTCCGTACACTTTGCATACACGGCTCCGCTCCATACACACGGCTCCACTCCATACATCTCAAACACACACGGCTCCGTTCCGTTCACCTCGTACACATTCAGCTCCGCTCCATACACCTCATACACACACGGCTCCGCTCCATACATCTCGTACACATGGCACTACGTACACCTCATACACACACCGCTCCGCTCCATACACATTGCAGAAGCTACTCCGCTCCGTATACCTTGCACACACACGGCTCCGCTGCGTACACCTCATACACATACGGCTCCTCTCCATACATCTCGTACACACACGGCACTACTCCGTACACCTCGTACACACACGGCTCCGCTCTATTCACATTGCACACACTGCTCCGCTCCGTATACCTTGCACACACATGGCTCTGCTCCGCACACCTCGTACACACGTGGCTCTGCTCTGTACACCTCGTACACACGTGGCTCCACTCCATACACCTTTCACACTCTGCTCTCATCCGAACACCTCTTACACGACTCCGCTCCGTACACCTCGTACACACGCGGCTGTGCTCCGTACACCTCGTACACACGACTCCGCTCCGTACACCTTTCGCACGCTGCTCCGCTCCGCTCCGTACACCTCGTACACATGGCTCCGTACACCTCTTACACACGACTCCGCTCCGTACACCTTTCACACGCTGCTCCGCTCCGCACACCTCGTACACACGCGGCTGTGCTCCGTACACCTCGTACACACGACTCCGCTCTGTACACCTTTCACATGCTGCTCCGCTCCGTACACCTTGTACACACGCGGCTGTGCTCCGCACACCTCGTACACATGGCTCCGTACACCTCTTACACACGACTCCGCTCCGTACACCTTTCACACGCTGCTCCGCTCCGCACACCTCGTACACACGCGGCTGTGCTCCGTACACCTCGTACACACGCGGCTGTGCTCCGTACACCTCGTAACACACGCGGCTGTGCTCCATACACCTCTTACACACGACTCCGCTCCGTACACCTTTCACATGCTGCTCCGCTCCGTACACCTTGTACACACGCGGCTGTGCTCCGTACACCTCGTACACACGCGGCTGTGCTCCGTACACCTCGTACACACGTGGCTGTGCTCCGCACACCTCGTACACACGACTCCGCTCCGTACACCTTTCACACGCTGCTCCGCTCCGCACACCTCGTACACACGCGGCTGTGCTCCGTACACCTCGTACACACGCGGCTATGCTCCGTACACCTCGTAACACACGCGGCTGTGCTCCATACACCTCTTACACACGACTCCGCTCCGTACACCTTTCACATGCTGCTCCGCTCCGTACACCTTGTACACACGCGGCTGTGCTCGGTACACCTCGTAAACACGCGGCTGTGCTCCGTACACCTCGTACACACGCGGCTGTGCTCCGTACACCTCGTACACACGCGGCTGTGCTCTGTACACCCCTTACACACACGGCTCCGCTCCGTACACCTTTCACATGCTGCTCTGCTCCGTACACCTCGTACACACGCGGCGGCGCTCCGTACACCTCATGCACACGGCTCCGTACACCTCGTACACACGCGGCTGCGCTCCGTACACCTCATGCACACGGCTCCGTACACCTCGTACACACGCGGCTGTGCTCCGTACACCTCATACACACGGCTCCGTACACCTCGTACACATGCGGCTGCGCTCCGTACACCTCATGCACACGGCTCCGTACACCTCGTACACACGCGGCTGCGCTCCGTACACCTCATGCACACGGCTCCGTACACCCCTTACACACACGGCTCAGCTCCATACACCTCGTACACACACGGCTCTGCTACATCCACCCTGTAAACACCTCCTGACCTCACACATACGCTGCCTTACCCTCCTCCGGCGCCATGGCAACCAGCAAAGTCCTGTACACGGAGGTCCTCCTCCCGAATCCGATCATGTGACCCCTGACTCCTCCCATCCTGTGACCTCATCACAGGTCCTGTGCACAGAGCAGCCATTATGTGCTGCTGTGCTGGCCGGGTGCAGGGACTCAGGGAGCTCTCAGCTGACCGACCGGGTGATTCACATACCTCCCAAGCAGTGCGGGACAATTAATGTCCCGCCCGGGATCGCGGGGCTGACTGTCAAAATCAGGACAGTCCCGCTGGATCCGGGACGGTTGGGAGGTATGTAAGTAGGCTAAATTCAGTTCAAAATTGGTAACAAGACTAAACAGGCGGCATTGCTTTATTCAGTGGAGGACAAATGTAATGACTGGCTGACACAGTTATTAGGCCCAAATAATTAAAATGGGCTAAATGTCTGCCAAAAAATTGTTTATAAATAAACAGGTGGCATAGCTAGGTACAGGAGTGGGCTCCTCTACTGAGTAGCAGACAGTGGTAGTTGGCGCAAAGTTTTAACTGGTCCAAATGGAGGCCAGGGCCCCTGTATATTTTAACTATCATCTATCATTTCAACAAATTTGTATTGGCAGTGCCATTGAAGGATTTAACAGCACAGACTACACAGTAGTGGAGCAGGGAGAGGTAAGTATTGCAAGTGGTAGAGCACTATTCGAGCTGGGGGGAACACTCTCTCGTGGGTGGCGGTACTGGCACCAGGCCCCTTATATTCCGACGGTGTGTCTGACGTTGGTTGTGCACCACCACCATCAGAGACACTTCATTGTACTATGAGGGACCCTGTGCCAGTGCCGTCGCCCAAGAGTGGGCACGCCCACCTGTCCAGGCAAACGGCACTCGCACGGGTGCTTGTGCCAAGTGGTGACCACGGCCCTGTGGGGGGAGTCAGCCCATTTAGGGAGGTATAAAAATGGCCTTTGGTGGACATTCAGCAGCTGCAAATGGAGGTATTGGAGCAGTCAATATGAGGAGGCCAAAAGCAAGACATTTTTTAGGCAAGCTACGTGTCAGCAGGGGAAGGTGGGGCAAAATAATTTGAAATCCATGATTGGTTCATTTTAATGAAGGTCAGATCATCAATATTTCGGGTAGCCAGACGTGTCCTTTTTTCGGTCAGTATTGAACCAGCAGCACTGAAGACTCTTTCTGATAGCACACTAGCAGCAGGGCAAGTGAGCTCCTGTAATGCATATTCTGCCAATTCAGGCCAGGTGTCTATTTTAGATGCCCAGTAATCAAAGAGGAATGGGAGAACATCGATAAGGGAGGAAAAATAGTTCGTAACCATACTGGACAAATTCTGTCTCCTGTCACTTTGAATCGATGCAGCAGTACCTGTCATGTCTGCGGTCATTGCGAAATCACTCCACAACCTGGTCATAAAACCCCTCTGTCCAACGCCACTTCGGATTTGTGCACATCTAACACCTCTTCCATGTTGCCCCCTACAGCTCGTGTGAGAACCATCACCGCCGCTGTGTGCTGGGAATGCCTGAATCAAACGGTCTACAAGAGTTGCTTGTTTGGTAGCCAATATTTGCTCAAGGTTCTCATGTGGCATGATATTTTGTAATTTTCCTTTATATCATGGATCCAGGAGGCAGGCCAACCAGTAATCGTCATCACGCTGCCCACACTCTGCATCCTCCTTCATTGGCTGAAAAATGGCACTGAATGCGTCATACGAAACGCGACTTGGCGCGAAGATCACCGACCTCATGGCCGATCCGACACTAGGATCGCGTCGGGTTTCATGAAACCTGACTTTGCCGAAAGTCGGCGATTTTTTTATGTGTCCGATCCGTTTCGCTCAACCCTACTCACCATAACTAATCCCTTAGAATCACTTAAGGTACCTTCACACTCAGCGACGCTGCAGCGATACAGACAACGAGCAGATCGCTGGAGCGTCGCTGTTTAGGTCGCTGTAGAGATGTCAAACACAGCAGCTCCAGAACGATGCAGGAGCGATCCAGTGACGTAAGGGTTACTCACTTATCGTTCTCACAGGTCGTCACAGGTCGTTAGCTCCATGTAAATCATTGCAGGCATTGTTGCTTTTGCTGTCAAACACGAGGAATCACGCTGATCTGAGGACCAAATAAAGTTCTGGCCTTTCTGCTCCAACCAGCGATATCACAGCAGGATCTAGATCGCTGGTGCGTGTCAAACACAACGAGATCGCTATCCAGGATGCTGCAATGTCACGGATTGCTGTCGTTCTCGTTGTAAAGTTGCTGAGTGTGAAGGTACCTTAAGCGAGATAGCCAAAACAATAGATGAATTTTCCAAGGTCTTGTTTTATAAAATCAATCAGAACAAATCACAAATTTTGGATTTCTGCTTGGATGAGGAACTAATGGAGAGTATTAAGATAGAATTCAAGTATGTATGAGAAAGAGACACTATACCATAATTTGGGAATTCAAATAACTAGGAAAACAAAAGACTTACGGTAATAGATATAAATCTAGCCTTAATTCAGAACAGCAAAATGATTTATATCACAAAGTTTGCCAAACAAGACATATCTTGGATTGGAAAAATAATGACATAAGATGTAAGATATAAGATGTTTTGTCTCCCTAAAATACTTTATGTATTTACAGCAATCCCCCTTGAGGTTTCTCAAAACTGGCTACAGAAATTACAAACAAAATTTCTGGATTTATTTGAAGCGGTAAAATACCAAGGGTTGCTAATGCCACACTGCAAAAACAAAAAAAAAGGAGGCTTAAGTGTACCAAATATCATGAACTACTACCTAACCAACTTGATCAAGCAAAGTAAAAAATGGATCAACAGTAATGATAACACAGGATGGGTATTACTTGAAAAAGTATTAAACAATAACAGATCATTAAACTCTCTAATTTTAGCCCATATCTTAGATTCATCTCTTCAATTGCCACAATGTCCAACCCTACAAGCTTCAATTAAATCATGGAAACTACTAAACAAAAAACTAATAGACCATCCCATTCAGGATAAAATAAAAAACATTCCAAGAAGGATTCTGGAATCGGCATTACCATATGTAACATTAGAGGACTGGAAAAAAAAGGTGTCAATCACTTAGAAGACATATATCAAGAAGGAACTAAAGAACTACTACCTTTCTATATACTACAAGAGAAATATAAATTAGATGATATAGAGTTTGTAAAATACTTGGACATTAAAAGATGCATAAAAAAAAAGAAAAAACAGAATCAACAGCTACAAATACCTAAACCAATAATCACTTTGATTGAGGAACCGAAGAATGAAATAAAATGGAAAACATGTAGTATACAGCTCTGGCAAAAACTAAGAGACCACTGCAAAACTTTCAGGTTGTCTGATTTTTCTCTTTATAGGTATATTTTTGAGTAAAATGTAAATTGTTCTTTTATTCTATAAACTACTGACAACTAGTGTTGAGCGATACCTTCCGATATTCAAAGGTATCGGTATCGGATGATATCGGCCGATATCCAAAAAATATCGGATATCGCCGATACCGATACCCGATACCAATGCAAGTCAATGGGACACAAATATCGGAAGGTATCCTGGATGGTTCCCAGGTCTGGAGGAGAGGAAACTCTCCTTCAGGCCCTGGGATCCATATTCATGTAAAAAATAAAGAATAAAAATAAAAAATATGAATATACTCACCCCTCCGAAGGACCCTGGCTGTCACCGCTGCGAGCGTCTGCCTCCGTCCCTAAGAATGCAGTGAGTGAAGGACCTTCGATGACGTCGCGGTCAGGTGACCAGTCACCTGACCGCTCACGTGACCTTGACGTCATCGAAGGTCCTTCACTCACTGCATTCTTAGGAACGGAGGCAGACGCTCGCAGCGGTGACAGCCAGGGTTCGCCGGAGGGGTGAGTATATCCATATTTTTTATTTTTATTCTTTATTTTTTACATGAATATGGATCCCAGGGCCTGAAGGAGAGTCTCCTCTCCTCCAGACCCTTGGAACCATATGCACCGCACACGCCGATTCCGATTTCCGATATCGCAAAAATATCGGAACTTGGTATTGGAATTCCGATACAGCAAATATCGGCCAATACCCGATATTTGCAGTATCGGAATGCTCAACACTACTGACAACATGTCTCCGAAGTTCCAAGCAATACATTTTGTATTTATTTTCTGAAAATGAGAAATGGTCAATATAACAAAAAAAATGCATTGATTGCATTAATAAATTTGAGCTTTACTCAAGATTCAGAACAATGGGAAAAATCTATTAAAACAGTATATAAATCCAATACATACGGTACGCTGCATGAAACTTATTATAAGCTAATTATAAGATGGTACTTTACTCCAGTTAGACGTAATAAAATCTTCCCAGCACAGTCACGATTGTGCTGGAGGGAATGCGGGAAAAAGGGAGACATCAAGCATATCTTTTGGGAATGTACTTCGATTAAAGAAACATGGAAAAAAGTGGAACAACTGATACAACAGATTGCACACAATAATATAAGACTCTCTCCACAATTAACAATTCTAACAATAGGAATAAATGATGTACCTAAAGAAAATATCTATATAGTCTCACTTATAATAATGGTAACAAATCATTTAATTGCATCCCATTGGAAAAGGAAAGATCCTCCAAAAATAGAGGACATTATAGAAAGAATAGCACATAATGTGTACAAATTTAACCATGCCACAAGACACAATAGATTTCCCAAATGCTTGAAAATTGGGCCCCCTGGAATAAAGAATTCACAACACCATTCACCTAGTTCCCTCCAATCACAGGAGAGAAGGAAAGAGAAAGGGAAAAAGGAAAAAAAAAAGAAAATCGGTATAAGAAGTCCTTGGGTGGTTGACAAAGATCCCTCCTTTGCAATGGAAGAATTAACAAATACAAAAAGAAATATAGGCTTGGAATACAAGAATTTGTTTTATTAAATGTAGAATTGTTAGAAACCTAATTAGAAGTAAATATATTGTGTATTTGTAACAGGTTGCGGGATGCAGTGATGAAATGGAGGCAGAGCAATGTTTAACAGATTAACTATTTAATTTGGTACAATGAAGAGGCTCCTTGCAGGGAGATAACAGTTAAATTGTAAGAGAAAGTTAGAATGTAACAACAGTCCATTTATCAAACTTATCGTGTCCTTAGGTTCCTCAGCCGCAGATGATCTGTTGGGGGTCGTAGTACCGGCAATGGCCGGCGCAATAAAGAGAGCTGCAGAGAACCCGGTATGAAACGTGGGTGATGCGTGCTGTCCAGCAGAGGGGACCGCAACTTAATGTCGTGTAACCGGCTCACGTTCTCCAGCACAAGTGAGGTCATACACTCGTTCGGGCGCACGGCGCTTCCCACTCACACTACCCCGCTGGAGTGTCCAGGAAATCTCGGCTGCATTGCATCATGATGCTGCTGCTCTGGGTGTGGAGTGCGCTGCTCACCCTCCTGCACTCTCCCTGATGGTGGGAAACTGTCTATTTGCACGCTTTCTGCTCTGTTTTCTGTCTAAACACATCCCCTCTCCCTGTCCGGTCCCCTGTTCCTTCACCCAGGCAACGTGGAACGAAGCCTTGATAGTTCCGGACCCAGCTCAATACAGGCACCCACAGCTCTGGAATTCCTCCTTACATATTATTGGTGGATATAAAGTTGGTATCGTTAATAATAGGTACCGTAATAGTATGATTATAACAGTTTAAGCAGATAAATCATTTTTTTTTTGTTTTTTTGAGAAAATGGACTATGCAACATTTACTCCTTTTTTATCCTAGATTTGAATACACCCATTCCTTTACCCTTCCACCCCCCCCCCCTCCTTGCCATTCCCCTGCCTATCCCTCCCATTACAATAAATAATACGTCTTAAGTACGGTAAAATATTGAGAGAAGATATACTTAAAAGATAGAAGTGTTACGCCACATGCACAGCTTGTTATTGTTGTTAGAAAATTAGTTTTTTGCTCTTTTTTTCTGTTTGGAAAAATAAATAAAAATCTATTGAAACACAAAATCAGCAAGTGATAAAACATTTATTTCCCCCCACTGTATAGCTTTCCTCTCATCCATTGATTCATCTAAAAAAAATGCATGCTACGTCAAACAAGCGTGAATGAGTCATGAATTATATAACTTTTAAACTTTAATTTTAATAAATTAAATATTGTGCCCACCTTCAAAAGAGTTTATTTAATTTGTTTTAATACAACTGAAATAAAAATATAAGTAATTTTTATATAACCTTTATTAAAAAAATATTCTACCACTTTGTGCATACAGCTCCAATGCAGAACAGAGTATCCAAAGTTACCGTCTATAAACGAAGTGGTGTATAAAGCATTCCTGCATTCTTGTGTAAGTCCATAGTATTGCATCCTTTTTAACCCCTTTCCAACATATATGTATAGAAAATGTCAGAAAGAAAGTAAAATTGGATGCACATGTTAGGAGAATGTCAAGTGCGCATGTGCCTAGTGGAACTCAGGATCTAAGCCTGCTCTATTCACAGTGGGTGTGGACTGTCTTTGGTGCAACTTGGCGTGTTACGCTTTTCTTCTTTATGTCACTTCATGGTTGGCATAAATCTACACCAAATTAGAATGTAATATTTTGAAGTTAACAGGACAGAGCTATAATGTCACAAACTCATGGTCAGTGGTAGCGTGTGGCGATTTGTAAAAGGAAGCAGCCTTGTTTTTCTAATACTGAACAATGCATTTAAGCCTTATTTAACCTGTAAAATGTTATCTATATTTTTTGTTATTACTGCTAGAAGTAAAAAGATACATTACCTTCATTCGTAGCATCGATCTGTACTGTTACAACATCTGTATCAGCACATTGGAAATTACATAACATTGGATCATCCAGGCAGCTCATTTCAAAGGCCAAGCTCAGGATAAAAGCATCAAGGGAGAAGTTTTTCACTGGATTCTCTTTACTAACATTAGGTAAATTAGGTCCTTGTACCAAATCTGCAAGCTCTTGTTTTATTGATGAAATTAGTGGACTTGCTGGTAACCTTAAAAAATTTGACACATCGCTTCTGAACTGCTTTAGCCAAGAGCTTAAGGGTGTTTTTGGCTCAGCCCCACTCTTAACGTCTCTTAAGAATTGGTACAATGCTCTGAGAAAATGATATGTGTTAGTTGCTGCATCACGATCCAATACTTGATACACTTTTCGCTGAATGGTCTTGGACAGAATGGTGATTCCAAATTTGTTAATGATCTTATTGCCAGGATATTGAGAAACCACGTCTGGATTGGAGTAGGACCAATACCAAGCATGTCCACCAATCAGAAGACTTCCTCCTTCTGCCACAAACTGCTGAATTTTTTCTCCCTCTTCATCACTGTACGATGTGCAACAATACACACTGAGTTCTGGATCCAAATCAGATATTACATAAGGTAAGCCTTCATTCTCTAAGACTTCGGCAAGGAGTTTCAAACCTTTATTAACACCAATCTTTCCATCTCTACCCATCCCTAACCAAGACAATGCGTTCATGGTAAAAGTCTTAAGTTCAGGTTTATCGAAGTATGACTCATGACCCTCAACAACAACTCGTCCCTTGCCATAAAACGCGGCACCAGCAAAGCATCGAAAGTCATCAGTCATTCCAACTGGAAATGTCAGAGGTCCATGAAGTAAAATTTCTGAAGAAACACAATCTCCTGTGAGGTCCAAATTGGTTACATCTTTCAGAAAAATATTTTGATCTGCTGAAAAGTCCACACTGTAAATAGAGAATCATGACAAAGAAATAGAACACAGTTAACACATTTACCTGAGACATTTCAACCAAAGTAATGTATTTAGCATATAAACATATTCCAATATTGAGTGAGCAGTCCCTTTTACTTAATTTATTTTTTACATTTATTGACTTACAACCAGGGACTGACTGGCCATCTGGCAATTCTGGCAAATGCCAGAAGGGCCTGTCTGGTCATGGGCTGCCTTGTCTGTTACATTATTAACAGAATTGGTGTTCAAGACACCCATACTGTTGAGAGTTGTGATGGAGCACAAAATAGTTGACTCCGTCAGTCAACCCAGCAGGCCACGGGTATCATTAGAAATTTTGGTCTTGTAGTAAATCTTGATTTCCTCCATCCAGGGTAATATTAGTGATATATCCACATCTGGTGCTTGGGGACTGAGAGAACATGGGTCTGTGGGATTTTAAATGCCAGGGCTGAATTTCAGTCCCAGTCCGTACCTGCTTACAACATATTTGCAGGTATTCAGGAATAGGGATGCCGAAACAGGAGTACCACCAAAACCCTGGCACCTAACGAGTTCTAAAGGTCCATCTACTACATAAAAATGTATCAGTAATATAATTGGAATATGTTATATGATGAGCTCAGCTGCATATTTTGTTTTGGGACCCAGGATCTCTAAGCAAGAATCTGAATTACAAACATGATTATTCCAAGCATCAATAAACCTAGAAATGAATGATAACATAGTGATAAAAATGGATCACTTTTTGTTTGCAGTTTTATTTGTTTGTTTTTTTAGGAACTTGGATCTCTTCCATTTCTGACATATAAATGTTTGAAGCGTAGAACTTAGTGGAAGGGTTGAGTTTAGCTACAATAGGTTGTGCCACAGACAGAGCTGGGTGCTCCTGCTGCAGCCAGCTTCTTACAGCCAGATGCAAGTTTTTAAAATGGAAGAGGTATATGGCTGAGCTCCTGATATATGCAGGCTTCTCTTTTTTCTACTACAATATACACTAAATGGCCACTTTATTAGAGTCACCCATCTATTAGAATGTTGGTTTTCATTTTGGTGTTCAAAACTCTGTAGAATTAAGAACTGCAGTCTGTGAAGTTAAGGGGAGCAAGAAAAACCTACGATCATCTTTCTAGAAAAAGTTCATAACTATATGAGCCTTGTAGAAACCAGAGTAATTCCAGCAACAAGCAGATCTGATCAAAAAATTTCAAGAATTTATACAAATAGTCATTAAAATCCACAAACACATCTCACGCACCACCACTTGTGAGGTTAAAAGGTCTTGCAGACTGTCATGAAATATGACGTAAGCCTCATTGTGCCATGACTCATACAGAGCTCTGCTACATCTTTTGGGTTTGCAAATGACATGCACCCAAGCTGCAGCTTTGACCCTCCTCTCCCCTCCTTCTGTCTCTCTCTCCCTGCTGGCTTGTGTAATCCTATACTCCTTCCCCCTCCCTCAGGAATGTGTTGGTTCTCAACAACCAGTCCTTTGTCTGAAACATGTGCTTCTTTGTGTATGATACAGTTATTCAAGATGAAATACCCCAACCCCAAGTAGTGATATAGGGGTGAAGCTGACGTTTTTGGAATGTGCATTAATAGGTCCACACATCAGTGAAGTTTCTAGACTCCAGCTTCAGCAGAATAAAAGAAATGGATTACTACTTAACTGGGTCATACAGATACTTCATGTTTGGGTTCAAATTAACACCCATCTCATGCTCGGGAGAATTATAGTTTTGGCGTCCTTCTACGAGGTGCCCACCTCGAGTTATGTGCAATAGAAGGTTTTCCATACCTTTCCAAGGTGGGCATATCCAGCCCCTCAGTGATGTTACGAGCACAGGGTATAAAATATGGAACCTCATTTTAGGAGTAGTCTTTGTCCAGAAAGTCAGCTAACAGAAGCTCTACCATCTGCTCTGATGCATTGTGATGTGTCGCTCTTCCCACTGCCACATGGCAACCATGATATGAGATAACTGTAAGTGTTTTTCAACTGTAATCCCTTTTTATTTGTAATTGTCTGTACACACTATAATTGTCTCATCTTGTAATATCGTTTTTCATACTTTTTGTAAACACTGCCTAATCCTTTTGGAGTAAAAGCTATAATATTTACTAGTGTCATTTTCCTTGCTCTAAACGTACCCTAAGTCCTCCGACCTAAGCAATTGCTACTGATTGGGTTGGATCCTAACTCGCTATTACTCATGGTAAAGGAGCTGGTGGCAGCAGAGTGTACTGAGCTTGTTGGGTAAAGTTGGCAGTGACGGAAAGGGTTTTATAAGTGTATTGCCCAGCTGCGGCTGGGAATAGTTATATCGCCCTCACTGCAGCGTGCCCAATAGCCAGTACACGACCGGGCAGCCTTTCTGGTGACTACTTATCCTAGGTGTAGTTCCCTGACTGACCTAAGCGTAAGGGGGGCGCCAGAGAGCTGCAAGTTCCAAACGGAACTGGGAATATACAAATAGATAACCCCTGCAATTCATGACATAGACACGCTTCGGATACATGTCCTTAATCATTGCACTAGACAAACTAAAAACATGGCATGTTTTGTCATATCCTGGACATACCAGCTGATTTGATAGGACCAATTCCTGAGGAGACTCAAAGCACAGGTCAGGTATACTTAAACCAGGTTTTACTCATAATGATTAATGATGAATCAGGTCTTGCCTGACGTTCATACCTAGTGGTGATCGTGTTGTAAGTTTATACCGCCACCATGTTTCTCTGTTATTGGCTTCTTTCTATGGTCACCTCCTCTATAAGGTAGTTTAACCCTTTGTATTCTAAAAGGGAGAAACATCAATGCTTTGATGCTGCAGAGCTTTTAAAAAGTAATTTATTCACTGCGTCTGACAGGTGTCTCATCCTGCTTTTTAAGGAGGCCGGTAGTGCAGCCCACATATTGTAAATTACAATGGGTACAGGTAATTAAATATACAATATATGAGCTATTACATATTTTTTATTTGTCACTGAGGAAGAAAAGCTTTTAGCATTCTGCATATACTGTATTTGCGGCATGTGCAGTCGGTGTGTCCACACTTATATGACCCTTTCGTTGCTAGCCAGGTGTTGTTAGAATGTATAGATTCATTTAGATATAGACGTGAGAATATCTCCAATTGTGGGAGTTTTTCTGGTTTGCATAAAATAGACTTGAGCTTTTTATCTTGAAAAAGTTCTCTAAAAAGTGAGCTAATCACTCCAAACTTGGGGTTATATGTTCATACGAATGTCACTGGATTATTTTCAGGTTTTTTTATCCACTGTTGGCAATTCTTAGTCTTTCAATATATTATCTGGATTTTTTTAATTCACTATACTCTCTGCTCTATCCAGTGTCCGTTATGGATAATGCCGTGCTCATAGTCCATTTTTACTGCTTACAATTGCATTTTGTATTGAGTTTCCAGAGTACAGTTGTGTTTATACCTAAAAATCTCACCCACAGGGATATTATTCACAACCTTTTAGAATGGGAGCAGGTTGCATATAATATACAGTTTGTAGCTGTCTCCTTCCTATACGGGGAGATCACTACACTCTTCATCAAAAGTAAGTGAAATATCAAAAAAATGTATTGCTTTTTCCCTGATGATTTTGGGTGAATTTTAAGTTTAAATTATTAATATTATTGATGTGAGACAAAAACAAAAATCGGATGCCAATACCTCTGGTCCATCCCATATGATGAGCAGGTCATCTATAAAGTGACCATGCCACCTGACATGGGAGGAGAAAGGATTGGCATTCAAAAAAATAAAAAATTCCTCCCAGTATATAATAAAAATGTTGGATAAAGATGGGGAGAAGCCCGCCCCATCAATGCTCCTCGTTATTGTAAATAAAATTCCCAATTGAAAGAAAAATAATTGTGGCCCAGTAAAAATGTTGTGGCCATAATAATAAAATCCTGAATTTGTGGTTGATATGTGCTATATTTTTTTAAGTGGACCGTAAGGCTTCTATTGCCAATTCATGGGGAATAGAAGGATATAGCGATATTGCATCACATGTCATTCAAGAGCTGGTTACTGGCCATTTGGTTTTATCTAAAGAGACTATTACATGCTTTGTGTCCCTAACAAAACTAGGAAGTCCCGCTACCAAAGGTTGCAGGTAGAGGTCAATCCATGTACTAAGGTTTTCACCTAAGGTGCCTTTCAACTGGTCTAAGAAGGGGAGGGAAAAGATTTTTGTGCACCTTTGGCAGGTAGTGAAAAATCGGGATAATGAGAAAGTAAACATAGAGATCTTCAGATAACTTTTTATCTAAACCACCGATTTTCACACCCTCGTAAAGCAGCTCCAATAATTGCTTTTGAAAAACAGTGGTGGAATTACAATGCAATTTACAGTATATATCTTGATTATTAGGCTTTAATAAATTCACTTTTTCATATAACATGGCATTCAAAATAACAACCTCCCCTTATTATTATTCAGTTCTCTTAGCAACAATTGTTCTGCAGATGTCAGATTATTAGAGTGAAAGTGTAGCGATTTAGTCCTCTGTTTTAATTAGTTCATCCTCAACAATCTCCTGAAAAGTATCAAGTATGGGAGGCCTCGATGCAACAGGATAATAATATGGTTTTGTTGTAATGCAAGACTGATTCAAATTGTCGGTATGCTAGATAGTCAGTGGCTCGGGTCTTTATTTCCAAGATTGCATTTTCTTCAGAAAATGTCCCAATTTTAGGTATCACTCATTCAGTTCTATATTCAGGAAAATTTTGTGAGTGGTGGTCAGGTTCCAAATTTCCCTCATCCTGTTTACCCATAACATGGCATCATAAAGTTAACCCCTTAGTGACAGAGCCAATTTGGTACTTAATGACCAGGCCAATTTTTGCAATTCTGACCACTGTCACTTTATGAGGTTATAACTCTGGAACGCTTCAACGGATCCCGCTGATTCTGAGATTGTTTTTTCGTGACATATTGTACTTCATGTTAGTGGTAATATTTCTTCGATATTACTTGCGATTATTTATGAAAAAAACGGAAATATGGCGAAAATTTTTAAAATTTTGCAATTTTCAAACTTTGTATTTTTATGCCCTTAAATCAGAGAGATATGTCACGAAAAATAGTTAATAAATAACATTTCCCACATGTCTACTTTACATCAGCACAATTTTGGAAACAAAATTTTTTTTTGTTAGGGAGTTATAAGGGTTAAAAGTTGACCAGCAATTTCTCATTTTTACAACACCATTTTTTTTAGGGACCACATCACATTTGAAGTCATTTTGAGGGGTCTATATGATAGAAAATAATGAAGTGTGACACCATTCTAAAAACTACACCCCTCAAGGTTCTCAAAACCACATTCAAGAAGTTTATTAACCCTTTACGTGCTTCACAGGAACTGAAACAATGTGGAAGGAAAAAATGAACATTTAACTTTTTTTTGCAAACATCTTAATTCAGAACCATTTTTTTTATTTTCACAAGTGTAAAAACAGAAATGTAACCATAAATTTTGTTATGCAATTTCTCCTGAATACGCCAATACCCCATATGTGGGGGTAAACCACTTTTTGGGCGCACCGCAGAACTTAGAAGTGAAGGAGCGCCGTTTGACTTTTTCAATGCAGAATTGGCTGGAATTGAGATCGGACGCCATGTCACGTTTAGAGAGCCCCTGATGTGCCTAAACAGTGGAAACTCCCCACAAGTGACACCATTTTGGAAACTAGACCCCTTAAGGAACTTATCTAGATGTGTGGTGAGCACTTTGAACCCCCAAGTGCTTCACAGAAGTTTATAACGTAGAGCCGTGAAAATAAAAAATCGCTTTTGTTTACACAAAAATGATCTTTTCGCCCACAAATTCTTATTTTCACAAGGGTAACAGGAGAAATTAGACCACTAAAGTTGTTGTGCGATTTCTCTTGAATACTTCGATACCCCATATGTGAGGGTAAACCACTGTTTGGGCACACCGCAGAGCTTGGAAGTGAAGGAGCGCCGTTTTACTTTTTCAATGTAGAATTGGCTGGAATTGAGATTGGACGCCATGTCGCGTTTGGAGAGCCTCTGATGTGCCTAAACAGTGGAAACCCCCCACAAGTGACCCCATTTTGGAAACTAGACCCCTTAAGGAACATATCTAGATGTGTGGTGAGCACTTTGAACCCCCATGTGCTTCACAGAAGTTTATAATGTAGAGCCGTGAAAAAAAAAAAATCGCATTTTTTCTACAAAAATGATCTTTTTGCCCACAAATTTTTATTTTCACAAGTGTAAAAACAGAAATGTAACCATAAATTTTGTTATGCAATTTCTCCGGAATACGCCAATACCCCATATGTGGGGGTAAACCACTGTTAGGGCGCAACGCAGAGCTTGGAAGAGAAGGAGTGCCGTTTTACTTTTTCAATGTAGAATTGGCTGGAATTGAGATTGGACGCCATGTCGCGTTTGGAGAGCCCCTGATGTGCCTAAACAGTGGAAACCCCCCACAAGTGACACCATTTTGGAAACTAGACCCCTTAAGGAACTTATCTAGATGTGTGGCGAGCACTTTGAACCCCCATGTGCTTCACAGAAGTTTATAACGTAGAGCCGTGAAAAAAAAAATTGCATTTTTTCTACAAAAATGATCTTTTTGCCCACAAATTTTTATTTTCACAAGGGTAACAGGAGAAATTAGACCACTAAAGTTGTTGTGCAATTTCTCCTGAGTACGTCGATACCCAATATGTGGGGGTAAACCACTGTTTGGGCGCACTGCAGAGCTTGGAAGAGAAAGAGTGCCGTTTTACTTTTTCAATGTAGAATTGGCTGGAATTGAGATCGGACGCCATGTCACGTTTGGAGAGCCCCTGATGTGCCTAAACAGTAGCAATCCCCCACAAGTGACCCCATTTTGGAAACTAGACCCCCCATGGAACTTATCTAGATGTGTGGTGAGAACCTTGAATGCCCAAGTGCTTCACAGAAGTTTATAATGCAGAGCCGTGAAAATAAAAAATATTTTTTTTTCCCACAAAAAAGATTTTTTAGCCCCCAAGTTTTTATTTTCACAAGGGTAACAAGAAAAATTGGACCCCAAAAGTTGTTGTCCAATTTGTCTTGAGTATGCTGATACCCCATATGTGGGGTAAACCACTGTTTGGGCGCACGGCAGAGCTCGGAAGGAAGGAGCGCCGTTTTGGAATGCAGACTTTGATAGAATGGTCTGCGGGTATTATGTTGCGTTTGCAGAGCCCCTGATGTACCTAACCAGTAGAGACCCTCCAAAAGTGACCCCATTTTGGAAACTAGACCCCCCAAGGAACTTATCTAGATGTGTGGTGAGAACTTTGAATGCCCAAGTGCTTCACAGAAGTTTAGAATGCAGAGTCGTGAAAATAAAAAATATTTTTTTTCCACAAAAAAGATTTTTTAGCCCCCAAGTTTTTATTTTCACAAGGGTAACAAGAAAAATTGGACCCCAAAAGTTGTTGTCCAATTTGTCCTGAGTATGCTGATACCCCATATGTGGGGTAAACCACTGTTTGGGCGCACGGCAGAGCTCGGAAGGAAGGAGCGCCGTTTTGGAATGCAGATTTTGATAGAATGGTCTGCGGGTATTATGTTGCGTTTGCAGAGCCCCTGATGTACCTAACCAGTAGAAACCCTCCACAAGTGACCCCATTTTGGAAACTAGACCCCCCAAGGAACTTATCTAGATGTGTGGTGAGAACTTTGAATGCCCAAGTGCTTCACAGAAGTTTAGAATGCAGAGTCGTGAAAATAAAAAATATATTTTTTTTCCACAAAAAAGATATTGTAGCCCCCAAGTTTTTATTTTCACAAGGGTAACAGGAGAAATTGGACTGCAATAGTTGTTGTCCAATTTATCCCGAGTACGCTGATGCACCATATGTGGGGGTAAACCACTGTTTGGGCGCACGGCAGAGCTCGGATGGGAAGGAGCGCCTTTTTGGAATGCAGACTTTGATAGAATGGTCTGTGGGCATTATGTTGCGATTGCAGAGCCCCTGATATACCTAAACTGTAGTAACCCCCCACAAGTGACCCCATTTTGGAATCTAGACCCCCCAAGGAACTTATCTAGATGTGTGGTGAGAACTTTGAATGCCCAAGTGCTTCACAGAAGTTTAGAATGCAGAGTCGTGAAAATAAAAAATATTTTTTTTTTCCACAAAAAAGATATTGTAGCTCCCAAGTTTTTATTTTCACAAGGGTAACAAGAGAAATTGGACCCCAGAAGTTGTTGTCCAATTTATCCCGAGTACGCTGATGCCCCATATGTGGGGGTAACCCACTGTTTGGGCGCAAGGCAGAGCTCAGAAGGGAGGGAGCACCATTTGACTTTTTGAGCGCAAAATTGGCTGTCGTGTTTGGAGACCCCCTGATGTACCTAAGCAGTGGAAACCCCCCAATTCTAGCTCCAACCCTAACCCCAACACACCCCTAACCCTAATCCCAACCTGATCCATAATCCTAATCACTAACCCTAACCATAATCACAACCCTTACCCCAAAACAACCCTAATGTCAACCCTAACCATAACCCTAATCAAAACCCTAAATCCAACACACCCCTAATCCTAATCTCAACCCTAACCTCAAACCTAACCCTAATCCCAATACACCCCTAATCACAACCCTAACCTTAACCCTAATCCCAAACCTAACCCTAATCCCAAGCGTAACCCTAATGCCAACCCTAACCCTAATACCAACCCTAATCCAAACCCTAACCCTAATCCCAGCTCTAACTCTAACTTTAGCCCCAACCCTAGCCCTAACTTTAGCCCCAATCCTAACCCTAGCCCTAAGGCTACTTTCACACTTGCGTCGTTTGGCATTCCGTCGCAATCCGTCGTTTTGGACAAGAAACGGATCCTGCAAATGTGCCCGCAGGATGCGTTTTTTGCCCACAGACTTGTATTGCCGATGGATCGTGACGGATGGCCACACGTCGCGTCCGTCGTGCACTGGATCAGTTGTGTTTTGGCGGAGCGTCGGCACAAAAAAAGTTCAATGAAACGTTTTTTTGTACGTCGCATCTGCCATTTCTGACCGCGCATGCGTGGCCGTAACTCCGCCCCCTCCTCCCCAGGACATAGATTGGGCAGCGGATGCGTTGAAAAACTACAGCTGCTGCCCACGTTGTGCACAATTTTCACAACGTGCGTCGGTATGTCGGGCCGACGCATTGCGACGGCCCCGTACCGACGTAAGTGTGAAAGAAGCCTAACCCTAAATTTAGCCCCAACCCTAACCCTAAATTTAGCCCCAACCCTAACCCTAAATTTAGCCCCAACCCTAGCCCTAACCCTAGCCCTAACCCTAACCCTACCCCTTACCCTACCCCTACCTCTACCCCTAACCTAACCCTACCCCTAACTCTACCCCTAACCCTACCCCTAACCCTACCCCTAACCCTAATTTTAGCCCTAACTGCTGTTCTCCTGCCGGCCGGCAGATGGAGACAGATGGCGGGCGCACTGGGCATGCGCCCGCTATTTTCTTCTGCCGGCGGCCAGGAGGAGCAGCAAGAGGATCCAGGGACACAGGTGAGTATTGTAGGGTCCCCGAATCCCCCTATTTCTCTGTCCTCTGATGTGCGATCACATCAGAGGACAGAGAATTACACTTTACTTTTTTTTTTTTGCGGTCGCCGGTAAACAGTTAATTACCGGCGATCGCAAAACAGGGGTCGGTAAAACCGACCCGATCATGCTCTTTGGGGTCTTGGCTACCCCCGGCAGCCGAGACCCCAAACATTCTCCCGGTGCCGGCCGGCGGGCGCACTGCGCATGCGCCCGCCATTTTGAAGATGGCGGCGCCCACCGGGAGACACGAGGAGCATCGGGGGAGCTAGGTGAGTATTGGGGGGCCACCTGGGACCCCTTTTCTCTGTCCTCCGATGTGCGATCACATCGGAGGACAGAGAAATTAAAAAGAGATCGCGTTTTTTTTTTTTTTTGCGATCGTCGGTAAACGGTTAATTACCGGCGATCGCAAATGCGGGGTGGGTTAAAAAAAACCCGAATCATGTTCTCTGGGGTCTCGGCTACCCCCGGCAGCCGAGACCCCGGAGAAAATCGGCCTCTGGGGGGCGCTATTTACTTTTTCCACAGCGCCGTTAATTAACGGCGCTGTGGTTTAAGTACCCTTAGCGGCCGCCGTTAAAAGGCGTATCGGCGGTCGCTAAGGGGTTAAAGATCTTACATACATACGTACATATAACCCTCCATTTTGAGCGATTAGCTCACTCATTAGAGTACACATCCTTATATGTTTTCAAGGTAAAAAGTTCATTTTATCCCAACCAATGCGGGTTGTGGCAAGAAAAGCTCCCACAATTGGAGATAGTCTATATCTAAATGAATCTATAAATTCTAACATTTGGCTAGCAACGAAAGGTACACTGCCAGTGCCTTAAAAATCAGGATTAGGAGACACTTGTGAGACCCAGTGTATAAATTAATTTTTAAAAGCTCTGCAGCATCAAAGCATTTTGCAACAGTGCATAGATACTGAAAGGGTTAAACAAACTCATAGAGGAGGTGACCATAAGAAAAAAACTCATTAAGGCCATGTGCACACATTCAGTATTTTTCGCGTTTTTTTGGCGTTTTTTCGCTATAAAAACGTGATAAAAACACGAAAAAAACGCTTACATATGCCTCCTATTATTTACAGTGTATTCCGCATTTCTAGTGCAAATGTTGCGAAAAAATCGCATTGCGGAAAAAAAAGCAACATGTTCATTAAATTTGCGGAATTGCGGGGATTCCGCACACATAGGAATGCATTGATCTGCTTACTTTCCGCATGGGGCTGTGCACACCATGCGGGAAGTAAGCAGATTATGTGCGGTTGGTACCCAGGGTGGAGGAGAGGAGACTCTCCTCCACGGACTGGGCACCATATAATTGGTAAAAAAAAAGAATTAAAATAAAAAATAGTCATATACTCACCTTTGATGGCCCCCGGAGTCTTCCCGCCTCTCATCGGCGCACGCTGCCGCTTCCGTTCCTATAGATGCTCTGTGTGAAGGACCTGCGATGATGTCTTGTGATTGGTCACGTGACCGCTCATGTGACCGCTCACGTGACCACGACGTCATCGAAGGTCCTGCACACACACACCATCTATAGGAACGGACGCCGCTGAGGAGATCGGCTGTTTCCAGGTAAGTATAACCATTTTTTTTTTTTTTTATTATTTTTAAACATTCTATCTTTTACTATAGATGCTGCTTAGGCAGCATGTATAGTAAAAAGTTGGTCACACTTGTCAAACACTATGTTTGACAAGTGTGACCAACTTGTCAGTCAGTTTTCCAAGCGATGCTACAGCAAAATGCTAAAAAAAAAACGCGAAAAAAACGCAAAAAAAATGCGGAATTCTTGCAGAAAATTTCCGGTTTTCTTCAGGAAATTTCTGCAAGAAATCCTGACGTGTGCACATACCCTAACAGAGAAACATGGTGGATGTATATACTTAAAACACAATCACCACTAGGTATGAACATCAGGCAAGAACTGATCTATCATTATGAGTTAAACCTGGTTTAATTATACCTGACCTGTGCTTTGAGTCTCCTAAGGAATTGGTCCTATCAAGTTAGCTGGTCTAGGGCAATGATTAAAGATGTATCCAAAACGCATCTGCCAGAGCTTTTAACCTCACAAGTGGTGGTGGATGAAGTGTGTTTGTAGACTTTAATAACTATTTGAATAAATGCTTGGGATTTTGTACTGGATCTGCCTGCTGCTATAATTCTTCTCGTCTCTGGTAACCCCTTATGAACCACAGTCTCCATTCAGTGGACTCCCAGCAGGTGAGCCGACTTTGGAGATTTCGCTCATTTTTTTATATGAGCCCTGTGCTATTGTGTCTTGCCCTACTGAAAGTATTCTTCTGTCATTGGTGAACACCTGCCATGAAGGGATGGACTTGATCAACCATACTTTCTAGCAAAGTCTTACTAAATATCAGTCCAAGCGTCCATCATGGGGTGCCAGGGAAACATTTCCCACACCATTGATTCCCTGACACCATTGATTCCCTCATTCAGATTCCTCAATTATTTGATTCTAATGTGTATTCTCACCGAGACTGATCCACAGAAAATTGTTTTTAAATTGCACTCTGCACTTACTTGTTTAGTAATTACATTGGGAAGCTCAAATCAAGGGCATGTCTCTAATAAAATAGTCATTCAGTGTAAGACAAAAATAAGATGTTTAATGCTCTCTTTTACTTAGATGACTCACTTCATACATTTTCTGACATGCAAGAAACAGGGCCGTGGGGCTCCTCCAAGTGTCATAAACCCTTGTCCTTTCTTGGCAACTGAGTTATAGCATCAGATTAAATTAAACATTATGAATATTAATGGTATTTTAAATGTTACATTGTATCTACATATATGATAAGACTACATTTGTAAGTTATTAGAAATATCTTAAACTGTGTGTACTCACTCATGGTACCATGGTGTCAATGGCATTTGATCACCGATTTTAACATTTTCATTTTCTCCTGAAGTCTCTGTAAAATACATTCCAGAAACAGAGATTATCTTATTACCAGGAAAATTAAACAGGACCTTATCTGACTTGTTTTTGGAGGCCCAATCTGCGGGTTGAGCTCCAATAAGAAGACCTCCTCCTCCTTTTACAAATGAAATAATGTCATCTGTCAGACTCTCCTCATATCCGGTTGTACAAAGAATGCCTAAATCTTTCTTCAGACCAGTGATCTTCTCAACCTTGTGTCCAGAGGCAGAGAGTGTTTTCTCCAAATTGTTGAAGTTTGTGTCAACTCCAATTACTGCATCTGAGGAAGGTTTCAACCAGGATATTGCATTCTTCAGAAAATCCATGAATTGAGATTGATCCAAAAAGGTTTCATGGGCAATAGCTACAAGTCGTCCTTTTCCATACTTCGAGGCAGCAATAAGGACATGCTTTGCAGCACTTACCACCACTGGGAATGCAATGTCACCAATCAGAAGAAGACTGCATGGCACACTGTCCCCCGAAAAATCTAGATTTTTGATGCCCTTAACTAGGGACTTGTAATCTTTACTGGAAGACATTTTTATTATTAACTGAAAGAAAGAGACGAAAAAGTGTAAACATGCTAGCATAAAGATTTAGAGATCAACAAAAAACAAAGATTACCTACAAACAAATCTCAATTCTCTTCAAGAGCAATTAACTTAGCTGAAAATGAAAGTAATGCTCCAGTGTAATACAAAATGTGACTATCATTGTCAAATGCATACTCAACATACCTGGTGCCGTTCTTATGTACAGTTGTGCTCAAAAGTTTATATACCCATGCAGAATTTTTGATTTATTGGCCTTTTTTTAGAGAATTTGAATGATAACACGAAAACCTTTTCTCCACTCATGATTAGTAGTTGGGTGAAGCCATTTATTGTCAAACTACTGTGTTTTCTCTTTTTATATCATAATGATCAAAAAGAACCTGAAGACCCACCTCTTCCGACAAGCCTACAACCTGCAGTAACCACCGATCGACCAAACCGCTGCACGGACAGCTCTACCCTACCTACTGTATCCTCACCCATCCCTTGTAGATTGTGTGCCCTCGCCGGCAGGGTCCTGTCTCCTCCTGTACCAGTTGTGACTTGTATTGTTCAAGATTATTGTACTTGTTTATTATGTATACCCCTCCTCACATGTAAAGCGCCATGGAATAAATGGCGCTATAATAATAAATAATAATAATAATAATGACAACCCAAAACATCCAAATGACCCTGATCGAAAGTTCACATACTGTTTAATATTAATTATTGATTATTGACTTATACTCAATTCTGTAGTGAGCCTCATGGCAGGTTTGGCTGACATTACATATGCTATTCCTGTATATTTAGCTCAGAGTAAAAGTTAACACCATATGGAGAGAACACGTGCTCTATGGGATATATATATATCCACGACTCACTGGAGGGGGGCTGTGACTTGTGGGGTTTTTCCTTCACTCTCTGCGGACACACAAGACAGACACAGACTTGAGACAAAATGAACAGCTGGTATGTGAGTAATGACTTCTACCATACTTCATGACAGAGACAAACACCATTTACCATTCAGAATCTCAGGAAAGATGGGGAACAAACTTTGATATGGACAAATGTATAATCTCTTTGGAACTATTGCACCTATTTTATGTTTTGCTGCAATGATGCTTTTTGGTGGACAATCCAATAAACCACTACATTTTTATGAGAAATATCAAGACATTTTCTTTATAGTATCACGTCTGGTAAAGAGCCCTGAATAATTAATTATATGTAATAAGTATTATTTAACACATACCCTGGTGATTTTGGCCTGATAACATGCTCAGAAGTTGACACAAATGGGTTTGAATGGCTACTAAAGGTAACATCCTCACCTGTCTGCTTGTAATTAGTGTGTGTGCATAAAAGCTGAGTGAGTTTCTGGTATCCAAACAGACTCTTGCATCTTTCATCCAGTCACTGATGTTTCTGGATTGTGAGTCATGGGGAAAGCATAAGAATTATCAAGGGCTCTACGGGAAAAGGTATTTGAACTGTATAAAACAGAAAAGGGATATAAAAAGATATCCAAGGAATTGATAATGCCAGTCAGCAGCATTCAAACTGTGATTAACAAATGGAAAATCAGGGACTCTGTAAAAACAAAATCACGGTCAGATAGACCAGCAAAAATGTCATCCACAACTGCCAGAAAAATAGTTTGGGATGCAAAGAAAAACTCACAAATAACATCAGCTGAAATACAGGACTCTCTGAAAACTAGCAGTGTGGCTGTTTCAAGATGCACAAAAAGGAGGCACTTGAAGAAAAATGGGCTGCATGGTGGAGTTGCCAGAAAATTTTGTCGCCTACAATATGCAAAACAGCACAGAGACAAGCCTCAAAACTTCTGGAACAAGGTAATTTGGAGTGATGAGACTAAAATTGAACTTTTTGGCCAAAGCCATAAACGTTACATTTGGAGAGAGGTCAACAAGGCCTATGGTGAAAGGAACACCATTCCTACTGTAAAGAACCGAGGTAGATCGCTGATGTTTTGGGGATGTGTGAGCTATAAAGGCAAGGGAAACTTGTTCAAAGTTGAAGGAAAGAAGAATGCAGCGTGACATAACAACGATCCAAAACACAAGGCCAAGTCGACCTGTCATTGGATACAGCAGAACAGAGTGAAGGACCTGGAGTGGCCATTTTAGTCTCCTGACCTCAGTATCATTGAGCCACTCTGGGGAGATCTCAAGGTTGCTATTCATTCTAGACAGCCCAGGAATTTGCAAGAACTGGAGTTTTTTTTGCCAAGAAGAAGGGGCAGCTTTACCATCTGAGAAAATAAAGAACCTCATCCACAACTACCACAAAAGACTTCAAGCTGTCATTGATGTTTGAGGGGGCAATACATGGTATTAAGAAATGGGGTATATGAACTTTTGATCAGGGTCATTTGGATGTTTTGGTTTGTCATTATGATTTAATGAGACACAAAATTACTTAAGGAAAAATAGAATCCTGTTTCTGACCACTGTACCATGCAACGCTGAACAGAATGGTGTAGAAAGGAACCGGACACTTTGCGAAAGTGGAAGAAGTACCCTATTTGATACAGATTTGCCAACAACAAGGTATTGAGGTATTGAGGTGAAGCAATCATGAGAGCTTGCTATCTTCAAAACAGACTACCGGGTAAAGCTACTGAGAAATTTCCATTTGAGCAATGGAACAGCAAGAAGCCTGAACTACAACACATGAGAATATTTGAAAGTAAAGTATTTATATAAAGAAAAACATACCAAGTGTGAATTTCATGAAAAAGAGGGTAACCTAGTGGGCTACAGTGAAACCCAAACAGGATATTGAATTCTGCACCCAGAAACAAACAAGGTCACAATAAGCAAAAATGTAATGATTGATTAGAACTTTGTGAAGCTCAAGTTTCATGATATCATATCAGTAGTACAGCTGAAGCAACAATAATCTCAGTCATAATTTCAAAATAACAAGGAAAAAGATGTAGAAGTTTCGTTAGGTTCTTCAACCACTGAAGAATCAACATAAAAATCAAATAAACCTGAAGTCAGGAGATTGTTGAGATCATACAAGGGTATACCAGCTAAGCATCTATCCTACTTTGTCAAAATACTACCTGAGTCAGAGGCGCAGTCATGGGATAAAATGCAACAGCTACCTATATATGAAAAACTGAAGTGGATTAATGCTCCAAATGAGGAAATGAATTCCCTTCATCAAACTTGGAAACTCACCAAATTACCTCAAGGCAAGAAAGCAATCAAATGTAAATGGATTTTTAAGCCCAAGTATGACTCTAAGGCTGCCATCACACTAGCAGTATTTGGTCAGTATTTTACATCAGTATTTGTAAGCCAAAACCAGGAGTGGAACAAATAGAGGAAAAATATAATAGAAACACATGCACCATCTCTGCATTTATCACCCACTCCTGGTTTTGGCTTACAAATACTGATGTAAAATACTGACCAAATACTGCTAGTGTGATGGCAGCCTAAAGGCAAGATTTACAGATTTAAAGCAAGATTAGTTGCATAAATATGGTGGAGATTATGATGCCACATTTTCTCCAGATGCTAAGCAGGCCACATTCAGGAGTATAATGGCTATAGGTGCTGTACATAAGATGGATCTTGTTTGCAAACTACAAAAATCTCTCTATGGTCTTAAGCAATTGGCAAGAGCACGAAACATGAAAATGACAAACTCTTGTTGGAAGACGGATTTAAAAGAGGTCAAGCAGATAATAATAATAATAATCCAGATCCATTTTTATACACAAAATGTACAGACGGAAGTGGATGCATATTCTTATATGTGGACGATGTGATTATGGTTCATCGAGCGGAAACAGAAATTGCAAAGATGACAAATTCTGAATCAGCATTTTGAAATTAAGGACTTTGGAAATGTGACATATTATGTAGGAATACAGGTCCAAAGAGCAAAGAGAAGATGGAAGATTTCTTCTAGACCAAAGTGCAAAAATCAACTCAATTCTAAATCAGTTTGGAATGTCAGAAGCCTAAAGGTATATAGACCCCAATGGAATCAATCTCCTTAAAGTTGGAAGGAGAACATGATCTGTTACCTAACAATGAGAAATACAGACAGGCAGTGGGGGCACTTCTATACACAGAAACTATGACTCGATTGGATATGGCAGCAACAATTGGAATTCTCTGTAGATATATGGAAAATCTACTCCAAAAAACTGGAATGCCATTAAGAGTTCTTCAATATTTGAAAGAGACTCAAGACATACATTTAAGGATATCTGAAACAGGAGATCTAAAACTCCAGGCTATGTGGACTGGGGTGATATCTTAATTGATCATAAATAGTGATGAGCGAATATACTCGTAACTCGAGATTACTCGAGCATGCTCGGGTGTCCTCCGAGTATTTTTCAGTGCTCGGAGATTTAGTTTTTATCGCTGCAGCTGAATGATTTACATCTGTTAGCCAGCATAAGTACATGTGGGGGTTGCCTGGTTGCTAGGGAATCCCCACATGTAATCAAGCTGGCTAACAGATGTAAATCATTCAGCTCCGGCAATAAAAACTAAATCTCCGAGCACTAAAAAATACTCGGCGGACAGCCGAGCGTGCTCGGGAAATCTCGAGTAACGAGTATATTCGCTCATCACTAATCGTAAATCGATAAGTGGCTATTTGTTCCAACTTGGAGAACGTTCATTTTCTTGGTCTAAACAGGTGTCTGTAGCCTTGTCATCTACAGAAGCAGAATGTATGTATGCAAATCGTATGTGTGAGGTCACATGACGACTACTCACTCAAATTGCTTAAGCTGTGTGTAGTAGGGAGAATTAAAGTGAATTTTGCTCCAGGTGCTGAAAAACCTAGATTTGCTTTTGACCTTTGTTATTTATTGAATACTATTTGAATACTATAAATTTATTTATATAGTGCCACTATATTCCATAAAACTTTACATTTCTCCAATTGTTGACGTTTTTTTTTACACTCCCTTTGATTGTAAAGTAATAATATTTTAATTAAAAACATTTTATATCAATAAAAAAAGTTAATACTTGAAAATAATTTTAACCCCTTCATGACATCCATCATGCATGTACGGCGCATTTCGGAAGCGAGTGTATGGAGCGGGCTTACATACCGAGCCTGCCCCATACTCAGCAGGTGGTGACTGTGTATTACAGCCAGAACATGCCTCCAACAATCATGGGTGGAGCAGTGCTCCACTCGCGATTGTTAACTTCTAAAATATTGCTGTCAATCTCTGACAGCGGCATTTAAAACACACTGATGTGCACGTGCGTCATTTTCTCTGTCCATCAGCGCACCCGTGACGTGACTGCGGGTTGTCATGACAGCCGGGGAGGAGCTGATGATCCCTGTTCTTGTCATTATGGAGCTCCTTTGAGACCCTGCCCGTAGTCGGGCTTCAAAGGAGACCGTGATTTCTGTGATATGCAGTGATGCTGTTGCATCACTGTATATAGCACAAGTGATCGTACAATCACATCTCCAAGTCCCCTAAGAAGGCTAGCTGTCACGATTCCCCTGACCGCTGTCACCAATGGGTCAGGATTCACACCGTGACCGTCACCCCTACGTCATGGATTGAGGTGACTTTAGGCCAACAGACGGCTATCACATGTGCAGGGGGGCTTATCTTAGTTATCCCTTCACTCCACGATGTGATGAAAAAAACCACACACAAGGCTATTGACCTCTTAGTTTACAGCAGGGGCTTATTCTAGGTATCCCACTGCTTTTCTATATACCACGAACTGCAGGGATTTATGTATATCCCGCTTACAGTTCCACTTAACACTTGCAGCTCTCTGGCGCCCCCCTTACTCTCAGGTCAGATTAGGTACTGCACCCTGGGTAATTAGTCGCCAGAAAGGCTGCCTGCTATGTACTGGCTATTGGGCACGCTGCAGCGACGCGATAACTACTCCCACTCAGGCAGGAACAATAATTATCAAACCCGCAGTTGCTTCAGCATAATCCAACAGTCAGCGCACTTTCGCTGCCACCAGCTTCGATTAAACGGGTCCGAAGCTAACCCAACACAACAGTAACAGTAGCGTATTTCCCTTCAGAAGACAGGGTAAGTTTAGAGCATGGATGAACGAACTAATATATAATAGTATATTCCATTGAAATCAATTAGGCAGTGCTTTATCAAAAATATTTTATAAAGAAGTTACAAATGAGACAATTGCAAATATGTACAAGGGTAATTATAACATAAAGGGAATAAATGAGAAAATGCAACACTTACATGTTCAAAGCATGACAGGCAACCAGGCTAGGGCAGTTTTTCCCATACGTCCCAGCTCATTTGGACGTGAGCAGGGCTCTTCCAGGACAAGACAAGAAATCAAGCAGCAAGTCACTCCTCAGAGCCTGCCAGACACTTAAAACATTAAGGCTGTGAGATCACAGAAATGCTGGCTTATCCAGACCCTCCTCTCTCTACATTCTACCTAAACTTTAAACTATTCTCTCTAATTTCTATAACTTCACTACAAAACACGTCATAGTTCTAACAAACCCATCAATCATCTCGGGTTAACGTGAGCATTCTAATGAGATCAAATATGTCCTATCTGGGATACATATTTACAGAGAAAACCCTACTTCTTTACCAGATGAAGTTAGAAGCCCGAGATTCATGGGATGTGTAGATACACCGAGTGAGACTACGAATATATATTTTCATGTTCCTAGCTTAAATCGTTTGCCTAATATCTAACAAAAACCAAACAAAGAATTTTTCATGGCTTCTTGAAGTTTCTACTTCCCTTATAGCTGAACAAGAGCTTACACAGGAAATGCTAGTCGTAAATTCCATTCGGCAATAAAACCTCTCTTCCCCCATACTCTCAGAGAAGGAAAGCCAGGAATTTGCAGCTACAAACTGTTGCTCCAAGAAGGGGGGCTTAGCCCACGCAGGCTAGAAAACTACTTATGATATTTTATACCATATCGTGACACCTCCCCCTTTTGGTGTGCGCTAGGGAGGCAGGACCTGATGGTTCTCCTCCATGCGCACCTCAGCAGGTTCACCCTGGTGGGCCAACCCATCACCATTGCCATGCTCTGGCTCCATGGTGCCTTCGCCTACCCGGTGCCCCAGGTAGTGAACCTCCCTCATGCCCATCTGACACTTTCCCGGCTTGATAGTCAGTCCTGCTTGGTGAATTCGCCTGAGCACCTCCTCGAGATGCTGCAGGTGTTCCTCCCAGCAGGAACTGAAGATGGCAATGTCATCCACGTACGCCACGGCGTACTTCTCCAGTCCCTGAAGCAGGAGGTTGACCATCCGCTGGAAAGTGGCAGGGGCATTCTTCATGCCGAAGGGCATGACCGTGGACTCGTACAGTCCAAAGGGTGTGATAAAGGCGGACTTCTCCTGCGCCTCAGGGCTCAGGGTAATCTGCCAGTATCCTCGACTCAGATCCATTATTGTTAGGTAATTTGTGCCAGCTAACTTCTCAAGCAGCTCCTCGATGCGCGGCATGGGGTGCGTGTCAGAGGCTGTAATGGCGTTGAGCCCCCTGTAGTCCACGCAGAACCGTGTGGTCCGGTCCTTCTTTGGCACGAGAACTACAGGTGATGCCCACGCGCTCTTTGACCGTCGAATCACCCCCAGCTGTAACATCTCATCGATCTCTTGGCGCATAATCTGCTGCACCTGGTCAGAGATTCGATAGGGTGTTCGCCGTAGTGGGGCGTGATTCCCGGTGTCCACCTCGTGGACGGCTAACTCAGTCCTCCCAGGTCAGTTGGAGAATACGACCCGGAAGGGTTCCAGTGTGGTTTGCAACTGCAACCGCTGGGGTTCAGTTAACGAGGCGCTTACCTCCACGTCCTCAATGGACTCATTGGCCTTGGCTTGGGCCAGCGTGTCCAGGAGGGTGTCTTCCTCACCGTCTTCGGGCAAGCTGCAGACCGGTAGGACGAAAGGTTCACGTTCGTGATGAGCTTTCATCATGTTGACGTGAAAGGCCTTTCACCTACCCCGAGCGTGGTCAAGCGTGACCACGTAAGTGACCGGGTTGAGCTGTTGGTGGACGACGTACGGGCCCTCCCAGGCGGCCTGAAGCTTATCCGTTGGTACGGGGACCAGCACCCACACCTTTTGACCCACGTGGTAGGTCCGCTCCCGGGCGTTCTGGTCGTACCAGTGCTTCTGATCAGCCTGAGCCTGCGTCATGTTGTCATGCACCAACTGCGTCAAGGTCTGCATCTTGTCACGGAAGCGCATGACATACTCCACTATGGACACTTCAGAAGGGTTCGGCTCCTCTTCCCAGGATTCTCTTACCAACCCAAGGGGTCCCCGGACTCGCCTGCCGTACAGGAGCTCGAAGGGGGAGAACCCCGTCGAGGCCTGCGGAACTTCTCGGTAAGCGAACAGCAGGTGTGGGAGGTACCGCTCCCAGTCGCGCCCTTGAGTCTCAACCAGCATGCGTAGCATCTGTTTGAGGGTACCATTGAAGCGTTCACACAAGCCATTGGTCTGTGGGTGATACGCACTCGATACCAGGTGCTTCACCTGCATTTTCTTACAGAGAGCCTCCATTAGGCGAGACATAAATTGGGTCCCTTGATCAGTATGCATTTCCCTGGGAAATCCTACACGTGAAAAGATAGCCAACAGTGCATCCGCCACCTTATCTGCCCTAGTTGACGACAGAGCTACTGCCTCTGGGTACCGGGTAGCATAGTCTACCACAGTAAGGATGTATTGCTTTCCAGAGCTGCTGGGGACGGCCAGCGGGCCCACAATGTCCACCGCGATCCTCTGGAAAGGCTCCTCTATCACTGGCAAAGGGATCAGGGGAGCCTTAAGAGCAGGCCCCGCTTTCCCCACCCTTTGACAGGTGACACAGGAGCGGCAGTAGTTTGACACATCTGTCCCCATCTTAGGCCAATAGAAGTGTTGAGACAGCCGGGCCTTAGTTTTGCTGATCCCCAAGTGTCCAGCTAGCGGGATCTCATGGGCAATCCGCAACAACTCACCCCGGAATTGCTGTGGGACGACCAGCTGTCTTTCCCTCAACCACTTCTTTAGTGATTCTCCGGGTACTGTCTCCCGGTACACCTACCTTGTTCCCAGAACACCTTCTCCTTATCGGTCTCGGAGAAGCGCGTCCCGGCGAGTTGCCTCAAACTCTCTAGGCTTGCATCTGTGTGCAGAGCGGCCTGAAACTCCTGGCTAGGGGAAGCCAAAAGCGACGTCAGGGCCCCTTCCCCACGGGAACCCTCTTGGACCTGCTCTGGGTCCACCTCTGGTTCAGTCACAGTGGTGACTGAGGAGGGTCCGGAAGGCTGACAGTTATCTGCGTTCCGGGCACTCTGACTGCGGGTGACAGCAGCTATGTAGGCTGTCTCCCCGGTGGTTTCTACAGTCCCATCAGCCGGCGCTGCTATGGGCTCTACCTCCCCATCCACCCCCAACACTCCAGGGGCAGTGCTACTTATGGGCCAGTTACCTTCCTCGGTGGCACTGGTCACTTTCATGGCGTCACCTTCCTCACGGTTCCCATGCATCTCCCCATTTCCTGTAGCACCGACACTTGCCCCTGTTTGGGGTTCCTCAGCCGTCTCACTCCGCAGAGCGACGTGGCTGGGCACGCCTGTACCTATGGACACATTAACCTTCACAGAAAAATCATTATCAGGTTCAGCTGGCACAGGTACAACATTTTCACCATCAATCCTAGGGAAAAAATGGTTATTAGATGCATCATTACAAGATAAAGCATGGTCAGGTAACACATGCGATTTCCCATCATCATCATCATCAGGGTTAACTTTACCCTTATTAGTAGATTGGGGAGGGGTGTCAGGGACGTAGTATGCAACCATCCTCCCCAAATCAGTCCCCAACAAAACATCAGTGGGCAAATTATCAGACAGCCCCACTTCCTTCACCCCGCTCCCGGCACCCCAATCAATAAAAACCCGGGCCAACGGTAAGGGACAGCTGATGCCCCCAATCCCAGTGACAGTTAGGGTTTTCCCCGGAATGATTTCTTCAGGGGCCGCCAGTTCGGGTCGGATGAGGGTTCGTTCAGCCCCGGTGTCCTTGAGGCCTGTAGCAACATGGCCTCCCACAGTGACGTGCTGTACGTTGTCACACACCCTCCCAACCACACCACCCACCAAAAGAACTGCTGCATTAGGCCCTGGGGCCTTGGCTTGGGTGTTCTTCAGCTTGGTTGGGCAGGAGAGACTGATATGACCAGTCTGATGGCAGGTGTACCACGTGCGAGGTTCGGTGGTACGTCTGGTGCTGTTGGCCACGGGGACAGGACCTCTGGTGTGTTGGCTGGCAGGGGTACTGGCGTTGGTTGCAGGCTTACCCCCTCTCCAGCTGGTGGTGACTGGCTTCCGCACTTCCGATCTACGGTTGGCCTCATAGGCATCGGCAATCTGCGCTGCTTTCGTCACGTCTTTGGGTTCTCTGTCCATCACGAACTGTCGCACCTCAGCTGGGCAAAGATGAAAGAACTGGTCTTTGATCATCAGGTCTCGCAGCTGTGCAAAGGTGGTCACTGACAGTCCTTGGGTCCACTGGTCAAAGTGGGTCCCCAGTCCATGCACCACATCACTGTAACTGTCGTGTGGGCCACGTTGGAGGGTCCTCGGGTGTAAGCTGGTACTTGGCTATCAGAGCCTGCTTGATGGCCTCATAGTCACCATCTTGTTCTTGAGGGAGGGCAGCAAATGCCTCCAGAGCTTTGCCTCTCAGCCCTGGTGTCAGGTATCGTGCCCATTCATCTGTAGGCAGCCGGTACTGTCTGCAGGCTTTCTCAAAGGCCCGCAGAAAAGTGTCCAAGTCCCCGTCCTTCTCCATAACAGGAAAGTGATTGGGCCGGGGCTTAGGTATGTGAGCGCTGCTGGGCTCACGTCTCTGGGCGGTGGAGGGCATCCCCCTTTGCCGGAGCATCTCCAGTTCATGTTCTCGCTGGGCTTGGCGCTCGGCTCTCTCAGCCTCCCGCTCGGCTCGGGCCTCCTGCCGATACTGCTGAATCAGCCGTAGGCGTCCCTCATGGTCATCAGTGGGGAGTTCTTCCAAGGCCGCCTGCAGGTGGGGGTCCAATTCGCCCGGATTGCTAACAGGGCCAGCATTCAGTGGTTGGACCTCTGCTGCAGCACCATGTTCGCTGGTGCTGGCTTCTGCGGCCTCTGCGCTCTGAGAGCGGTCTCGAGCGGCTTCCCATTGCACCAGATCTGCGACCAGTTGGGCTTTGTTTTTGCTTGCAAAGTCAATGTGCTGTGTCTTGCATAAGGCAACAAGGGTGTCTCTGGTCTGCTGCTCATAAAAGGTTTCTCCCAGCACAACCATGGTTGCCAAATAAAAGATAGGATAGAAAAACGAAGAGAAAGGGAGGGGATAATTACCAGTACACAATTGTCTCACAACTAAAAAGCACTGAGTTCGTTCTCCAAACTTATTTGCGCAGAGTCCTCGCAAGAACTTTCTGCAAGTTTTTAGTGAGAGGAATGATTACTCAAACCAAATCACTAATGCTCTAAGATATCCCACCGCCTTGCCACCAATTGTCACGATTCCCCTGACCGCTGTCACCAATGGGTCAGGATTCACACCGTGACCGTCACCCCTACGTCACGGATTGAGGTGACTTTAGGCCAACAGACGGCTATCACATGTGCAGAGGGGCTTATCTTAGTTATCCCTCCACTCCACGATGTGATGAAAAAAACCACACACAAGGCTATTGACCTCTTAGTTTACAGCAGGGGCTTATTCTAGGTATCCCACTGCTTTTCTATATACCACGAACTGCAGGGATTTATGTATATCCCGCTTACAGTTCCACTTAACACTTGCAGCTCTCTGGCGCCCCCCTTACTCTCAGGTCAGATTAGGTACTGCACCCTGGGTAATTAGTCGCCAGAAAGGCTGCCTGCTATGTACTGGCTATTGGGCACGCTGCAGCGACGCGATAACTACTCCCACTCAGGCAGGAACAATAATTATCAAACCCGCAGTTGCTTCAGCATAATCTAACAGTCAGCGCACTTTCGCTGCCACCAGCTTCGATTAAACGGGTCTGAAGCTAACCCAACACAACAGTAACAGTAGCGTATTTCCCTTCAGAAGACAGGGTAAGTTTAGAGCATGGATGAACGAACTAATATATAATAGTATATTCCATTGAAATCAATTAGGCAGTGCTTTATCAAAAATATTTTATAAAGAAGTTACAAATGAGACAATTGCAAATATGTACAAGGGTAATTATAACATAAAGGGAATAAATGAGAAAAAGCAACACTTACATGTTCAAAGCATGACAGGCAACCAGGCTAGGGCAGTTTTTCCCATACGTCCCAGCTCATTTGGACGTGAGCAGGGCTCTTCCAGGACAAGACAAGAAATCAAGCAGCAAGTCACTCCTCAGAGCCTGCCAGACACTTAAAACATTAAGGCTGTGACATCACAGAAAGGCTGGCTTATCCAGACCCTCCTCTCTCTACATTCTGCCTAAACTTTAAACTATTCTCTCTAATTTCTATAACTTCACTACAAAACACGTCATAGTTCTAACAAACCCATCAATCATCTCGGGTTAACGTGAGCATTCTAATGAGATCAAATATGTCCTATCTGGGATACATATTTACAGAGAAAACCCTACTTCTTTACCAGATGGAGTTAGAAGCCCGAGATTCATGGGATGTGTAGATACACCGAGTGAGACTACGAATATATATTTTCATGTTCCTAGCTTAAATCGTTTGCCTAATATCTAACAAAAACCAAACAAAGAATCTTTCATGGATTCTTGAAGTTTCTACTTCCCTTATAGCTGAACAAGAGCTTACACAGGAAATGCTAGTCGTAAATTCCATTCGGCAATAAAACCTCTCTTCCCCCATACTCTCAGAGAAGGAAAGCCAGGAATTTGCAGCTACAAACTGTTGCTCCAAGAAGGGGGGCTTAGCCCACGCAGGCTAGAAAACTACTTATGATATTTCATACCATATCGTGACACTAGCGATTACAGAAAAAAATTAATAAAAAAAAAATTAAAAAAAATCACCCCTTTTTCACCCCATTGAAATAAAAATTCACATGTGGTAGCCCCATATATTGCTCCGTACAGTAGTATGGGCACTACATAGTGTTCCATACAGAATAATGAGCCCCATATATTGCTCCATACAGTATTATGGGCACCACATAGTTCTCCATACAGAATAATGAGCCCCATTTATTTCTCCATACAATATAATGAGCCACATATATTGCTCCATACATTACTATGGACACCATATAATGCTCCATACAGTATTATGGGCACCACATAGTGCTCTATATAGAATAACGAGTTCCATATTTTGCTCTATACAGTATTATGCGCACTACATAGAGCTCCATACAGAATAATGAGCACCATATATTGCTCCATACAGTATTATTGGCACCATATAGTGCTCCATACAGAATAATGAGCCTCATATATTGCTCCATACATTATTATGGGCACCAAATAATGCTCCATACAGTATTATGGGCATCACATAATGCTTCATGCAGAATAATGAGCCCCATATGTTGCTCCATACAGTATTATGGGCACCACATAGTGCTCCATACAGAATAATGAGCCCCATATATTGCTCCATACAGTATAATAAGCCCCATATATTGCTCCATACATTACTATGGACACCAAATAATGCTCCATACAGTATTTTGGGCATCACACAATGCTTCATGCAGAATAATGAGCCCCATATATTGCTCCATATATTATTATGGACACCATATAATGCTCCATACAGTATTATGGGCACCACATAGTGCTCTATATAGAATATTGAGTCCCACATATTACTCCATACAGTATTATGCGCACTACATAGTGCTCCATACAGAATAATGAGCCCCATATATTGCTACATACAGTATTATGGTCACCATAATAGTGCTCCACACATTATAATGAGCCCCATATATTGCTCCATACAGTTTTATAGGCACCACATAGTGCTTCATACAGAATAAAGAGCCCCATATATTGCTCCATACAGTATTATGGGCACCACACAGAGCTCCATACAGAATAATAAGCCCCATATATTGCTCCATACAGTATAATGAGTGTTGTGAATTCTGTTTTCGAACTCCCTCCTGTGGTCATGAATGGTACTTCGGCGAGTTCTGTCCATGGACTCCCTCTGGTGGCTGTGAGTGGAGCTGCTGCTTCTGAGGTTCCTTCCACAGGTGACGTAGTTTATTCTTTGGCTGGCTGTTCTATTTAACTCCACTCAGATCGTTACTCCATGCCAGCTGTCAATGTTCTTGTACTGGTTCAGTTCGCTCTTGGATCTTACAGGTGACCTGTCTACTCCAGCAGAAGCTAAGTCCCTGCTAGTTTATTATTTGTTCTTTATTTTCTTGTCCAGCTTGCTATCATGATTTTGCCGTGCTAGCTGGAAGCTCTGGGATGCAGAGTGGCACCTCCGCACCGTGAGTCATTCCGTGGTCATTCAAGATTTTGTGGTTCAGAATCCGATGTTAGAGCCTAGAATTCCAATTCCTGATTTGTTTTCAGGGAATAGATCTAAATTCCTGAATTTCAAAAATAAATGTAAACTGTTTCTAGCTTTGAAACCCCGCTCCTCTGGTGACCCCGTTCAACAAGTAAAAATCATTATTTCTTTGTTGCGTGGTGACCCTCAAGACTGGGCATTTTCCCTTGCGCCAGGAGATCCTGCATTTCGTGATGCAGATGCGTTTTTTCTGGCGCTTGGATTGCTTTATGATGAACCAAATTCAGTGGATCAGGCAGAGAAAATCTTGCTGGCTTTGTGTCAGGGTCAGGATGCAGCGGAGGTGTATTGTCAGAAGTTTAGAAGGTGGTCTGTGCTTACTCAGTGGAATGAGTGTGCCCTGGCGGCAATTTTCAGAAAGGGTCTTTCTGAAGCCCTTAAGGATGTCATGGTGCCTGGCGGCAATTTTCAGAAAGGGTCTTTCTGAAGCCCTTAAGGATGTCATGGTGGGATTTCCCACGCCTGCTGGTCTGAATGAGTCTATGTCCTTGGCCATTCAGATCGATCGGCGCTTGCGTGAGCGCAAAGCTGTGCACCATTTGGCGGTTTTCTCTGAGCATAGGCCTGAGCCTATGCAATGTGATAGGACTTTGACCAGAGCGGAACGGCAAGAACACAGACGTCGGAATGGGCTGTGCTTTTACTGTGGTGATTCCACTCATGCTATCTCCAATTGTCCTAAGTGCACTAAGCGGTTCGCTAGGTCTGCCACCATTGGTACGGTACAGTCTAAATTTCTTTTGTCCGTTACTCTGATTTGCTCTCTGTCGTCCTATTCTGTTATGGCATTTGTGGATTCAGGCGCCGCCCTGAATTTGATGGACTTGGAGTTTGCCAGGCGCTGTGGTTTTTTCTTGGAACCCTTGCAGTATCCTATTCCATTGAGAGGAATTGATGCTACGCCTTTGGCCAAGAATAAGCCTCAGTACTGGACTCAATTGACCATGTGCATGGCTCCTGCACATCAGGAGGATATTCACTTTTTGGTGTTGCATAATCTGCATGATGTGGTCGTTTTGGGGTTGCCATGGCTACAGGTCCATAATCCAGTATTGGATTGGAAATCTATGTCTGTGTCCGGCTGGGGTTGTCAGGGGGTACATGGTGATGTTTCATTGCTGTCAATTTCGCCTTCCACTCCTTCTGAAGTCCCTGAGTTTTTGTCAGATTACCGGGATGTATTTGAAGAGCCCAAATCCGGTGCCTTACCTCCTCATAGGGATTGCGATTGTGCTATTCATTTGATTCCTGGTAGTAAGTTTCCTAAGGGCCGAATGTTTAATTTATCTGTGCCAGAGCACGCCGCTATGCGGAGTTATATAAAGGAATCCTTGGAGAAAGGTCATATTCGCCCGTCGTCATCACCGTTGGGAACAGGGTTCTTTTTTGTGGCCAAGAAGGATGGCTCTTTGAGACCTTGTATTGATTACATCCTTCTTAATAAGATCACAGTCAAATTTCAGTACCCTTTGCCGCTGCTGTCTGATTTGTTTGCTCGGATTAAGGGGGCTAGTTGGTTCACCAAGATAGATCTTCGAGGGGCGTATAATCTTGTGCGAATTAAACAGGGCGATGAATGGAAAACAGCATTTAATACGCCCGAGGGCCATTTTGAGTACCTGGTTATGCCATTCGGGCTTTCTAATGCTCCATCTGTGTTTCAGTCCTTTATGCATGACATCTTCCGAGAGTACCTGGATAGATTCATGATTGTATATTTGGATGATATTTTGGTCTTTTCGGATGATTGGGAGTCTCATGTGAAGCAGGTCAGAATAGTGTTCCAGGTCCTTCGTGCGAATTCCTTGTTTGTGAAGGGGTCGAAATGTCTCTTTGGTTTTCAGAAGGTTTCATTTTTGGGTTTCATTTTTTCCCCTTCTACTATCGAGATGGACCCTGTTAAAGTTCAGGCCATTTATGATTGGACTCAGCCGACATCTGTGAAGAGCCTGCAGAAGTTCCTGGGCTTTGCTAATTTTTACCGTCGCTTCATCGCTAATTTTTCTAGTGTTGCTAAACCGTTGACTGATTTGACCAAGAAAGGTGCTGATGTAGTCAATTGGTCCTCGGCGGCTGTAGAGGCTTATCAGGAGTTGAAGCGTCGTTTTTCTTCTGCCCCTATGTTGTGTCAGCCAGATGTTTCGCTCCCGTTTCAGGTTGAGGTTGATGCTTTTGAGATTGGAGCAGGGGCTGTTTTGTCGCAAAGAAGTTCTGATGGCTCGGTGATGAAACCATGTGCCTTCTTTTCTAGAAAATTCTCGCCTGCTGAGCGCAATTATGATGTTGGCAATCGTGAGTTGTTGGCTATGAAGTGGGCATTCGAGGAGTGGCGACATTGGCTTGAAGGAGCCAAGCATCGCGTGGTGGTCTTGACGGATCACAAGAATTTGACTTATCTCGAGTCTGCCAAACGGTTGAATCCTAGACAGGCTCGATGGTCGCTGTTTTTCTCCCATTTTGATTTTGTGGTTTCGTACCTTCCGGCCTCTAAGAATGTGAAGGCTGATGCCCTGTCAAGGAGTTTTGTGCCTGACTCTCCGGGTGTTTCTGAGCCGGCGGGTATTCTCAAAGAGGGGGTAATTTTGTCTGCCATCTCCCCTGATTTGCGGAACTTGGTGCAGAAGTTTCAGGCTGATAGACCTGACCGTTGTCCAGTGGAGAAACTGTTTGTCCCTGATAGATGGACTAGTAGAGTTATCTCTGAGGTTCATTGTTTGGTGTTGGCGGGTCACCCTGGAATCTTTGGTACCAGAGATTTGGTGGCTAGATCCTTTTGGTGGCCTTCTTTGTCATGGGATGTGCGTTCTTTTGTGCAGTCCTGTGGGACTTGTGCTCGGGCTAAGCCCTGCTGTTCTCGTGCCAGTGGGTTGCTTTTGCCCTTGCCGGTCCCGAAGAGGCCCTGGACGCATATTTCCATGGATTTTATTTCAGATCTCCCTGTTTCTCAAAGGATGTCGGTCATTTGGGTGGTTTGTGATCGTTTCTCTAAGATGGTCCATTTGGTACCCTTGTCTAAATTGCCTTCCTCCTCTGATTTGGTGCCATTGTTTTTCCAGCATGTGGTTCGTTTGCATGGCATTCCGGAGAACATAGTCTCGGACAGGGGATCTCAGTTTGTTTCGAGGTTTTGGCGGTCATTTTGTGCTAAGATGGGCATTGATTTGTCTTTTTCTTCAGCTTTCCATCCTCAGACAAATGGCCAAACCGAACGAACTAATCAGACTTTGGAGACATATCTGAGATGCTTTGTTTCTGCTGATCAGGAAGATTGGGTGTCCTTCTTGCCTTTGGCTGAGTTCGCCCTTAATAATCGGGCCAGCTCGGCTACTTTGGTTTCGCCTTTTTTCTGTAATTCTGGTTTCCATCCTCGTTTCTCTTCAGGGCAGGTTGAGCCTTCGGACTGTCCTGGTGTGGATACGGTGGTGGACAGGTTGCAGCAAATTTGGACTCATGTGGTGGACAATTTGACATTGTCCCAGGAGAAGGCTCAACGTTTCGCTTACCGCCAACCAACTGTGTTGGTCCCCGACTTCGTGTTGGGGATTTGGTTTTGTTGTCATCTCGTCATGTTCCTATGAAGGTTTCCTCTCCTAAGTTTAAGCCTCGTTTCATTGGTCCGTATAAGATTTCTGAAGTTCTTAATCCTGTGTCATTTCGTTTGGACCTTCCAGCTTCTTTTGCCATCCATAATGTGTTCCATAGGTCGTTAATGCGGAGATACGTGGCACCTATGGTTCCCTCCGTTGATCCTCCTGCCCCGGTGTTGGTCGAGGGGGAGTTGAAGTATGTGGTGGAGAAGATTTTGGATTCTCGTATTTCGAGACGGAAACTCCAGTACCTGGTCAAGTGGAAGGGTTATGGTCAGGAAGATAATTCCTGGGTTTTTGCCTCTGATGTTCATGCTGCCGATCTAGTTCGTGCCTTTCATTTGGCTCATCCTGATCGGCCTGGGGGCTCTGGTGAGGGTTCGGTGACCCCTCCTCAAGGGGGGTACTGTTGTGAATTCTGTTTTCGAACTCCCTCCTGTGGTCATGAATGGTACTTCGGCGAGTTCTGTCCATGGACTCCCTCTGGTGGCTGTGAGTGGAGCTGCTGCTTCTGAGGTTCCTTCCACAGGTGACGTAGTTTATTCTTTGGCTGGCTGTTCTATTTAACTACACTCAGATCGTTACTCCATGCCAGCTGTCAATGTTCTTGCACTGGTTCAGTTCGCTCTTGGATCTTACGGGTGACCTGTCTACTCCAGCAGAAGCTAAGTCCCTGCTAGTTTATTATTTGTTCTTTATTTTCTTGTCCAGCTTGCTATCATGATTTTGCTGTGCTAGCTGGAAGCTCTGGGATGCAGAGTGGCACCTCCGCACCGTGAGTCGGTGCGGAGGTCTTTTTGCACACTCTGCGTGGTCTTTTGTAGTTTTTTGTGCTGACCGCAAAGATACCTTTCCTATCCTCAGTCTGTTTAGTTAGTCTGGCCTCCCTTTGCTGAAACTTGTTTCATTCCTGTGTTTGTGACTTTCATCTTAACTCACAGTCAATATATGTGAGGGGCTGCCTTTTCCTTTGGGGAATTTCTCTGAGGCAAGGTAGGCTATATTTTCTTTCTCTAGGGCTAGTTAGTTAGCTCTTAGGCTGTGAAGAGGCGTCTAGGCCTGTTAGGTACGCTCCACGGCTATTTCTAGTGTGTGTGATAGGATTAGAGGTTGCGGTCAGCAGAGCTCCCACTTCCCAGAGCTTGTTCTGTGTCAGTTTAACCATCAGGTCGTTCCAGGTGCTCCTAACCACCAGGTCCATAACAAATGAGCCCCATATATTGCTCCATACATTATTATGGGCACAATATAATGCTCCATACAGTATTATGGGCATCACATAATGCTCCATACAGAATAATTAGCCCCATATATTGCTCCATACAATATTATGGGCACCACATAGTGCTCCATACAGAATAATGAGCCCCATATATTGCTCCATATAGTAAAATGAGCCTCATATAATGCTCCAAACAGAATAATGAGACCCATATAATGCTCCATACATAATGAGAGCCATATATTGCTTCATACATAATGAGAACCATATAATGCTCCATACAGTATATAATGTGCCCCATATATTGCTCCATAACGAATAACTCCCATATAATGCTCCACACAGTTTATGATGGCCCCATATAATGGTACAGTATATGATGGGCCTCATATATTGCTCCAAAGAGAATGGGCCCCATATAATGCTCCATTCAGTATATGATGGGCCCCATATAATGCTCCAGTATATGATGGGCCTCATATACTAATCCAAACAGAATAGGCCCCTTAAAATGCTGCATATATAATGGGCCCCATATGATGCTTCATATATAATGGGCCACATATGATGCTCCAGTATATGATGGGCCCATGTAATGTTCCATATACAGTGGGGCAAAAAAGTATTTAGTCAGTCAGCAATAGTGCAAGTTCCACCACTTAAAAAGATGAGAGGCGTCTGTAATTTACATCATAGGTAGACCTCAACTATGGGAGACTGTTGTGAATTCTGTGGCTGAGTTCACTTCTGTGGTCACAAGTGGTATTGCAGTCTCTGGGCTTCCTCCCTCAGGTGTTTTGGTGAGCTCGTTGGCTGCCTTGCTATTTAGCTCCACCTGAGTCTGTCTTCCTTGCTCCTTGTCAATGTTCCAGTGTTGGATCTGAGCTACTGCATCTTTCCTTGGGCCTGCTGCTCTGCTAGATAAGTGCTTCTAGTTTGTTTTCTGTTTTTTCTGTCCAGCTTGCTATTAACTTTTGCTGGAAGCTCTGAGAAGCAAAGGGGTGCACCGCCGTGCTGTTAGTTCGGCACGGTGGGTCTTTTTGCCCCTTTGCGTGGTTTTCGTTTTAGGGTTTTTTGTAGACTGCATAGTTCTCTTTGCTATCCTCGCTCTGTCTAGAATATCGGGCCTCACTTTGCTGAATCTATTTCATTCCTACGTTTGTCTTTTCATCTTGCTAACAGTCATTATATGTGGGGGCTGCCTATTCCTTTGGGGTATTTCTCTGAGGTAAGTCAGGCTTGTATTTCTATCTTCAGGCTAGTCAGCTCCTCAGGCAGTGCCGAGTTGCATAGGTAGTGATAGGCGCAATCCACTGCTGCTTATAGTTGTGTGAGGATAGATCAGGTACTGCAGTCTACAGAGATTCCACGTCTCAGAGCTCGTCCTATTGTTTTTGGTTATTGCCAGATCTCTGTATGTGCGCTGATTACTGCACGCTGTGTTGCCTGATTGCCAGCCATAACAGTACAAGGAGCCACACCAATGATTCCCAATAGAGGGAAAAAAGAAATCCTGACATCATTTTTTTTTCTTAGCTCTGTCTTCAGTCTTTTTTTTCCCCTAGACATTAGAGTGCTTCAGGACACAGCTGTGGACATGGATATTCAGGCTCTGTGCTCCTCAATGGATAATCTCGTTGTAAATGTACAAAAGATTCAAGATACTATTGATCAGAAATCGATGCTAGAACCAAGAATTCCGATTCCTGATTTGTTTTTTGGTGACAGAACTAAGTTCCTGAGCTTCAGAAATAATTGTAAGCTATTTTTGGCCTTGAAACCTCATTCTTCTGGTAATCCTATTCAACAGGTTTTGATTATTATTTCTTTTTTGCGCGGCGACCCACAGGACTGGGCGTTTTCTCTTGCACCAGGAGATTCTGCATTGAGTAATGTTGATGCATTTTTCCAGGCGCTGGGATTGCTTTACGATGAGCCTAATTCAGTGGATCAGGCTGAGAAAAATCTGCTGGCTTTATGCCAGGGTCAGGATGATGTAGAAGTATATTGTCAGAAATTTAGGAAGTGGTCAGTACTCACTCTGTGGAATGAATCTGCACTAGCGGCTTTGTTCAGAAAGGGTCTCTCTGAAGCTCTTAAGGATGTAATGGTGGGATTTCCTATGCCTGCTGGTTTGAATGAGTCTATGTCCTTGGCCATTCAGATCGGTCGTCGCTTGCGCGAGCGTAAATCTGTGCACCATCTGGCGGTATTGTCTGAGAGTAAACCTGAGCCTATGCAGTGCGACAGGACTATGACTAAAGTAGAACGGCAAGAACACAGACGTCTGAACAGACTGTGTTTCTATTGTGGTGATTCTACTCATGCTATTTCTAATTGTCCTAAACGCACTAGGCGGTTCGATAGCTCTGCCGTTATTGGTACTGTACAGTCCAAATTCCTTTTGTCCATTACCTTAATGTGCTCTTTGTCATCGTATTCTGTCATGGCGTTTGTGGATTCAGGCGCTGCCCTGAATCTGATGGATTTGGATTATGCTAAACGTTGTGGATTTTTCTTGGAGCCTTTGCGGTGTCCTATTCCGTTGAGAGGAATTGATGCTACACCTTTGGCCAAGAATAAGCCTCAGTACTGGGCCCAGCTGACCATGTGCATGGCTCCTGCACATCAGGAAGTTATTCGCTTTCTGGTACTGCATAATTTGCATGATGTGGTCGTGTTGGGGTTGCCATGGCTACAAACCCATAATCCAGTATTGGATTGGAACTCTATGTCGGTAACCAGCTGGGGTTGTCAGGGAGTACATGGTGATGTTCCATTTTTGTCTATTTCGTCATCCATTCCTTCTGACATCCCAGAGTTCTTGTCGGACTTTCAGGATGTATTTGAAGAGTCCAAGTCTGATGCCCTACCTCCGCATAGGAATTGTGATTGTGCTATCGATTTGATTCCTGGTAGTAAATTCCCTAAGGGTCGTTTATTTAATTTGTCCGTACCTGAACACAACGCTATGCGCAGTTATGTGAAGGAGTCCCTGGAGAAGGGACATATTCGCCCATCGTCGTCACCATTGGGAGCAGGGTTCTTTTTTGTAGCCAAGAAGGATGGTTCGCTAAGACCGTGTATTGATTACCGCCTTCTTAATAAGATCACTGTTAAGTTTCAGTATCCCTTGCCATTGATTTCTGACTTGTTTGCTCGGATTAAGGGGGCTAGTTGGTTTACTAAGATTGATCTTCGTGGTGCGTATAATCTGGTGAGAATCAGGCAGGGAGATGAATGGAAAACGGCATTTAATACGCCCGAGGGTCATTTTGAGTATCTGGTGATGCCGTTCGGACTTGCCAATGCTCCATCTGTTTTTCAGTCTTTTATGCATGACATTTTCCGTGAGTATCTGGATAAATTCTTGATTGTTTACTTGGATGACATTTTGATCTTCTCAGATGATTGGGAGTCTCATGTGAAGCAAGTCAGAATGGTTTTCCAGGTACTGCGTGCTAATTCCTTGTTCGTGAAGGGATCAAAGTGTCTCTTCGGTGTGCAGAAAGTTTCATTTTTGGGGTTCATCTTTTCCCCTTCTACTATCGAGATGGATCCGGTTAAGGTTCAGGCCATCCAGGATTGGACTCAGCCGACATCTCTAAAAAGTCTGCAGAAATTCCTGGGCTTTGCTAATTTTTATCGTCGCTTCATCTGTAATTTTTCTAGCATTGCCAGACCATTGACCGATTTGACCAAGAAGGGTGCTGATTTGGTTAATTGGTCTTCTGCTGTCGTGGAAGCTTTTCAGGAGTTGAAGCGTCGTTTTTGCTGTGCCCCTGTGTTGTGTCAACCTGATGTTTCTCTTCCGTTCCAGGTCGAGGTTGATGCTTCTGAGATTGGTGCAGGGGCGGTTTTGTCACAGAGAGGTTCTGGTTGCTCAGTGTTCAAACCATGTGCTTTCTTTTCCAGGAAATTTTCTGCTGCTGAGCGTAATTATGATGTGGGCAACCGAGAGTTGCTGGCCATGAAGTGGGCATTCGAGGAGTGGCATCATTGGCTTGAGGGTGCTAAGCATCGCGTGGTGGTTTTGACTGATCATAAGAACCTTACTTATCTTGAGTCTGCCAAGCGCTTGAATCCTAGACAGGCCCGTTGGTCGTTATTTTTTGCTCGTTTTGATTTTGTGATTTCATACCTTCCGGGCTCTAAAAATGTGAAGGCGGATGCTCTGTCTAGGAGTTTTGTGCCCGACTCTCCGGGGTTATCTGAGCCGGCGAGTATCCTCAAGGAAGGAGTCATTGTGTCTGCCATCTCCCCTGATTTGCGGAGAGTGTTGCAGAAATTTCAGGCTAATAAACCTGATCGTTGTCCGGCCGAGAAACTGTTCGTCCCTGATAGGTGGACTAGTAAAGTTATCTCTGAACTTCATTGTTCGGTGCTGGCCGGTCATCCAGGAATCTGTGGTACCAGGGAGTTAGTTGCTAGATCCTTCTGGTGGCCGTCTCTGTCACGGGATGTGCGTGCTTTTGTGCAGTCCTGTGGAATTTGTGCTAGGGCTAAGCCCTGCTGTTCACGTGCCAGTGGGTTTCTTTTGCCCTTGCCGGTCCCGAAGAGGCCTTGGACACATATTTCGATGGATTTCATTTCTGATCTTCCCGTTTCTCAAAAAATGTCGGTCATTTGGGTGGTCTGTGATCGCTTTTCTAAAATGGTCCATCTGGTGCCCTTGGTTAAATTGCCTTCCTCCTCTGATTTGGTGCCTTTGTTCTTCCAGCATGTGGTTCGTTTACATGGCATTCCTGAGAATATTGTTTCTGACAGAGGTTCCCAGTTTGTCTCGAGGTTCTGGCGAGCCTTTTGTGGTAGGATGGGCATTGACCTATCTTTCTCCTCGGCCTTCCATCCTCAGACTAATGGCCAGACCGAACGAACCAATCAGACCTTGGAAACATATCTGAGATGTTTTGTTTCCGCTGACCAGGATGATTGGGTGTCATTTTTGCCGTTGGCTGAGTTCGCCCTTAATAATCGGGCCAGCTCGGCTACCTTGGTCTCTCCATTTTTCTGCAATTCTGGGTTCCATCCTCGTTTCTCTTCAGGACAGGTTGAGTCTTCGGACTGTCCTGGCGTGGATTCTGTGGTGGACAGGTTGCAGCAGATCTGGACTCAGGTAGTGGACAATTTGACCTTGTCCCAGGAGAAGGCTCAGCTTTTCGCTAATCGCAGACGCCGTGTGGGACCCCGACTTCGTGTTGGGGATCTGGTTTGGTTATCTTCTCGTCATATTCCTATGAAGGTTTCCTCTCCTAAATTTAAACCTCGTTTTATTGGTCCGTATAGGATTTCTGAGATTCTCAATCCGGTGTCTTTTCGTCTGACCCTCCCAGACTCCTTTACTCCATACATAATGTATTCCATAGGTCGTTGTTGAGGAGATACGTGGCACCTATGGTTCCATCTGTGGAGCCTCCTGCCCCTGTTTTGGTGGAGGGGGAATTGGAGTATATTGTGGAGAAGATTTTGGATTCTCGTGTCTCTAGACGGAAACTCCAGTATCTGGTCAAATGGAAGGGTTATGCTCAGGAAGATAATTCCTGGGTTTTTGCCTCTGATGTCCATGCCCCAGATCTTGTTCGTGCCTTTCATGTGGCTCATCCTGGTCGGCCTGGGGGTTCTGGTGAGGGTTCGGTGACCCCTCCTCAAGGGGGGGGTACTGTTGTGAATTCTGTGGCTGAGTTCACTTCTGTGGTCACAAGTGGTATTGCAGTCTCTGGGCTTCCTCCCTCAGGTGTTTTGGTGAGCTCGTTGGCTGCCTTGTTATTTAGCTCCACCTGAGTCTGTCTTCCTTGCTCCTTGTCAATGTTCCAGTGTTGGATCTGAGCTACTGCATCTTTCCTTGGGCCTGCTGCTCTGCTAGATAAGTGCTTCTAGTTTGTTTTCTGTTTTTTCTGTCCAGCTTGCTATTAACTTTTGCTGGAAGCTCTGAGAAGCAAAGGGGTGCACCGCCATGCTGTTAGTTCGGCACGGTGGGTCTTTTTGCCCCTTTGCGTGGTTTTCGTTTTAGGGTTTTTTGTAGACTGCATAGTTCTCTTTGCTATCCTCGCTCTGTCTAGAATATCGGGCCTCACTTTGCTGAATCTATTTCATTCCTACGTTTGTCTTTTCATCTTGCTAACAGTCATTATATGTGGGGGCTGCCTATTCCTTTGGGGTATTTCTCTGAGGTAAGTCAGGCTTGTATTTCTATCTTCAGGCTAGTCAGCTCCTCAGGCAGTGCCGAGTTGCATAGGTAGTGATAGGCGCAATCCACTGCTGCTTATAGTTGTGTGAGGATAGATCAGGTACTGCAGTCTACAGAGATTCCACGTCTCAGAGCTCGTCCTATTGTTTTTGGTTATTGCCAGATCTCTGTATGTGCGCTGATTACTGCACGCTGTGTTGCCTGATTGCCAGCCATAACAGGAGACAAACTGAGAAAAAAAAATCCAGAAAATCACATTGTCTGTTTTTTTATCATTTTTTTGCATATTATGGTGGAAAATAAGTATTTGGTCAGAAACAAAATTTCATCTCAATACTTTGTAATATATCCTTTGTTGGCAATGACAGAGGTCAAACGTTTTCTGTAAGTCTTCACAAGGTTGCCACACACTGTTGTTGGTATGTTGGCCCATTCCTCCATGCAGATCTCCTCTAGAGCAGTGATGTTTTTCGCTTTTCGCTTGGCAACACGGACTTTCAACTCCCTCCAAAAATTTTCTATAGGGTTGAGATCTGGAGACTGGCTAGGCCACTCCAGGACCTTGAAATGCTTCTTACGAAGCCACTCCTTCGTTGCCCTGGCGGTGTGCTTTGGATCATTGTCATGTTGAAAGACCCAGCCACGTTTCATCTTCAATGCCCTTGCTGATGGAAGGAGGTTTGCACTCAAAATCTCACGATACATGGCCCCATTCATTCTTTCATGTACCTGTTATGGACCTGGTGGTTAGGAGCACACGGAATGACCTGATGGTTAAACTAACACAGGACAAGCTCTGGGAAGTGGGAGCTCTGCTGACCGCAACCCCTAATCCTATCACACACACTAGAAATAGCCGTGGAGCGTACCTAACTCTGCCTAGACGCCTCTTCACAGCCTAAGAGCTAACTACCCCTAGAGAAAGGAAATAAAGCCTACCTTGCCTCAGAGAAATTCCCCAAAGGAAAAGGCAGCCCCCCACAAATATTGACTAGGAGTTAAGATGAAAGTCACAAACACAGGAATGAAACAAGTTTCAGCAAAGGGAGGCTAGACTTACTAAACAGACTGAGGATAGGAAAGGCTTATTCTTGGCCAAAGGCGTAGCATCAATTCCTCTCAATGGAATAGGATACTGCAAGGGTTCCAAGAAAAAACCACAGCGCCTGGCAAACTCTAAGTCCATCAAATTCAGGGCAGCACCTGAATCCACAAATGCCATAACAGAATAAGACGACAAAGAGCAAATCAGAGTAACGGACAAAAGAAATTTAGACTGTACCGTACCAATGGTGGCAGACCTAGCGAACCGCTTAGTGCGCTTAGGACAATCGGAGATAGCATGAGTGGAGTCACCACAGTAAAAACACAGCCCATTCTGACGTCTGTGTTCTTGCCGTTTAGCTCTGGTCAAAGTCCTATCACATTGCATAGGCTCAGGCCTCTGCTCAGAGAATACCGCCAAATGGTGCACAGCTTTGCGCTCACGCAAGCGCCGATCGATCTGAATGGCCAAGGACATAGACTCATTCAGACCAGCAGGCGTGGGAAATCCCACCATGACATCCTTAAGGGCTTCAGAAAGACCCTTTCTGAAAATTGCCGCCAGGGCACACTCATTCCACTGAGTAAGCACAGACCACCTTCTAAACTTCTGACAATATACCTCCGCTTCATCCTGACCCTGACACAAAGCCAGCAAGATTTTCTCTGCCTGATCCACTGAATTAGGTTCATGATAAAGCAATCCAAGCGCCAGAAAAAATGCATCTACATCACGCAATGCAGGATCTCCTGGCGCAAGGGAAAATGCCCAGTCTTGAGGGTCACCACGCAACAAAGAAATAATGATTTTTACTTGCCGAACGGGGTCACCAGAGGAGCGGGGTTTCAAAGCAAGAAACAGTTTACAATTATTTTTGAAATTCAGGAACTTAGATCTATCCCCAGAAAACAAATCAGGAATTGGAATTCTAGGCTCTAACATCGGATTCTGAACTACAAAATCTTGAATGCTTTGTACCCTTGCAGTGAGATGATCCACAGAAGAGGACAGACCTTGAATGTCCATATCTACACCTGTGTCCTGAACCACCCAGAGGTTAAGGGGAAAAAAAAGACAAAACACACTGCAGAGAAAAAAAAATGGTCTCAGAACTTCTCTTATCCCTCTATTGAGATGCATTAACACATTGGGCCAGCTGTACTGTTATGGACCTGGTGGTTAGGAGCACACGGAATGACCTGATGGTTAAACTAACACAGGACAAGCTCTGGGAAGTGGGAGCTCTGCTGACCGCAATCCCTAATCCTATCACACACACTAGAAATAGCCGTGGAGCGTACCTAACTCTGCCTAGACGCCTCTTCACAGCCTAAGAGCTAACTACCCCTAGAGAAAGGAAATAAAGCCTACCTTGCCTCAGAGAAATTCCCCAAAGGAAAAGGCAGCCCCCCACAAATATTGACTAGGAGTTAAGATGAAAGTCACAAACACAGGAATGAAACAAGTTTCAGCAAAGGGAGGCCAGACTTACTAAACAGACTGAGGATAGGAAAGGCTTATTCTTGGCCAAAGGCGTAGCATCAATTCTTCTCAATGGAATAGGATACTGCAAGGGTTCCAAGAAAAAACCACAGCGCCTGGCAAACTCTAAGTCCATCAAATTCAGGGCAGCACCTGAATCCACAAATGCCATAACAGAATAAGACGACAAAGAGCAAATCAGAGTAACGGACAAAAGAAATTTAGACTGTACCGTACCAATGGTGGCAGACCTAGCGAACCGCTTAGTGCGCTTAGGACAATCGGAGATAGCATGAGTGGAGTCACCACAGTAAAAACACAGCCCATTCTGACGTCTGTGTTCTTGCCGTTTAGCTCTGGTCAAAGTCCTATCACATTGCATAGGCTCAGGCCTCTGCTCAGAGAATACCGCCAAATGGTGCACAGCTTTGCGCTCACGCAAGCGCCGATCGATCTGAATGGCCAAGGACATAGACTCATTCAGACCAGCAGGCGTGGGAAATCCCACCATGACATCCTTAAGGGCTTCAGAAAGACCCTTTCTGAAAATTGCCGCCAGGGCACACTCATTCCACTGAGTAAGCACAGACCACTTTCTAAACTTCTGACAATATACCTCCGCTTCATCCTGACCCTGACACAAAGCCAGCAAGATTTTCTCTGCCTGATCCACTGAATTAGGTTCATGATAAAGCAATCCAAGCGCCAGAAAAAATGCATCTACATCACGCAATGCAGGATCTCCTGGCGCAAGGGAAAATGCCCAGTCTTGAGGGTCACCACGCAACAAAGAAATAATGATTTTTACTTGCCGAACGGGGTCACCAGAGGAGCGGGGTTTCAAAGCAAGAAACAGTTTACAATTATTTTTGAAATTCAGGAACTTAGATCTATCCCCAGAAAACAAATCAGGAATTGGAATTCTAGGCTCTAACATCGGATTCTGAACTACAAAATCTTGAATGCTTTGTACCCTTGCAGTGAGATGATCCACAGAAGAGGACAGACCTTGAATGTCCATATCTACACCTGTGTCCTGAACCACCCAGAGGTTAAGGGGAAAAGAAAGACAAAACACACTGCAGAGAAAAAAAAATGGTCTCAGAACTTCTCTTATCCCTCTATTGAGATGCATTAACACATTGGGCCAGCTGTACTGTTATGGACCTGGTGGTTAGGAGCACACGGAATGACCTGATGGTTAAACTAACACAGGACAAGCTCTGGGAAGTGGGAGCTCTGCTGACCGCAATCTCTAATCCTATCACACACACTAGAAATAGCCGTGGAGCGTACCTAACTCTGCCTAGACGCCTCTTCACAGCCTAAGAGCTAACTACCCCTAGAGAAAGGAAATAAAGCCTACCTTGCCTCAAAGAAATTCCCCAAAGGAAAAGGCAGCCCCCCACAAATATTGACTGTGAGTTAAGATGAAAGTCACAAACACAGGAATGAAACAAGTTTCAGCAAAGGGAGGCCAGACTTACTAAACAGACTGAGGATAGAAAAGGTATCTTTGCGGTCAGCACAAAAGACTACAAAAAGAGCACGCAGAGTGTGCAAAAAGACCCCCGCACCGACTCACGGTGCGGAGGTGCCACTCTGCATCCCAGAGCTTCCAGCTAGCAAGGCAAAATCATGATAGCAAGCTGGACAAGAAAACAAAGAACAACAAATAAACTAGCAGGGACTTAGCTTCTGCTGGAGTAGACAGGTCACCAGAAAGATCCAAGAGCGAACTGAACCAGTACTAGAACATTGACAACTGGCATGGAGTAACGATCTGAGTGGAGTTAAATAGAGCAGCCAGCCAAAGGATAAACTAGGTCACCTGTGGAAGGAACCTCAGAACCAGCAGCTCCACTCACAGCCACCAGAGGGAGTCCATGGACAGAACTCGCCGAAGTACCATTCATGACCACAGGAGGGAGTTCGATAACAGAATTCACAACAGTACCCCCCCCTTGAGGAGGGGTCACCGAACCCTCACCAGAGCCCCCAGGCCGATCAGGACGAGCCAAATGAAAGGCACGAACCAGATCGGCAGCATGAACATCAGAGGCAACAACCCAGGAATTATCTTCCTGACCATAACCCTTCCACTTGACCAGGTACTGGATTTTCCGTCTCGAAATACGAGAATCCAAAATCTTCTCCACCACATACTCCAACTCCCCCTCGACCAACACCGGGGCAGGAGGGTCAACGGAGGGAACCATAAGCGCCACGTATCTCCGCAATAACGACCTATGGAACACATTATGGATGGCAAGAGAAGCTGGAAGGGCCAAACGAAATTACACAGGATTGAGAACTTCAGAAATCTTATAAGGACCAATGAAACGAGGCATAAACTTAGGAGAGGAAACCTTCATAGGAACATAACGAGACGACAACCAAAGCAAATCCCCAACACGAAGTCGGGGACCAACACAGCGATGGCAGTTAGCGAAACGTTGAGCCTTCTCCTGGGACAATGTCAAATTGTCCACTACGTGAGTCCAAATTTGCTGCAATCTGTCCACCACAGAATCCACACCAGGACAGTCCGAAGGCTCAACCTGCCCTGAAGAAAAACGAGGATGGAAACCAGAATTACAGAAAAAAGGCGAAACCAAAGTAGCCGAGCTGGCCCGATTATTAAGGGCGAACTCAGCCAAAGGCAAGAAGGACACCCAATCATCCTGATCAGCAAAAACGAAGCATCTCAGATATGTTTCCAAAGTCTGATTGGTTCGTTCGGTTTGGCCATTTGTCTGAGGATGGAAAGCCGAAGAAAAAGACAAATCAATGCCCATCTTAGCACAAAATGACCGCCAAAACCTCGAAACAAACTGGGAACCTCTGTCCTAGACGATGCCATGCAAACGAACCACATGCTGGAAAAATAATGGCACCAAATCAGAGGAGGAAGGCAATTTAGACAAGGGTACCAAATGGACCATCTTAGAGAAACGATCACAAACCACCCACATGACCGACAGCCTTTGAGAGACAGGGAGATCGGAAATAAAATCCATGGAAATATGCGTCCAGGGCCTCTTCGGGAACGGCAAGGGCAAAAGCAACCCACTGGCATGAGAACAGCAGGGCTTAACCCGAGCACAAGTCCCACAGGACTGCACAAAAGAACGCACATCCCGTGACAAAGAAGGCCACCAAAAGGATCTAGCCACCAAATCTCTGGTACCAAAGATTCCAGGATGACCAGCTAACACCGAACAATGAACCTCAAAGATAACTCTACTAGTCCATCTATCAGGGACAAACAGTTTCTCCGCTGGACAACGGTCAGGTCTATCAGCCTGAAATTTCTGCAGCACCCGCCGCAAATCAGGGGAGATGGCAGACAAAATTACCCCCTCTTTGAGAATACCAGCCGGCTCAGGAACACCCGGAGAGTCAGGCACAAAACTCCTTGAAAGGGCATCAGCCTTCACATTCTTAGAGCCCGGAAGGTATGAAACCACAAAATCGAAACGGGAGAAAAACAGCGACCATCGAGCCTGTCTAGGATTCAACCATTTGGCAGACTCGAGATAAGTCAAATTCTTGTGATCAGTCAAGACCACCACGCGATGCTTGGCTCCTTCAAGCCAATGTCGCCACTCCTCGAATGCCCACTTCATAGCCAACAACTCTCGATTGCCAACATCATAATTGCGCTCAGCAGGCGAGAACTTTCTAGAAAAGAAAGCATATGGTTTCATCACCGAGCCATCAGAACTTCTTTGAGATAAAACAGCCCCTGCTCCAATCTCAGAAGCATCAACCTCGACCTGAAACGGGAGCGAAACATCTGGCTGGCACAACACAGGGGCAGAAGAAAAACGACGCTTCAACTCCTGAAAAGCCTCAACTGCCGCAGAGGACCAATTGACCACATCAGCACCTTTCTTGGTCAAATCAGTCAACGGTTTAACAACACTAGAAAAATTAGCGATGAAGCGACGGTAAAAATTAGCAAAGCCCAGGAACTTCTGCAGGCTCTTCACAGATGTAGGCTGAGTCCAATCATAAATGGCCTGAACTTTAACAGGGTCCATCTCGATAGTAGAAGGGGAAAAAATGAAACCCAAAAATGAAACCTTCTGAACTCCGAAGAGACATTTAGACCCCTTCACAAACAAGGAATTCGCACGAAGGACCTGGAACACCATTCTGACCTGCCTCACATGAGACTCCCAATCATCCGGAAAGACCAAAATATCATCCAAATATACAATCATGAATCTATCCAGGTATTTTCGGAAGATGTCATGCATAAAGGACTGAAACACAGATGGAGCATTAGAAAGCCCGAATGGCATCACCAGGTACTCAAAATGGCCCTCGGGCGTATTAAATGCTGTTTTCCATTCATCGCCCTGTTTAATTCGCACAAGATTATACGCCCCTCGAAGATCTATGTTGGTGAACCAACTAGCCCCCTTAATCCGAGCAAACAAATCAGACAGTAGCAGCAAAGGGTACTGAAATTTGACCGTGATCTTATTAAGAAGGCGGTAATCAATACAAGGTCTCAAAGAACCATCCTTCTTGGCCACAAAAAAGAACCCTGCTCCCAACGGTGATGACGACGGGCGAATATGCCCTTTCTCCAAGGACTCCTTTATATAACTCCGCATAGCAGCGTGCTCTGGCACAGATAAATTGAACAGTCGGCCCTTAGGAAACTTACTACCAGGAATCAAATTAATAGCACAATCGCAATCCCTATGAGGAGGTAGGGCACTGGATTTGGGCTCATCAAATACATCCCGGTAATCCGACAAAAACTCAGGGACTTCAGAAGGAGTGGAAGACGAAATTGACAGCAATGGAACATCACCATGTACCCCTTGACAACCCCAGCTGGACACAGGCATTGATTTCCAATCCAACACTGGATTATGGACCTGTAGCCAAGGCAAACCCAAAACGACCACATCATGCAGATTATGCAACACCAAAAAGCGAATATCCTCCTGATGTGCAGGAGCCATGCACATGGTCAATTGAGTCCAGTACTGAGGCTTATTCTTGGCCAAAGGCGTAGCATCAATTCCTCTCAATGGAATAGGATACTGCAAGGGTTCCAAGAAAAAACCACAGCGCCTGGCAAACTCTAAGTCCAGCAAATCAGAGTAACGGACAAAAGAAATTTAGACTGTACCGTACCAATGGTGGCAGACCTAGCGAACCGCTTAGTGCGCTTAGGACAATCGGAGATAGCATGAGTGGAGTCACCACAGTAAAAACACAGCCCATTCTGACGTCTGTGTTCTTGCCGTTTAGCTCTGGTCAAAGTCCTATCACATTGCATAGGCTCAGGCCCCTGCTCAGAGAATACCGCCAAATGGTGCACAGCTTTGCGCTCACGCAAGCGCCGATCGATCTGAATGGCCAAGGACATAGACTTATTCAGACCAGCAGGCGTGGGAAATCCCTCCATAACATCCTTAAGGGTTTCAGAAAGACCCTTTCTGAAAATTGCCGCCAGGGCACACTCATTCCACTGAGTAAGCACAGACCACTTTCTAAACTTCTGACAATATACCTCCGCTTCATCCTGACCCTGACACAAAGCCAGCAAGATTTTCTCTGCCTGATCCACTGAATAAGGTTCATCATAAAGCAATCCAAGCGCCAGAAAAAACGCATCTACATCACGCAATGCAGGATCTCCTGGCGCAAGGGAAAATGCCCAGTCTTGAGGGTCACCACGCAACAAAGAAATAATGATTTTTACTTGCCGAATGGGATCACTAGAGGAGCGGGGTTTCAAAGCAAGAAACAGTTTACAATTATTTTTGAAATTCAGGAACTTAGATCTATCTCCAGAAAACAAATCAGGAATTGGAATTCTAGGCTCTAACATCGGATTCTGAACTACAAAATCTTGAATGCTTTGTACCCTTGCAGTGAGATGATCCACAGAAGAGGACAGACCTTGAATGTCCATATCTACACCTGTGTCCTGAACCACCCAGAGGTAAAGGGGAAAAGAAAGACAAAACACACTGCAGAGAAAAAAAAATGGTCTCAGAACTTCTCTTATCCCTCTATTGAGATGCATTAACACTTTGGGCCAGCTGTACTGTTATGGACCTGGTGGTTAGGAGCACACGGAATGACCTGATGGTTAAACTAACACAGGACAAGCTCTGGGAAGTGGGAGCTCTGCTGACCGCAATCCCAAATCCTATCACACACACTAGAAATAGCCGTGGAGCGTACCTAACTCTGCCTAGACGCCTCTTCACAGCCTAAGAGCTAACTACCCCTAGAGAAAGGAAATAAAGCCTACCTTCCCTCAGAGAAATTCCCCAAAGGAAAAGGCAGCCCCCCACAAATATTGACTGTGAGTTAAGATGAAAGTCACAAACACATGAATGAAACAAGTTTCAGTAAAGGGAGGCCAGACTTACTAAACAGACTGAGGATAGAAAAGGTATCTTTGCGGTCAGCACAAAAAACTACAAAAAGAGCACGCAGAGTGTGCAAAAAGACCCCCGCACCGACTCACGGTGCGGAGGTGCCACTCTGCATCCCAGAGCTTCCAGCTAGCAAGGCAAAATCATGATAGCAAGCTGGACAAGAAAACAAAGAACAACAAATAAACTAGCAGGGACTTAGCTTCTGCTGGAGTAGACAGGTCACCAGAAAGATCCAAGAGCTAACTGAACCAGTACTAGAACATTGACAGCTGGCATGGAGTAACGATCTGAGTGGAGTTAAATAGAGCAGCCAGCCAAAGGATAAACTAGGTCACCTGTGGAAGGAACCTCAGAACCAGCAGCTCCACTCACAGCCACCAGAGGGAGTCCATGGACAGAACTCGCCGAAGTACCATTCATGACCACAGGAGGGAGTTCGATAACATAATTCACAACAGTACCCGGATCACTCGTCCTGGCCCCTTTGCAGAGAAACAGCCCCAAAGCATGATGTTTCCACCACCATGCTTTACAGTAGGTATGGTGTTTGATGGATGCAACTCAGTATTCTTTTTCCTCCAAACACGACAAGTTGTGTTTCTACCAAACAGTTCCAGTTTGGTTTCATCAGACCATAGGACATTCTCCCAAAACTCCTCTGGATCATCCAAATGCTCTCTAGCAAACTTCAGACGGGCCCGGACATGTACTGGCTTAAGCAGTGGGACACGTCTGGCAATGCAGGATCTGAGTCCATGGTGGCGTAGTGTGTTACTTATGGTAGGCCTTGTTACATTGGTCCCAGCTCTCTGCAGTTCATTCACTAGGTCCCCCCGCGTGGTTCTGGGATTTTTGCTCACCGTTCTTGTGATCATTCTGACCCCACGGGGTGGGATATTGCGTGGAGCCCCAGATCGAGGGAGATTATCAGTGGTCTTGTATGTCTTCCATTTTCTAATTATTGCTCCCACTGTTGATTTCTTCACTCCAAGCTGGTTGGCTATTGCAGATTCAGTCTTCCCAGCCTGGTGCAGGGCTACAATTTTGTTTCTGGTGTCCTTTGACAGCTCTTTGGTCTTCACCATAGTGGAGTTTGGAGTCAGACTGTTTGAGGGTGTGCACAGGTGTCTTTTTATACTGATAACAAGTTTAAACAGGTGCCATTACTACAGGTAATGAGTGGAGGAAAGAGGAGACTCTTAACCCCTTACCGGCATCGGACGTACTATACCGTCCGATGCCGGCTCCCCTGCTTTGATGCAGGGCTCCGCGGTGAGCCCGCACCAAAGCCGGGACATGTCAGCTGTTTTGAACAGCTGACATGTGCCCGTAATAGGCGCGGGCAGAATCGCGATCTGCCCGCACCTATTAACTAGTTAAATGCCGCTGTCAAACGCAGACAGCGGCATTTAACTACCGCTTCCGGCCGGGCGGCCGGAAATGACGTCATCGCCGAACCCCGTCACATGATCGGGGGTCGGCGATGCTTGTGAATGGTAACCATAGAGGTCCTTGAGACCTCTATGGTTACTGATTGCCCGTCGCTGTGAGCGCCACCCTGTGGTCGGCGCTCACAGCACACGTGCAATTCTGCTACATAGCAGCGATCAGCAGATCGCTGCTATGTAGCAGAGCCGATCGGGTTGTGCCTGCTTCTAGCCTCTCATGGAGGCTATTGAAGCATGGCAAAAGTTAAAAAAAAAAGTTTAAAAAAATGTGAAAAAAATAAAAAAAAATAAAAGTTTAAATCACCCCCTTTTCGCCCCAATCAAAATAAATCAATAAAAAAAAATCAAATCTACGCATATTTGGTATCGCCGCGCTCAGAATCGCCCGATCTATCAATTAAAAAAAAGTATTAACCTGATCGCTAAACAGCGTAGCGGGAAAAAAACTCGAAACGCCAGAATTACGTTTTTTTGGTCGCCGCGACATTGCATTAAAATGCAATAACGGGCGATAAAAAGAACGTATCTGCACCGAAATGCTATCATTAAAAACGTAATCTCGGCATGCAAAAAATAAGCCCTCAACCGACCCCAGATGATGAAAAATGGAGACGCTACGAGTATCGGAAAATGGCGCAATTTTTTTTTTTTTTTTTTTTTAGCAAAGTTTGGAATTTTTTTTTCACCACTTAGATAAAAAATAACCTAGTAATGTTTGGTGTCTATGAACTCGTAATGACCTGGAGAATCATAATGGCAGGTTAGTTTTAGCATTTAGTGAACCTAGCAAAAAAGCCAAACAAAAAACCAATGTGGGATTGCACTTTTTTTGCAATTTCACCGCACTTGGAATTTTTTTCCCATTTTCTAGTACACGACATGCTAAAATCAATGATGTCATTCAAAAGTACAACTCGTCCCGCAAAAAATAAGCCCTCACATGGCCAAATTGACGGAAAAATAAAAAAGTTATGGCTCTGGGAAGGAGGGGAGCGAAAAACGAACACGGAAAAACGAAAAATCCCCCGGTCATGAAGGGGTTAAAGAAGAAGTTACAGTTCTGTGAGAGCCAGAAATCTTGATTGTTTGTTTCTGACCGAATACTTATTTTCCACCATAATATGCAAATAAAATGATAAAAAAACAGACAATGTAATTTTTCTGGATTTTTTTTTCTCAGTTTGTCTCCCATAGTTGAGGTCTACCTATGATGTAAATTACAGACGCCTCTCATCTTTTTAAGTGGTGGAACTTGCACTATTGCTGACTGACTAAATACTTTTTTGCCCCACTGTATAATGGGCCCCATGATGCCCCAGTATATAATGGGCCCCATATATTGCTCCAAACTTGAAAAAACAAAAATGAAATACTCACCTTTCCTTGCTAGCCGCTGCTCTGCTCCAGACTCCTCAGCGTCAGTGTCTTCCATCTCTCTGCACTGTGACTGTTCAGAGTAGAACACCCACACTAGTGACATCATTGCGCCCTCTGACCTGACACAGTCAGAAGACACGGAAGATGCCGTAGCGGAGGAGCTGGGAGAGGTAACTATCGCAAGTGCCGGGACCCTGAGCAAGCAAGAAGCATTTCAGTTCCACAGAAGAGAAATGTTCTGTTATGGATCCGAAATGTTGTGAAATGGGCCAATAAATAAATTTAAAAAAAATATATATATACAGTAAACATAATAAGTAAACATAATAAGAGCAGATACTGACACAAGGAGAAGTATACGCAGCAAACATAGTTACACAATATATATTGTGTTAAGGAATATAGAGTGGAGCTGTGTATATATTGTATATACTATATAGTGTAGAGATGTGCCAGTGTAGGTAGCGTGAATTCCACACTATATACTATATACACAGCAGCATGCTATATAAACATCTGTATATTATTGTTGTGAATTCAGCTTTTGGGCTCCCTCCGGTGGTTGTAGAGGGTAATGCAGTTGTGCCTGGACTGCAGGAGTGGACATGTGTATCTACTAATTGCAAAACTGACTGGGGTATACAGCTTTGCAGGACTCTTTAGTCAGTGCCAGTTGTTCATTGTTTTTGCAGGATTCTCTTCCCTGCTGGTCTCTCCAGTTTGCTGTGCTTTTCTACAAAGATAAGTCCTGGCTTTGTTTTTGCTGTCCACCTGCTGTGGACCTTATAGTTCTGTGCATATTCATGTTTTTGTCTTGTCCAGTTTTGTCTGTGAAGGATTTTTTGCAGCCTAGCTATTTCTCTGGAGATGCAGATATACCCCCCATGTCTTTAGTCAGATGTGGTGATTCGCATCTTCTGTGGTGGATATTTTCTAGTGTTTTTATACTGACCGCATAGTACTCTGTTCTATTCTTTCTTTTTAGCTAGTATGGCCTCCTATGCTAAAATCTGATTTCATATCTGCGTATGTTATTTCCCTCTCCTCTCACAGTCAATATTTGTGGGGGGCTATCTATCCTTTGGGGATTTTCTCTGAGGCAAGATAGGTTTCCTGTTTCTGTCTTTAGGGGAAGTTAGATCTTAGGCTGTGCCGAGGGGTCTAGGGAGTGTTAGGTACCCCCCACGGCTACTTCTAGTTACTAGAGTTGAGCGACCTTGACCTTTTTAGAGTCGAGCCGGGTTTCGCGAAACCCGACTATCTCAAAAGTCGGGTCGAGTGAAATCGGCCGATTATGACGTAAAGTCGGGATCGACCGAAACACGAAACCCAATGCAAGTCAATGGGGCAGCATAGTCGGCAGTGAGCGGGGACCAGGAAAACACCTAGAGTGCCCATTTTAATGTCAAAACCATCCATTCTTCTTAATGAAGCTTGTCAAGCGTAATTTACCTTATAATAATTGGAAGGCATTTGAAATTGGGGGTCATTTGGCTAAAGTTGTGGTGGGTAGGGCTGGTTCAAGTAATTAGTGGGCCCAGGATATCTGGACCACGTCACGGCAGTGGAGCAGGGAGAGGTAAGTATTTCAACTTTGCAAGTGCTGTGAACCTGAGCAAGCAGGGGGGGCCCACTCGTTGGCATTGGCACTGGCACAGGGCCCCTCAAAGTACAGCGGTGTGTTTGCACGGCGGGGGCGCCACCCACCGGCAGCAACACTTTTGCGTACTATGAGAGGCCCTGTGCCAGTGACGTCGCCAACTAGTATTCCTCCCCCCACCTGATGAAGGAACCTGCACTTTCATCTGCACCTTCCTCTTTGTCCCCGTGTAAGGTGGTATGGTATGCGGGAAGAGCAACCTGACTTTCAGCAGGGTCACAATGTTGTTGTGTAGCGTGCACGGGGAATGTTGCGTTATGGGTCAATGTACCAGCAGACTTATCTATCACTGGCTGGGCAATGGGCAGGATGAGGAGGAAACACAGATATAGGCCCAAAGAATAAAGTTGGCTAAATGCAGTTCAAAATTGGTAACACAGGAATAACCAGGGGGCATTGCAGTGGAGGACAACTGGAATGAGAGGCTGACACAGAGAGTAGGCCCAAATCAGTAAGTAGTCGAAATGCAGTTCAAAATTGGCAACCGTAGTAAACAGGCGGCACAGCTTTGTTCAGTGGAGGAGAACAGCAAGGAGTGGCAGACACCGATAGTAGGCCCCAACCCAACTAGTAGGCCAAATGCAGTCTAACATTAACAACTACTTAACGAGCGCCTGAAAACGGAATTTCAGGACAGGAAACCAGGAGAACAGCAAGGAGTGGCAGACACCGATAGTAGGCCCCAAACCAACTAGTACGCCAAATGCAGCTGTTCCGTTTAACCACAATTTAATGAGAGCCTGAAGATAGAAGTTCAGGAAAGGCAACCTGGAGAACACCTTGGAGTGGAACACACCATCTCTCTACACCCCATACCCAATTTGTAGGCCTAATGCAGTGTAGTTTCCAAGAACTACTAAACGAGAGCCGGAAGATCGAAGCTCAGGAAAGGCAACCTGGAGAACACCTTGGAGTGGAACACACCATCTCTCTACACCCCATACCCAATTTGTAGGCCTAATGCAGCGTAGTTTCCAACAACTACTAAACGAGAGCATGAAGATCGAAGCATTGGCGAGGAAACCTGGGGAACACCTTGGAGTGGAACACACCATCTCTCTACACCCCATACCCAATTTGTAGGCCTAATGCAGCGTAGTTTCCAACAACTACTAAACGAGAGCCGGAAGATCGAAGCTCAGGAAAGGCAACCTGGAGAACACCTTGGAGTGGAACACACCATCTCTCTACACCCCATACCCAATTTGTAGGCCCAATGCAGCGTAGTTTCCAAGAACTACTAAACGAGAGCCGGAAGATCGAAGCTCAGGAAAGGCAACCTGGAGAACACCTTGGAGTGTAACAAACCCTCTCTCTACACCACGGAAGGGCTGATTCTTAGGAAGGAAGGCTGTCGGAAAGAAGCAGGGCGCGTCCGAGGGTGATTATATTCTTATTAGGTATATACTCACCCTCGGACGCGCTCTGCTTCTTTATTTGTAATGAATGTTTATTTGCAATGTGGTTTTGACTTACTCTATTTTTTTGGTAAATAATGATTTTATTATTTTCATTGTTTTGCATCTTCTTGGCAATAATATAAAGAAGACGCGACAGGACAACACTCGGTGGATGCCATATCTGTGTTTTAAATTGAAAAAAACTTTCAGTTAACTACTTGCAGGAGAAAGTTATTGTAGCTGGTGGCCATTTTTAGTACTGTACCAGATTTTTGTTGTATGTGTTTGTTTTTAATGTTAAAATGTCTGCATTTGATATCTCTCCAGTATTTTCTTTTTTATAAGCAAAATACTTATTTTTATATTTTCTGATGTTGGTTCCAGGGGTACACGGGCAGCAGTGGTGTGGTCAGTGGAGGCCTAGTGGAAGGAGTGACCGCAGACAGGCATCGAAGGCCTAAAGTAAAAAAATTGGGCTGGCTGTAGGCAATTTTAAATTGGTTCCAGGGGTACACGGGCAGCAGTGGTGTGGTCAGTGGAGGCATATTGTAAGGAGTGACCGCAGACAGGCATCGAAGGCCTAAAATAATAACACATGGCTGTAGGCAATTTTAAATTGGTTCCAGGGGTACACGGGCAGCAGTGGTGTGGTCAGTGGAGGCCTAGTGGAAGGAGTGACCGCAGACAGGCATCGAAGGCCTAAAGTAAAAAAATTGGGCTGGCTGTAGGCAATTTTAAATTGGTTCCAGGGGTACACGGGCAGCAGTGGTGTGGTCAGTGGAGGCCTAGTGGAAGGAGTGACCGCAGACAGGCATCGAAGGCCTAAAATAATAACACATGGCTGTAGGCAATTTTAAATTGGTTCCAGGGGTACACGGGCAGCAGTGGCCTGGTCAGTGTAGTAGTAGTAGAAAGAACGGACCGCAGACAGGCATCGAAGGCCTAAAATAAAAAAACTGGGCTGGCTGTAGGCAATTTTAAATTGGTTCCAGGGGTACACGGGCAGCAGTGGTGTGGTCAGTGGAGGCATATTGTAAGGAGTGACCGCAGACAGGCATCGAAGGCCTAAAATAATAACACATGGCTGTAGGCAATTTTAAATTGGTTCCAGGGGTACACGGGCAGCAGTGGTGTGGTCAGTGGAGGCCTAGTGGAAGGAGTGACCGCAGACAGGCATCGAAGGCCTAAAGTAAAAAAATTGGGCTGGCTGTAGGCAATTTTAAATTGGTTCCAGGGGTACACGGGCAGCAGTGGTGTGGTCAGTGGAGGCCTAGTGGAAGGAGTGACCGCAGACAGGCATCGAAGGCCTAAAATAATAACACATGGCTGTAGGCAATTTTAAATTGGTTCCAGGGGTACACGGGCAGCAGTGGCCTGGTCAGTGTAGTAGTAGTAGAAAGAATGGACCGCAGACAGGCATCGAAGGCCTAAAATAAAAAAATTGGGCTGGCTGTAGGCAATTTTAAATTGGTTCCAGGGGTACACGGGCAGCAGTGGTGTGGTCAGTGGAGGCATAGTGGAGGGAGTGACCGCAGACAGGCATCGAAGGCCTAAAGTAAAAAAATTGGGCTGGCTGTAGGCAATTTTAAATTGGTTCCAGGGGTACACGGGCAGCAGTGGTGTGGTCAGTGGAGGCCTAGTGGAAGGAGTGACCGCAGACAGGCATCGAAGGCCTAAAATAATAACACATGGCTGTAGGCAATGTTAAATTGGTTCCAGGGGTACATGGGCAGCAGTGGCCTGGTCAGTGTAGTAGTAGTAGAAAGAACGGACCGCAGACAGGCATCGAAGGCCTAAAATAAAAAAATTGGGCTGGCTGTAGGCAATTTTAAATTGGTTCCAGGGGTACACGGGCAGCAGTGGTGTGGTCAGTGGAGGCATATTGTAAGGAGTGACCGCAGACAGGCATCGAAGGCCTAAAATAATAACACATGGCTGTAGGCAATTTTAAATTGGTTCCAGGGGTACACGGGCAGCAGTGGCCTGGTCAGTGTAGTAGTAGTAGAAAGAATGGACCGCAGACAGGCATCGAAGGCCTAAAATAAAAAAATTGGGCTGGCTGTAGGCAATTTTAAATTGGTTCCAGGGGTACACGGGCAGCAGTGGTGTGGTCAGTGGAGGCATATTGTAAGGAGTGACCGCAGACAGGCATCGAAGGCCTAAAATAATAACACATGGCTGTAGGCAATTTTAAATTGGTTCCAGGGGTACACGGGCAGCAGTGGCCTGGTCAGTGTAGTAGTAGTAGAAAGAATGGACCGCAGACAGGCATCGAAGGCCTAAAATAAAAAAATTGGGCTGGCTGTAGGCAATTTTAAATTGGTTCCAGGGGTACACGGGCAGCAGTGGTGTGGTCAGTGGAGGCATAGTGGAAGGAGTGACCGCAGACAGGCTTCGAAGGCCTAACATAACAAAAATGTCAATACAATGGTATTGTCAGTGGCAGGCATTGAAGGATGTCAGCGCATAGACTAAACATTGGTGGAGCTGTGAGATAATTTTGCAAGTGGTAGAGCACTGTTTGAGCTGGGGGGGGGGAACTGTCTTGTGGCCGGCGGTACAGGCCCAGGGCCCCTCATATTACAACGGTGTGTCTGACGTTGGGTGCGCACCACCACCGCCAGAGACACTTTATTGTACTAGGAGGGACCCAGTGGCAGTGCCGTCGACCAAAAGCGGGCACACCCACCTCTTCAGACAAACAGCACTCTCACGGGTGCTGTCGCCAAGTGTCGATACCACGGCCCCGTGTGGGGAGTTTGGCAATTTAGTGAGGTGTAAACATGTCATATGCTGGACAATCAGGTGCAGAAAATTACGATATTGGAAAAGGCATTCAGAATAGTCCACAGGCAAGACCTTTTCATAGGAAAGCTAGGTGTCGGCCGGGCAAGGTGGGGCAAAAGATTTCGAAATCCAGTTGTGGTTCATTTTAATGAAGGTTAGATCATCTACATTTTGGGTAGCCAGACGAGTCCTTTTTTCTCTTAGTATTGAACCTGCAGCACTGAATACTCTTTCTGATAGGACACTAGCTGCCGGGCAAGCAAGCTCCTGCAATGCATATTCTGCCAATTCTGGCCAGGTGTCTAATTTTGATGCCCAGTAATCAAATGGGAATGACGGTTGAGGGAGAACATCGATAAGGGATGAAAAATAGTTTGTAACCATACTGGACAAATATTGTCTCCTGTCACTTTGAATTGATGCTGCAGTACCTGTCCTGTCTGCGGTCATAGCAAAATCACTCCACAACCTGGTCAGAAAACCCCTCTGGCCAACGCCACTTCTGATTTCTGCCCCTCTAACTCCTCTGGTCTGCTGGCCCCTGCAGCTCGTGTGAGAACGATCACGGGCGCTGTGTGCAGGGAATGCCAGAAGCAAACGGTCAACAAGAGTTGATTGTTTGGTTGCTAATATTAGTTCCAAGTTCTCATGTGGCATTATATTTTGCAATTTGCCTTTATAGCGAGGATCAAGGAGGCAGGCCAACCAGTAATCGTCATCGTTCATCATTTTAGTTATGCGTGTGTCCCTTTTGAGGATACGTAAGGCATAATCCGCCATGTGGGCCAAAGTTCCAGTTCTCAAATCTGTGGTTGTGCTTGGTTGAGGGGCAGTTTCAGGCAAATCCACGTCACTTGTGTCCCTCCAAAAACCAGAACCCGGCCTTGCCGCGCCACCAATTTCCAGTGGCCCCGGAAAAGCTTCCTCATTAAAAATATAATCATCCCCATCATCCTCCTCGTCCTCCTCCTCCTCTTCGCCCGCTAACTCGTCCTGTACACTGCCCTGGCCAGACAATGGCTGACTGTCATCAAGGCTTTCCTCTTCCTCAGCTGCAGACGCCTGATCCTTTATGTGCGTCAAACTTTGCATCAGCAGACGCATTAGGGGGATGCTCATGCTTATTATGGCGTTGTCTGCACTAACCAGCCGTGTGCATTCCTCAAAACACTGAAGGACTTGACACATGTCTTGAATCTTCGACCACTGCACACCTGACAACTCCATGTCTGCCATCCTACTGCCTGCCCGTGTATGTGTATCCTCCCACAAAAACATAACAGCCCGCCTCTGTTCGCACAGTCTCTGAAGCATGTGCAGTGTTGAGTTCCACCTTGTTGCAACGTCTATGATTAGGCGATGCTGGGGAAGGTTCAAAGAACGCTGATAGGTCTGCATACGGCTGGAGTGTACGGGCGAACGGCGGATATGTGAGCAAAGTCCACGCACTTTGAGGAGCAGGTCGGATAACCCCGGATAACTTTTCAGGAAGCACTGCACCACCAGGTTTAAGGTGTGAGCCAGGCAAGGAATGTGTTTCAGTTGGGAAAGGGAGATGGCAGCCATGAAATTCCTTCCGTTATCACTCACTACCTTGCCTGCCTCAAGATCTACAGTGCCCAGCCACGACTGCGTTTCTTTCTGCAAGAACTCGGACAGAACTTCCGCGGTGTGTCTGTTGTCGCCCAAACACTTCATAGCCAATACAGCCTGCTGACGTTTGCCAGTAGCTGCCCCATAATGGGAGACCTGGTGTGCAACAGTGGCAGCTGCGGATGGAGTGGTTGTGCGACTGCGGTCTGTGGACGAGCTCTCGCTTCTGCAGGAGGACGAAGAGGAGGAGGAGGGGGTGCGAATGGCTACAGACAACTGTTTCCTAGACCGTGGGCTAGGCAGAACTGTCCCAAACTTGCTGTCCCCTGTGGACCCTGCATCCACCACATTTACCCAGTGTGCCGTGATGGACACGTAACGTCCCTGGCCATGCCTACTGGTCCATGCATCTGTTGTCAGGTGCACCTTTGTGCTCACAGATTGCCTGAGTGCATGGACGATGCGCTCTTTAACATGCTGGTGGAGGGCTGGGATGGCTTTTCTGGAAAAAAAGTGTCGACTGGGTAGCTCGTAGCGTGGTACAGCGTAGTCCATCAGGGCTTTGAAAGCTTCGCTTTCAACTAACCGGTAGGGCATAATCTCTAACGAGATTAGTCTAGCTATGTGGGCGTTCAAACCCTGTGTACGCGGATGCGAGGCTAAGTACTTCCTTTTTCTAACCATAGTCTCATGTAGGGTGAGCTGGACTGGAGAGCTGGAGATCGTGGAACTAGCGGGGGTGCCGGTGGACATGGCAGACTGAGAGACGGTGGGAGATGGTATTGTTGCTGCCGGTGCCCTAGATGCAGTGTTTCCTACTACAAAACTGGTGATTCCCTGACCCTGACTTCTTTGACCTGGCAAAGAAACCTGCACAGATACTGCAGGTGGTGCGGAAAATGGTGGCCCTACACTGCCGGAAGGGATGTTGCGTTGCTGACTAGCTTCATTGGCCGAGGGTGCTACAACCTTAAGGGACGTTTGGTAGTTAGTCCAGGCTTGCAAATGCATGGTGGTTAAATGTCTATGCATGCAACTTGTATTGAGACTTTTCAGATTCTGTCCTCTGCTTAAGGTAGTTGAACATTTTTGACAGATGACTTTGCGCTGATCAATTGGATGTTGTTTAAAAAAATGCCAGACTGCACTCTTTCTAGCATCGGATACCTTTTCAGGCATTGCAGAATGAGCTTTAACCGGATGGCCACGCTGTCCTCCAACAGGTTTTGGCTTTGCCACGCGTTTTGGGCAAGATACGGGCCCGGCAGATGGAACCTGTTGCGATGTTGATGCCTGCTGCGGCCCCTCCTCCTCCGCTTCAGAACTGCTGCCGCCTGCACCCTGTTCCCCCAATGGCTGCCAATCGGGGTCAAGAACTGGGTCATCTATTACCTCTTCTTGTAGCTCGTGTGCAACTTCGTCTGTGTCACCGTGTCGGTCGGTGGTATAGCGTTCGTGATGGGGCAACATAGTCTCATCAGGGTCTGATTCTTGATCATTACCCTGCGAGGGCAATGCTGTGGTCTGAGTCAAAGGACCAGCATAGTAGTCTGGCTGTGGCTGTGCATCAGTGCACTCCATGTCAGATTCAACTTGTAATGGGCATGGACTGTTAACTGCTTCACTTTCTAAGCCAGGGACGGTATGTGTAAAGAGCTCCATGGAGTAACCCGTTGTGTCGCTTGCTGCATTCTTCTCTGTTGTTGTTTTTGCTGAAGAGGACAAGGAAGCGACTTGTCCCTGACCGTGAACATCCACTAACGACGCGCTGCTTTGACATTTACCAGTTTCACGAGAGGAGGCAAAAGAGCTAGAGGCTGAGTCAGCAAGATAAGCCAAAACTTGCTCTTGCTGCTCCGGCTTTAAAAGCGGTTTTCCTACTCCCAGAAAAGGGAGCGTTCGAGGCCTTGTGTAGCCAGACGACGAACCTGGCTCCACAGCTCCAGACTTAGGTGCAATATTTTTTTTCCCACGACCAGCTGATGCTCCACCACTACCACTACCCTCATTACCAGCTGACAATGAACGCCCCCGGCCACGACCTCTTCCACCAGACTTCCTCATTGTTTTAAAAACGTAAACAAACTAACGGTATTTGTTGCTGTCACACAAATTACACGGTGAGCTATAACTTCAGTATGATTTAGCTACCCCTTTACAGGTGAGTGAGACCACAGCGAAAATCAGGCACAATGTTACACACTCTGTTGTTGGTGGCAACAAATGAGAGAGATGCCACACATGCAGGACTGTCACTGAAGCACAAATGTAAATATTAATCTCCCACTGATTTGATTTTTTTTTTTTTTTCAGGGAGACTTTAGGAAAAAAAATAATAGAATAAATTGATTTTTTCAGGAAGAATTTAGAAACCAAATAAAATAAAATGATTTTTTCAGGGAGAATTTAGAAAACAAATAAAACAAAAAAAGGCTTTCTATGGCCCACTGAGTGAGAGATGACGCACACAGGAGTCAGGAGTGGCACACAAGCCCAGAGGCCAATATTTATCTCCCACTGATTGATGTAGTGATTTTTTCAGGTAGATTTTGGAACCCAAATCAAGCTAAAAAAAATAATAGGCTTTCTATGGCCCACAATTGGAGAGAGAGAGAGAGATGGCACACCCAGGAGTCAAGACTGGCACACAAGCAGAAAGGGCAATATTAATCTACCACTGATTTGCTTTTTTTGTTTTTTCAGGGAGACTTTAGGAAAAAAAATAATAGAATAAAATTATTTTTTCAGGAAGAATTTAGAAACCAAATAAAATAAAATGATTTTTTCAGGGAGAATTTAGAAAACAAATAAAACAAAAAAAGGCTTTCTATGGCCCACTGAGTGAGAGATGACGCACACAGGAGTCAGGAGTGGCACACAAGCCCAGAGGCCAATATTTATCTCCCACTGATTGATGTAGTGATTTTTTCAGGTAGATTTTGGAACCCAAATCAAGCTAAAAAAATAATAGGCTTTCTATGGCCCACAATTGGAGAGAGAGAGAGAGATGGCACACCCAGGAGTCAAGACTGGCACACAAGCAGAAAGGGCAATATTAATCTCCCACTGATTTGTTTTTGTTTTTTTTTCAGGGAGACTTTAGGAAAAAAAAATAATAGAATAAAATGATTTTTTCAGGAAGAATTTAGAAACCAAATAAAATAAAATGATTTTTTCAGGGAGAATTTAGAAAACAAATAAAACAAAAAAAGGCTTTCTATGGCCCACTGAGTGAGAGATGACGCACACAGGAGTCAGGAGTGGCACACAAGCCCAGAGGCCAATATTTATCTCCCACTGATTGATGTAGTGATTTTTTCAGGTAGATTTTGGAACCCAAATCAAGCTAAAAAAATAATAGGCTTTCTATGGCCCACAATTGGAGAGAGAGAGAGAGAGATGGCACACCCAGGAGTCAAGACTGGCACACAAGCAGAAAGGGCAATATTAATCTCCCACTGATTTGTTTTTTTTTGTTTTTTCAGGGAGACTTTAGGAAAAAAAAATAATAGAATAAAATTATTTTTTCAGGAAGAATTTAGAAACCAAATAAAATAAAATGATTTTTTCAGGGAGAATTTAGAAAACAAATAAAACAAAAAAAGGCTTTCTATGGCCCACTGAGTGAGAGATGACGCACACAGGAGTCAGGAGTGGCACACAAGCCCAGAGGCCAATATTTATCTCCCACTTTTTTTTTTTTGTTCCAGGGAAAATTTATAAACCCAATAAAAAAAATAATAAATAGGCTTTCTATGGCCCACTATCTGAGAGAGAGAGAGAGATGGCACGCTTAGGACTGGCACACAAGCCCAAAGGCCAATATTAATCTCCCTTTTTTTTTTCAGGGAGAATTTATAAAACCAAAAAAAAATAAATAAATAGGCTTTCTATGGCCCACTATTTGTGAGAGAGATGGCACGCTCAGGACTGGCACACAACCCCAGAGGCCAATATTAATCTCCCACTTTTTTTTTTTTTTTCCAGGGAAAATTTATAAACCCAATAAAAAAAATAATAAATAGGCTTTCTATGGCCCACTATCTGAGAGAGAGAGATGGCACGCTTAGGACTGGCACACAAGCCCAAAGGCCAATATTAATCTCCCACTGATTGATTTATTGATTTTTTCAGGTAGAATTTAGAACCCAAATAAAGCAAAAAAAAAAAATGGGCTTTCTATGGCCCACTGAGTGAGTGATGATGCACACAGGAGTCAGGAGTGGCACACAAGCCCTGAGGCCAATATTTTTCTCCCACTGATTGATGTAGTGATTTTTTCAGGTACATTTTAGAACCCAAATCAAGCAAAAAAATAAATAGGCTTTCTATGGCCCACTATTTGTGAGAGAGATGGCACGCTCAGGACTGGCACACAAGCCCAGAGGCCAATATTAATCTCCCACTTTTTTTTTTTTTTTTCCAGGGAAAATTTATAAACCCAATAAAAAAAATAATAAATAGGCTTTCTATGGCCCACTATCTGAGAGAGAGAGATGGCACGCTTAGGACTGGCACACAAGCCCAAAGGCCAATATTAATCTCCAACTGATTGATTTATTGATTTTTTCAGGTAGAATTTAGAACCCAAATAAAGCAAAAAAAAAAAAAAAAGGGCTTTCTATGGCCCACTGAGTGAGTGATGATGCACACAGGAGTGGCACACAAGCCCTGAGGCCAATATTTTTCTCCCACTGATTGATGTAGTGATTTTTTCAGGTAGATTTTAGAACCAAAATCAAGCAAAAAAATAAATAGGCTTTCTATGGCCCACTGACTGAGAGATGGCACACACAGGAGTCAAGAGTGGCACACAAGCCCTGAGGCCAATATTTTTCTCCCACTGATTGATGTAGTGATTTTTTCAGGTAGATTTTATAACCCAAATCAAGCAAAAAAATAAATAGGCTTTCTATGGCCCACTGAGTGAGAGATGGCACACACAGGGATGGCACTCTAGCAGAAATGTCAATCTTAATCTCCCACAAAAAAAAAAAAAAAAACAGGGAGTGTCCTTCAATTACTATCTCCCTGCAGTAATCTCAGCCAGGTATGGCAGGCAGCAATAAGGAGTGGACTGATGCACAAATTAAATAAAAAGTGTGTACAAACAAAAAAGATAGCTGTGCAGAAAGGAAGGAACAAGAGGATTTGTGCTTTGAAAAAAGCAGTTGGTTTGCACAGCGGCGTACACACAGCAATGCAGCTATCAGGGAGCCTTCTAGGGCAGCCCAATGAGCTACAGCGCTGAGGGGAAAAAAAAAAAATGTAGCTTCCACTGTCCCTGCACACCGAAGGTGGTGTTGGGCAGTGGAAATCGCTACAGCACAAGCGGTTTGGTGGTTAATGGACCCTGCCTAACGCTATCCCTGCTTCTGACGAAGCGGCAGCAACCTCTCCCTAAGCTCAGATCAGCAGCAGTAACATGGCGGTCGGCGGGAACGCCCCTTTATAGCCCCTGTGACGCCGCAGACAGCAAGCCAATCACTGCAATGCCCTTCTCTAAGATGGTGGGGACCAGGACCTATGTCATCACGCTGCCCACACTCTGCGTTTACCTTCATTGGCTGAGAAATGGCGCTTTTCGCGTCATTGAAACGCGACTTTGGCGCGAAAGTCGCGTACCGCATGGCCGACCCCGCACAGGGGTCGGATCGGGTTTCATGAAACCCCACTTTGCCAAAAGTCGGCGACTTTTGAAAATGAACGACCCGTTTCGCTCAACCCTACTAGTTACGCTGCTAGGTTCAGGGTTTGCGGTCAGTACAGGGACCACCTTCTCCAAAGTCCGTCTCATGCTGCTCCTAGGCCACCAGATCATAACAGTACAACTGGCCAACAATGAGTTAATTGCATCTCAGAAGAAGGGAGGGAAGGTTTTGAGCCATTTTTTTCCTTAGCCTGTTTGGTATTTTCCTTCCTCTTAATCTTTGGGTGGCTACGGAATCTAGTATTAACATGAATGTTCAGGAGTTAGTTTCTCGGGTGGATCAGCTTGCTGCTAGGGTACAGGGTATTTCAGATTATATTGTTCAGACTCCTGCCTTAGAACCTAAGATTCCCACTCCTGATTTGTTCTTTGGCGACAGATCCAAATTTTTGAGTTTCAAAAATAACTGTAAACTGTATTTTTGCATTAAGACCCCGGTCTTCTGGTGATCCTATTCAGCAGGTTAAAATCATCATATCTCTGCTGCGTGGTGACCCAGAGGATTGGGCATTTTCCCTGGAAACTGACAATCCTGCTTTGCTTGATGTTGATTCGTTCTTTCAGGCATTGGGGTTGTTGTATGATGAGCCTAATTCTGTGGATCAGGCTGAGAAAATCTTGTTGACCCTGTGTCAAGGTCAAGAAGCGGCAGAATCGTATTGCCAGAAATTTAGAAAATGGTCTGTACTGACTAAATGGAATGAGGATGCCTTGGCGGCAATTTTCAGAAAGGGTCTTTCTGAATCCGTTAAAGATGATATGGTGGGGTTCCCCACGCCTCCTGGTCTGAGTGATTCTATGTCTCTGGCCATTCTGATTGATCGGCGCTTGCGCGAGCGCAGAGTTGTGCACACTGTGGCGTTGTCCTCCGAGCGGAGCCCTGAGCCTATGCAGTGTGATAGGATTTTGTCTAGAGCTGAACGTCAAAGATTCAGGCGTCAGAATAGGTTGTGTTTTTACTGCGGCGATTCTGCTCATGTTATTTCTGATTGCCCTAAGCATACAAAGAGAATCGCTAGTTCTGTTACCATCAGTACTATACAACCTAAATTTCTGTTATCTGTGACCTTGACCTGTTCATTATCATCATTTTCTGTCATGGCATTTGTGGATTCAGGCACCGCTCTGAACTTAATGGACTTAGAATTTGCCAGACGTTGTGGTTTTCCCTTGCAGCCTTTGCAGAACCCTATTCCTTTGAGGGGCATTGATGCTACACCGTTGGCTAAAAATAAACCTCAGTTTTGGACACAGCTGACCATGCGCATGGCGCAAGCCCATCAGGAAGGTTGTCGTTTTCTGGTGTTGCATAATTTGCATGATGATATTGTGCTGGGTTTTCCATGGTTGCAGCTACATAATCCGGTGTTAGATTGGAAATCCATGTCTGTGACTAGTTGGGGTTGTCAGGGGGTTCATGATCATGTTCCTTTGATGTCAATTTCCTCTTCCCCCTCTTCTGAAGTTCCTGAGTTTTTGTCAGACTTCCAGGATGTATTCGATGAGCCCAAATCCAGTTCCCTTCCACCGCATAGGGACTGTGATTGTGCTATTGACTTGATTCCAGGTTGTAAGTTCCCTAAGGGCCGACTTTTCAACCTGTCTGTGCCAGAACATGCCGCCATGCGGAGCTATATTAAGGAGTCTTTGGAGAAGGGGCATATTCAGCCATCTTCTTCACCGTTGGGAGCGGGGTTCTTTTTTGCTGTCAAGAAGGATGGCTCCTTGAGACCCTGTATTGATTATCGCCTCTTGAATAAGATCACGGTCAAATTTCAATACCCCTTGCCTTTGCTTACTGATTTGTTTGCTAGGATTAAGGGGGCTAGCTGGTTTACTAAGATTGACCTTCGAGGGGCATATAATCTTATTCGTATTAAGCAGGGTGACAAATGGAAAACTGCATTTAATACGCCCAAAGGCCATTTTGAATACCTTGTGATGCCATTCGGACTCTCTAATGCCTCATCTGTCTTCCAATCCTTCATGCATGATATCTTTCGGAGTTATCTTGATAAATTCATGGTTGTATATTTGGATGATATTTAGATTTTTTCGAATGATTGGGAGTCTCATGTGAAACAGGTCAGGATGGTATTTCAGATCCTCCGTAATAATGCTTTATTTGTGAAGGGGTCAAATTGCCTCTTTGGAGTGCATAAGGTTTCTTTTTTGGGTTTCATTTTTTCTCCCTCATCTATAGAAATGGATCCGGTTAAGGTTCAGGCCATTCATGATTGGATTCAGCCCACATCTGTGAAGAGCCTTCAGAAATTCTTGGGCTTTGCTAATTTTTATCGTCGTTTCATTGCCAACTTCTCCAGTGTGGTTAAAACACTGACCGATTTGACAAAGAAAGGCGCTGATGTGACAAATTGGTCCTCCTCGGCTGTTTCTGCCTTTCAGGAGCTTAAACGCCGATTTACTTCTGCCCCTGTGTTGCGTCAGCCAGATGTTTCTCTTCCATTTCAGGTTGAGGTTGACGCGTCTGAGATTGGGGCAGGGGCCGTTTTGTCTCAGAGGAATTCTGATGGTTCCTTGATGAAACCGTGTGCCTTCTTTTCTCGGAAGTTTTCGTCTGCGGAACGCAATTATGATGTTGGCTATGAAGTGGGCATTTGAGGAGTGGCGACATTGGCTTGAGGGGGCCAAGCACCGTATTGTGGTCCTGACCGATCATAAGAATCTTATTTACCTCGAGTCTGCCAAACGGCTGAATCCTAGACAGGCTCGATGGTCCCTGTTTTTCTCCCGTTTTAATTTTGTGGTCTCGTACATTCCTGGTACTAAGAATGTTAAGGCGGATGCCCTCTCTAGGAGTTTTTTTCCTGATTCCCCTGGGGTTCTTGAGCCGGTCGGCATTTTGAAGGAAGGGGTGATTCTTTCTGCCATCTCCCCTGATTTGCGACGGGTTCTTCAAGAATTTCAGCCTAATAAACCTGACCGCTGTCCTGTGGGGAAACTGTTTGTTCCTGATAGATGGACTAGTAAAGTGATTTCTGAGGTTCATTGTTCTGTGTTGGCTGGCCATCCTGGGATTTTTGGTACCAGAGATTTGGTTAGTAGGTCCTTTTGGTGGCCTTCTTTGTCGCGGGATGTGCGTTCTTTTGTGCAGTCCTGTGAGATTTGTGCGCTGGCTAAGCCTTGCTGTTCCCGCGCTAGTGGGTTGCTTTTGCCATTACCGGTTCCCGAGAGGCCCTGGACACATATTTCTATGGATTTTATTTCCGATCTTCCTGTTTCCCAAAGAATGTCGGTTATCTGGGTTGTCTGTGACCGATTTTCTAAGATGGTTCATTTGGTGCCTTTGCCTAAATTGCCTTCTTCTGATTTGGTTCCGTTGTTTTTTCAGCATGTGGTACGTTTGCATGGTATTCCGGAGAATATTGTGTCCGACAGAGGTTCCCAGTTTGTTTCTAGGTTTTGGCGGGCCTTTTGTGCCAAGCTGGGCATTGATTTGTCTTTTTCCTCTACATTTCATCCTCAGACAAATGGCCAGACTGAGCGAACTAATCAGACCTTGGAGACCTATTTGAGATGCTTTGTGTCTGCTGATCAGGATGATTGGTTGGCTTTTTTGCCATTGGCCGAGTTTGCCCTTAATAATCGGGTTAGTTCGGTACTTTGGTTTCGCCTTTTTTTTGTAATTTTGTTTTTCATCCTCATTTTTCTTCTGGGCAGGTTGAGCCTTCTGACCTTCCTGGTGTGGATTCTGTGGTCGAAAGGGTGCAGCAGATTTGGGCTCATGTGGTGGACAATTTGGTGCTGTCTCAGGAGGAGGCTCAATGTTTTGCTAATCGTCGTCGGTGTGTTGGTTCCCGGCTTCGGGTTGGGATCTGGTTTGGTTATCTTCCCGTCATGTTTCTATGAAGGTTTCTTCCCCTAAGTTTATACCTCGATTTATTGGTTCTTATAGGATTTCTGAGATTATTAATCCGGTGTCCTTTCGCCTTGTGCTTCCGGCCTCTTTTGCTATTCATAATGTCTTCCATAGATCTTTGTTGCGGAAATATGTGGAGCCTGTTGTTCCCTCTGTTGATCCTCCGGCCCCAGTGTTGGTCGATGGGGAGTTGGAGTACGTTGTTGAGAAGATTTTGGATTCTCATTTTTCGAGGCGGAAGCTTCAGTACCTTGTCAAATGGAAGGGTTATGGCCAGGAGGATAATTCTTGGGTTTCTGCCTCTGATGTCCATGCCGCTGATTTGGTTCGTACCTTTCATCGGGCTCATCCTGATCGGCCTGGGGGCTCTGGTGAGGGTTCGGTGACCCCTCCTCAAGGGGGGGGTACTATTGTGAATTCAGCTTTTGGGCTCCGTCCGGTGGTTGTAGAGGGTAATGCAGTTGTGCCTGGACTGCAGGATTGGACAGGTGTGTCTACTAATTGCAAAACTGACTGGGATATATAGCTTTGCAGGACTCTTTAGTCCCTGCCAGTTGTCCATTGTTTTTGGAGGATTCACTTCCCTGCTGGTCTCTCCAGTTTGCTCTGCTTTTCTACAAAGATAAGACCTGGCTTTGTTTTTGCTGTCCACCTGCTGTGGACCTTATAGTTCTGTGCATATTCATGTTTTTGTTTTGTCCAGCTTTGTCTGTGAAGGATTTTTTGCAGCCAAGCTGTGTCTCTGGAGATGCAGATATACCCTCCATGTCTTTAGTCAGATGTGGTGATTCATATTTTCTGTGGTGGATATTTTCTAGTGTTTTTATACTGATCGCATAGTACTCTGTTCTATTCTCTCTTTTTAGCTAGTATGGCCTCCTATGCTAAAATCTGATTTCATATCTGCGTATGTTATTTCCCTCTCCTCTCACAGTCAATATTTGTGGGGGGCTATCTGTTATGAACTGGTGATTCAGAACCACAATGGACCTGGTGGTTAAGAGCACACAAAGTGACCTGATAGTTACTAATAACATAGGACGAGCTCTGAGACGTGGGAACTCTGCTGACCGCAATCCCTAATCCTATCACACCACACTAGAGGTAGCCGTGGAGCGCTCCTGACCAGACCTAGGCGCCTCGGGCACAGCCTGAGAAACTAGCTAGCCCTGAAGATAGAAAAATAAGCCTACCTTGCCTCAGAGAAATTCCACAAAGGAAAAGGCAGCCCCCCACATATAATGACTGTGAGTAAAGATGAAAATACAAACACAGAGATTAAATAGATTTTAGCAAAGTGAGGCCCGACTTACTGAATAGACCGAGGATAGGAAAGATAGCTTTGCGGTCAACACAAAAACCTACAAACAACCACGCAGAGGGCGCAAAAAGACCCTCCGCACCGACTAACGGTACGGAGGTGCTCCCTCTGCGTCCCAGAGCTTCCAGCAAGCAAGACAAACCAATATAGCAAGCTGGACAGAAAAAATAGCAAACAAAAGTAACACAAGCAGAACTTAGCTTATGCAGGGCAGACAGGCCACAAGAACGATCCAGGAGAGAGCAAGACCAATACTGGAACATTGACTGGAGGCCAGGAACAAAGAACCAGGTGGAGTTAAATAGAGCAGCACCTAACGACTTAACCTCGTCACCTGAGGAAGCAAACTCAGAAGCCGCAGCCCCACTCACATCCACCAGAGAAAGCTCATGGACAGAACCAGCCGAAGTACCACTCATGACCACAGGAGGGAGCTTGACCACAGAATTCACAACAGTACCCCCCCCCCTTGAGGAGGAGTCACCGAACCCTCACCAGAGCCCCCAGGCCGACCAGGATGAGCTAAATGAAAGGCACGAACCAGATCGGCAGCATGAACATCAGAGGCAAAGACCCAGGAATTATCTTCCTGACCATAGCCCTTCCACTTAACCAGGTACTGGAGTTTCCGTCTCGAAATACAAGAATCCAAAATCTTCTCCACTATATAATCCAACTCCCCCTCAACCAAAGCCGGCGCAGGAGGATCAACGGATGGAACCACAGGTGCCACGTATCTCCGCAACAATGACCTATGGAATACATTATGGATGGAAAAAGAAGCTGGAAGGGTCAAACGAAAAGACACAGGATTAAGAACCTCAGAAATCCTATATGGACCAATGAAACGAGGCTTAAACTTAGGAGAGGAAACTTTCATAGAAGTATAACGAGACGACAACCAAACCAAATCCCCAACACGAAGTCGGGGACCCACCCAGCGCCTGCGGTTAGCGAAACATTGAGCCTTCTCCTGGGACAATGTCAAATTGTCCACTACATGAGTCCAAATCTGCTGCAACCTATCCACCACAGTATCCACACCAGGACAGTCCGAAAACTCAACCTGCCCTGAAGAGAAACGAGGATGGAAACCAGAATTGCAGAAAAACGGCGAAACCAAAGTAGCCGAGCTGGCCCGATTATTAAGGGCGAACTCAGCCAAAGGCAAAAAGGACACCCAATCATCCTGATGAGCAGAAACAAAACATCTCAGATATGTTTCCAAGGTCTGATTGGTTCGTTCGGTCTGGCCATTAGTCTGAGGATGGAAAGCCGAGAAAAAAGACAAATCAATGCCCATCCTAGCACAAAAGGCTCGCCAAAACCTCAAAACAAACTGGGAACCTCTGTCAGAAATGATATTCTCTGGAATGCCATGTAAATGAACCACATGCTGGAAGAACAATGGCACCAAATCAGAGGAGGAAGGTAATTTAGACAAGGGTACCAAATGGACCATCTTAGAGAAGCGATCACAGACCACCCAAATGACTGACATCTTTTGAGAGACGGGAAGATCTGAAATAAAATCCATAGAGATATGTGTCCAAGGCCTCTTCGGGACCGGCAAGGGCAAAAGCAACCCACTGGCACGAGAACAGCAGGGCTTAGCCCGAGCACAAATCCCACAGGACTGCACAAAAGAACGCACATCCCGCGACAGAGATGGCCACCAAAAGGATCTAGCCACTAACTCTCTGGTACCAAAGATTCCAGGATGACCAGCCAACACCGAACAATGAACCTCAGAGATAACTTTATTCGTCCACCTATCAGGGACAAACAGTCTCTCCGCTGGGCAACGATCAGGTTTATTAGCCTGAAATTTTTGCAGCACCCGCCGCAAATCAGGGGAGATGGCAGACACAATTACTCCCTCTTTGAGAATACCCGCCGGCTCAGATAAACCCGGAGAGTCGGGCACAAAACTCCTAGACAGAGCATCCGCCTTCACATTTTTAGAGCCCGGAAAGTACGAAATCACAAAGTCAAAACGGGCAAAAAACAGCGCCCAACGAGCCTGTCTAGGATTCAACCGCTTGGCAGACTCGAGATAAGTCAAGTTCTTATGATCAGTCAAGACCACCACGCGATGCTTAGCTCCTTCAAGCCAATGACGCCACTCCTCGAATGCCCACTTCATGGCCAGCAACTCTCGATTGCCAACATCATAATTTCGCTCAGCAGGTGAAAACTTCCTGTAAAAGAAGGCGCATGGTTTCATCACCGAGCAATCAGAACTTCTCTGCGACAAAACAGCCCCTGCTCCAATCTCAGAAGCATCAACCTCGACCTGGAATGGAAGCGAAACATCTGGTTGACACAACACATGGGCAGAAGAAAAACGACGCTTCAACTCTTGAAAAGCTTCCACAGCAGCAGAAGACCAATTGACCAAATCAGCACCCTTCTTGGTCAAATCGGTCAATGGTTTAGCAATACTAGAAAAATTGCAGATGAAGCGACGTTAAAAATTAGCAAAGCCCAGGAACTTTTGCAGACTTTTCAGAGATGTCGGCTGAGTCCAATCATGGATGGCTTGGACCTTAACAGGGTCCATCTCGATAGTAGAAGGGGAAAAGATGGACCCCAAAAATGAAACCTTCTGAACACCAAAGAGACACTTTGATCCCTTCACAAACAAAGAATTAGCACGCAGGACCTGAAACACCGTTCTGACCTGCTTCACATGAGACTCCCAATCATCTGAGAAGATCAAAATGTCATCCAAGTACACAATCAGGAATTAATCCAGGTACTCTCGGAAGATGTCATGCATAAAGGACTGAAACACTGATGGAGCATTGCCAAGTCCGAATGGCATTACTAGATACTCAAAATGGCCCTCGGGCGTATTAAATGCAGTTTTCCATTCATCGCCTCGCTTAATACGCACAAGATTATACGCACCACGAAGATCTATCTTGGTGAACCAACTAGCCCCCTTAATCCGAGCAAACAAATCAGATAACAACGGCAAGGGGTACTGAAATTTAACCGTGATCTTATTTAGAAGGCGGTAATCTATACAAGGTCTCAGCGAACCATCCTTCTTGGCCACAAAAAAGAACCCTGCTCCTAATGGCGACGATGACGGGCGAATATGCCCCTTCTCCAAGGACTCCTTCACATAACTCCGCATAGCGGCGTGCTCAGGCACAGATAAATTAAACAGTCGACCTTTTGGGAATTTACTACCAGGATTCAAATCGATAGCACAATCACAATCCCTATGCGGAGGTAGGGTATCGGACTTGGGCTCATCAAATACATCCTGGTAATCAGACAAGAACTCTGGAACCTCAGAAGGGGTGGATGACGAAATAGACAGAAATGGGACATCACCATGTACCCCCTGACAACCCCAGCTGGACACAGACATGGATTTCCAATCTAATACTGGATTATGAACTTGTAGCCATGGCAACCCCAACACGACCACATCATGCAGATTATGCAACACCAGAAAGCGAATAACCTCCTGATGCGCAGGAGCCATGCACATGGTCAGCTGAGTCCAATACTGAGGCTTATTCTTGGCCAAAGGCGTAGCATCAATTCCTCTCAATGGAATAGGACACTGCAAGGGCTCCAAGAAAGACCCACAACGCCTAGCATACTCCAAGTCCATCAAATTCAGGGCAGCGCCTGAATCCACAAATGCCATGACAGAATAAGATGACAAAGAGCAGATCAAGGTAACGGACAAAAGAAATTTTGACTGTACCGTACCAATGGTGGCAGACCTAGCGAACCGCTTAGTGCGCTTAGGACAATCAGAGATAGCATGAGTGGAATCACCACAGTAGAAACACAGCCCATTCAGACGTCTGTGTTCTTGCCGTTCAACTCTGGTCAAAGTCCTATCGCACTGCATAGGCTCAGGTTTATGCTCAGATAATACCGCCAAATGGTGCACAGATTTACGCTCAAGCAAGCGTCGACCGATCTGAATGGCCAAAGACATAGACTCATTCAGACCAGCAGGCATAGGAAATCTCACCATGACATCCTTAAGGGCTTCAGAGAGACCCTTTCTGAAAATAGCTGCAAGCGCACCTTCATTCCATTGAGTGAGTACAGACCACTTTCTAAATTTCTGACAATATACCTCTATCTCATCCTGACCCTGACATAGAGTCAGCAAATTTTTCTCTGCCAGATCCACTGAATTAGGTTCATCGTACAGCAATCCGAGCGCCAGGAAAAATGCATCGATATTACTTAATGCAGGATCTCCTGACGCAAGAGAAAATGCCCAGTCCTGAGGGTCGCCACGTAAAAAAGAAATAATGATCCTAACTTGTTGAAGTGGGTCACCAGAGGAGCGAGGTTTCAAAGCCAGAAATAGTTTACAATTATTTTTGAAACTCAGAAATTTAGTTCTATCTCTAAAAAACAAATCAGGAATAGGAATTCTTGGTTCTAACATAGAATTCTGAACCACAAAGTCTTGAATATTTTGTACTCTTGCCGTGAGCTGATCCACACATGAAGACAGACCTTTAATGTCCATCGCTACACCTGTGTCCTGAACCACCCAAATGTCTAGGGGAAAAAAAAGGCAAAACACAGTGCAGAGAAAAAAAAATGGTCTCAGAACTTCTTTTTTCCCTCTATTGAGAATCATTAGTACTTTGGGCCTCCAGTACTGTTATGATAAGGTAATTCAGTACCACAATGGACATAGAAGTCAGAGCACATACAGTGACCTGACAATAACCCAAAAACATAGAACAAGCTCTGAGACGTGGGAACTCTGCTGACCGCAATCCCTAATCCTCTCCAACCACACTAGAGGCAGCCGTGGATTGCGCCTAATGCTTCCTATGCAACTCGGCACAGCCTGAGAAACTAGCTAGCCTGAAGATAGAAAATAAGCCTACCTTGCCTCAGAGAAATACCCCAAAGGAAAAGGCAGCCCCCCACATATAATGACTGTGAGTTAAGATGAAAAGACAAACATAGAGATGAAATAGATTTAGCAAAGTGAGGCCCGACTTTCTGAACAGAGCGAGGATAGGAAAGGTAACTTTGCGGTCAACACAAAACCCTACAAAAAAACATGCAAAGGGGGCAAAAAGACCCTCTGTACCGAACTAACGGCACGGAGGTACACCCTCTGCGTCCCAGAGCTACCAGCAAGCAAGAAACAACAAAAAAGCAAGCTGGACAGAAAAAAACAGCATACAAAATAGCAAAAGCGGAACTTAGCTATGCAGAGCAGCAGGCCACAGGATCGATCCAGGGGGAAACAGGTCCAATACTAGAACATTGACTGGAGGCCAGGATCAAAGCACTAGGTGGAGTTAAATAGAGCAGCACCTAACGACTTCACCACATCACCTGAGGAAGGAAACTCAGAAGCCGCAGTACCACTCTCCTCCACCAACGGAAGCTCACAGAGAGAATCAGCCGAAGTACCACTTGTGACCACAGGAGGGAGCTCTGCCACAGAATTCACAACACCCCACATTGGGGAATTGGGCATTACATTACATTGACTGACGTTATATGTCAGTCCTGTGGCACAGGCCCTGTTATTATAGAATCTTTAAAGATGAAAAATAATGCTCTATCAATGACTGTACATATCTCCTGCAGTATTTGGGAGTGTATCCCAACCAGGCCTGGGAATTTGTCAACTTTATTGATTTTTAGACGCCGCCATACTTCCTGCTGGGTTAAGCAGGTGACATTTAATGGAAAATTTTTGAGGGAGATGGGACAAAGTTTGTGTGGGTGCTAGCCTCTGTTGCGTTAGCAGCCAGCTCCTGTTCCTCCTCCTCCTCTTCAGCCTCCACCTCCTTATTGCTACCCAATCTGCGCTGAGCAGATGAGATGAGGCTGGGCTGGGTAGTATCTCCCTGTGTTATGTTTTCCGTCATCTCCACTTGGTCCACATGCAAAGCTTTATGTTTAATTGTCAAAAAAGTCTGTTTGAGTACTATACAAAAAGTCTTTTTATTGAAATATCATATAACAATATTTAGTAACAAGAATCAATAAAAACCATGATGACATAATGGACAAGATTAGTCATAAAGCACTTGGGTAAAAAAGTCTGGAGTCACTACTTAAAAGTACATATATCGGTGGAAACACAAGATGATTGCCAGTCTTCCTCAGTCTAGGTCTTCATACAAGGTCTCGCCTTGTGGGGTAAGGACTAAGGATGATTCAAACCAACAAAATTTCACACAAAGCAGGTTCTACAGTATATATGACAATGGTTAATTTTTGGAACAAAAATATTTTGTGAACTGTACCAGGCCAAGCGATATTTCAAAATTTTAAGCCACCGTAATGTAACAATAACCGCAATAAACCATATGGATGACTTGAATTGAATCCAGAAACTTTTTTTAAAGTAAAGTTGATATGCTCCTACACTATTAAATGCTTTGCAGAATATGCAAAGCTAAGAAAAAAGTATAAGAAGGGGAATACAGTTATGCTCTTCACGTATCTGCTTCTTCTTCTCCCTTTGGAGGCTGGGGGGACTGCCTCCACCTGCTTCCTGAAGCCCGATTCCCAGGTGCCTTAGCTGTAATTGACCTGGCTTCGGGTAGTGCCTGAGCCCCCCGACATGTTCATTTCTCAAAAAGGGTTCATCCTGCTCCCTTCCTTCTTAGATCACACCCACCGCATACCAGCAATGTTGACCCTCTATTTTGAGGAACGTGATCTCTTGCAGCCTTCGAGGCAAGTGTTTCATCTCTACTGCCCACTGGTTGAATGAGATGTGATGATGGGTCCTAACTCTTCTATGACCCCCTGCTGGTCTTGCACATTGATCTCCACCCAGGATGCCATCTGTCTGTACCTTACGGATAGTGGGCCCGCTATAATTTCTCCAGCCCTGGTACAGGCTCAACTCTTTCTCTCTTTTCACCAGCTGAGGTCTGCTCACTAATTCCTGGATCCTGGCTTGCCCATCCGCTGTCTGCAAGAACCTAAGCGGTGAAGGATGTGGTGTAGGTTCAGGCCTTGGTAGTTTTGGGAAAGTGGCCAGTTCCGGACTACAGACTACTGCCACCTTCAGTTTTGCGCCGGCTTGGTCTGGCTATGATATTCTTTTGGTCGCTCTCTCGGGAGTATCATGGGATTCTGCCATTTTGTCACCTTGTCACCCACTGTGCATGTTACACTGTATGGATTACTAATTGAATCCACAAAACTTTTTGAACATTTTTTTGGGATGTTATATACCAAATAAATGTATCCAAGAGCACATACTTAATACTCTATGGATGAGTAATTGTATCCAGAAAAAAATGAACCCTTTTTTTTAGTTTTACATATAACCGTAATGAACAATAACTGCGTTAAACTTTATGAATGACCAATTGAATCCACAAAATGTTTTGAAACCTAAATATATTAAAAGTGTAGTTGATGTACTTTTACACTCATAAAGGCTTTGCAGAAAAGGCAAAACCAGGAAAAAATTTTAAGGAGGGTCATCCAGTCATTCAGATACTCCTGAAAAGCAACATCTAATTTGCCTCTTTAAAATATTTTTAAAGTGTACACTGAACAATAAAATACACTGGCGCTAAAACTCTATGTGTAGGCTCCACAAGTGCCGCTGGTATCCCAATCGGATAATGTGCCCAATCCGACAGAAAGAACCAAAAAGAACCAATATACAACAGTGGGAATACCGCGCTACAAGTGGCTAATGCTGATGGACGTACAGGATACTGCTATATCATATAGGAACTGCTAAAGTTCCTGCACGGCAGTTGCTATTAACTATACAGGTGACTACTTAGGCTCTATACTTGTATGTATTAGATCGCACCCATTAATAGCAACTCCTAATGATCTATACCTTACTTGGTGTAGCCGTGTAGATGTCGATGCACTGGTGAGCTGTTAGCTTCAGACCCAGATGCCGAACCTGTGCTTCTAGAAGTCCGCTGCATCGGAGAGTAGTCACGTCCTTGTAGAAGGTGAATGTGCAGGTGTCAGCAACAGCCGTTGGTGGTGGCTGTGGGTATAGCAGGCGAGGACTGCTTGGATAGCGTGTAGAGCCAGAGACGTCCCGGCCGGAGGCGTCCCTGGATACACGCGGAAGATGGCCGACACCGCCGAGCAGTGAGTGACGTCACTTGGCCTAGGGGGACTCAGTAGGGTCAATCCTAACCTACGCGTTTCGAAGTGTCACGCACTTCTTCATCAGGGTTACCGCCCACTGTCTCCAAACCCCTTTATAGACGTCCTGCCCGTACTCCGCTGTGTGCTAACACCTACATGCAATTGTGTATTCCTGGACGTTCGTAGTCCCCCCCCCCCCCACCCACAATGCCGGCAATTCCAAATGTGCACACCTTACATACGAGCAGGCATACATTTGCCCCTTGTGTGTAGTATGTAATTAAATGCTTATTATGACCATATTATTATTATTATTTTTATTATTATTATACATTTTTATAGCGCCATTTATTCCATGGCGCTTTACATGTGAATACGGGGCAAATATAGACAAATACATTAAACATGAGCAGATAACAAGGCACACGAGTACATAAGGAGGGAGGACCCTGCCCGCGAGGGCTCACAGTCTGCAGGGGGTGGGTGAGGATACACTAGGAGAGGGAAGAGCTGGCTGTACGGCTGTTCAGTAGGTTGAGGATCACTGCAGGCTGTAGGCTTGTCGGAAGAGATGAGTCTTCAGGTTCTTTTCATACATTATGTATGACTAGACACAATGAGTGCCGAGAGATAGGATAAAAAGGCCAACTGGTAATATATTAGGTGCATGATGCAAGTAAGTAATGTAGTTTGAAAAGAACGCCTATCATGTCCGTAAATTAAAACGTCACTTTTATTAAGAACATAAATATAAAAACCCCGGTAAATATATAAAAGACATAAATAGATAAAAGCGAAGGGTTAATTATAAAGACAATAAGAACAAAATTTAAAAATAATTGTATTTATATTTGTAAAAATATATATATGTGTATATGGTACAAATGATAATAAAAATGCCCTATAGCAGTTTGGGGCATGCATCAGTGATAATCATATATTACCAGTTGGACTTTTTATCCTATCTCTCGGCACTCATTGTGTCTAGTCATACATAATGTATGGTCATAATAAGCATTTAATTACATACTACACACAAGGGGCAAATGTATGCCTGCTCGTATGTAAGGTGTGCACATTTGGAATTGCCGGCATTGTGGGTGGGGGGGGGGACTACGAACGTCCAGGAATACACAATTGCATGTAGGTGTTAGCACACAGCGGGGTACGGGCAGGACGTCTATAAAGGGGTTTGGAGACAGTGGGCGGTAACCCTGATGAAGAAGTGCGTGACACTTCGAAACGCGTAGGTTAGTCTTGACCCTACTGAGTCCCCCTAGGCCAAGTGACGTCACTCACTGCTCGGCGGTGTCGGCCATCTTCCGCGTGTATCCAGGGACGCCTCCGGCCGGGACGTCTCTGGCTCTACACGCTATCCAAGCAGTCCTCGCCTGCTATACCCACAGCCACCACCAACGGCTGTTGCTGACACCTGCACATTCACCTTCTACAAGGACGTGACTACTCTCCGGTGCAGCGGACTTCTAGGAGCACAGGTTCGGCATCTGGGTCTGAAGCTAACAGCTCACCAGTGCATCGACATCTACACGGCTACACCAAGTAAGGTATAGATCATTAGGAGTTGCTATTAATGGGTGCGATCTGATACATACAAGTATAGAGCCTAAGTAGTCACCTGTATAGTTAATAGCAACTGCAGCGCAGGAACTTTAGCAGTTCCTATATGATATAGCAGTTTCCTGTACGTCCATCAGCATTAGCCACTTGTAGCGCGGTATTCCCACTGTTGTATATTTTTAAAGTGTAGTTTCTGTATTCTTACACTCATAAAGGCTATTCACAAAGTATAAAGCCAGGAAAAAATTATAAGGAGCGTCACTCATACACCCTTGAAGGCAACAACTGGAGGGCCTCATACATATATTGAATATTAAAAACGCTATGTGCTGCTGTGGTGTGGAAAGCCTAATCCAGGCTTTTTTCATTCTATTGAGAATGAGTCTGTCAGCATTCTCTGTTGACTGGCAAAAACACCTTCTATGACAGAATCACTGACTAGGTGGATCAGGGAAACGCAGTAGATATAGTATATCTTGACTTCAGCAAAGCATCTGATAAAGTATTTCATACCATCCTTATGGAAACATTACCAACTATGGAATGGATAAGGCAACTGTTAGATGGATTCATAACTGGCTTAGTGATTGGACCCAACGAGTGGTCACTAATGGCTGCACATCCAGTTTAAAGAATGTCTCAAGTGGGATTCCACAGGGCTCTGTCCTGGGTCCTGTGTTGTTTAACATCTTTATCAATTATATAGATGAAGGAATGGAGGGTAAACTGATTAAATTTGCTGATGACACAAAGCTAGGAGGCATAGCTAATACTATCGAAGAGAGAGAGGGGATTCAAAAAGACCAAAACAAACTGGGACTGTGTGCAGCAACTAACAGAATGACTTTTAATAAGTCCTACATCTAGGCAAGAAAAATGAAAAAGTATATACAGAATGGGATGAAGAGGTATATACAGAATGGGATGAAGAGGGCTAAGCAACAGCACATGTATTTGCTTTATTCACATTTGCACAAAGAAAGACCAGAAGCAATGGGATGAAACTGAAAAGGAGAAGATACAGATTAGATATTAGATAAAACTTTTGGAACTTTTGGAACATGAGGGTGATCAATGAGTGGAGCAGGCTACCACAAGAGGTGGTGAGTTTTCCTTGAATTGAAGAGGCTGGAGAGACATCTCTCTGAGACGATTTAGTGAATCCTGCATTGAGCAGGTGGTGGGACCAGATAACCGAGGAGGTCCCGTCCAGCTCTACGTTTCTATGATTCTATGAACACCTATCAATTATGAGCCCCCAGTTCACTAAAAACCCGCTCAGACAAGACTCTAGTGGAAGGGCAGCACAGCTCCTTCAAATCATGCACTGTAGTACTCAATTACTGCAGTGCCTGACACCTGTCAGTCTCAGTTTAATCCCCTTTTAACCACTTAGCATTTAAGGGGTTAATTGACTCCAATTAGTTCCAAAATTGGTTGGAGCCAATGCTGTAGCGTATCAAATGTCATATATAGCTGACACCAATGGGATTTTCGCCTGTTTGGGGGTTATATACACTTAATTTTCAGTGCTGTGAAAAAGCAGCACTGAGTATTATGTCTCCTTAATGGCCTATGTAAAAACGCGTATCAGCAGTCATTAAGTAGTTAAGCTGTTTATGCCAGAATTGTGGTGTAAAACACCTTAATAAGTTACAATAACTTGGAAGTTGAGCAACAATATTGTAACATTTGGCATTTACACACCAGTCCTGACAAGGTAAGTCATTCTGAGAGTAGCATTGACTGGACATGGGTGGAAATGCACTCTGCTATGCCGCCCATCAAATTAATTAGAAGTCCTCTGGAGTATATTTCTGGCATTGGCTCATTCCGGGTAACAGATGCCCCTAATTTATCAAGCGGCATGCGCCACTTAATGAATTAGGTACACTGTACTCCAGTGAGTCTCTTCGTTATAGGGAATTTCCGTGTTTGGCACAAAAGTCTGGAGTCACTCTATGTGACTGCAGACTTCTAAATACTCACAGCGCATTCTGATTAGACATGTGGCTTCAATCAAATAATTTGTATTGAGTGAGGCTGCACATGTCTACCTAGGATGTGTCCGGGAGTATGTATTTTCGCATACTTGTGTTCCCATGACCACCTTCTCCATGCCCTGAAATTGGAGAATCCTGACAGCAAACGCCATGCGCACTGTGAGGATTCACAAGTCTTCAGTCTCATAGAGTGCATACATACTTTCATTCCAAACCTGGATAAGCCTTTTTAAGACAGGCTTTCGCTATGACATTTTGAATGAATCTACCCCTATGTGTAAAGTCTCACTCATTTTTCACCTTGTTTATTAATTTAGTCTGAAACTGAAATGGCTTTAGGGAACAGGATAGGGGAAATAAAGGGTACATGAGAGAAAGGGCACATCAAAGCAACAAAACATAATAGAAAAAAGCCTAAACAACAGTCCTATTCATCATTTGGTTTATTGTGCATTACCTGTGTGAGAAGACTTCAAACTTGAAAAGTGAGACGCAACTGATGATCAATCAGCCCAAAATGGTCACATTAGATACAGCTCACACTATATACAGGCAGCGTTGTGACAAGATAATGATAATGTGGGAATAGTAAAGAAATATCACCAGTGTTTGAGAGTTTGCTTAAATAAAGAATCTTGTGATGTTCATGTGTTTAATCTACGTTGGTGGAGCAGTTGATTATCAACATTCAGTACACAAATAGTATCGGCTATATCTGCTCACTGAAGATTTTATTAGATTTTATAATGTACTATACATGGCATACTAGTCCCGATTCATCATGCCTTTCACCTGTGTTTTTGTCCAGGTTTGTGTATTTTGCGCCTTTTTTTGCTTGCATCCAATTATCTGTTTACACCATTTTAAAGTCTATTTTACTTGTTCTATGTTTTGTGGGTGGAGTTTAGCAATTCATAGAATGATAGAGTTGGAAGGGACCTTAAGGGTCATCATGTCCAACCCCCTGCTCAATGCAGGATTCACTAAACCATCTCAGACAGATGTCTGTCTAGCCTCTGTTTGAAGACTTCCATTGAAGGAGAACTTACCACCTCTCGTGACAACCTGTTGCACTCATTGGTCATCCTCACTGCCAAATTTTTTTTGTAATATCTAATCTGTATCTTCTCCCTTTCAGTTTCATTCCATTGCGTCTCGTGTTTCCATGTGCAAATGAGAATAATGATAATACCACTACATTGTGACATCCCAGATATTTGTAGACAGCTATTAAGTCTCCTCTTAGCCTTCTTTTTTGCAAGCTTAACATTCCCACATCCTTTAATCGTTACTCATAGGACATACTTTGCAGTCCGCTCATCATCCCAGTAGCTCTTCTCTGAACTTACTCCAATTTTTCAATGTATTTTTTAAAATGAGGTGCCTAAAATTGAATACAGTATTACAGATGAGGCCTGATCAAGGAGGAGTAGAGGGGGATAGTTACTTCATGTGATCTAAACTCTATGCTTCTCTTAATACATCCTAGAACTGTGTTTGCCTTTTTGTTGCTGCATCACACTATTGACTCATGTGCAGTCTGTGATATATTAGCCATTAGCTATTACACCCGTCTTTTTCACACATGCTGTATCTTAGTTCTATTCTTCCCATTCTGTAGCTGTATTTTTTTCTTGCTCAGATATAGAATCTTGCATTTCTTCCTGTTAAATACCATTCTATTAAGGTACCTTCACACATAACGATATTGTTAACGATATCGTTGCTATTTGTGACGTAGCAACGATATCGTTAATGAAATCGTTATGTGTGACAGCGACCAACGATCAGGCCCCTGCTGGGAGATCGTTGGTCGCTGAATAAAGTCCAGAACTTTATTTCGTCGCTGGACTCCCTGGAGACATCGCTGGATCGGCGTGTGTGACACCGATCCAGCGATGTCTTCACTGGTAACCAGGGTAAACATTGGGTAACTAAGCGCAGGGCCGCGCTTAGTAACCCGATGTTTACCCTGGTTACCATGCTAAAAGTAAAAAAAAACAAACACTAGATACTTACCTACCGCTGTCTGTCCTCCAGCGCTGCGCTCTGCACTCCTCCTGTACTGGCTGTGAGCCGGAAAGCAGAGCGGTGACGTCACCGCTCTGCTTTCCGGCTCCCAGACAGTACAGGAGGAGAGCAGAGAAGCAGAGCGCAGCGCTGGAGGACAGACGGCTGTAGGTAAGTATCTAGTGTTTGTTTTTTGGTGCAAGAAGGGCACCAAATTTAAGAGATATTCTCACGAGGAGCCATTACATCAGGCCCACTATCAGACTGAATCGCGGTATTACATTGAGGGGCTCTTTTCCATGCGGAGACTGCAATATCTGTCAGTATATGTATCCAGTCAGGGATTGCTTTTGCAATCCCATTGACGGCACTAAGCATGGACTAAAGTCATACATTAACTGTAAGACTACCAATGTGATATATGCTATCATTTGCCCATGTCCACTCATTTATGTGGGACAAACATCTCAAGAATTGCGCCGTCGCATGCAGAAGCATGTTTCCACTATTGGTACTGCGATGGCTGATGCCCGTAGGGAGAAGCCTCTTACTTCAGTGGCTTCTCATTTTTTGTCACATCATGCAGGTAGGCATACGGGCATTAGGTTTGTAGGTCTTGAACATATTAAGAGTTCGGGGAGAGGGGAATCCCTCGAACGTAAACTTTTACAAATTGAGGCCCGTTGGATTTTTTTACTACACTCCACTGCACCTCGAGGCACCAATGAGGATCTCCTCTTTTCGGGCTTTCTAGGCTAAATAACCCTGTTACCATATGTGTTCTTTTATGTCCCCTTTTAGGTTGATCTAGTATCACTTGGTCATCTTTGTGCCTTTTGGACAATCCATGGCAGTTCGAGAAACTGGGACTCTAGCATGATCTAGTTTTTATCATATGGTTCAACATGTATCTCGGCTAGCGGTGGCAGCATGCCGCTCGTGATGAAGAAATCCTGAACACTTGAACAACATCATAACGCCCACATATTGTGTTTGATAGATCAACGGGACCACGAATTACCATACGATGTGGTCTCCATATACGGACAATCCACGGTAGTTCTTTTAATAATATTGGGACTCAAGCATGATCTAGTTTTTATCACATGTTTCTACATCCATCTCCGCCAGCGGTGGCAGAAGGACGACAGTGATGAAGATTTTCTGAACATTTGAACGACATCACAACGTCCACATTTTGTGAATGATAGATTAATCGGACCACACTTTACCATACTATGTGGTCTCCATGTATGGTCCTCAACATGCCTCCTTGCTGATTTGGAGAGTGGACTAGCTGTGATGAGGAATTCTGTGAAAATATGGACTAAATATCCAGGACTAAACATTGCAGATATGGGCAATAGTCGATTTATGCATGTATATTTCATGTGGGGTATTAGCAGTTATGAGACATACTCATGCTTTATTTTACATCATGTATGTGCAATATAGTACCACATTACGGTCTCTTTTTTTTGATTTTTTCACCACTACCAGCCATATTTTTGGTATTGGTACACGTTCAGGTGGTTCATGGTTTACAATTATCAGATTGCTCCAAGGGTATGGCTTTTCCTCTTATAGGGGTACTCCTGTTACTAGGGTCGGTCCTTCCACAGTCTCTATTGATCATCATTATTTGCTCTTCTGTATTTTATATGGCATATAGCCCTGTTGTTTTTGGTAAATACCTACATTCTTTTGGCCATTGAACCCTTCGGGCTCAGCTATTTCCAATAAATATATGATCCAGTAGGTATGGGGGCTATGTCTCTTTATTTAAATTGATTCATTATTATTTTTTGGTTTGTATTTTTTATCTATATATTTTCATTTCAATATTCGTTTTTTCCAGTTATCTTCTGTTTGTTTATGTGTTATATTCCTTTTGTGTCCTTCTACGTTTGTCCATGATTGTTTACTGTTCCCTCGTACTCTATCAGGTTCCCCTTGAGTGGCTGTGATAGGAGTACCTCCCCTTTCGATATCTTTTATGTGTTATACTTGTTTCCGTACTCCTGGTGATCTTCTTATTATGTGCACAATGCGCTGCGCTGCTGAGGTTCGGCGCATGCGCATTGCGCAATATGGGCAGAGACGTCTGCCTTGTACATACTTCCGCCCTCTTCGTGCGTCATTTCCGGTTCCAGTCTCCGGCGTCCTCACCTAAATCTGGTCATCACTACAAGGTATTAAACTGTTTCTGACGATCGTCTGGCACCCTTCCCCTGACGAAGCCGTCCCTGTAACGGCGATACGCGTGGGGTCTCTCCCCGCTCTGATCCTTGTCTCTCTGCACACTGTGCTCCTGGCGATGCCTTTTGATTTTGTTTTGCATGGCTGGACCTAGGATTCTCACTTATATTGTGGGTATGTGGCCACTATAGCCCTATACACCTGGGTACTTTGTGCATTTGCCTCTTCTCCTCCTTTTTGGGCATTTTGCCTTTGGATTTGTTACTCGGCATAAGCCTTATAGGGCCATTAGACTGTGTGCTGACATATAGGTACTTACCATCTTTGCCATATCTGTCTATATCCGTTAACAGGGTCTGTGTTTTTACCTGAACATATAGTATATATATATTCTTTCTGCTCAGGGTACCCTGTATTCATGTAGGAGGCATAGTTATAAAGGGCCATTTGTATGTGTTATATCTGTGCTATACCTGTGTTACATCTAGTATATGATTTATTATATTGATGTGCTATTTTTTTTTTATGTGTATATTGCTTAGGTATATGACACTTTATTCTATAGGGTATTTGCCCTGGTTTGGCCACTGTAATAGTCATGGATCATTGTGGGGAATTGTGGTGTGTTACTTGTTTTTAATGTTTTTATTGCGTCAATAAAGTTTGCCTTTTTACATTTATTGATACTTATTGTGGTGTGCAGCATTTTCTAGTGGTTCTCCTTTTCTGTTTTTCCATAGTTACCCGATGTTTACCCTGGTTACCGGCATCGTTGGTCGCTGGAGAGCGGTCTGTGTGACAGCTCTCCAGCGACCAAACAGCGACGCTGCAGCGATCCGGATCGTTGTCGGTATCGCTGCAGCGTCGCTAAATGTGAAGGGGCCTTTAGTCACTCACTACCCATTGTTAAAGCTTATCTAGATCCTTCTGAATCCCTTCTCTGTCTTCTCTATTTTAGCTATCCCTCCTATATTTGCATTATCTGCAAATTTGATTAGTTTCCCTTCAGTGCCCTTATCTAGATCATTTATAAAAATGATGGCCCCCCCGAAGATTCCTAAAACTCGAGTAGGGGCTGGTATTCCATTTCCACACTATGACCATGATGGGTGAGGATCAGTCGTGCACTTATTTATGTGATTATATGTCTGTTCAGACATATAGTTCCTATTATTATACAGCCTATATACTTTAAGAACCTGATACCTCGGGTCAGATTTCTCAGATTAGTGTGGAGTTGTGGATGTGCTACCTGTGTCCTTGTATTTGTGTAGTTACCCTGAGATGATTATACGCTTTTATTATATTGTTGAAAATGGTGACTTTAATATGTTATTTTGTTACTGAATAAATACTATCTTTCTATTTTCAAAAGACAGTAGTTTTGACTCCAATTGTTCTAATTTTACATCATTTATAAAAATGTTGAATAACACTGGGGTCAGGACAGACCCTTGTGGCACCCCACTTAAAACACTTCCAATTGGATGTGCAAGCATTTGTTACCACTCTTTGAGTACGATCACTGTTGTGAATTCCGCTCTTGGGCTCCCTCCGGTGGTTGTAAGTAACATTTTTGTGAGTTCTGCTCTTGGGCTCCCTCCTGTGGTTTTGAGTGGTATGGCTGCTTCTTGGATTTAGCTTCTGCAGCTGTTTTCACTGATCGGCTTCCTGGCTTGGCTTTATTAGTCTGGCCTTATCTCTCATTCAATGCCAGTTGTCAATTGTTCCTGCCTGGAGTCATTGCTCTTTGGATTTCCTGACACTCTGACCCGTTCAGCAAAGCTAAGTCCTTGCTTGTCTTTTTGCGGTTCACTTGTTGTGGACTTTGTTGTTCAGCACTTTGTTGTTTTTGCTCTTTTGTCCAGCTTATCAATATGGATCTATTCAGCTAAGCTGGAAGCTCTGGGCAGCAGAGTTTGCCCTCCACACCTATAGTTAGGTGTGGAGACTTTTTGCATTTCTCTGCGGTGGACTTTTTCTAGTTTTTTTTTATTGACCGCATAGTGCTCTGTTCTGTACTATTTCTGTCTAGCTAGAAGTGGCCTCCTGTGCTACATCTTGTTTCATACTACGTATGTCATTTCCTTCTCCTCTCGCAGTCCTTACATGTGGGGGCTATCTATCCTTTGGGGATTTTCTCTGAGGCAAGATAGTTTTCCTGCTTCTATCTTTAGGGGTAGTTAGCTCTTAGGCTGTGACGAGGTGCCTAGGGAGAGTTAGGAGCATCCCACGGCTACTTCTAGTGTTGTGTTGAGCTTAGGGACTGCGGTCAGTATAGCTACTACCTGCTCAGAGCTAGTCTCATGTCGCTCCTTAATCACCAGACCATAACAGATCACTGAGCCAGTTATAATTCCACCTAACCATAGCTTTGTCAATCCCATACTTGGCCATTTTTTCAATAAGGATAGTATGAGATACTATATAAAATGCTTTGCTGAAGTCACGATATACTATGTCTACCACATTTCCTTGATCCACCCAGTCAGTGATCTCATCATAGAAGGAAAGTCTTACATGACTTGTTTGCTACAAACCCATGCTGGCTCTGGTTAATTACAGTATTCTTATCCATGTACTTACATACATGCTGTTTATTAATTTGTTCAAAGATTTTTCCTGGCTGGTATAGAAGTAAGACTCACTGGCCTGTAATTTCTTGGCTCCATCTCCTTTCCTTTTTTGAAGATAGGGACAATATTTGCCCTTCTCTAATCTTCTGGGACTTCTCCTGTTTAACAAAATTTTTCAAAGATTCTGGCTAGTGGTTCTGCAATTTCCTCTGCTAACCATTTCAGTACACTAGGATGTAATTAATCTGGACCAGGAGATTTAAATTCATTTAAATTAGCTAAGTGTTTCCTCAACATCTCTCTGTTTATGGATAGTGTGGATTATTTTATTCCTTTGATGGCACCATGAAGATCAGTTATATTTGCTTTATTAGAGAACATAGATGCAAAATAGAAATTTAAAAGTTTGGTCTTGTCAACATCATTTTTGACCACTTCACCCTTTCATCTTGTAAAAATCCTATAGCATCTTTGACCTTTTTTTGCTTTTGAAATACTCCCCAAATCCTTTTTGCCACTTTTAGTCTCCCTTGCAAGCTTTACTTCTTTACTGGATTTAGCTCTTCTAACTCTTGCCCTGCAGACAGCATTATATTCTTCTTTAGATATACCCCCCCTTTCCGTTTTATGGGTTGAATTTAGCAACTTGAGATGTTTCTGCATGATTCATTGATTGCAACTTCTTTTTTAACCCCTGACTACATTTGATGTAAGTTAATGTTATGGTCGGGAAAGGGTTCCCACCAAATAACTTAAATTTATGTAATAACGACCATGCGGGCACAGGAGTAGTGCCCACAAGATCACTACAAGGAGCTTGGCTTAAGTGAAAGCCAAGCCTCGGCTGTCACTGCCAGAAGTACTGCCTCAGGCCATTTAACCCCCTAAATGCTGCAATCGATAGTGATCGCAGCATTTACAAGGCAGGAAGAGTGAGAGTCCAATCGTTGCCATAGCAACAATCATCATGACGACCTCTGAGTCAGCCAACTAGTCTAGTAGAGGGATTATGTAAAAACATGTAAAAAAAGTGATAAGAAATTTTAAAGTATTTTAAAAAAATATTAAAATATACATTCAACCAATAAATAGGTATATTTATGATAAAAAATCCACACAAAAACACACATTTGGTATTGTCGAATTCGTAACGACCCGACCTATAAAATGGTCACATTTTTTAACCCCTTCATTGAACTCCGTAAAAGAAAGTAATAAAAACATGGCAAAAAGCTATGCTTTTTCATCATTCCACCAAAAAAAATGGAATAGAACGCTATCAAAAGTTGAATGGAAATAAAAATAGTACAGCCAAAAATGTCATCCAGTCCCGCAAAACAAGCTGCCATACAGTTCTATCTGTAGAGAAATAGAAGAGTTATAGCACTCACAATATAGCAATGAAAAAATTATTATTTTCTCTATTGTCTTTATTGTGTAAAAGAGGCAAAACATTAAAAAAAATTATGAAAATGTTTTTTCGCTGTAACTGTACTGACCTGAAGAATAAAGCTGCCTTATCAATGTTACCATATGATGAATGGCATAAAAAAAGAACAATTCCTGAATTTGTTTTTTGTTCAAGCTGTCTCCCAAAAATCGGAATAGAAAATCTAAAATGTTGTGTGTCCAAAAATGGTACCAATAAAAATTTCAGCTCATCTTACAAAAGTCCTCACATAACTTAAAAATAAAGGGAACACTTAAACAACAAAATATCACTCCAAGTAAATCAAACTTCTGTCAAATCAAACTGTCCACTTAGGAAGCAACACTGTTTGACAATCAATTTCACATGCTGTTGTGCAAATGGAATAGACAACAGATGAAAATTATTGGCAAGTATCAAGACAACCTCAATAAAGGAGTGGTTCTGCAGGTGGGAACCACAGACCACATCTCAGTACCAATGCTTTATGGCTGATGTTTTGGCTACTTTTGAATGCTGATTGTGCTTTCACACTCATGGTAGCATGAGACGGACTCCAAAACCCACACAAGTGGCTCAGGTAGTGCAGCTCATCCAGGATGGCACATCAATGCGAGCTGTGGCAAGGAGGTTTGCTGTGTCTGTCAGCATAGTGTCCAGAGGCTGGAGGCACTACCAGGAGACAGGCCAGTACACCAGGAGACATGGAGGGGGCCATAGGAGGGCAACAACCCGCAGCAGGACCGCTACCTCCGCCTTTGTGCAAGGAGGAACAGGAGGAACAGGAGGAGCACCGCCAGAGCCCTGCAAAATGACCTCTAGCAGGCCACAAATGTGCATGTGTCTGCACAAATGGTTAGAAACCGACTCCATGAGGATGGTCTGAGTGCCCGATGTCCACAGATGGGGGTGTGCTCACAGCCCAACACCGTGCAGGACGCTTGGCATTTGCCACAGAACACCAGGATTGGCGCCCTGTACTCTTCACAGATGAAAGTAGGTTTACACTGAGCACATGTGACAGCCGTGACAGAGTCTGGAGATGCCGTGGAGAGCGATCTGCTGCGTGTAACATCCTTCAGCATGACCGCATTGGCAATAGGTCAGTAATGGTGTGGGGTGGTATTTCTTTGGAAGGCCGCACAGACCAACCTGCTGCTGCCGTGCGTGGATAGGAGGCCCCGACGCGCGTTTCGCAAATATGGCTTCTTCGCTAGCGTGCGCCCCCCGAAGAAGCCATATTTGCGAAACGCGCGTCGGGGCCTCCTATCCACGCACGGCAGCAGCAGCAGCAGGTTGGTATATGGTTTGCATCTTATCGGATTCCTGTAATCTTGTCTCCCCTTTAGCTATTTGGCAGGCATTTGCTCTTGTGGCACAGTCCTCTCTCTTTCTTTATATATGGGACTTCCCAGTATAACTTTCTTAGTGTATCTATTTGGATGTGCCAGTATAGGGTGAGACACTACTCGATACTAGTATTTAAATACTCAGTTTACACTACCTATACCACCCTGCTGTCTGTGTATATTTATCTTCTTGGAGCTTTTTTCCTGGTGTAGTTGCCCACTTCTTTTACCATTACTATTCTATAGTGAAATCTGATCTCGGGCCTGTAGTTTGTAGTTGCTACACTTCTGGGTATTGATATATATATACATTTGTATGTACGGTTTCTGACATATTACTGCTGATTTGCTCCCCTATTGATAGTTGTAACCGTGTGTGGCACTAGGTTTACCTCCCTTTTGTCTATTGCATCTTTTTTATTTGTGTTTTTAATATCTGTGTATCATTTTAGAATAATTTCTCAATAAAGTTGTTATATTTTAGCTCTGGTGTCCATTATCTTTTCGGTTGTTCATACAGAAGAAGAGTGGAGAACTGCATCCATGCATAGACTACAAGGGTCTTAACGCCATGACCATTATAATAAGTACCCACTACCCCTGATATCTGAGCTTTTTGATAGGCTACGGGGAGCAAGGGTATTTACTAAATTAGATCTGCAGGGTGCTGACAACCTGATTCGCATATGCGAGGGGGACTAATGGAAGACGGCTTTTAACACCAGGGATGGGCACTATGAATATCTGGTGATGTCCTTCAGGCTCTGTAATGCCCCAGCTGTTTTCCAAGACTTTGTAAATGACATCTTCCGGGATATGCTTTCCACCTCGGTGGTAGTTTATCTGGATGATATTCTCAGCTACTCTCCAGATATTGACTCCCACCGGAGAGATGTTTGCAAGGTCTTCGACCTCCTACGGGCTAACTCCCTCTATGCCAAGTTGGAGAAGTGTGTGATTGAGCTGGAGTCCTTACCTTTCCTTGGCTATATCATCTCTGCCCAGGGATTAGCTATGGATCTTGCCAAGCTACAGGCTGTGATGGACTGGCAGGAACCCCATACTCTTAAAGCGGTGCAGCGCTTTATGGGGTTCATTAATTACTATTGCCAGTTCATTCCCCATGTTCTCAACTTTGGTAGCTCCCTTGGTTACCCTCACCAAGAAGGGAGCAAATCCCAAGTTGTGGTCGGAGGAGGTCTCCAAGGCCTTTCTCTCGATTAAGTCACACTTCGCTAGCGCTCCCATCCTACATCGCCCCGATGTAGATAAGCCATTTATTATGGAGGTGGATGCCTTATCCATTGGTGCTGGAGCAGTCCTCTTCCAAAAGGATGCTCAAGGTCGGAAGCATCCTTGCTTCTTCTTCTCCAAGACCTTTTCACCAGCGGAGAGGAATTATTCCATCGGGGACAGGGAGTTGCTAGCTATGAAGTTGGCTTTCTCAGAGTGGAGACATCTTCTGGAGGGAGCTCGCTTTCCCTTCCAGGTGTTCACAGACCACAAGATCTTGGTGTATTTACAGACAGCCCAGTGGCTAAATTCTCGTTCCTCCATTTTCTTTCCGGGGAGAAGAACGTTCGTGCCGATGCTCTCTCTCACTCTGTACTATCATCATCAGAGAAGGAGGAGCCTCGGCTAGTTGTCCCTTCAGAGAGCCTGAGAACGGTGGCTCCGGTTTCGCTAGAGTCTGTGCCCCCAGGCAAGACTTTCGTGCCATCTAATTTGCGACCGGAGGTTCTCTCTTGGGCTCACTCGTCCATGGACACTTTGGGACCAAGAGGACATCTGAGCTCTTGGTAAGGATGTACTGGTGGCCGCATATGGCTCGTGACGTCGCAGACTATGTTCGGGCATGTGTCTCCTGCGCAATGAACAAGTCTCCTTGGCAACCGACAGCTGGGTTGCTTTATCCCATGCCGGTGGCGGACAGGCCCTGGGAGATGGTCGAGATGGATTTTGTGGTGGGCTTACCCAAGTCTCGTAACTGCACCATTATCTGGGTGATCACTGACCATTTTTCCAAATTGGTGCACTTGGTGCCTCTTCCACAGCTACCTTCTGCACGGGCTCTCTCTGTGTTGTTCATCAAACATATCTTTCGCCTACACGGTATGCCAGACAAAATTGTTAGTGACCGGGGTCCCCAGTTTGCGTCTCGATTCTGGAGAGAGCTTTGTCGTCTACTCAGTATTGAGTTGAATCTCTCTTCGGCATATCATCCCAAGACGAATGGGTTGGTAGAGAGGGCCAACCAGACCCTGGTCACATATTTACGACATTTTGTTTCTGCCAGGCAGGATGACTGGGCATCCTTGCTACCGTGGGCAGAGTTTGCGCTTAACAACGCCTTAGCCGACTCCACCGGTCAGACTCCATTCCTCCTAAATTATGGCCAGCATCCGCGTGTCCCTGTGCCCATGCCCGTGTCTTCCGCCGACTCCAGGGTGGCAGACTGGGCTGTGGAGGCATGGGACATTTGGGACTGCACTCAGGATGCCATTTGGGCCTCTAAGGAGAGAATGAGGTCATTCGGCGCCCCACTCCGACCTTTGCTCCTGGCGACTTAGTGTGGCTCTCCGCCCGTAACATCAGGCTGCGTGTTGAGTCCACTAAGTTTGCACCTCGCTACTTGGGTCCCTTCAAGGTCTTCGAACAGGTTAACCCTGTGGTCTACCGTCTGGCCCTTCCTCCACGCTTGGGTATCACTGACACCTTTCATGTGTCCCTCTTGAAACCCGTATACATGTCCCGGTTTTCCGAGTCATCAGGTTTGTCTACGGACGATTACGAGGTGAACGGTATATTGGGGTGCAAGGTGGTACGTGGCAAAAAAAGCTCCACAGCTCATTGCTGCCTTCGAGCGTAGCGAGGTCCAAGGAGGGGGGCCCTAAGGGGGTAATGTTAGGTGTCGAGTTCCCGCCTCTGCACAGGGGGAATCTCGAACCATCTCTGCTGCGGTCTCCCATTCTTTCCAGCCGCAGTGGAATCTGCTCAGTGGAGACGTCGGACCCAGTGTCTTGCTCAGTCCCACTCTCTGCATAGGGTTACTGCTGCTTTTTCAGCTTCTGCCATTGAAGCCAGTGCTGGGCAGCGGCAAGCAGACGCTTTTGGGAGTAAGTCCTGCTTTTCCCCTTCTGAACATGCCCAGGGCAAGATCTCCCATTGGAGATCGAGGGTCACATGCCCAGATACTGCAGCAGATCCCATTGGTCCTCCAGGAAGGTCCTGAAGGTGCTCAACTTCTGTGGCAGCCTCCCATTGGTCCTTCTGGGAAGGTCATGTACATGCTGCAGCTATATAAGGTTCGCATGACCGCACGGCCATGCGCTAGTGTATATTTGTAAACGTGTGTGTTTTGTGAGTGAAAGTCGTTCTTTAAAATCCTGTCCCTATTGGATGACTGTTCGCGGAAGGTGGATGATTGCCATCTAGCGCCCGACTTAATCTAAGCACGTGACACACCATACAGCGTCTAATTGCTGTGACCGCCAGTGCAGCGCCGTGCGCTTTCACAGCGCTTTCCTGACCCAAGCCTGGGTGGTTAGTGGCGTTTGCCAGTGCGGCACCGCACGCACTCTAGTGCGTCTTTAATTAGTATTTTGGTTACGCTGACACCCCATTAGCAGTGTCGAGCGCAAGTAGTCTACACGGACTCGGATCCCAAGTCTAGGGACTGAGCTAGGTGACTCCTTGCTTGCGCTCTTGTGTGCGGTACCGCGGCCCTGTGACTTAACAGGGTTCGCTTCCTTCACACAGGGTGAAGTTAACCCGTGTGTGTATTCACATTGTACCGCCATATAGTCCGTCATTACTTGGCAGCAGGTTCCATCTCTTCACGGTGGACCCCGGGCTGCGAACGCACCTTTTTCTATCTTTATTATTTGGTGCGTTCCGCTAGCCCTAACAATATGCAAGCACGCAACTCGCGTCAAGGGTCCCCACACTTGCGAGTCCTGACACTAAATTTAATAGCAAAGTCACAAAAAGAGGACTAACGACCTCTACCATAGAACATTCACAACTATTCCTAGAAATTCTCCAAAATGGGGATGAAAACTATAACTACAGAAAAGCAGTGAGGTTCCAGTATACTCGACTGTTAAAGGTGAACTCAGCGAGAGGTAAAAATGAAGACTAGTCCTCTTGCCGAGACAACACAAAGCTCCTTAAAATTTGTTCCAAAGATTGATTTGTCCTTTGTCTGACTATTGGTTTCAGGGTTGTAAACAGAGAAAAAATGGCAATTTAATCCATAGTTTACAACAAAAAGCTTTCCAGAATTTGGAGACAAATTGCATTTTCCTATCAGACACAACATTAAGAGGGATCCCATTTAACCTTACAATATGAGATGCTGGATGGGAGTACCCTGGGGTCTGAGGGAGCCATTATGCAAAGGGATAGCTGAAGTTGAACAGAGAACGTGGAAATGTACTGTGCTGTATCATCAATTGAACATAAGATGATAAGTAGTTCAACTGTTTGTTAAAAACAAGTGTCCCCTGAATTGTTTGCTGATGTTCATAGATCTGGGAGCCTGCGGCTTAAACATGAGAGTACGGCACCACACGCACAGCACACAGGAATAGATACACTGTTTATTTGTAGGGTGTGAGAACACAGCAGCCCCTTGTCCATGACTACCTGCTTGTGCACTATACAGTTAGAGTCCATATCAGGTGAGAAAATTAGAATATCATCCAGGTAAATCATAACAAATCTCACAGTGCAATCAGAGAAAATATTCAAAAAGTTTTATAAAACAGCATATGCATTGGATAACCCAAATGGTATGATAAGGCTGGTTTCACATTGGCGTTTTTTTGGGGTGCGTTTTTGCGGTAAAAAACGCAAAAAAACGCATGGTGAAAAAACGCATGTAAACGCTGCGTTTTTTTGACGCATGCGTTTTTGCATGTGGTGAAAAAAACGCGGCGTTTAACCGCGTTTACATGCGTTTTTTCATGCGTTTGCGTTTTTTAAATGCATGCAGAAAAATGTGTGACAACTGCCAATCATCAAAATAAAGTAAAAAACCCACTATAAACAGAAATAGTTAGGGTTAGGGTTAGGGGTAGGGATCATAACCCTAAAGGGATCCTACCCCTAACCCTACCCCTAACCCTAACCCTAAGGGATCCTAACCCTAACCCTAACCCTACCCCTAACCCTACCCCTAACCCTAACCCTAAGGGATCCTAACCCTAACCCTACCCCTAACCCTACCCCTACCCCTAACCCTAACCCTACCCCTAACCCTACCCCTAACCCTAACCATAAAGGGATTAGGGTTAGGGTTAGGGTTAGGATCCCTTAGGGTTAGGGGTAGGGTTAGGGTTAGGGGTAGGGTTAGGGGTAGGGTTAGGATCCCTTAGGGTTAGGGGTAGGGTTAGGGGTAGGGTTAGGGGTAGGGTTAGGATCCCTTAGGGTTAGGGGTAGGGTTAGGGTTAGGGGTAGGGTTAGGGGTAGGGTTAGGTTCCCTTTATCACCTTTATGCTGGGGGGTGGCATATCAGTGTGTTTTCTGGTTTTTTAATAACAAAACGCATGCGTTTTTTACCGCAAAAAACGCATGCACCAAAAAACGCATGCGTTCCCATTGACTCCAATGTATTTTTCGACCCAAAAAAAACGCATGAAAACGCATGCGTTTTTTTTTGGTCCAAAAAACGCTTCTAAAAATACTACAAGTAGCATTTCAGAAAATGAACGCATGCAGTAAAAAAACGCATGCGTCAAAAAACGCGACCAAACGCGTACACAAAAAAACGCATGCGTTTTCAATGTTAAATATAGGAAAAAAAAACGCATGCGTTTTTTTGAAAAAAAACGCTGCAGTGCAGACAAAAACGCAAGTGTGAAACCACCCTAAGATTTAAAAAAAAACCTCTGACGGTTTCCACTTATCACCCATTTGGTTGTGTATCAAATTGTAAGCCCCTCTAAGATCAAGTTTAGAAAACCACTTAGCTCCCAAAAGCTGATTATATTGGTCGGGGATGAGTGGAAATGGGTAAACGAGATTTTGTTTAGTTCTCGGAAATCGAGGCAAGGACAAAGAAAAATCGAGCAGCCACAAGGGAGGAGGAAGGATGGATATCACCCTTCCACAAACGTTTGTTAACATATTTTTTCATGGCAGTCTGTTCAGGCCCAGACAAATTATAAAGATGAGTAGAGAAGAGTGAACATTTCAAGGTTCAGTTCGGCTTGGTTCGGCAAAAGTTCCGATGTTTGACAAACATGTTCGCCGAACATACCTGAAACTCATTGAATTCAAGGGGAGGCTAAACCAAAGACATAGACAACCCCTTAAGCGGGGGCAAAAAAAATTCTCAAACAGCTCAAATTAGGGGCAGACACCAGCAAAAGTGCCATCAATTGACCCAGAGTACAAATAGTATTATTGTGCAGCATGGATGAATGGGACAGGGCTTGGACAAGCATTTCTAGCTGAAATATTGATCAGTAACAGGTGGATGAGTGACAGGTTTAGGCCTAGTGCTCTTAGTGCCCTGCAAAATTCAGCCAACACACATGAAGGAGATCCAACTTGAAGTGTTATCAGAGTCGCATCAGTTTTTCTCGGAGGTTGAGAGAAAAAAAAGTTTCTTTCAGTTTTTGTCAGTCAGTGCCTGCGTAGCGATTCGATAAATGCTACTGCGCAGGCACCTCTGGCGCTATCTTAGTGGATTCAATTTTTCCTCCTATATGGTGCCGGCATCTATCAAGTTCCGAATTATACTACTGCGCAGGTGCGTCAGGCGCTATTTTGAGGATGAATTTTTAATATTCTCAACAAATTTATATCACCAAAAAAATCAATATATTGACATTATAGATGCGATCATGATATAGTGCAGGCGCCGCTGCCTGCATGATGAATGCATTTTTTTTAAACAATAAAATATGCTGTATGTAAAATGGGAGCAGGTCACTAAGGGATCAGTGACCTGTCAGAAGCCATAGAGATGAATGTAAGCAGAGCACCACATAAAGACCCCCACAAGCCCACCCTGGAGCACGAGAATCTCATTACCTCAAAACTGCACATAAAGATTAAACAACAACCACAAGATGGACTTCATCAACCAAGGTATCATTTTAATAAGTATAACAACGCCTACCTGACACTGTAGGTGATGTTGGCAGATATGCAACAGATACAGACTTATTTGTGTGCAGGAGGAGTTTACACTTTTCTGACAGTAGATGGCAATGTTGTTACTGTTATATGCAATACATATATTTATTGTACTTTGGTTTCACTTTCTCTCAGGTAAAAGGTCCTTCAGACTTCCTGTTATGCTGTATTAAGAAGCTGATGCATGTACCTCATGTTCTGTGTAGATAAAAGTTGAATTACCCGATATAATTTACGCTCACAAGTTTCTTCTGTGACCAAACAATGCAACAAGTTACGGGCCCAGCATAGAAGACAAAAATGACTTGGTGAATGCAGAAAGAATAGTTCAGAGCACTTCTCTCCTAACAAACAAGACAAATAAGTTAAAGATGAGCTGTCATGTCTCACGACTTGGGAAATCATTAATATTTGCATTGCTTGTGTTCAATCCTTCTTTCTAGGCAGAAGTTTGCCTTTCCCTGTATTTTGGCCCAACTCTCTCACTGTAGTCTTGTGATGTATGTTTGTTCACTCCCTTATTCTCCATTTTGTCATCATTCCTCCATCTGTATGCATCCTACTACATGTCCTCTGTTGAATATTCCTTTTTACCTGCTACTTTCATCATAATACAAGAATTTCAGTTAAAGCAACCCTCTTTTCCTGGAGTCTTCTTACATGAGATCGTGGCTGAGTTAAGCTGTCTGATTAATCGGTATGAACGTGAGTACAGGTGAATACGGAAGCGCCTAAAAAGAAGGGTCTATCCAGGCACCACTACGTTCTACATATCCATGAGTCAGAATAGTAAAAAGGAATAGCCTGCCTTCAGAGACAGTAACTCAAGGTCTGTGCTGAACCTCAGTGGAATAGGACATTTCCCAGATAGATGGTATCCCAGTTCCCAGCCAGACCCCAGCGTGCATAGAAGCACACACTGCAGATAAACAGGGAGAAGTATAACCCTCATCCTCCACTCTTCCTGCCTGCAATCAAATCATGTCTGAAGCAAGGAATACAATGTCCCTACCAGACTTACAAACACAGGAAAGAGACCCAGATCCCCATCCACCAGCTAGTGAAAGGGGAAAACGTACAGTCAAACCTACATGGAAAGTCATGGAGAATTTAGAGACTGCAAAATGTGTCGTGTATAGTGATGTGTCTTCACTGTGGGAGAAAGTGCTGAATCACATAGACACTGTATCAAGGCCTGCTTCTCATGAGTTACCACTTGAGGGAGTCCTAGAACAATTATGCACAGCATACCAAATGTATGTGGAGAAGACTGACCAATACATTATTCTCCTGAAAAAACTGAATCTGCCAGAGACTTTAAACGAATTGCAAAGTTTCCGGCAGCTGAATTCTGAAAGAGACTGCACCGTACGTGACATTAAAACCAAGTTAGAGGCTAAAATTGCACGGACACCAGATGCATCAACTCGCTCATCCAAATTGTCCAAGCACTCAAAACGCTCATCTAGGTCAAGTTCATCAAAATATTCCACTCTCAGCGAGCAGCTTATAAGAGCACGTGCTAAGGCAGAAACATCTAAGATACAAGCTGCCTTTGCGCAAAGGAGAGCAGAAATGGATGCAGCCACAGCACAAAAGAGAGCAGAAATGGATGCAGCCGCAGCACAAAGGAGAGCAGAAATGGATGCAGCCGCAGCACAAAAGAGAGCAGAAATGGATGCGGATGCAGCACAAAAGAGAGCAGAAATGGATGCAGCCACAGCACAAAGGAGAGCAGAAATGGATGCGGATGCAGCACGCAAGGAAGCTCTGGAGAAGGAATGTGAGCACGCGACAGCCATGGCAGAGTTAAGGATCCTGGAGCGAGCTATCAGTGGGAGTCAAAGAGACAGCATCAGTTTGTGTGAAGTGGAGGCAGAAGACCCTATTGAACGCACAAGAGACTACGTGCTAAGCCAAAATGGCGAACCGCAGACCATTACTAACATTCCTGATGGCGTTCATGCTTCTCCAGGGCACCAGGATGCCGATCCACTTACAGAACCCTACATTCAAGGTCAGTACAATGCTCCCAAACTTAAACTTCCTTCGTATTCCAGTATGCGCCAAGACCCCGCATCTCACCAAACTCCACAGGCTATTATCTACACGCAACCCAATATGCCGGCAGGTCATTATACTCTCGACAACCGCGCAGTGCCAGCTCCGCATGTAGCAGAGACTATACCCACCAAACCGGTTGCTGGACTAAATGCATATGCCACTCCATACTTACCCATGTTTCAAGGCCAGGACGTCTTCACCCCTATGTACAACACTGCTCAGCCTACATTTGTGCATCCTAAGTCAGAAAGAACAGACATGTCCGACTTCGCAAGGTACATGATTCGCCGCGAACTTACTAAAACCGGTCTCACAAGGTTTGACGACCAACCTGAAAATTACAGAGGTTGGAAAAATGCCTTTAGAACCGTAACTAGTGACCTCGGCATCACTGCTACCGAAGAGCTGGACCTGCTAATCAGATGGCTAGGACCACAATCCACAGAGCGTGTCAAGAGACTCAGGTCTGTACATATCAGTAATCCAATGGCTGGTCTCATGGCTGCATGGGAAAGACTAGAGAAAAACTTTGGCAGTCCAGAAGCCATAGAGGATGCACTGTTCAAGCGATTACAGAGTTTTCCAAAGATATCAAGCAAAGACAGTTCAAAGTTCCTAGAGCTCAGTGACTTGCTGTTAGAGCTCCAGCTGGCCAAGGCAGACACCCACCTACCTGGCCTCAGCTACCTGGACACTGCTCGTGGAGTAAATCCCATTATCTCCAAGCTACCGTACAATGTACAAGAAAAGTGGACTACACTAGGGTCAAAATACAAGAAAGACCATCAAGTGTCATTTCCTCCATTCTCCTACTTCTGTGAGTTTATAAAAGACGTGGCAGAGCGTAAGAACGACCCAAGCTTTTCCTACGAAGAATCCAGTGGCCCAGCTTCACCTCCTTCTAAATACGTCAGCGCACGCTCGAATGACAGAAACCGCAGGGGTCCAGTGTCAGTGAAGAAGACGGATATTCTTCCCTTACCAACATCAGCCCCAGGCAACAGTAACAAGGGTGAAAAGATAGAGAACCCAAATCGTGAATGTCCCATCCACAAGAAGCCACATCCCTTAAAAAAGTGCATCGGCTTCAGGAAGAAACCGCTCGAAGAACGCAAGGAGCTTCTAAAGAAGTTCGGGGTATGCTACAGATGTTGTGCTTCTACTGAACACCTTGCTAAAGACTGTAAAACTACAATTAAGTGCATGGAGTGTGACAGTGAGGACCACGTACAAGCACTCCACCCATTCCGTCCTGACTCTACACTTACTCCTTCCCTCACCATGAGCCATGGCGGGGAGGACGCAGCTCAAACTGCAAGCCATACCACAATATCTTCTTCATGCACAGAAGTCTGCGGAGAAGACCTCTGGGACAAGTCCTGTGCGAAGATTTGCCTGGTGAACGTGTATCCCAACGGTCACCCAGAGAAAGCCGTGAAGGTGTATGTCCTTCTGGATGATCAGAGCAACCGATCACTTGCAAGGTCAGAACTCTTTGATATGTTTAACTTAAAGGGAAATGCTTACCCTTACACCTTAGGTACCTGCAGTGGTGTTACAGAGGTTTCTGGGAGAAGGGCCAGTGGCCTTACAGCGACATCTCTCGAGAACACCGTCGAGATACCGTTACCTACACTGGTCGAGTGCAACCAGATTCCATCCAATCGAGAAGAGATCCCAACGCCAGAGGCTGCTCTTCATCATCAACATCTCAAGAGGATAGCAAACAAGATACCAGCCCTCAACAACAAAGCAGATATCCTGATTCTGCTGGGCAGAGACATTCTCCGGCTGCACAAGGTACGTCAGCAAATTAACGGACCACACGACGCACCATTTGCCCAACGCTTAGATCTAGGCTGGGTAATCGTAGGCAACGTTTGCATACACAAGATGAAGAGACCTAACAACATCTCCTCTTACAAAACACACATCTTGTCAAATGGTCGCAGCACCCATTTCCAACCATGCCCACATCACTACTGGGTGAAAGAGAAAGTGAGCAACACCAACTGGCAACAGGAATCCTTCAACAACATGAACACGCACCAGCCCTGGGATGAAAACCTCGGGTCATCAGTGTTCGACTCTACAAGTAGTGACAACAAGTTGGCACCCACAAGGGAAGATAAAGAGTTCATAAAGGTTATGAATACAGAATTTGCTCAAGATGACTCCAACAGTTGGGTAGCTCCTTTACCCTTTCGTTTCCCAAGAGTGAGGTTGCCGAACAACCTGCAGCAAGCAACTGCAAGGTTCTCATCCTTAAAGCGTACCCTAAAGAGGAAACCAGAGATGGAGAAGCACTTCATTGACTTTATGCAGAACATCTTTGACAGAGATCATGCTGAACCTGCGCCACCACTGAGGGAGGGAGAAGAATGTTGGTATCTTCCATCCTTTGGTGTCTATCACCCTCGCAAACCTAATCAGATCAGAGTCGTGTTTGACTCCAGCGCTCAGTTTGAAGGCCTCTCTCTCAATAACCTGCTCCTAACTGGGCCCAACCTGAACAATAGCCTCCTTGGAGTATTGATCCGCTTCAGACAAGAACCTGTCGCCATAATGGCCGACATTCAGCAGATGTTTCATTGCTTCATCGTGAAAGAAGACAACAGAAATTATCTTAGGTTCCTATGGCACAAAGACAACAATGTCAACAATCCGGTCATAGACTACCGGATGAAGGTCCATGTCTTCGGGAATAGTCCCTCACCTGCTGTGGCGATCTATGGTCTGAGACGGACAGCCCAGGAAGGTGAGAGAGAGTACGGATCCGATGCTCGGCAATTTGTAGAGAAGAACTTCTACGTGGACGATGGGCTCAAGTCCTTACCCACAAGTGAAGATGCTATTGACCTACTCTCCAGGACACAGGAAATGCTATCCACATCAAACCTCAGACTCCACAAGATTATCTCTAACAGTCAAGAGGTAATGAACGCGTTTCCATCTGAAGACCATGCCACAAACCTAAAAGACCTCGACTTGGGTTCTGATGTTCCTGCAACACAGCGCAGCCTTGGTCTACTGTGGGATATCAAACGGGACACCTTCACCTTCCAAGTGTCAGCCATAATAAATGCTAGACCTTTGGTTCCAGTATCATCCGACCCCGATGCTCCAACGATCCTTACTCCAGCTACACTTCTTACACAGAAGACTGGAGCTGCTAAAGTTCCGCCTGGGAATTTCGATAACAAGGACATTTACAAACGTCAGTGGAGGCAAGTACAACATCTGGCTAACGTGTTTTGGCATCGCTGGAAGACTGAATATTTGCACTTGCTTCAAAACCGTCACAAATGGCAGACGCCCAGTCCTAATCTCCAAGAAGGAGACCTCGTTTTCTTAAAGGACAAAGAGGCTCATCGCAATGACTGGCCAATGGGACTTATCGCCAAGGTCCTACCCAGTGAGGACGGAAAGACTCGTAAGGTAGAAGTTAAGGTGACAAAAGGGGGCTCTACCCGAACCTTCTTCCGCCCGGTCACTGAACTCGTGCTGCTTATACGAAAGGAGGACATCACATGAACTGATCATGCTCCTGGACGTTGTTCACGGCGGGGAGCATTCCTCCTCATCCCCCAGTTTTATTGAATATTGACATTTTCCATTGGATTGAACTGTTAACATTCCCATTGGATTCTGGGTTGGTGGAAGAGTTGGCATGTTTGCGGCTTCCCCAATCTGAAGATGGGTTTAATATATTTGGACTTATCTTTCGGTTTGATCTACGGGTCGACAACAACGAGTTTGGACTTTAAAATCTTTGATGTTTATTATTGCATGCATGTTTTCTTTCCTCTTGTTTTTTCAGGTTCGAACGACTTCGAAGAATTATGGACATCGTGAAATCCAAGGATTTCAGACGGGGAGTGTCATGTCTCACGACTTGGGAAATCATTAATATTTGCATTGCTTGTGTTCAATCCTTCTTTCTAGGCAGAAGTTTGCCTTTCCCTGTATTTTGGCCCAACTCTCTCACTGTAGTCTTGTGATGTATGTTTGTTCACTCCCTTATTCTCCATTTTGTCATCATTCCTCCATCTGTATGCATCCTACTACATGTCCTCTGTTGAATATTCCTTTTTACCTGCTACTTTCATCATAATACAAGAATTTCAGTTAAAGCAACCCTCTTTTCCTGGAGTCTTCTTACATGAGATCGTGGCTGAGTTAAGCTGTCTGATTAATCGGTATGAACGTGAGTACAGGTGAATACGGAAGCGCCTAAAAAGAAGGGTCTATCCAGGCACCACTACGTTCTACATATCCATGAGTCAGAATATGAGCAGCAGTTCAGAGCTGAGACTCACAGTAGCTAAGCGGAACAATGAGAACTATCAGTTATGGAAGTACAAAGTGGAGATGTTATTGTCTAAAGGTGATTTATGGGAGGTAATCACTACAGACAGACCAGATGATAATCAGACATAGGATAAGAAAAACAGACAAGCAAGAGCTACTATCAGCTTATTAGTGGAGGATGATCAGTTAATCCATATAAGGAATGCTAATCTGTCCTGATAGTTTTGGGCATAATTTAAAATTACTAGTAAAGGATGTGCAATATGATCCAGGACTAGAAAGAGGATTGTTATCCGTAAAGCGTCTGACAGCCAAAGGACTTACTGAAAATTTAAAGATAATAATTGTACAATCCTAGCGGGAGATAAGGTAATAATTAATGTCAAAGCAAGTGAACAATTATATCATCTAGACACATTAAAGGAACAGATGAAGTTATGTACTCATGATCACAAGAATTTTATTCACATGTGGCACAGACGTCAAGGACACAGACATCCTGAGAGTATAATGGTGTTACGAAAGAAGAATTTGACAAAAGACCTATTGATTTCTGATTGCTCAATTGCCGTAAAATGTGAATGTTGTATAAAATCTAAATCTACAAGAGAATCTATACCTAAAGAGAGTGAGACAAAAAGCACAAGACCACTTGACTTGGTACACACTGATGTACGTGGACCCATGAAAGTGACCACATCAGGAGGTAATAGATACTGTATATGGTGACCTTCATAGATTACTACTCAAGATACACAGTCAAGTACTTGATAAAGAACAAAAGTGGAGTTTTTGAAAAATTACAAGACTATGTGACAAAGTCAAATAACAAGTTTCAGAGGAAGCCAATCATCATCAGAAGTGATAATGGAGGTGAATTTACAGGACAACAAATAGAAAACTACTTCAGACAGAATGGAATAGAGCATCAAAAGACTGTTCTATACACACCTGAACAGAATGGGGTAGCAGAAAGGAAAAACAGAACTCTGACTGAAATGATAAGATGTATGCTAACAGACTCCAGACTACCAGAGAAATACTGGGGTGAAGCAGCAATGACAGCTACTTATCTGCAAAACAGACTTTTTTCAAGAAAACTGGAAAAAACCCATATGAACTGTGGCAAGGTAAGAAACCAGGTGTGAATCATTTAAGATTTTTTGGGTTTCAAAGTTTTTGTGTTTATTCCAGAAGAAAAACGCTCCAAACTTCAAAACAGAGCCATTGAAGGAATATTTGTCGGATATAGTGACAATTACAAAGGATACAGAATCCTAGATCCCAAGACAGAATCACAGTGAGTAACAGTGTTACATTCATTGAAGATCTAAATGATGACATAATGACATCACTGGAAACAAAAAATGAGAGAAACGACAGTGATATAACAGCAGGAACATCTGATGAGAAAGAAGTGGAAATCGATGAAAATAAAAAACCTGAAAATCAAGAGATACAGCTCCATACAGACATAGAACCAAGACGCTCAATAAGAGAAAACAAGGGAGGACCACCTCAATGTCTTTCATACAATGCAAGTACAAATAAAATTTATGAACCTACATCTTGGGAGGACATATCTCAACTTTCAGAAGAAGAGGCCAACAAATGGATAAAGGCTGCAGAAACAGAAATAAAATCCATGCATTATTCAAAGACATGGACACTGACAGAACTACCAAAATAAAAAAAGGCTATAGGATGTAAATGGGTTTTTAAAGTAAAATGCCAAGCAGATGACACAACTGATTGATACCTAGCAAGACTGATAGCTAATGGCTATTCTCAGAAATATGGAGAAGACTATGATGAGACATTTGCTCCAGTTGTCAAACACACCACAATCAGAACTTTGTTTGCAGTTGCAGCAACGAAACAAATGCAGTTGAAACATCTGGATGTAAATGCAGCATTTCTGAATGGAGACTTAACAGAAGACATTTACATGGAACAACCCCTAGGATTCAAAGATAAAAGGAAACCAAACATGATTTGTAAGCTACGGAAAAGTATATATGGTTTAAAACAAGCCGCTAAAGCATGGAATGATAAAATCACAGAAGTACTCATAAATGAATATTTTCAAAGAAGCAAAGCAGATCCTTGTCTATGTACAAAGAGACTGACAGATCTATGTGCTGACATGTGGACAATATTTTAGCATGGTTTGAAAAAGAAAGGGATGAAGCAGAGATAGTGAAATCTTTGGATCAACACTTTGAGATCAAAGATCTGGGAAGTGTGAAACAGTACCTAGGAATACAGATAGAAAGAGAAGATGGGAGTTTCCTTCTTAATCAAAATTGCATGATTCAAGACATAATTGAAACATTTGGATTGAAAGATGCAAAACCAGTAAAGTCTTCAATGGAAACCAACTATCTGAAGGAAATAAATAGTGAACCGAATCTGTTACTGAATAAAGAACCATACAAAAAGGCAACAGGAAAAATATTATATATTGCTACTGTTACAAGGCCAGACATTGCAGCAGCAGTAGGAATTTTGAGCAGGAAGGTATCAAAGCCAAACAAAATGGATTTGAATGCAGTGAAAAGGGTAATCCGTTATTTGAAAGCGACTAGCAGTGTTAAAATGAAACTTCCTGCAAGTGAGAAATGCATTTTAACTGGATACGTTGATGCAGACTGGGCTGGAGATCCAATCGACAGGAAATCTATCAGTGGCTATCTTTTCTTGCTCTCAGGTGGACCAATTAGTTGGACTAGGAAGAAAATCTATAGTATCACTGTCGTCAACAGAAGCAGAATATGTTGCCGCAGCACATGCCAGTCAAGAAGTTCTATGGTTAAGAAAACTGCTAACAGACTTAGGACAACAACAATTGGGACCAACAAAGATGTATGAGGACAATCAAGGATATCTAGTTCTTGCTCAGATGGAATTAGTTAATCCAAGAACACATTGATGTGAAGTTTCACTATGGCTACGTTCACATTAGCATTGTGCGCCGCTGTGTCGGCGACGCAACGCACATCGCACGCAAAAACGCAGCAAAACGCACGCAAAAACGCTGCGTTTTGCGACGCATGCGTCGTTTTTTGCCAAAATTTGGACGCAAGAAAAATGCAACTTGTTGCGTTTTCTTGGTCCGACGCTTGCGGCAAAAAAGACGCATGCGTCGCACAACGCAACAAACAAAAATGCATGCGTCCCCCATGTTAAATATAGGGGCGCATGACGCATGCGTCGCCGCTGCGTCGCCCGACGCAAACTAGCATAACGCTAGTGTGAATGTAGCCTTAGTGAGAGATCACCAGGAACAAGGAATCCTCAATTTAGAGTACTGCCCAACTGAAGATATGACAGCAGGTATTTTCACAAAGGCATTGAATGCTGAAAGGCATCAGAGACTGATAAAGAAACTAGGCTTAACTGAATAAGTCCTTACTGTTGAGAAAGGGTGTTGGCAGATATGCAATAGATAGACTTATTTGTGTGCAGGAGGAGTTTACACTTTTCTGACAGTAGATGGTGATGTTGTTACTGTTATATGCTTAGTTGAAAGTAATGCATATGCTTGTTGTACTTTGGTTTCATTTTCTCTCTGGTAAAAGGTCCTTTCAGACTTCCTGTTATGCTGTATTAAGAAGCTAAAAGTTGAATTACCCTATATAATCTACTCTCACAAGTTTCTTCTGCAACCAAACTATGCAACAGGTTACTCAGCAAAATCCTCCTGACAGATTCCTTTAAAAGTAAAAGCGGTTCTGAGTGGGCCCTTCCAAATGAGGGGCCTGGGCCACCATCCGTTCTGCCCCGGTCGTAGTTCCACTACTGGTTATAGCTCTTGGAAGAGGAAGAAGAAAAAGCAAAAGTGCAAAACAGGAAGATCGTTCAGTCGGGAAGAAGTTATAGGAATGTGGTGTTAAGAAACACTTCCACCCTGAATCTTTCACTTGCTTTTGCTGGATGTGTAGGTGCACTAGCTGCAAAGTCCTGTTTTCTAAATTAAGAAAAATAATTTAAAAAATCAGGCCTCATCTGTTGTGATTAGGTAATTCAGAACCACAATGGACCTTGAAGTTCAGAGCACACAAAGTGACCTGACAATAACCAAAAGACTTAGGACGAGCTCTGAGACGTGGGAACTCTGCTGACCGCAATCCCTAATCCTATCCAACCACACTAGAGGCAGCCGAGGATTGCGCCTAACGCTCCCTATGCAACTCGGCACAGCCTGAGAAACTAGATAGGCCTAAGATAGAAAAATAAGCCTACCTTGCCTCAGAGAAATACCCCAAAGGAAAAGGCAGCCCCCCACATATAATGACTGTGAGTAGAGATGAAAATACAAACGCAGAGATGAAATAGATTTAGCAAAGTGAGGCCCAACTTACTGAACAGACCGAAGATAGGAAAGAAAACTTTGCGGTCAACACAAAACCCTACAAACAACCACGCAGAGGGGGCAAAAAGACCCTCCGCACCGACTAACGGTACGGAGGTGCTCCCTCTGCGTCCCAGAGCTTCCAGCAAGCCAGAAAAACCAATTAAGCAAGCTGGACAGAAAAAATAGCAAACAAAAATAACACAAGCAAAACTTAGCTTATGCAGAGCAGACAGGCCACAGGAACGATCCAGGAGGAAGCAAGACCAATACTAGAACATTGACTGGAGGCCAGGAGCAAAGCACTAGGTGGAGTTAAATAGAGCAGCACCTAACGACTTCACCACATCACCTGAGGAAGGAAACTCAGAAGCCGCAGTACCACTTGTGACCACAGGAGGGAGCTCTGCCACAGAATTCACAACAGTACCCCCCCTTGAGGAGGGGTCACCGAACCCTCACCAGAGCCCCCAGGCCGACCAGGATGAGCCATATGAAAGGCACGAACAAGATCGGCAGCATGGACAACAGAGGCAAAGACCCAGGAATTATCTTCCTGACCATAACCCTTCCACTTAACCAGATACTGGAGTTTCCGTCTCGAAACACGAGAATCCAAAATCTTCTCCACAATATACTCCAACTCCCCCTCCACCAAAACCGGGGCAGGAGGATCAACAGATGGAACCATAGGTGCCACGTATCTCCGCAACAATGACCTATGGAATACGTTATGGATGGAAAAAGAATCTGGAAGGGTCAAACGAAAAGACACAGGATTAAGAACCTCAGAAATCCTATACGGACCAATGAAACGAGGCTTAAACTTAGGAGAGGAAACCTTCATAGGAATATGACGAGATGACAACCAAACCAAATCCCCAACACGAAGTCGGGGACCCACACAGCGTCTGCGATTAGCGAAACGTTGAGCCTTCTCCTGGGACAAGGTCAAATTGTCCACTACATGAGTCCAAATCTGCTGTAACCTGTCCACCACCGCATCCACACCAGGACAGTCCGAAGACTCAATCTGCCCTGAAGAGAAACGAGGATGGAACCCAGAGTTGCAGAAAAACGGCGAAACCAAGGTAGCCGAGCTGGCCCGATTATTAAGGGCGAACTCAGCCAAAGGCAAGAAGGACACCCAATCATCCTGATCAGCAGAAACAAAGCATCTCAGATATGTTTCCAAGGTCTGATTGGTTTGTTCGGTCTGGCCATTAGTCTGAGGATGGAAAGCCGAGGAAAAAGACAAATCAATGCCCATCCTAGCACAAAAAGCTCGCCAAAACCTCGAAACAAACTGGGAACCTCTGTCAGAAACGATGTTCTCTGGAATGCCATGTAAACGAACCACATGCTGGAAGAACAATGGCACCAAATCAGAGGAGGAAGGTAATTTAGACAAGGGTACCAAATGGATCATCTTAGAGAAGCGATCACAAACCACCCAAATGACCGACATTTTTTGAGAGTCGGGGAGATCTGAAATAAAATCCATAGAGATATGTGTCCAAAGCCTCTTCGGGACCGGCAAGGGCAAAAGCAACCCACTGACACGAGAACAGCAGGGCTTAGCCCGAGCACAAATCCCACAGGACTGCACAAAAGAACGCACATCCCGCGACAGAGACGGCCACCAAAAGGATCTAGCCACTAAATCTCTGGTACCAAAGATTCCAGGATGACCAGCCAACACCGAACAATGAACCTCAGAGATAACTTTATTCGTCCACCTATCAGGGACAAACAGTTTCTCCGCTGGGCAACGATCAGGTTTATTAGCCTGAAATTTTTGCAGCACCCGCCGCAAATCAGGGGAGATGGCAGACAAAATTACTCCTTCTTTGAGAATACCCGCCGGCTCAGACAAACCCGGAGAGTCGGGCACAAAACTCCTAGACAGGGCATCCGCCTTCACATTTTTAGAGACCGGAAGGTACGAAACCACAAAGTCAAACCGGGAGAAAAACAGCGACCAACGAGCCTGTCTAGGATTCAACAGTTTGGCAGACTCGAGATAAGTCAAGTTCTTGTGATCAGTCAAGACCACCACGCGATGCTTAGCTCCTTCAAGCCAATGACGCCACTCCTCGAATGCCCACTTCATGGCCAGCAACTCTCGATTGCCAACATCATAATTTCGCTCAGCAGGCGAAAACTTCCTGGAAAAGAAGGCGCATGGTTTCATCACCGAGCAATCAGAACTTCTCTGCGACAAAACAGCCCCCGCTCCAATTTCAGAAGCATCAACCTCGACCTGGAACGGAAGCGAAACATCTGGTTGACACAACACAGGGGCAGAAGAAAAACGACGCTTTAACTCTTGAAAAGCTTCCACAGCAGCAGAAGACCAATTGACCACATCAGCACCCTTCTTGGTCAAATCGGTCAATGGTTTAGCAATACTAGAAAAATTACAGATGAAGCGACGATAAAAATTAGCAAAGCCCAGGAACTTTTGCAGACTCTTCAGAGATGTCGGCTGAGTCCAATCATAGATGGACTGGACCTTAACAGGGTCCATCTCGATAGTAGAAGGGGAAAAAATGAACCCCAAAAATGAAACCTTCTGAACACCAAAGAGACACTTTGATCCCTTCACAAACAAAGAATTAGCACGCAGGACCTCGAACACCATTCTGACCTGCTTCACATGAGACTCCCAATCATCCGAGAAGACCAAAATATCATCCAAGTATACAATCAGGAATTTATCCAGGTACTCTCGGAAGATGTCATGCATAAAGGACTGAAACACCGATGGAGCATTGGCCAAAGTCTTGAATATTTTGTACTCTTGCAGTGAGATGATCCACACATGAAGACAGACCTTTAATGTCTATCACTACACCTGTGTCCTGAACCACCCAAATGTCTAAGGGAAAAAAAAGGCAAAACACAGTGCAAAGAAAAAAAAATGGTCTCAGAACTTCTTTTTTCCCTCTATTGAGAAGCATTAGTACTTTGGGCCTCCAGTACTGTTGTGATTAGGTAATTCAGAACCACAATGGACCTTGAAGTTCAGCGCACACAAAGTGACCTGACAATAACCAAAAGACATAGGACGAGCTCTGAGACGTGGGAACTCTGCTGACCGCAATCCCTAATCCTATCACACCACACTAGAGGTAGCCGTGGATTGCGCCTAACGCTCCCTATGCAACTCGGCACAGCCTGAGAAACTAGCTAGGCCTAAGATAGAAAAATAAGCCTACCTTGCCTCAGAGAAATACCCCAAAGGAAAAGGCAGCCCCCCACATATAATGACTGTGAGTAGAGATGAAAATACAAACGCAGAGATGAAATAGATTTAGCAAAGTGAGGCCCAACTTACTGAACAGACCGAAGATAGGAAAGAAAACTTTGCGGTCAACACAAAACCCTACAAACAACCACGCAGAGGGGGCAAAAAGACCCTCCGCACCGACTAACGGTACGGAGGTGCTCCCTCTGCGTCCCAGAGCTTCCAGCAAGCCAGAAAAACCAATTAAGCAAGCTGGACAGAAAAAATAGCAAACAAAAATAACACAAGCAAAACTTAGCTTATGCAGAGCAGACAGGCCACAGGAACGATCCAGGAGGAAGCAAGACCAATACTAGAACATTGACTGGAGGCCAGGAGCAAAGCACTAGGTGGAGTTAAATAGAGCAGCACCTAACGACTTCACCACATCACCTGAGGAAGGAAACTCAGAAGCCGCAGTACCACTTGTGACCACAGGAATTGTGCCACAGAATTCACAACACTCCTCTACCCCTTCATAGCTGGCCATCTCTCACCTTTTCCCCAATCTCATGACAGCAGTGTCATAAGTTTGTGGAAATACAACTATTGGTAATTATCAAAGACATGTGTTAGATGTTATTAAAAAAAAATCCAGCCATCATGCACCTTATCCTTATAATTTCTTCTTTGCCTAAAACAGCACCAAAAGCTAAAACTTAATGCCACATTGTGATTGGACCCGCAGGCCAGGGCTGCCACCAGGAATTTTTGGGCCACACACTGGCAACATTTTTAGGCCTGCTTGAAACTCCGACCAGGTGTAAGGGGGATGACGAGACTGCGAGTACCTGCGTACCAGGTCGGAAACTAGAAAGGCTGCATCCCCTGTTCCTTGGGGGAAGCTTTAGTGAGGCAGACCATCCCCTTTGGCCTGGGAACCTTCCTCCTGAGAGAGGGGGCGGGGGGATAAAAAAGCAGAGCGTGAGCAGCAGGAGAGTTTTGGCGCGAACCTGGGGCAAAGAGAAGAGCCAGGCGTGCTGCAGCTGACCAGAAGAAGAGAGTCTGCTGTACTAGGGGAGCTGCGTGTCCAGCAGCAGCAGCAGCCAGGCAGAGGAGTTCTCCGTCTGGGGAGCACCAGCATTGTGCAGGCCAATGTCCGCTGTCTCCCGCCGCCTGCAGCAGAGATCAGAGAGAGAGGTGCAGTGTGCCCAGTGACTACAGAGAGAGATGCAGTGTGCCTGATGACTACCAGACAGAAAGGTGCCGTACGCTGAGTGTCTGAGTACAGCACATGTGCCACATAGGAGGGACTGCATACAGGACTAACACTTGTACTCTGATGTTGCCAGCGAATATTTGCCCAGATACTTGTGCTCTAACTTCAGCAGTGAATATTTGCAGAGCCACGTTGGGCTCGTATATGACTGTGGCCTGTACCCTTGTCAGCCACTGCAGTATATGGACTAGGCTTAGCAGAAGGTACTGGAGACCGACCGCTGCTGCAAGAAGACGGGGCATTGTTGCCCACAGGACCTTCCTGGAAAAGACACCGCGCCAGTCGTTGCTGGCGCTATTGAGTTCCCAGCAGGAGTGACAGTTTGAGGAACTACTTACACAAGTGCTTCACAGGAACTGCCGTTACCTGATCCTTTATTCTTCATCTCAAAATATCCTTTGCCATTTATCCTGTTGTAATCCCTTGCTTAACCCATTATCTCCCTGTGTGGAGTATTCCCCTATTATTAAACTTGTTAACCCTTGCTCTGCCTCCTGCCCATCACTGCATCCCGTGCACCTACTCACACAGGCTCCACCCCAGCTCTGCCTCCACCTGTTGAACTTTCCACAGTCCCACTGCCCACTCTTGGAAAAACTCCGCTTCTGCACCATGTCCTCACCAATCTGTTGCATGCATTTTTTAACCCCTTAGTGACAGAGCCAATTTGGTACTTAATGACCGAGCCAATTTTTACAATTTTGACCACTGTCACTTTATGAGGTTATAACTCTGGAACGCTTCAACGGATCCCGCTGATTCTGAGATTGTTTTTTCATTACATATTGCACTTCATGTTAGTGGTAACATTTCTTCGATATTACTTGCGATTATTTATGAAAAAAACGGAAATATGGCAAAAAATTTTAAAATTTAGCAATTTTCAAAAATTGTATTTTTATGCCCTTAACCCCTTCCCGACCTTTGACGCAGCGTATGCGTCATGAAAACCCATGCCAATCCGACCTGTGACGCAGCATATGCGTCATGGCCGGATTGGGCTCCTGCAGGCCGGGTGAAAGGGTTAACTCCAATTTCACCCGGCCTTCAGGGACAGGGGGAGAGGTAGTTTAGCCCAGGGGGGGTGGCTTCACCCCCCCGTGGCTACGATCGCTCTGATTGGCTGTTGAAAGTGAAACTGCCAATCAGAGCGATTTGTAATATTTCACGTAAAAAACTGGTGAAATATTACAATCCAGCCATGGCCGATGCTGCAATATCATCAGCCATTGCTGGAAACACTTTTGTGCCCCCACCCCACCGATCGCCCCCCCAGCCCTCCGATCCGTGGTCCGCTCCCCTCCGTCCTGTGCTCCGCTCCCCCGTCCTCCTGTCCGCTCCCCCCGTGCTCCAATCCCACCCCCCGTGCTCCAATCCACCCCCCTGCACACCAATCCACCCCCCGCACACCGATCCACCCACCCGCACACTGATCCACCCCCCCGCACACCGATCCATCCCCCCGCACACCGATCCACCCGCCCGCACACCGATCCACCCCCCCATGCTCCGATCCACCCCCCGTGCTCCGACGCCCCCCCCCCCCGTGCCCTGATCTCCCCCCCTTATACTTACCGAGCCTCCCGGGGTCCGTCCGTCTTTTTTCTTTGGCGCCGCCATGTTCCAAAATGGCGGGCGCATGCGCAGTGCGCCCGCCGAATCTGCGGGCCGGCAGATTCGTTCCAATGTGAATTTTGATCACTCTGATAAAACCTATCGCAGTGATCAAAATAAAAACAGTAAATGACCCCCCCCTTTTGTCCCCCATAGGTAGGGACAATAATAAAATAAAGATTTTTTTTTTCCCCCCTAAGGTTGGAGTTAGAATCAGGGTTAGGGGTAGGGTTAGGGTTAGGGCTAGGGTTAGGGTTAGGGGTAGGGTTAGGGGTAGGAGTAGGGGTAGGGTTAGGGGTAGGGTTAGGGTACGGTATGTGCACACGTATTCTGGTCCTCAGCGGATTTTTCCGCAGCGGATTTGATAAATCCGCAGTGCTAAACCGCTGCGGATTTATGGCAGATTTACCGCGGTTTTTCTGCGCATTTTACTGCGGTTTTACAACTGCGATTTTCTATTGGAGCAGTTGTAAAACCGCTGTGGAATCTGCAGAAAGAAGTGACATGCTGCGGAATGTAAACCCCTGCGTTTCCGTGCAGTTTTTCTGCAGCATGTGTACAGCGATTTTTGTTTCCCATAGGTTTACATTGAAATGTAAACTCATGGGAAACTGCTGCGGATCCGCAGCGTTTTCCGCAGCGTGTGCACATACCTTTAGAATTAGGCTATGTGCACACGGTGCGGATTCGGCTGCGGATCCGCAGTGGATTGGCCACTGCGGATCCGCAGCAGTGTTCCATCAGGTTTACAGTACCATGTAAACATATGGAAAACAAAATCCGCTGTGCCCATGGTGCGGAAAATACCGCGCGGAAACGCTGCGTTGTATTTTCCGCAGCATGTCAATTCTTTGTGCGGATTCCGCAGCGTTTTACACCTGATCCTCAATAGGAATCCGCAGGTGAAATCCGCACAAAAAACACTGGAAATCCGCGGTAAATCCGCAAGTAAAACGTAGTGCCTTTTACCCGCGGATTTTTCAAAAACAGTGCGGGAAAATCTCACATGAATCCGCAACGTGGGCACATAGCCTTAGGGTTAGGGTTGGGTTGGAATTAGGGTTGTGGTTAGGGTTAGGGGTGTGTTGGGGTTAGGGTTGTGGTTAGGGTTACGGCTACAGTTGGGATAAGGGTTAGGGGTGTGTTGGCGTTAGAATTGAGGGGTTTCCACTGTTTAGGCACATCAGGGGGTCTCCAAACGCAACATGGCGCCACCATTGATTCCAGCCAATCTTTTATTCAAAAAGTCAACGACGTGTGCCCAAACAGTGGTTTACCCCCACATATGGAATACCAGCATAGTCAGGACAAACTGCGCAACAATTACTGGGGTCCAATTTCTCCTGTTACCCTTGAGAAAATAAAAAATTGCTTGCTAAAACATCATTTTTGAGGAAAGAAAACGTATTTATTATTTTCACAGCTCTGCGTTATAAACTTCTGTGAAGCACTTGGGGGTTGAAAGTGCTCACCACATATCTAGATTAGTTCCTTTCGGGGTCTAGTTTCTAAAATGGGGTCACTTGTGGGGGGTTTCTACTGTTTAGCCACATCAGGGGCTCTGCAAACGCAAAGTGACGTCCGCAGAGCATTCCATCAAAGTCTGCATTTCAAAACTTCACTACTTCACTTCCGAGGCCCGACGTGTGCCCAAACAGTAGTGTTTACCCCCACATATGGGGTATCACCGTACTCAGGAGAAACTGCACAACAAATATTGGGGTCAAATTTCTCCTGTTACCCTTGGGAAAATTAAAAAATTCTGGGCTAAAAAATTATTTTTGAGGAAAGAAAATTTTTTTTAGTTTCATGGCTCTGCGTTATAAACTTCTGTGAAGCACTTGAGGGTTCAAAGTGCTCACCACACATCTAGATTAGTTCCTTTGGGGGTCTAGTTTCCAAAATGGGGTCATTTGTGGGGGATCTCCAATGTTTAGGCACACAGGGGCTCTCCAAACGCGACATGGTGTCCGCTAATGATTGGAGCTAATTTTAAAAAGCCAAATGGCGTGCCTTCCCTTCCGAGCCCTGCCGTGCACCCAAACAGTGGTTTACCCCCACATATGGGGTATCTGCGTACTCAAGACAAACTGGACAACAACATTTATGGTCAAATTTCTCCTATTACCGTTGGCAAAATAGGAAATTCCAGGCTAAAAAAATCATTTTTGAGGAAAGAAAAATTATTTTTTATTTTCGTGGCTCTGCGTTATAAACTTCTGTGAAGCACCTGGGGGTTTAAAGTGCTCAGTATGCATCTAGATAAGTTCCTTGGGGGGTCTAGTTTCCAAAATGGGGTCACTTGTGGGGGAGCTCCAATGTATAGGCACACAGGGGCTCTCCAAACGCGACATGGTGTCCGCTAACAATTGGAGCTAATTTTCCATTCAAAAAGTCAAATGGCGCTCCTTCCCTTCCGAGCCTTACCATGTGCCCAAACAGTGGTTTACGCCCACATGTGAGGTATTGGTGTACTTAGGAGAATTTGCCCAACAAATTTTAGGATCCATTTTATCCTGTTGCCCATGTGAAAATGAAAAAATTGAGGCTAAAAGAATTGTTTTGTGAAAAAAAAGTACTTTTTCATTTTTACAGATCAATTTGTGAAGCACCTGGGGCTTTAAAGTGCTCACTATGCATCTAGATAAGTTCCTTGAGGCGTCTAGTTTCCAAAATGGGGTCACTTGTGGGGGAGCTTCAATTTTTAGGCACACGGGGTGTTAGGGCTAGCGGAACGCACCAAATAATAAGACTGATAGTGTACGGTGCGTTCGTAGCCCGGGGTCCACCGTGCAGAGATGGAACCTGCTGCTGAGTAATGACGGACTATATGGCGGTACTCATAAGTATACTCGCGTGGGTTAAACTTCACCCAACGTGAAGGAAGCGATCCTGTTGCGTCACAGGATCGCGGCACCGCACATAGAAGGCGAGCAAGCAGTCAGCGAACTTAACCCCAACTAGGATTGAAGTCCGATTAGACCACTTGCTGACACAACACCGCAACAGGGTGTGTTAGGCAACTCTTATAATTAGAGCACCGAAGTGCGAACTGTGCCGTGCTGGCAGGCACCACTAAGCACCCAGACGTGGGTCAGGAAGCGCACTACTGGCGCGTGGCGCCGCACTGGCGGTCACAGCAATAGACGCTGATACGTGTGTGACACGTTGAGTGATTTGTCGGGCGCTAGATAGCAGCCATACTCCATACGCGAACAGTCATACAATAGGGTAGGGGTATTTAATGAACGACTTGCACTCACAACAAACACACATATTCAATTGTACACTAGCGCATGGCCGTGCGGTCATGCGCAGTTTATATAGTTGCAGCACAGGAAGTGGCCACAGAAACTTTGCCCTTCCAAGACCTGCCAAGAGGTCCAATGGAATGTGCTGCAGAGCCTGAGCACATGACCCTCGATCTCCAACGGGAGATCTTGCCCTGGGCATGCTCAGTGTGCGCAAACAAGGACTTAGTCCCAGGGAAGTCCGCTCGCCGCTGACCAGCACTGACTTTAATGGCAGGAGCTGAAGAAGCAGCAGTAACTCTCTGTACAGAGTGAGAGCGAGCAAGACACTGGGAGCGACGTCCCCGCTGAGCAGACTCCACTGCGGCCGGAGGAGAATGGGAAACCGCAGCGGAGACGGATCGAGATTCCCCCTGTGCAGCAGAGGAAACTCGACTCCTAACATTACCCCCCCTCCTTGGGCCTCGCTACGCTCGAAGGCAGCAATGAGCTGTGGGGCCCGAATGTTTTCAGCAGGCTCCCAAGACCTGTCCTCTGGACCATAACCCTTCCAATCCACCAAATAAAACTTTTTGCCGCGTACCACCTTGCACCCCAAAATAGCGTTCACCTCGTAATCGTCCGTAGACGAACCCGATGTCCCGGCAGATGACTCGGAAAACCGGGACATGTATACGGGTTTCAAGAGGGACACATGAAAGGTGTCGGTGATACCCAAGCGTGGAGGAAGAGCCAGGCGGTAGACCACAGGATTAACCTGTTCGAGAACCTTGAAGGGACCCAAGTAGCGAGGAGCAAACTTAGTGGACTCAACTCGCAGCCTGATGTTACGGGCGGAGAGCCACACCAAGTCGCCAGGGGCAAAAGTCGGAGCGGGGCGCCGATGAACATCGGCGGAGGACCTCATTCTCTCCTTGGAGGCCCGAATGGCATCCTGCGTGCGATCCCAAATGTCCCGTGCCTCCACAGCCCAGTCTGCCACCCTGGGATCAGCGGAAGACACAGGCATGGGCACAGGAACACGCGGATGCTGGCCGTAATTTAAGAGGAATGGAGTCTGACCGGTGGAGTCGGCTAAGGCATTGTTAAGTGCAAACTCTGCCCACGGTAGCAAGGATGCCCAGTCATCCTGTCTGGCAGAAACAAAATGTCGCAGATATGTGACCAAGGTCTGGTTGGCCCTTTCTACCAACCCATTCGTCTCGGGATGATATGCCGAAGAGAGATTTAACTCAATACTGAGTAGACGACATAGCTCCCTCCAGAATCGAGACGCAAACTGGGGACCCCGGTCACTAACAATTTTGTCTGGCATACCGTGTAAGCGAAAGATATGCTTGATAAACAAGACAGCCAACGCCCGTGCAGATGGTAGCCGTGGAAGAGGCACCAAATGCACCATTTTGGAAAAATGATCGGTGATCACCCAGATAATGGTGCAATTACGAGACTTGGGTAAGCCAACCACAGAGTCCATCCCGACCATCTCCCAGGGCCTGTCAGCCACGGGCAGAGGATAAAGCAAACCAGCTGGCCGTTGCCGAGGAGTCTTGTTCCTGGCGCAAGAGACACACGCCCGAACGTACTCCGTGACATCACGAGCCATATGCGGCCACCAGTATGTCCTCGCCAGTAACTCTGATGTCCTTTTAGTACCAAAATGTCCACCCACCCTGGACGAGTGCGCCCAAGAGAGAACCTCCGGTTGCAAACTAGATGGAACAAAAGTCTTGCCCGGGGGCACAGACTCCAGCGAAACCGGGGCCACGGTTCTCAAACTCTCGGTGGGGACAATAAGCCGAGGCTCCTCCTCCTCCTCCGCAGATGACACAACGGAGCGAGAGAGAGCGTCGGCCCGAATGTTCTTCTCCCCAGAAAGGAAATGGAGGGTGAAATGAAACCGGGAGAAGAACAAGGACCATCTGGCCTGGCGAGAATTCAACCGCTGAGCTGTCTGCAGATACACCAAATTTTTGTGATCTGTGAAGACTTGGAAGGGAAAACGTGCTCCCTCCAAGAGCTGTCTCCACTCCGAGAAAGCCAACTTCATGGCTAGCAACTCCCTGTCCCCGATGGAATAATTCCTCTCTGCTGGTGCGAAGGTCTTGGAGAAAAAGAAGCAAGGATGCTTCCGACCTTGAGCATCCTTTTGGAAGAGGACTGCTCCAGCACCAACAGAAGAGGCATCCACCTCCATGATAAATGGCTTATCAACATCGGGGCGATGAAGAATGGGAGCGCTAGCGAAGTGTGACTTTATAGAGATAAAGGCCTTGGAGACCTCCTCAGACCACAATTTGGGATTCGCCCCCTTCTTGGTGAGGGCAACCAAGGGAGCTACCAAAGTTGAGAAATGCGGGATGAACTGGCGATAATAATTGATGAACCCCATAAAGCGCTGCACCGCTTTAAGAGAATGGGGTTCCTGCCAGTCCATCACAGCCTGTAGTTTGGCAGGATCCATAGCCAATCCCTGGGCTGAGATGATGTAGCCTAGGAAAGGTAAGGACTCCTGCTCAAACATACACTTCTCCAACTTGGCATAGAGGGAGTTTGCCCGTAGGAGGTCGAAGACTTTGCAAACATCTCTCCGGTGGGAGTCAATATCTGGAGAGTAGATGAGAATATCATCCAGATAGACTACGACCGAGGTGGAAAGCATATCCCGGAAGATATCGTTCACAAAGTCTTGGAAAACGGCTGGGGCATTACAGAGCCCAAAGGGCATCACCAGATATTCATAGTGCCCATCCCTGGTGTTAAAAGCCGTCTTCCATTCGTCCCCCTCACGGATGCGAATCAGGTTGTAAGCACCCCGCAGATCTAATTTAGTAAATACCCTTGCTCCCCGAAGCCTATCGAACAGTTCAGATATCAAAGGCAAAGGGTATTTATTCTTAATGGTGATGGCGTTAAGACCCCTGTAGTCTATGCATGGACGCAATTCCCCACTCTTCTTCTGCACGAAGAAGAACCCTGCCCCAGCAGGTGACACTGACTTCCTAATGAACCCTCTTGCCAGATTTTCCTGGATGTACTGTGACATTGCCTCCGTCTCCGGGAGAGATAGCGGATAGACTCGACCCCGGGGAGGCTCAGCACCAGGCAAGAGGTCAATAGGACAGTCATAGGGGCGATGGGGCGGAAGGGTCTCCGCCGCCTTTTTGGAGAATACGTCTGCATACGACCAATACTGCTTGGGGAGAGAGGAAAGATCTGCGGGTACCTCAGTTGTAGCTACCTGAACGCACTCCCTCTGACACCTACCCCCACAAGATTCACCCCATCCCAGAATTCTGCCTGAGGACCACTCGATATGAGGAGAGTGGTACCGTAGCCAAGGTATTCCCAACAGGACCTCATCAATTCCCTCTGGAATGACGAGCAGAGAAATAATCTCCTGATGAGATGGCGACATGGACAGAGTAAAAGGGATGGTCTGGTGAGTTATCTGTAAGGGCAGAGTCGACCCATTCACCACTCGTACCGTTACAGGTTGAGCTAGCATAACCAGATGTATTGCGTGGCGTTGGGCGAAGGCAGAAGACATAAAATTGCCCTCCGCCCCAGAATCCACGCAGAGCTCTACCGAGTGGGAGAATGAGCCTAAAGTAATTGTCCCCTTAAAGGACAATTTAGAGGCAAACGTCGCCGTGTCTCGTGTACCTCCACCTACGACCACTAGACGCTGACGTTTCCTCGACCGCTGAGGACATCTGGTGGCTAAATGTCCAGACTGCTGGCAAACATGACAGACCCTGAGTGCACAAGCGGTCCGGGACTTAGGTCCCGCTTGTGACACTTCCCTGGCCTCATGTGACTCAGGAACCAGGACCGGAGGTTCCAGAGGTTTGGCGAAAGTAGGAGCCAGCCGAAACCTCTGCCTACACTGGGCTCGCTCTAACCTCCGCTCGTTAAAACGGAGGTCAATTCGAGTGGAGACTGTTATTAACTCCTCCAGTGTGGCAGGAATCTCCCTAGTGGCCAGAGCGTCCTTTACATGGTCAGCCAAGCCCCTCCAAAATATGGGGATAAGAGCTTTATCCGACCATTCCAGCTCAGATGCTAAAGTGCGGAATTGGACGGCAAAATGACTGACCAAGGACTCACCCTGAGTTAATGCCAGCAGTTGGAGCGCAGTGTCATGGGTGACTTGAGGTCCTAAAAAGACCTGTTTTAAAGTGCTCAAAAACAGAGGAGCACTCTGCACCACATGATCGCCACGCTCCCACAGCGGCGTAGCCCATTCCAACGCCCTGTCCGACAATAGAGACACAATAAATCCCACCTTAGCCCGCTCTGTGGGGAAACGTGCAGCCAGAAGCTCGAGATGAATAGAGCACTGACTCACGAATCCCCTACAAAATTTGCTATTACCAGAAAATTTTTCTGGCAGCGGGAGGCGAGAAAATGTCGGAACAGGGGTGGCAATGGACAAAGTTGCTGCAGCCACGCTGGCAGCCTGTACAGCAACTGCGGTAACACCCACAGCTGAGGTTGCGCTCTCGAGAGCCGCCAACCTACCCTCCAGCTACTGTATATACCGCAGGGATTGCTGTTTGTCCGTCATCACTAGCCAGACCCTGGCGCTAGTGTAATGTTAGGGCTAGCGGAACGCACTAAATAATAAGACTGATAGTGTACGGTGCTTTCGTAGCCCGGGGTCCACCGTGCAGAGATGGAACCTGCTGCTGAGTAATGACGGACTATATGGCGGTACTCATAAGTATACTCGCGTGGGTTAAACTTCACCCAACGTGAAGGAAGCGATCCTGTTGCGTCACAGGATCGCGGTACCGCACATAGAAGGCGAGCAAGCAGTCAGCGAACTTAACCCCAACTAGGATTGAAGTCCGATTAGACCACTTGCTGACACAACACCGCAACAGGGTGTGTTAGGCAACTCTTATAATTAGAGCACCGAAGTGCGATCTGTGCCGTGCTGGCAGGCACCACTAAGCACCCAGACGTGGGTCAGGAAGCGCACTACTGGCGCGTGGCGCCGCACTGGCGGTCACAGCAATAGACGCTGATACGTGTGTGACACGTTGAGTGATTTGTCGGGCGCTAGATGGCAGCCATACTCCATACGCGAACAGTCATACAATAGGGTAGGGGTATTTAATGAACGACTTGCACTCACAACAAACACACATATTCAATTGTACACTAGCGCATGGCCGTGCGGTCATGCGCAGTTTATATAGTTGCAGCACAGGAAGTGGCCACAGAAACTTTGCCCTTCCAAGACCTGCCAAGAGGTCCAATGGAATGTGCTGCAGAGCCTGAGCACATGACCCTCGATCTCCAACGGGAGATCTTGCCCTGGGCATGCTCAGTGTGCGCAAACAAGGACTTAGTCCCAGGGAAGTCCGCTCGCCGCTGACCAGCACTGACTTTAATGGCAGGAGCTGAAGAAGCATCAGTAACTCTCTGTACAGAGTGAGAGCGAGCAAGACACTGGGATCGACGTCCCCGCTGACTCCACTGCGGCCGGAGGAGAATGGGAGACCGCAGCGGAGACGGATCGAGATTCCCCCTGTGCAGCAGAGGAAACTCGACTCCTAACACGGGGGCTCTCCAAATGTGACATGGTGTCCGCTAAAGAGTGCATTCAAAAAGTCAAATGGCGCTCTTTCCCTTCCAAGCCCTGCCGTGCGCCCAAACAGTGGTTTACCCCCACATGTGAAGTATCAGCGTACTCAGGACAAATTGGACAACAACTTTCATGGTTCAGTTTCTCCATTTACCATTGGGAAAATTAAAAAAATTGTTGCTGATAGATCATTTTTGTGACTAAAAAGTTAAATGTTCATATTCTTCCTTCCGTGTTGCTTCTGCTGCTGTAAAGCACCTGAAGGGTTAATAAACGTCTTGAATGTGGTTTTGTGCACCTTGAGGGGTGCAGTATTTAGAATGGTGTCACTTTTGGGTATTTTCAGCCATATAGACCCCTCAATCTGACTTTAAATGTGAGGTGGTCCCTAAAAAAAATGGTTTTGTAAATTTCGTTGTAAAAATGAGAAATCGCTGGTCAAATTTTAACCCTTATAACTTCCTAGCAAAAAAAAATTTTGTTTCCAAAATTGTGCTGATGTAAAGTATACATGTGGGAAATGTTATTTATTAATTATTTTGTGTCACATAACTCTCTGGTTTAACAGAATAAAAATTCAAAATGTGAAAATTGCGAAATTTTCGAAATTTTCGCCAAATTTCCGTTTTTATCACAAATAAACACAGAATTTATTGACCTAAATTTACCACTAACATGAAGCCCAATATGTCATGAAAAAACAATCTCAGAACCGCTAGGATCCATTGAAGCTTTCCTGAGTTATTACCTCATAAAAGGACACTGGTCAGAATTGCAAAAAACGGCCAGGTCATTAAGGTCAAAATAGGCTGGGTCATGAAGGGGTTAAATCAGAGAGATATGGCACGAAAAATAGTAAATAAATAACATTTCCCACATGTCTACTTTACATCAGCACAATTTTGGAAATAATATTTTTTTTTGTTAGGGAGTTATAAGTTTTTTTTAGGGACCACATCACATTTGAAGTCATTTTGAGGGGTCTATATGATAGAAAATAATGAAGTGTGACACCATTCTAAAAACTACACCCCTCAAGGTTCTCAAAACCACATTCAAGAAGTTTATTAACCCTTTATGTGCTTCACAGGAACTGAAACAATGTGGAAGGAAAAAATGAACATTTAACTTTTTTTTGCTAACATTTTAATTCAGAACCATTTTTTTATTTTCACAAGTGTAAAAACAGAAATGTAACCATACATTTTGTTATGCAATTTCTCCTGAATACACCAATACCCCATATGTGGGGGTAAACCACTTTTTGGGCGCACCACAGAACTTGGAAGTGAAGGAGCGCCGTTTGACTTTTTCAATGCAGAATTGGCTGGAATTGAGATTGGACGCCATGTCACGTTTAGAGAGCCCCTGATGTGCCTAAACAGTGGAAACTCCCCACAAGTGACACCATTTTGGAAACTAGACCCCTTAAGGAACTTATCTAGATGTGTGGTGAGCACTTTGAACCCCCAAGGGCTTCACAGAAGTTTATAACATAGAGTCGTGAAAATAAAAAATCGCATTTGTTTACACAAAAATGATCTTTTCGCCCACAAATTCTTATTTTCACAAGAGTAACAGGAGAAATTAGACCACAAAAGTTGTTGTGCGATTTCTCCTGAATACGTCGATACCCCATATGTGAGGGTAAACCACTGTTTGGGCGCACCGCAGAGCTTGGAAGAGAAGGAGTGCCGTTTTACTTTTTCAATGTGGAATTGGCTGGAATTGAGATTGGACGCCATGTCGCGTTTGCAGAGCCCCTGATGTACCTAAACAGTCCACAAGTGACCCCATTTTGGAAACTAGACCCCCCATGGAACTTATCTAGATGTGTGGTGAGAACTTTGAATGCCCAAGTGCTTCACAGAAGTTTAGAATGCAGAGTCGTGAAAATAAAAAATATTTTTTTTCCACAAAAATGATATTGTAGCCCCCAAGTTTTTATTTTCACAAGGGTAACAGGAGAAGTTGGACCGCAATAGTTGTTGTCCAATTTATCCTGAGTACGCTGATGTGCCATATGTGGGGGTAAACCACTGCTTGGGCGCACGGCAGTGCTCAGAAGGGAGGGAGCACCATTTGACCTTTTGAGTGCAAAATTGGCTGTCGTGTTTGGAGACCCCCTGATGTACCTAAACAGTGCAAACCCCCCAATTCTTGCTCCAACCCTAACCCCAACACACCCCTAACCCTAATCCCAACGCGATCCATAATCCTAATCACTAACCCTAATGATAATCACAACCCTTACCCCAAAACAACCCTAATGTCAACCCTAACCATAACCCTAATCAAAACCCTAAATCCAACACACCCCTAATCATAATCTCAACCCTAACCTCAAACCTAACCCTAATCCCAATACACCCCTAATCACAACCCTAACCTTAACCCTAATCCCAAACCTAACCCTAATCCCAAGCGTAACCCTAATGCCAACCCTAACCCTAATACCAACCCTAATCCAAACCCTAACCCTAATCCCAACTTTAACCCTAACTTTAGCCCCAACCCTAGCCCTAACTTTAGCCCCAACCCTAACCCTAAGGCTACTTTCACACTTGCGTCGTTTGGCATCCATCGCAATCCGTCGTTTTGGACAAAAAACGGATCCTGCAAATGTGCCAGCAGGATGCCTTTTTTGCCCATAGACTTGTATTGCCGACGGATCGCGACGGATGGCCACACGTCGCGTCCGTCGTGCACTGGATCAGTTGTGTTTTGGCGGACCGTCGGCACAAAAAACATTCAATGTAACATTTTTTGTACGTCGCGTCCGCTATTTCTGACCGCGCATGCGTGGCCGTAACTCCGCCCCCTCCTCCCCAGGACATAGATTGGGCAGTGGATGCGTTGAAAAACTACATCCACTGCCCACGTTGTGCACAATTTTCACAACGTGCGTCGGTATGTCGGGCCGACGCATTGCGATGGCCCCGTACCGACGTAAGTGTGAAAGAAGCCTAACCCTAAATTTAGCCCCAACCCTAACCCTAAATTTAGCCCCAACCCTAACCCTAAATTTAGCCCCAACCCTAACCCTAACCCTAATTTTAGCCCCAACTGCTCTTCTTCTGCCGGCCGGCAGATGGCGGGCACACTGCGCTTGCGCCCGCCATTTTCTTTCCCCATGAAGACACCGGCGGGCAGGAGAGGACGCAGGAGGACCCAGGGACACCGGTAAGTATAATAGGGTCCCCGAATCCCCCTATTTCTCTGTCCTCTCATGTGCGATCACATCACAGGACAGAGAATTAAACATTGCTTTTTTTTTTTTGCGGTCGCCGGTAAACAGTTAATTACCAGCGATCGCAAAACGGCTCAGTAAAACCGACCCCGATCATGTTCTTTTGGGTCTCGGATACCCCCGGCAGCCAAGACCCCAAAGATTCCCCCGGTGCCGGCCGGCGGGCACACTGCACATGTGCCCGCCATTTTTTTGCCGGAAAAAGATGGCGGCGCCCATCGAGAGCCACGAGGAGCCCCGGGGGAGACAGGTGAGTATCGGGGGGCTATCTGGGAACCCTTTTCTCTGTCCTCTGATGTGCGATCACATCGGAGGACAGAGAAATTAAGGGAAATCGCGTTTTTTTTTTTGCGATCGCCGGTAAACGGTTAATTACCGGCGATCGCAAAAGCGGGGTCGGTAAAAAAAACACCGAATCATGTTCTCTGGGGTCTCGGCTACCCCCGGCAGCCGAGACCCTGGAGAAAATCGGACTCTGGGGGGCGCTATTTACTTCTTCCACAGCGCCGTTAGTTAACGGCGCTGTGGTTTAAGTACCCTTAACTGCCGCCGTTAAAAGGCGTATCGGCGGTCGTTAAGGGGTTAAACTAATTGAAACCAGATTGTGATAACTTTTTGTAATCTGTATTTCTGATTGCAGATTATTGTATTCTGTTTTCTGCATATTTATGGAAGCTGCTCTCTTGCCTGTTTGGAGATATGGACATTGGGCATACGCATGTATATATATATCTAAAGACATTATAGGGAAGTCTATATCCTTGGGAGAGTTTTCTATACATGTTCTCATGTTTAGTGACATGCAGATGTCATTGTGCAGGAAAGGAGAAGAGGTGAGCTGTGGCACTATCTACTTCGAATGGTGGATTCTGTTATCTCTCATTATAATACTGCTTGTTATGATAATGAGGTGACGGCTGAAAATGGATCTCTTCTGGACCTGTCAGTCTATTAGAAAAACAGTTTCGGTTTACTTATTATTTTATGATATAAGGGGTGACATAAATTTTAAAGTACTGTATTTTTCGGATTATAAGACGCACTTTTCCCCCCCAACTTTGGAGGGAAAATGGGGGTGCGTCTTATAATGCCTATATACCTTACCAGCCACTGTTGGGCAGGGTCCCAGGGTCACTGCTGTAGGAGGCAAGAGTGGACCGTTATATTAGGAGCATATGTCAGCTGAAGTGTGCTGAAAAAGGTGCAGGCTAAGCGCCGGCATCAAAGAGGTAGGGGCAACCTATGCTGTACCTATACATCATAGGTCGTGAAGGGGTTAAACTATGGTTAACAGAATTAGCCATTTTCTATTATTGTTGACAAATGTGTTTAAGATGGTGATAAGGCACTTACTAATATGGCCTTTCTAGAATTACGGCATTAAAAATAAAATATGGGAAACATAAATATATTCTATGTTGAATTTCTGCATTAAGTGCCCTTTAATCATCTCACAAACACATTTGTTAACAATAACCAGAGAGTGGTCAGTGACCTGAACATAAAAGCGTTGTAACTAGTGTTGAGCGATACCGTCCGATACTTGAAAGTATCGGTATCGGATAGTATCGGCCGATACCCGAAAAATATCGGATATCGCCGATACTGATATCCGATACCAATACAAGTCAATGGGACATCAAGTATCGGAAGGTATTCTCATGGTTCCCAGGGTCTGAAGGAGAGGAAACTCTCCTTCAGGCCCTGGGATCCATAGGGATGTGTAAAATAAAGAATTAAAATAAAAAATATTGATATATTTACCTCTCCGGCGGCCCCTGAACTCAGCGCGGGTAACCGGCAGGCTTCTTTGTTCAAAATCAGCGCTTTTAGGACCTGAGAATCACGTCCCGGCTTCTGATTGGTCGCGGGCCGCCCATGTGACCGCCACGCGACCAATCACAAGCCGCAACGTCACCGCAAGCTATTAACGCGCTCATTTTTAAAAATGAGCGCGTTAATGGCTTTCAAAGACGTAGCGGCTTGTGATTGGTCGCGTGGCCGCGACCAATCACAAGCCACGACGTCTTTGAAAGCCATTAACGCGCTCATTTTTAAAAATGAGCGCGTTAATAGCTTGCGGTGACGTCGCGGCTTGTGATTGGTCGCGGCCACGCGACCAATCACAAGCCGCTACGTCTTTGAAAGTCATTAACGCGCTCATTTTTCAAAAATGAGCGCGCTAATAGCTTGCGGTGACGTCACGGCTTGTGATTGGTCGCGTGGCGGTCACATGGGCGGCCCGCGACCAATCAGAAGCCGGGACGTGATTCTCAGGTCCTAAAAGCGCTGATTTTGAACAACGAAGCCTGCCGGTTACCCGCGCTGAGTCCAGGGGCCGCCGGAGAGGTAAATATATCAATATTTTTTATTTTAATTCTTTATTTTACACATCTCTATGTATCCGATACCGATACCCGATACCACAAAAGTATCGGATCTCGGTATCGGAATTCCGATACCGCAAGTATCGGCCGATACCCGATACTTGCGGTATCGGAATGCTCAACACTAGTTGTAACACTTTCCAACTAAACATTTCACTAACTTAGGCCAGTCTCACACGTCCAGATAATTCCGGTACCGGAATTATCCGTGTCCGTGTGCCCGTGCGTTTATGTGGCACATCAGTGTGGCACACGTGCAGCACACATGTGCCGCCCGTGTGCCGACTGGGTACCACACGGAGCGTGCAAGAGACAGCGCTAGAGATAAGCGCTGTCCCCTGCATCTGGTGCTGAAGCCGCCATTCATATCTTCTCTCCAGCAGCATTCGCTGGAGAGAAGATATGAATAATCCTTTTTTTTTGTTGTTTTTTCGTGTTTAAAATAAAGATCCCTGTCTCCACCCCCCTCCCATCCCCTGTGCGCCCTCCCGCTGTTAATAAAATACTCACCCGGCTCCCTCGCAGTGTCCTGTCCTCGCCGCACCTTCTCCTGTATGAGCGGTCACGTGGTGCCTCCCATTAAAGTGATGAATATGCGGCTCCACCCCTATGGGAGGTGGAGCCGCATATTCATGACTGTAATCGGCGTGTGAAACCGGCCTTAATCAAATTTTCATAAGAGTAATTTAATTAAATAATTTGGTCAATTACATAAAGTCAACAACACCAGAAAAATAATTAGCTAGTTATTCTTATGGTATGTGGCTATTTACTGATTGATTAAGTAAATCAAAATATTATTCAATAAAAACACATTTTAGTATTAATACAACAAAGAAAAATGGTCCACAACAGACAGAATAGAAAACATATAGAGGGGACACAGTCCTGTATAGAAAAATCGCAGAGAAATGTATACGAAGTGTGTATAAAAAATCATAGTATTAACTATGCCTCACGTCACAAGAAGACATTATTAAGAATGAGATCCACAATCATGTGTAGATGTCACGATGAAAAACATTACATACATATATATTCTATAGAAGCAGAGATAATGTATGCCAGATATAAAAACCCAGGGACTCCAACGTACATTCCACCTAAGTGGCTTTCATAAGATTGAATAATCTTTAGGTGTCCATTCACACTTCTTGGTATATTCAATTACTAGTGTTGAGCATTCCGATACCCAATATTTGCAGTATCGGCCGATATTCGCTGTATCGGAATTCCGATACTGAGTTCCGATATTGTTGCGATATCGGATACCGGAATCGAAAGTTTCCGTAGGGCAATGATGCACTATAATGGAGTGTGGGTGGTGCATGGGCGGAGACTGTGTGTGTGTGCGGGCGGGGTCTGTGCGTGACCGTGGGGGGTCTGTGTGTGCCTGCCGGGGCTCTGTGCGTGCCTGCCGGGGCTCTGTGCGTGCCTGCCGGGGGTCTGTGTGGGCCTGACGGAGCTCTGTGCAGGCCTGCCGGGGCTCTGTACGTGCCTGCCAGGGCTCTGTGCGGCCTGCCGGGGCTCTGTGCGTGCCTGCCGGGGATCTGTGCGTGCCTGCCGGGATCTGTGCGGCCTGCCGGGGCTCTGTGCGGCCTGCCGGGGCACTGTGCGGCCTGCCGGGGCTCTGTGCGAGCCTGTCGGGGCTCTCTGCGTGCCTGCCGGGTCTCTGTGCGTGCCTGCCGGGTCTCTGTGCGTGCCTGCCGGGTCTCTGTGCGGGCTGCCAGGGGTCTGTGCAGGCACCGTCCGATGGGACTACAAGTCCCATCGGATGATGCCTGCAACAGTGGCAGTGATTGACACATTGACAATAGTAGTCCCATCATCCGGCTAATGTGTTGAATGTAAAAAAAAAATACTACATACATACTACATACATACTACATACATACAATACATATAACAGAGTACATACTCACCATTACTTGTCACTTTCTTACCCAAAGCCAGTGTCATCTGTAAAAAAGATTAAAATAACAAACAACCAATATACTCCCTGTCCGCAGAAATCCACGAGTGTCCCACGACGATCTCCCGTGGAGAACGGCAGCATCAGCTGATGCGACCGCTCTCTAGGGGCTCCAGGAATACAATGACGGGAGGAAGGTATCCCTCCGCATTGTATTCCTCCACTGCTGTAAAAAAATTGTCCCCAAAATAGTCCCATGTCTCACTTTTGGCATTGCTGTGTGAGAAATTTTCCCACGCAGCAATTGCCATAAAGTGAGATTTTGTCCTAAGGTAACCTCTCAGTGATGCACTGCAGGAGCCATTGTCTCCTGTCAGTGTGTCACTGAGGGTCCAATAGAGCAGTGACATCACCCGATGTCATTGTTCTATAGGGGAGATCGTCGTGGGACACTCGTTATTAATTGGACTACGGCGGACAGGTAGTATACGGTTTATTATTTTACGTTTTTTTGCAGGCGCTGAAGTATGGTAAGTATGGTTAAATGAAGAATATTAAAATACTTTTTTGCTAATGTGTGCGTGTTTTAATAACCCTTTCCTACTATTGAATTAATAATGGATAGGCGTCTTATTGACGCCTCTCCGTTATTAACCCGGCTTAATGTCACCTTACAATAGCAAGGTGACATTAACCCCTTATTACCCCATATCCCACCGCTACACGGAAGTGGGAAGAGAGGGTCTAAGTGCCGAAATTGGCGCATCTTACAGATGCGCCATTTCTGGGGCGGATGCGGACTGGTATTTGTAGCCGGATGGGGGGGCCAAAATCCATGGTCCCTCTCTAGGCTATGAATATCTGCCCGCAGCTGTCGGTGTAGCCTTTCTGGCTATAAAATATAGGGGGACCCCATGTCATTTTTTGGGGGGGTCCCCCTATTTTAATAGCCAGTAAAGGCTACGCAGACAGCTGTGGGCTGATATTCATAGCAGGCTACAAATATTGGCCCCCGGCCATCGGCTTTCCCCATCTGGCGCAGAAAATTGCGCGGGAGCCCACTCAGTTTTTTTTTAAAATTTAACGCTCATTAAGGAATCTTTTACACTTGCGTTGGTACGGGTCCGTCGCTATGCGTCAGGCCGACGTACCGACGCACGTTGTGAAATTTGTGAATGACGTGGGCAGCGGATGCAGTTTTTCAACGCATCCGCAGCCCATTCTGAAGTTCGGGGAGGAGGGGGCGGAGTTTCGGCCACGCATGCGTGGTAGATAATGGCGGGTGCGATGGACAAAAAAACATTCACTTGAACGTTTTTTCATACCGACGGTCCGCCAAAACACGACGGATCCGTTGCACGACGGACGCATCGTGTGGTGATCCGTCACTAATACAAGTCTATGGGCAAAAAAACGCATCCTGCGAGCACATTTGCAGGATCCATTTTTTCCCAAAACGACATATTGCGACGGATTGCTAAAAACGCAAGTGTGAAAGTAGCCTTAGTAACATTGGCCTTTCTATTATATATCTATGGATATATCTATCTATAGATATATTTATAGATAGATATATCTAAATATACAAAGATGTATCTATCCATACATCTGGCTGCTTTCACACATCAGGTTTTTGCCGTCAGGCACAATGCGGCGAGTTTTGAAAAAAACGGATCCGTTTTTTTCCACCGGATCCGTTTTTTCCAACGGATCCGTTTTCTTCCGCCGGATCCATTTTTTTCCGCCAGATCCGTTTATTCCGCAGGATCCGTTTTTCTCAAAACTCGTCGGATTGTGCCTGATGGCAAAAACCTGATGTGTGAAAGCAGCCAGATATATGGATAGATACACCTATGTATCTATAGATATATTTATCTATAAATATATCTATAGATAGATATATCTATAGATATATAATATAAAGGCCAATGTTTCTAAGGCTACTTTCACACTTGCGTTTTTAGCCATTCCGTCGTTTGGGGAAAAAACGGATCCTGCAAATGTGCTCGCAGGATGCGTTTTTTAACCCATAGACTTGTATTAGCGACGGATCGCCACACGATGCGACCGTCGTGCAACGGATCCGTCGTGGTTTGGCGGACCGTCGGCACGAAAAAACGTTCAAGTGAATGTTTTTTGTCCATCGCGTCCGCCATTATCTACCACGCATGCGCGGCCGAAACTCCGCCCCGGACTTCAGAATGGGCAGCGGATGCGTTGAAAAACTGCATCCGCTGCCCACGTCATTCACAAATTTCACAACGTGCGTCGGTACGTCGGCCTGACGCATAGCGACGGACCCGTACCGACACAAATGTGAAAGATTCCTTAATGAGCGTTAAATTAAAAAAAAAAAACGGAGTGGGCTCCCGTGCAATTTTCTGCGCCAGAGGGGGAAAGCCGATGGCCGGGGGCCAATATTTGTAGCCTGCTTTGAATATCAGCCCGCAGCTGTCTGCGTAGCCTTTACTGGCTATTAAAATAGGGGGACCCCCCCAAAAAATGACGTGGGGTCCCCCTATATTTTATAGCCAGAAAGGCTACGCAGACAGCTGCGGGCGGATATTCATAGCCTAGAGAGGGGCCATGGATTTTGGCCCCCCCATCTGGCTACAAATACCAGTCCGCATCCACCCCAGAAATGGCGCATCTGTAAGATGTGCCAATTTCGGCACTTAGACCCTCTCTTCCCACTCCCGTGTAGCGGTGGGATATGGGGTAATAAGGGGTTAATGTCACCTTGCTATTGTAAGGTGACATTAAGCCAGATTAATAACGGAGAGGCGTCAATAAGACGCTTATCCATTATTAATCCAATAGTAAGAAAGGGTTAATAAAACACGCACACATTAGGAAAAAAGTATGTTAATATTCTTCATTTAACCATACTTCAGCGCCTGCAAAAAATGTAAAATAATAAACCGTATACTACCTGCCCGCCGTAGTCCAATTAATAACAAGTGTCCCACGACGATCTCCCCTATAGAACAGTGATATCGGGTGATGTCACTGCTCTATAGGATCCTCAGTGACACACTGACAGGAGACAATGGCTCCTGCAGTGCATCACTGAGAGGTTACCTAAGGACAAAATCTCACTTTATGGCAATTGCTGCGTGCCAAAAGTGAGACTAGGGACTATTTTTTTACAGCGGCGGAGGAATACAGTGCGGAAGGATACCTTCCACCCATCCTTGTATTCCTGGAGCCCCTAGAGAGCGAACGCATCAGCTGATGCTGCCGTTCTCCACGGGAGATAGTCGTGGGACACTCGTGGATTTCTGAGGACAGGGAGTATATTGGCTGTTTGTTATTTTAATATTTTTTACAGGTGACACTGGCTTCGGGGATCAAAATGACAAGTAATGGTGAGTATGTACTCTATGTCATATGTACTGGATGTCTGTATGTATGTAATGTATAAATGTAATGTATGTAGTATGTATGTTTTTGGTTTTTTTACATTCAACACATTAGCTGGATGATGGGACTACTACTGTCCCATCATTGGCTAATGTGTCAATCACTGTCACAGGCATCGTCCGATGGGACTTGTAGTCCCATCAGACGATGCCCGCACAGAGCCCCGGCAAGCCCTCACAGAGCCCCAGCAAGCCTGCACAGAGCCCCGGCAAGCCCGCACAGAGCCCCGGCAAGCCCGCACAGAGGCCCGAGATGCCCGTATAGATCCCCGGCAGGCCCGCACAGACCCTGCCCGCACACACAGACATGCACAGTGTCTGCCCACACTCTTCCCCCCTCCGGAACAGGATGTAGAAGGACAGAAAGGGCTTACTTACATTCCGATATTTGTGTCCCATTGACTTGCATTTTGCATTGGTATCGGGTATCGGTATCGGCAATATCCAATATTTTTTGGAAATCGGCCGATCCAATCCTCAAAACTCAAAACTGCAATTCTCCACTGCTGGGTCTTCAGCGGCAAAGCTGCAATTCGCCTCTGCCGGTTCTTCAGCCTCAAAACTGCAATTCGCCACTGCCGGGTCTTCAGCCTCAAAGCTGCAATTCACCACTGCCAGTTCTTCAGCCTCAAAACTGCAATTTGCCACTGCCAGGTCTTCAGCCTCAAAACTGCAATTCGCCTGTAAGGACTCTGGATTCCATGTTTATCTCTGGTGTTTTATTGCCATTTTCCAAGATGGCGTCTGCTGCCTCAAATCTGCTCATGTGATCTGACTTCCCTGTCTTTATAAGCCTGTCTTGCTTCATACTCCTTGCTTGTGTATTCTGCCTGAATCCCTGGCTTGTGGTGCAAGAGACTTCCCCTCTCCAGATACTCCGCTCTTCCTATTCAGCTACCCTTCTCTGCTCTCAGAGGTTCTCCTGCATTACTCTGCATTCTTCTTCTGCCTGCTGGGACATGTAAGCTCATCCTGCTACAGCTAAGCTTGTTTGATTTCCACTGCTAGTTTATTTGACTGTTTCTGGACTCGAAGTTCTGCACTGCTTCCGGACTCTTTGCTAATACTGCCAGCCTTGGCCAATATTTGTAGCCTGCTATGAATATCAGCCCGCAGCTGTCTGCGTAGCCTTTACTGGCTATTACAATATGGGGACCCCCCAAAAAAATGACGTGGGGTCCCACTATATTTTATAGCCAGAAAGGCTACGCAGACAGCTGCGGGCGGATATTCATAGCCTAGAGAGGGGCCATGGATTTTGGCCCCCCATCCGGCTACAAATACCAGTCCGCATCCACCCCAGAAATGGCGCATCTGTAAGATGCGCCAATTTCGGCACTTAGACCCTCTCTTCCCACTCCCGTGTAGCGGTGGGATATGGGGTAATAAGGGGTTAATGTCACCTTGCTATTGTAAGGTGACATTAAGCCAGATTAATAACGGAGAGGCGTCAATAAGACGCTTATCCATTATTAATCCAATAGTAATAAAGGGTTACTAAAACACGCACACATTAGGAAAAAAGTATGTTAATATTCTTCATTTAACCATACTTCAGCGCCTGCAAAAAATGTAAAATAATAAACCGTATACTATCTGCCCGCCGTAGTCCAATTAATAACAAGTGTCCCACGATGATCTCCCCTATAGAACAGTGATGTCGGGTGATGTCACTGCTCTATAGGACCCTCAGTGACACACTGACAGGAGACAATGGCTCCTGCAGTGCATCACTGAGAGGTTACCTTAGGACAAAATCTCACTTTATGGCAATTGCTGCGTGCCAAAAGTGAGACTAGGGACTATTTTTTTACAGCGGCGGAGGAATACAGTGCGGAAGGATACCTTCCACCCATCCTTGTATTCCTGGAGCCCCTAGAGAGCGAACGCATCAGCTGATGCTGCCGTTCTCCACGGGAGATAGTCGTGGGACACTCGTGGATTTCTGAGGACAGGGAGTATATTGGCTGTTTGTTATTTTAATATTTTTTACAGGTGACACTGGCTTCGGGGATCAAAATGACAAGTAATGGTGAGTATGTACTCTATGTTATATGTACTGGATGTCTGTATGTATGTAATGTATGAATGTAATGTATGTAGTATGTATGTTTTTGTTTTTTTTACATTCAACACATTAGCTGGATGATGGGACTACTACTGTCCCATCATTGGCTAATGTGTAAATCACTGTCACAGGCATCGTCCGATGGGACTTGTAGTCCCATCAGACGATGCCTGCACAGACCCCCGGAAGCCCGCACAGACCCTCGGCAGCCCATACAGAGCCCCGGCAGCCCGCACAGAGCCCCGGCAAGCCTTCACAGAGCCCCGGCAAGCCCGCACAGAGGCCCGAGACGCCCGTATAGATCCCCGGCAGGCCCGCACAGACCCCGCCCGCACACACAGACACGCACAGTGTCTGCCCACACTCTTCCCCCCTCCGGAACAGGATGTAGAAGGACAGAAAGGGCTTATTTACATTCCGATATTTGAGTCCCATTGACTTGCATTTTGCATTGGTATCAGGTATCGGTATCGGCGATATCCAATATTTTTTGGAAATCGGCTGATCCAATCCGATACCGATACTTCTTGGTATCAGAAGGTATCGCTCAACACTATCAATTACATAAAGTACAAAATTATAGTTCCAGAAACAAAACAAACAAAAACAAAGACAACACATATAACCAATCAAAACAATGAAAATAAGGTAATTTTGTGAGGTCAGAAAAACATGAGCAACTTGCTTGATGACGCTCCGGTAGGGCATTTCTTCGGCTTCCCAGGTTTCCTTTGATATATTAAGTAGACTTAGTGGATATCGGCCACACAGAAGTTCGAACAGAGAGAAACCAGTAAAGGTGTGTGGAACCTGTCAGATAGAGAACATCAGATACGGTAGGACAGTCCCAGTCTCGACTGTCCTTTTCTATGACTTTCCTAACCATAACTATAACTTTTCAATGTTTTATTAAATCTTTTCTGAGCTCTGTGCCCCTCTGTTGCCTGACTTGAAAATCTTTGTGCTACAAAGCCGGCCAAACACATTACACTTATGCTAATCAAACTCCCTGATCAGCCACCTAATGTTGAATTTGAACACCCGGTCCTTTTGTTTCTAGCAGCGACTTTCTCACTTCTCCCCATTCAGAACACATGCATACTCAGCCAAGCCGAGCGTGCATGTAGTACTGAAGAGATAGCGATCCATTATGAATGGAATGTCAGATTTGTGAAAGTGTCAGTCCCATTTTCTGTAAAGGTCATAAGTACTGATGGGCGAGGACTAAAATGCTTGGGTGCTCGTTGCTCAAGTCAAGGATATTGTAAGGCTTGGGTGCTCGACCCAAGCAAGGAGCCCAATGTAAGTCTATGGGAAACTCATTTTTACCGTGCCCCCCTGGGGGACTATAAAGGGACTATAAATCCTGGAAATCAATGGGAACAGTGCTCAAATGACATGGGAACATCATGGGGAAGACCACTGGAAGCATTTCTGACTCCCAGGTCACTGCTGTGAACAATGTTGTCAGAGTCTTATGCCACTTTTACAAACTCACAATAAAACATGCAAAAACAAAACAAAAGTGGATTTTCATGGGAAATTTGTTAAGGAACCTCCTTTTCAGGCTAATGACTTGTATATAAGGCAAAATAAATAGCCAAAAACAAAAATGCTCCTCCACACCTTGGGCTATGTTCACACGTAGCGTTTTTGATATGCTTCTCAACTTTAGCATTGCTTTCAACAAAGACAAATGCATTCACTGGGAAATGTAATTTTAATATTTTACAACCTTATCTGGCCATGTGGTGTGTGACACATCAGACACATACTGTTTCATTTATGAAAGAGGGACTCTGAAAGTCACAAAGCCTATTTTTATAGGGCCATCAAGCAGCTTTTACTATTCTTAAAGGGCCAGCAGTCAGCCCTCACTATTCTTAGAGAGCCATCAGCCAGCTATGCTTTGTTGTTCCCATTATTAAACAGTGGGTCTCCTATACTGTTATTGCGTATGCAGTGAGTTTCAGGGCAGCCCAAAATTTGCCCAATACCCCTTTGAAGTGATGTACAGGAGGGCCTCCTCAATGCAATGTTCCCATTATTTGGATGTTGATACTCTCATACTGTTTGCCTATGCAGTGAATGCAACACCTGCCCAAATGCTGACGCACCCCAATAAGGCTGCCGTCACACTAGCAGTATTTGGTCAGTATTTTACATCAGTATGTGTAAGCCAAAACCAGGAGTGGGTGATAAATCCAGAAGCTGTGCATATGTTTCTATTATACTTTTCCTCTAATTGTTCCACTCCTGGTTTTGGCTTAGAAATACTGATGTAAAATACTGATCAAATACTGCTAGTGTGATGGCAGCCTAACCCTTTAAACAGACACACATGATGGCCACCTGAAAGAAATGATCCAATTACTAGGAAGTTGGTACTCCCATACTGTTTGCCCATGAAGTGAATGCAAGGCCTGCCTCAAATTTGGACACACCCCAATAACCCTTTGAACAGATGTAAAGGATGGCCACCTGAAAGCAATGTTCCCATTATTAGGAATTTGGTACTCCCATACTGTTTGCCCATGAAGTGAATGCAAGGCCTGCCCTGCCCCAAATTTAGATGTACCCAAATAACCCTTAGAACAGACGTACAGGATGGCTACCTGAAAGCATTGCTCCCATTATTAGGAAGTTGGTGCTCCCATCCTGTTTGCCTATGCAGTGAATGCAACACCTGCCCCATATTTGGACACACTCCAATAACCCTTTAAATAGACGTACAGGACGGCCACCTGAAAGCAATGCTCCCATTATTAGGAAGTTGGTACTCCCATACTGTTTGTCTATGCAGTGAATGCAACACCTGCCCCAAATTTGGACGCACCCCAATAACCCTTTAAACAGTTGTACAGGAGGGCCACCTGAATACAGTGTTTCCATTATTAGGAAGTTGGTACTACCATACTGTTTGCCTATGCACTGAATTACAGTGTTGAGGCTGAAGATCCAGCTGTGGCGAATTGCAGTTTTGAGGCTGAAGACCCGGCAGTGGCGAATTGCAATTTTGAGGCTGAAGACCTGGCATTAGCGAATTGCAGTGTGGAGGCTGAAGACCAGGCAGTGGTGAATTGCAGTGTTGAGGCTGAAGACCCTACGTTGGTGAATTACAATTTTGAGGCGGAAGACCCTGTATTGGCGAAATGCAGTTTTGAGGCTGAAGACCTGGCAGTGGCGAATTGCAATGTTGAGGCTGAAGACCCGGCAGTGGCAAATTGCAATGTTGAGGCTGAAGACCCAGCAGTGGCGAATTGCAACGTTGAGGCTGAAGACCAAGCATTGGTGAATTGCAATTTTGAGCCTGAAGACCCAGAAGTGGTGAATTGCATTTATGAGGCTGAAGACCCGGCATTGGCGAATTGCAGGGTTGAGGCTGAAGACCCAGCATTGGCAAATTGCAGTGTTAAGGCTGAAGACCCGGCAGTGGCAAATTGCAGTATTAAAGCTGAAAACCTGGCAGTGGCGAACTGCAGTTTTGTGGCTGAAGACCTGGTATTGGCGAATTGCAGTGCTGAGGCTGAAGACCCGGCATTGGCAAATTGCAGTTTTGAGGCTGAAGGCCCTGCATTGGCAAATTTCAGGTTTGAGGCTGAAGACCCAGCATTGGCGAATTGCAGTGTTGAGGCTGAAGACCCGGCAGTGGCAAATTGCAGTTTTGAGGCTGAAGAACTGGCAGTGGCGAATTGCAGCTTTGAGGCTGAAGACCCGGCATTGGCGAATTGCAGTGTTGAGGCTGAAGACCCGGCAGTGGCGACTTGCAGTGTTGAGGCTGAGGATCTGGCATTGGCGAATTGCAGTGTTGAGGCTGAAACCCAGCATTGGCAATGTAACAATTATAGTGGAACACTCAGGAATCTCTTGGATTGAGACAAATAAGCAGCAGAACCAAATATAGTATTATATTATTCACCTGGCTCAAAAATGGCTGCAGCCAGAGTCCTGTTCGCCTGCGCAGTTGGTAGAACGGGTGGTGATGGACCTGTTTGCGCACTCCCTACCGAGGCCCGTACACATTTGGGATGCCCAGGGTGATCTGTTATGACCTAGTGGTCAGGACAATAATGGACCTAGTGGATAAGAGCACACGGAATGACCTGATAGTTACTGATAATATAGGACGAGCTCTGGGACGTGGGAACTCTGCTGACCGCAATCCCTAATCCTATCAACCACACTAGAAATAGCCGTGGATTGCGCCTAACGCTCCCTATGCAACTCGGCACAGCCTAAGAAACTAGCTAGCCCTGAAGATAGAAAAATAAAGCCTACCTTGCCTCAGAGAAATTCCCCAAAGGAAAAGGCAGCCCCCCACATATAATGACTGTGAGTAAAGATGAAAATACAAACACAGAGATGAAATAGATTTAGCAAAGTGAGGCCCGACTTACTGAACAGACCGAGGATAGGAAAGGTTACTTTGCGGTCAGCACAAAAACCTACAAAAATACCACGCAGAGGGTGCAAAAAGACCCTCTGCACCGACTCACGGTGCGGAGGCGCTCCCTCTGCGTCCCAGAGCTTCCAGCAAGCAAGAACAATCGAAATAGCAAGCTGGACAGAAAAATAGCAAACCAGAGAAAAACAAGCAGTCACTTAGCTTCTGCTGGGAAGACTGGTCACAAGAACGATCCAGGAGTGAACTAGACCAATACTGGAACATTGACAGGTGGCCTGTAGCAAAGATCTAAGTGGAGTTAGATAGAGCAGCCAGCTAATGAATTAACCTCGTCACCTGAGGAAGGAAACTCAGAAACACCCACAGCCACCAGAGAAAGTCCATGGACAGAACCAGCCGAAGTACCATTCATGACCACAGGAGGGAGCCCGACAACAGAACTCACAACAGTGATCCCCGTAATGCCAATGAACTTGTCGGACTGGTCGAGAGATACCAGGGGATGGAAGGTTCCGTGGGAAAGCAGCGCACTCCATACTGGGGGTCTCAACAAGGGGCGGAGGCCCAAAAGGGGGTGGGACGCCGATACTGTTTGCCTATGCAGTGAATTCCAGAGCTGCCACAAATTTTGGCGCACCCCAATATCTCTTGGAAGAGATGTGGAGGAAGGCTTCATAAAACAATTTTTCCATTATTAGGAAGTAGGTCTCCCATACTGTTTGCCTATGCAGTGAATGCAATTGCTGCCAAAAATTTGGATGCATCCCAATAGTCTTTGATGAGACGAGGAGGGGGAGGGCCTCATAAAAATGCTCCAATTATAAAGGAGATGGTCTCCTATACTTGTAATACCCATACACTAAGTGTATGGGCTGACAAACATTTACCCATGGGGGGTATACATGAACATACTGCATAAAAGCTTTTTGTTACGGGCATCATAAACACCCTTTAAAAAAATTATGTGGGTATTGCATTACGGACCACGGTCACCCTGGTGATATAGTGGTGGTGGATGCAGGGCTGGCGTTAGGGGCAGGCAGACCAGGCAGCTGCCTGGGGCCCCCACTCCCCCAGGGGGCCCCAGCTAGCGGCAAGTCACGCAGCCGCTATGGGGCCCCTGTGAGGCAGGGGGGCCCGCCTGCCGCCAGCGCTGACTCCCCTGCCGCATTGAACTATACCGGCGTCTGCCGGTATAGTTCAAAGCAATGATGGAGGAGAGAGTGTCACCTGACGCTCCCTCTCCCATCATTCCCCGCTCTGCCTCTGACACAGCGGGCGCGCGTCATCGCGTACTCACTGTGACCCAGGCAGTGCCGCCGACACAGGAGCAGGAAGCAGCGCGGGCTCGGGGAGAGGTGAGGAGCTTGTGCTTTTTTTTTTTTTTCTGGTCTGTGCGGCCATTCTCGGGAGGAGAGAGGCGGGGAGGGAAGGGGGGATGTGAGCTGTGCTGTATACTACTGGGGGCTCTGCTGTATACTACTGGGGGCTCTGCTGTATACTACTGGGGGCTCTGCTGTATACTACTGGAGGCTCTGCTGTATACTACTGGGGGCAGTGCTGTATACTACTGGGGGCTCTGCTGTATACTACTGGGGGCTCTGCTGTATACTACTGGGGGCAGTGCTGTATACTACTGGGGGCTCTGCTGTATACTACTGGGGGCTCTGCTGTATACTACTGGGGGCTCTGCTGTATACTACTGTGGGCAGTGCTGTATACTACTGGGGGCTCTGCTGTATACTACTGGGGGCTCTGCTGTATACTACTGGGGGCTCTGCTGTATACTACTGTGGGCAGTGCTGTATACTACTGGGGGCTCTGCTGTATACTACTGTGGGCAGTGCTGTATACTACTGGGGGCTCTGCTGTATACTACTGGGGGCTCTGCTGTATACTACTGGGGGCTGTGCTGTATACTACATGGGGCTCTGCTGTATACTACTGGGGGCTCTGCTGTATACCACTGGGGGCTCTGCTGTATACCACTGGGGGCTCTGCTGTATACTACTGTGGGCTCTGCTGTGTACTACTGTGGGCTCTGCTGTACACTACTGTGGGCTCTGCTGTATACCACTGTGGGCAGTGCTGTATACTACTGTGGGCTCTGCTGTATACTACTGTGGGCTCTGCTGTACACTACTGTGGGCTCTGCTGTATACCACTGTGGGCAGTGCTGTATACTACTGGGGGCTCTGCTGTATACTACTAGGGGCTCTGCTGTATACTACTGGGGGCTCTGCTGTATACTACTGGGGGCTCTGCTGTATACTACTGTGGGCAGTGCTGTATACTACTGGGGGCTCTGCTGTATACTACTGGGGGCTCTGCTGTATACTACTGGGGGCTGTGCTGTATACTACTGGGGGCTCTTGTTGTGAGTTCTGTTTTTGGGCTCCCTCTGGTGGTTACTGATGGTACTGGGTGATTTGTGTTCTGCTGTCTCTGGTGTCCACCTGTTCTATTAGGATTTGGGAGTTTCCTATTTAACCGGGCTTTCTTGTCATTTCCCCGCCGGCTATCAAGGTTATCAGAGTGTTTTGTTACCTCAGCTTCTGGCTTCAGTAATCTTCAGGACAAGCTAAGTTTTTGATTTTCTTGTTCCACGTTTTGCTTTATTTTTGTCTTGTCCAGCTTGCATATAATTGTTTCTTTGCTGCTGGTTGCTCTAGTGGGCTGTAATTGCTCCTCATGTTCCATGAGTTGGAACATGAGTTCAAGTAATTACAGGATGGTTTTTTGAAGGGTTTTTTGCTGACCGCGCAGTTTACTTTTGTATCCTCTGCTATCTAGTTTTAGCAGGCCTCATTTTGCTGAATCTGTTTTCATACTGTGTATGTGCCTTCCTCTCATTTCACCGTCATTATATGTGGGGGGCTGCTATTTCTGTGGGGTATTTCTCTGGAGGCAAGAGAGGTCTGTGTTTCTTCTAATAGGGGAAGTTAGATCTTCGGCTGGTGCGAGACGTCTAGGATCAACGTAGGCACGTTCCCCGGCTATTGTTATTTGTGTGTTCAGGTTTAGGGTCGCGGTCAGCTCAGGTTCCATCACCCTAGAGCTCGTTGGTGCTTGTCCTTTTGTGATTCCCTGCCATTGGAATCATGACATTATAGCCGGCCTAAATGTTTGGGCTGAAGTAGGAGGAAAAGTAGTCTGAGGAAGTTTTTTTTTTTTTTTTTTTTTTCTCTCCTCTGAGGTTGCTGCCTAGCCTTAATTGCAGCCTGGCTGATTTTTTTTTTTCCTCCTCTTAATCCTTGAATGGCTCTGACCTTAGCTGTTTATCATGGACGTCCAGAGTTTAGCTTCCAGCTTGAATAATCTTGCTGCTAAGGTTCAAAATATACAAGATTTTGTTGTACATGCTCCTATGTCTGAACCTAGAATTCCTATTCCAGAGTTCTTTGCTGGAGATAGATCTAGTTTTCTGAATTTTAGGAACAATTGCAAGCTGTTCCTTTCTTTGAAATCTCGCTCTTCTGGAGACCCTGCTCAGCAGGTTAAGATTATTATATCTTTCCTGCGGGGTGACCCTCAAAATTGGGCATTTGCATTGACACCAGGGGATCCTGCGTTGCTTAATGTGGATGCGTTTTTTCTGGCATTGGGTTTGCTCTATGAGGAACCTAACCAGGAGATTCAGGCTGAAAAAGCTTTATTAGCTCTCTCTCAGGGGCAAGATGAAGCAGAAATATATTGTCAAAAATTTCGGAAATGGTCAGTGCTTACTCAGTGGAATGAGTGCGCCCTGGCTGCAAGGTTCAGAGATGGCCTTTCTGAGGCCATTAAAGATGTTATGGTGGGGTTCCCTGCGCCTACGGGTCTGAATGAGTCTATGACTATGGCTATTCAGATTGATCGGCGTTTACGGGAGCGCAAACCTGTGCACCATTTGGCGGTGTCTTCTGAACAGGCACTTGAGACAATGCAATGTGATAGAGTTCAGTCTCGAAGTGAACGGCAAAACTATAGGCGGAAAAATGGGTTGTGCTTTCATTGTGGTGATTCAGCTCATGTTATATCAGCATGCTCTAAACGCACAAAAAAGGTTGATAAGTCTGTTGCCATTAGTACGTTACAGTCTATGTTTATTCTGTCTGTGACTCTGATTTGCTCATTGTCATCCATTTCCGTCGATGCCTATGTAGATTCAGGCGCTGCCCTGAGTCTTATGGATTGGTCATTTGCCAAGCGATGTGGGTTTAGTCTTGAGCCTCTGGAAGTCCCTATTCCTTTGAAGGGAATTGACTCTACACCTTTAGCTATGAATAAACCTCAGTACTGGACACAAGTGACCATGCGTATGACTCCCGTTCATCAGGAGGTGATTCGCTTCCTGGTATTGTATAATTTACATGATGTTCTAGTACTTGGTCTGCCATGGTTACAAACTCATAATCCAGTCCTTGACTGGAAAACAATGTCTGTGTTAAGCTGGGGATGTCAGGGGGTTCATGATGATGCACCTCCGATTTCTATCGCTTCATCTACTCCTTCTGAGATTCTTGTATTTTTGTCTGATTATCGGGATGTTTTTGAGGAGCCTAAGCTCAGTTCGCTTCCTCCTCACAGGGATTGCGATTGTGCTATAGATTTAATTCCTGGTAGTAAATTTCCTAAAGGTCGTTTGTTCAATCTGTCAGTGCCAGAGCATACTGCTATGCGGGATTATGTTAAGGAGTCCTTGGAAAAGGGACATATCCGTCCATCTTCGTCCCCTTTGGGAGCAGGTTTTTTTTTCGTGGCCAAAAAAGATGGGTCCTTGAGGCCTTGTATAGATTATCGTCTTTTGAATAAGATTACCGTAAAATATCAGTATCCTTTGCCTTTGTTGACTGATTTGTTTGCTCGCATTAAGGGGGCTAAATGGTTCACTAAGATTGATCTTCGGGGTGCGTATAATCTTATACGAATAAAGCAAGGTGATGAGTGGAAAACCGCATTTAATATGCATGAGGGCCATTTTGAGTATTTGGTAATGCCTTTCGGACTTTCTAATGCTCCTTCAGTCTTCCAGTCCTTTATGCACGATATTTTCTGTGAATATCTGGATAAATTTATGATTGTGTATTTGGATGATATTTTGTTTTTTTCTGATGACTGGGAGTCTCATGTTCAGCAGGTCAGGAAGGTGTTTCAGGTCCTGCGGGCTAATTCCTTGTTTGTAAAGGGCTCAAAGTGTCTCTTTGGAGTCCAGAAGATTTCTTTCTTGGGGTATATTTTTTCCCCTTCTACTATTGAGATGGATCCCGTCAAGGTTCGGGCTATTTGTGACTGGACGCAGCCTGCATCTCTTAAGAGTCTGCAGAAGTTCTTGGGCTTTGCTAATTTCTATCGTCGTTTTATAACTAATTTTTCTAGTGTTGTTAAGCCTTTGACGGATTTGACTAAGAAGGGTGCTGATGTTGCTGATTGGTCTCCTGCGGCTGTGGAGGCCTTTCAGGAACTTAAACGCCGGTTTTCTTCTGCTCCTGTGTTGCGTCAGCCTGATGTTTCGCTTCCTTTCCAAGTTGAGGTTGATGCTTCCGAGATTGGAGCGGGGGCGGTTTTGTCACAGAGAAGCTCCGATTGCTCGGTGATGAAGCCATGTGCGTTCTTTTCTAGAAAATTTTCGCCCGCTGAGCGGAATTATGATGTGGGTAATCGGGAACTTTTGGCCATGAAGTGGGTATTTGAGGAGTGGCGTCATTGGCTGGAGGGTGCTAGACATCGTGTGGTGGTCTTGACTGATCACAAAAATCTGATTTACCTTGAGTCTGCCAGGCGTCTGAATCCTAGACAGGCTCGTTGGTCACTGTTTTTCTCTCGTTTCAATTTTGTGGTTTCATACCTGCCAGGTTCAAAGAATGTGAAGGCGGATGCTCTTTCTAGGAGTTTTGTGCCTGACTCCCCTGGAAATTCTGAGCCCACTGGTATCCTTAGGGATGGGGTGATTTCGTCGGCCGTCTTCCCAGACTTGCGATGTGCTTTGCAGGAGTTTCAGGCGGGTAAACCTGATCGTTGTCAGCCTGAGAGACTGTTTGTTCCGGATAGTTGGACCAGTAGAGTCATCTCCGAGGTCCATTCTTCTGCGTTGGCAGGTCATCCTGGAATATTTGGTACTAGAGACTTGGTGGCCAGGTCTTTTTGGTGGCCTTCCTTGTCGAGGGATGTGCGTTCTTTTGTGCAGTCTTGTGAGGTTTGTGCTCGGGCTAAGCCTTGCTGTTCTCGAGCCAGTGGATTGTTGTCACCTTTGCCTATCCCGAAGAGGCCTTGGATGCACATTTCCATGGACTTTATTTCGGATCTCCCTGTCTCTCAAAAATGTCTGTCATCTGGGTTGTGTGTGACCGCTTTTCTAAAATGGTTCATCTTGTACCCTTGCCTAAGTTGCCTTCCTCCTCTGAGTTGGTCCCTCTGTTTTTCCAGAACGTGGTTCGTTTGCATGGGATTCCGGAGAACATCGTTTCTGACAGGGGATCCCAGTTTGTGTCTAGATTTTGGCGGACGTTCTGTGCTAAGATGGGCATTGATTTGTCCTTTTCGTCTGCATTCCATCCTCAGACGAATGGCCAGACGGAGCGAACTAATCAGACCTTGGAAACTTATTTGAGGTGTTTTGTTTCTGCTGATCAGGATGACTGGGTTACCTTTTTGCCGCTGGCCGAGTTTGCCCTTAATAATCGGGCTAGGTCTGCTACCTTGGTTTCTCCTTTCTTTTGTAATTCGGGGTTTCATCCTCGTTTTTCCTCTGGTCAGGTGGAGCCTTCTGATTGTCCTGGAGTGGACATGGTGGTGGATGGGTTGCATCGGATTTGGAGTCATGTGGTGGACAATTTGAAGTTGTCCCAGGAGAAGGCTCAGCAGTTTGCTAATCGCCGTCGCCGCGTGGGTCCTCGACTTCGTGTTGGGGACTTGGTGTGGTTGTCTTCTCGTTTTGTTCCTATGAAGGTCTCTTCTCCTAAGTTCAAGCCTCGGTTCATCGGTCCTTATAGGATCTTGGAAATTCTTAACCCTGTGTCGTTTCGTTTGGATCTCCCGGCATCGTTTGCTATTCATAATGTGTTCCATCGGTCGTTGTTGCGGAGGTATGAGGTACCTGTTGTTCCTTCGCTTGAGCCTCCTGCTCCGGTGCTGGTGGAGGGAGAATTGGAGTATGTTGTAGAGAAGATCTTGGATTCTCGTGTTTCCAGACGGAAACTCCAATATTTGGTCAAGTGGAAGGGTTATGGTCAGGAGGATAATTCTTGGGTGGTTGCCTCTGATGTTCATGCTGATGATTTGGTCCGCGCTTTTCATAGGGCTCATCCTGGTCGCCCTGGTGGTTCTCGTGAGAGTTCGGTGACCCCTCCTCAAGGGGGGGGTACTGTTGTGAGTTCTGTTTTTGGGCTCCCTCTGGTGGTTACTGATGGTACTGGGTGATTTGTGTTCTGCTGTCTCTGGTGTCCACCTGTTCTATTAGGATTTGGGAGTTTCCTATTTAACCGGGCTTTCTTGTCATTTCCCCGCCGGCTATCAAAGTTATCAGAGTGTTTTGTTACCTCAGCTTCTGGCTTCAGTAATTTTCAGGACAAGCTAAGTTTTTGATTTTCTTGTTCCACGTTTTGCTTTATTTTTGTCTTGTCCAGCTTGCATATAATTGTTTCTTTGCTGCTGGTTGCTCTAGTGGGCTGTAATTGCTCCTCATGTTCCATGAGTTGGAACATGAGTTCAAGTAATTACAGGATGGTTTTTTGAAGGGTTTTTTGCTGACCGCGCAGTTTACTTTTGTATCCTCTGCTATCTAGTTTTAGCGGGCCTCATTTTGCTGAATCTGTTTTCATACTGTGTATGTGCCTTCCTCTCATTTCACCGTCATTATATGTGGGGGGCTGCTATTTCTGTGGGGTATTTCTCTGGAGGCAAGAGAGGTCTGTGTTTCTTCTAATAGGGGAAGTTAGATCTTCGGCTGGTGCGAGACGTCTAGGATCAACATAGGCACGTTCCCCGGCTATTGTTATTTGTGTGTTCAGGTTTAGGGTCGCGGTCAGCTCAGGTTCCATCACCCTAGAGCTCGTTGGTGCTTGTCCTTTTGTGATTCCCTGCCATTGGAATCATGACAGGCTCTGCTGTATACTACTGGGGGCTCTGCTGTATACTACTGTGGGCAGTGCTGTATACTACTGTGGGCTCTGCTGTATACTACTGGGGGCTCTGCTGTAATCTACTGGGGGCTCTGCTGTATACTACTGGGGGCTCTGCTATATACTACTGTGGGCAGTGCTGTATACTACTGGGGGCTCTGCTGTATACTACTGGGGGCTCTGCTATATACTACTGTGGGCAGTGCTGTATACTACTGGGGGCTCTGCTGTATACTACTGGGGGCTCTGCTGTAATCTACTGGGGGCTCTGCTGTATACTACTGGGGGCTCTGCTGTATACTACTGTGGGCAGTGCTGTATACTACTGGGGGCTCTGCTGTATACTACTGGGGGCTCTGCTGTATACTACTGGGGGCTCTGCTGTATACTACTGTGGGCAGTGCTGTATACTACTGGGGGCTCTGCTGTATACTACTGGGGGCTCTGCTGTATACTACTGGGGGCTCTGCTGTATACTACTTGGGGCTCTGCTGTATACTACTGGGGGCTCTGCTGTATACTACTGGGGGCTCTGCTGTATACCACTGGGGGCTCTGCTGTATACCACTGTGGGCTCTGCTGTATACCACTGTGGGCTCTGCTGTACACTACTGTGGGCTCTGCTGTATACCACTGTGGGCAGTGCTGTATACTACTGTGGGCTCTGTTGTATACTACTGTGGGCTCTGCTGTATACTACTGGGGGCTCTGCTGTATACTACTGGGGGCTGTGCTGTATACTACTGGGGGCTCTGCTGTATACTACTGGGGGCTCTGCTGTATACTACTGGGGGCTCTGCTGTATACCACTGGGGGCTCTGCTGTATACCACTGTGGGCTCTGCTGTATACTACTGTGGGCTCTGCTGTACACTACTGTGGGCTCTGCTGTGTACCACTGTGGGCAGTGCTGTATACTACTGTGGGCTCTGCTGTATACTACTGTGGGCTCTGCTGTATACTACTGTGGGCTCTGCTGTATACCACTGTGGGCTCTGCTGTATACCACTGTGGGCTCTGCTGTATACCACTGGGGGCTCTGCTGTATACCACTGGGGGCTCTGCTGTATACTACTGGGGTCTCTGCTGTATACTACTGGGGTCTCTGCTGTATACTACTGGGGTCTCTGCTGTATACTACTGGGGGCTCTGCTGTATACTACTGGGGGCTCTGCTGTATACCACTGGGGGCTCTGCTGTATACCACTGTGGGCTCTGCTGTATACCACTGGGGGCTCTGCTGTATACTACTGGGGGCTCTGCTGTATACCACTGTGGGCTCTGCTGTATACCACTGTTGGCTGTGGTGTATACTATATGGAGGACTATGGGAAGTGTATAATACTATATGGAGGACTATGGGGCACATTATATTATATGGAGGACTATGGGGGTGTATTATACTAAACAAGCAAAATGCAGCATATTCATTGGGTGATTGGATTGTTTATGCCGGAATAAAAATCATTGTTCTCAACAGCACATCACCGGTGTAAACAGTAGATGTGCTGCTGATAACATGATACTGTATGGTGATCTGTTAGTGATCTATTAGTGATCGTTCTGCCCCCTTCATTCTTTCTCAGACGGTGGAAAGAGGCCGGGAAACAAGCGTCCAACGACTTCAGTATTGTCGATCACACTCGTTTAGCGGCCTGAGATCAGTGCATGTAAATACAACCGAAATGCTTCTGTATGATGTGCAATATGTTAGCATTTGGGGCCCCATTTTAAACTTTGCCTAGGGCCCCACTTTGCCTAAAACCGGCCCTGGGTGGATGATGAGGATGAGAACTAGGAGGACAACTTCAAATAGCCAAAATCAGGAAGCGTATATCCATGTGTGGGTGTGAAGAGGTGTATGGGAATAGATCTTCCAAAAAAAGACACTGGATTTGAATTTATGTTGCTCTGCTATCATTCGGTGGTGTAGAGAAGTCAGGCCCAATGCAGCTGTTGTTCATTTTTATAAGAGTCAGCCTGTCAGCATTTTCAGTTGACTACTAGGGGACATATTTGGCAGTGTGGCATTTCCGTGACAGGCCTCATATATCTGCGTGCTCCAAGTTTGGGCATTTTATTCCATTATTCCAGTTTTTTTCCTGTCTGTTACTCGACTTATATACCAGTGTTTTTCAACCAGTGTGCCGGGTGTGCCGCGGGGAACAGGAGTCAGCTGTTCTCTGTGCCGACTGTCAAGCTGACAGCCGGCACAGAGAAGCTGCAGCGCACCGGCTCCCGGAGATCAATTGTACTCGCAGACATCTACCAGCTGGGAGTACAATTGAGGCTCTGACCGCTGGGTCAGAGCGACGCCAGCAGCGTGATCAAGTCATGTGATCACGCTGCTGACGTCACTATCCGGCGCGCATGAGAAAGAAGAGACTTGGTGGTAAGTAGTGTTGAGCGATACCTTCCGATATCGGAAAGTATCGGTATCGGTTTGGATCGGCCGATATTCAAAAAATATCGGATATCGCCGATACCGATACCCGATCCCAATGCAAGTCAATGGGACCAAAATATCGGAATTAAAATAAACCCTTTCTTTCCTTGTAGGTTCATTCTACATGAAGGAAAACAACTAAGAATAATGTAGGATGTATGGGGGAGGTGGCGGAGACATTAAAGGCAATGAGGATTAGTCCAATCAAATAGAATAGCATGATTTTTTTTTTTTTTAAAGACGTTCGGATTGAAAAAGATATTGACTATGTAAATTTTTTTTTATTTTGTCATATATTGATGTTTCACTATTCCACGACCTTCCCCTTCTTTTTTTTCCTTTTCCCACACTTTCATCTTCATCATCATCAGCATCTTTGACATCAACTTCTTCACCTTATTCATCTTCTTCTTCATCTTCTACCTATTTTTTTTTTTTATTACATTCTTCATATTCATTTTCTTCAACTATTATTATTCTTCCTATTCTACATATTCTTTTTATTCCACTGTTATTATTCTTCCTATTCTACTTCTTCATCATATTCTCATTTGTGACAGGCATTCCCGTAGTTGTTATCTATAAAAGTTGGAAGATTACACCTTCCGTTCTGCCAGTCACAAAAGTTACATTTGTCCGCGTTCAGTTTGGCCTGCAGCATCAGGCTTTATCCAGGGGCACCACGAGGAGGAACGGACTCACCCCCATACACTGCTTAGTCTTCTTCTGCATATAATTTAGATAATATCTTTTGCTCTGATATTAAGTGTTATGCTTAATGTTCTTCTGCTCTTTGTTCTGCAGCCTCTTGTTCTTCTGCTTCTCGGTCTTCCATGTCGTCGTCTCCAGGGTCGTCGTCTTCAGTGTCGTCATCTCCGCCGTCGTCGTCTCCGCCGTCGTCGTCTCCGTCGTCGTCTCCGCCGTCGTCGTCGTCATCGGGGTGGTCTTCCGGGTCGTCGTCGTCATCGGGGTGGTCTTCCGGGTCGTCGACTTTAGGGTCTTCAACTTGGAAATGTAGCAGAAGGTACAAGAAGGCTGAGAAAATGCCAAGAACCAGCTGATGGAACTGGAACTCGGATGGCTACCTGAAGGTTCAAGAGCCTATGGAACTACCGAGGACCAGCTGACGTTACTGGAACCCGGTTACTAAGCAGGAGGTACCCGTGCTAAAAAGCACTACCAAGGACCGCCTGACGTTGGCGGAACTCGGATACCCAGAAGGAGGCACCTAAGCCAAAGGCTCTGCCCGGAACCAGCTGACGTTACTGGAACCAGGATGGGGAGCAGAAGGTACAAGAGCAAAAGACACTGCCGAGAACCAGCTGACGGTACTGGAACCCGGATGGGTAGCCGAAGGTCCAAGAGCCAATGGAACTACCGAGGACCAGCTGACGTTACTGGAACCCGGTTACTAAGCAGGAGGTACCCGTGCCTGAAAGCACTACCAAGGACCACCTGACGTTGGTGGAACTTGGATACCCAGAAGGAGGCACCTAAGCCAAAGGCTCTGCCCGGAACCAGCTGACGTTACTGGAATCAGGATGGGGAGCAGAAGGTACAAGAGCAAAAGACACTGCCTAGAACCAGCTGACGGTGCTGGAACCAGGTGGTGGACCCGAAGGCCCACAGGAGAGGATAGAACAGCTAGGCCGCGAGGCAGCCGCAGTTACCGAACCCCAACAGTCCTACAGGGGGAGCTGGGCCTACTGGCACTACAGAACCAGCCTTGACTACCAGTTCACGCAGCCCACATAGGAAGCTCCTAAACTGGAGGCACCCTGGAGTTGGCTAACTCGACCGCACCACGACGGGGCAAGCATAGGCGTCTCAGTGAAGTTGACACAACCCGGAAACAGCTGACGGTGCTGAAACCAGGCTTGGCACGAGGGAGTACCTGTGACAAGAACACTGCCGAGAACCAGCTGGCGGTGCTGGAACCCGGATGCGTTGCCCCAGTGTGCAACAGCCAATGGCACGACCGAGGACCAGCTGACGGTGCTGGAACCCGGTTACTAAGCTGTAGGTGCCCGCGCTTAAAAGCACTACCAAGGACCGCCTGGCGTTGGCGGAACTCGGATACCCAGGAGGAGGCACCTAAGCCAAAGGCTCGGCCCGGAACCAGCTGACGGTGCTGGAACCAGGTGGTGGACCCGAAGGTCCACAGGAGAGGAGAGAACAGCTAGGCCGCGAGGCAGCCGCAGTTACCGAACCCCAACAGTCCTACAGGGGGAGCTGGGCCTACTGGCACTACAGAACCAGCCTTGACTACCAGTTCACGCAGCCCACATAGGAAGCTCCTAAACTGGAGGCACCCTGGAGTTGGCTAACTCGACCGCACCACGACGGGGCAAGCATAGGCGTCTCAGTGAAGTTGACACAACCCGGAAACAGCTGACGGTGCTGAAACCAGGCTTGGCACGAGGGAGTACCTGTGACAAGAACACTGCCGAGAACCAGCTGGCGGTGCTGGAACCCGGATGCGTTGCCCCAGTGTGCAAGAGCCAATGGCACGACCGAGGACCAGCTGACGGTGCTGGAACCCGGTTACTAAGCTGTAGGTGCCCGCGCTTAAAAGCACTACCAAGGACCGCCTGGCGTTGGCGGAACTCGGATACCCAGGAGGAGGCACCTAAGCCAAAGGCTCGGCCCGGAACCAGCTGACGGTGCTGGAACCAGGTGGTGGACCCGAAGGCCCACAGGAGAGGAGAGAACAGCTAGGCCGCGAGGCAGCCGCAGTTACCGAACCCCAACAGTCCTACAGGGGGAGCTGGGCCTACTGGCACTACAGAACCAGCCTTGACTACCAGTTCACGCAGCCCCCATAGGAAGCTCCTAAACTGGAGGCACCCTGGAGTTGGCTAACTCGACCGCACCACGACGGGGCAAGCATAGGCGTCTCAGTGAAGTTGACACAACCCGGAAACAGCTGACGGTGCTGAAACCAGGCTTGGCACGAGGGAGTACCTGTGACAAGAACACTGCCGAGAACCAGCTGGCGGTGCTGGAACCCGGATGCGTTGCCCCAGTGTGCAACAGCCAATGGCACGACCGAGGACCAGCTGACGGTGCTGGAACCCGGTTACTAAGCTGTAGGTGCCCGCGCTTAAAAGCACTACCAAGGACCGCCTGGCGTTGGCGGAACTCGGATACCCAGGAGGAGGCACCTAAGCCAAAGGCTCGGCCCGGAACCAGCTGACGGTGCTGGAACCAGGTGGTGGACCCGAAGGTCCACAGGAGAGGAGAGAACAGCTAGGCCACGAGGCAGCCGCAGTTACCGAACCCCAACAGTCCTACAGGGGGAGCTGGGCCTACTGGCACTACAGAACCAGCCTTGACTACCAGTTCACGCAGCCCACATAGGAAGCTCCTAAACTGGAGGCACCCTGGAGTTGGCTAACTCGACCGCACCACGACGGGGCAAGCATAGGCGTCTCAGTGAAGTTGACACAACCCGGAAACAGCTGACGGTGCTGAAACCAGGCTTGGCACGAGGGAGTACCTGTGACAAGAACACTGCCGAGAACCAGCTGGCGGTGCTGGAACCCGGATGCGTTGCCCCAGTGTGCAAGAGCCAATGGCACGACCGAGGACCAGCTGACGGTGCTGGAACCCGGTTACTAAGCTGTAGGTGCCCGCGCTTAAAAGCACTACCAAGGACCGCCTGGCGTTGGCGGAACTCGGATACCCAGGAGGAGGCACCTAAGCCAAAGGCTCGGCCCGGAACCAGCTGACGGTGCTGGAACCAGGTGGTGGACCCGAAGGCCCACAGGAGAGGAGAGAACAGCTAGGCCGCGAGGCAGCCGCAGTTACCGAACCCCAACAGTCCTACAGGGGGAGCTGGGCCTACTGGCACTACAGAACCAGCCTTGACTACCAGTTCACGCAGCCCACATAGGAAGCTCCTAAACTGGAGGCACCCTGGAGTTGGCTAACGACCGCACCACGACGGGGCAAGCATAGGCGTCTCAGTGAAGTTGACACAACCCGGAAACAGCTGACGGTGCTGAAACCAGGCTTGGCACGAGGGAGTACCTGTGACAAGAACACTGCCGAGAACCAGCTGGCGGTGCTGGAACCCGGATGCGTTGCCCCAGTGTGCAAGAGCCAATGGCACGACCGAGGACCAGCTGACGGTGCTGGAACCCGGTTACTAAGCTGTAGGTGCCCGCGCTTAAAAGCACTACCAAGGACCGCCTGGCGTTGGCGGAACTCGGATACCCAGGAGGAGGCACCTAAGCCAAAGGCTCGGCCCGGAACCAGCTGACGGTGCTGGAACCAGGTGGTGGACCCGAAGGCCCACAGGAGAGGAGAGAACAGCTAGGCCGCGAGGCAGCCGCAGTTACCGAACCCCAACAGTCCTACAGGGGGAGCTGGGCCTACTGGCACTACAGAACCAGCCTTGACTACCAGTTCACGCAGCCCACATAGGAAGCTCCTAAACTGGAGGCACCCTGGAGTTGGCTAACTCGACCGCACCACGACGGGGCAAGCATAGGCGTCTCAGTGAAGTTGACACAACCCGGAAACAGCTGACGGTGCTGAAACCAGGCTTGGCACGAGGGAGTACCTGTGACAAGAACACTGCCGAGAACCAGCTGGCGGTGCTGGAACCCAGATGCGTTGCCTTGCCTATTAAAGATTGTCTTCCTAGAGCCCCAACTAGCGGTGTTGGAGCAAAGGGTAAGCAGGGGGAGATGAGTGTAGGCCGAAGCCTGCACTGGAGGCAGCTTTGTGTCTGCGTTGCGTTTGCAGGACACTTTGCCGGCTACACACTGGGGGAACAGCTGGCGTTGCTGAACCCCACTAACACAATGGCGTGTGTTTTTCTCTGTGCAGCTAGCACTTGCGGGCAAAAACTAGCGATGTTAGAGCCCGTGTTGAAGCAGGAGGAGGAGGAGAGGAGCAGAGTGTAGGCCGAAGCCTAGTTGAACCAATTTCAAAGGAAACCTTTAACCCCCCCCCTCAGGTGTTACAAAGTACAAGAGACACACCTTGTGCAGTATTAATGCTGCACAAGTGAAAGGTTGCTCTATTAATTTGTCTACTTGCACACGCTGAATGAAAGACATACACAATTTACCCCATTCTACAGTCAAACTGTAGTGGATGCGTGACTTGGTTTTTTGATGAGACGCAGCACAGGTGTCCAAAATAACGCCTTGGTGCTTGGCGCAGCTTCCTGAGCGTTGTTATTTGCTGTACAGGAGTCTGCGCTCTTGTGTTATCCCTTGGCAATGCCCTGTTAGCGCTGCCCATCTTATGACATCATTTCATGTTGGCCGGTGCGGTTAACGATGGCCATAAATCCCAGACCCACAGTGTCTTTTCATAAAGCCACACTGCGGTGCTGGGATTCGTGGCCTTGAGCAGTAAATATTTTGGCCGCTCACACACGTCCTTACACCTGCTTCAGACTGGGCGGCCTCTGCTGATCCCTTCTCGCATGCCGCGGCCATGAGGCTGCACAGTCTGAAGAAGGCGGAAGGAGATGAGTTAAGACAGGCGAAGATATGCACTGCTCGTGCCCATCAATCACACCCTCGCAGTCAAAATAATTAAGACAACGAGGAGCATTTTATTCAGGCAGGGCGGACGAACAGGCGCAAGTAGCCAACCAATGATGTCAGAAGACGGGAAGCGCTACCAAGGGGGGTGCTGCGTATCATTAGAAAGGAAAGTCACACCTCAGGGACAGTGGAATGGTCTCAAAGAGACACATTTTGTACGTGTTGAGTTCCACGTGGGCAAGGAGAAAACATCAGCCACCTTGTACAAATGCAGCAGTACTGCTGTACAAGGTGGCTGTTATACATAGAAACACCTGGGGGTGGGGGCCAGGCTCCCTTCAATTTCAGTTCATGTGCCTGCGTGGCGTTTGCAGGTCACGTTGCAAGCTGCACAGCAGGGGAACAGCTGGCGTTGCTGAACCCCACTAACACATTGCCTGGTGTTTTTCTCTGTGCAGATCGCATGTCCGGGCAAAAATTGGCGGTGTTTGAGCCCAGGGTCAGCAGGAGGAGGAGAGGAGCAAAGTGTAGGCCGAAGCCTGCACTGGTGGCAGCTTTTGGTCGGTTGTGCCAGCGTGGCTTGTGCTGGACACGATGCCGGCTACACAGCGGGGGAACAGCTGGCGGTGCTGAACCCCACTAACACATTGGCTGGTGTTTTTCTCTGTGCAGCTAGCATTTCCGGGCAAAAACTAGCGGTGTTTGAGCCCAGGGGCAGCAGGAGGAGGAGGAGAGGAGCAAAGTGTAGGCCGAAGCCTGCACTGGTGGCAGCTTTTGGTCGGTTGTGCCAGCGTGGCTTGTGCTGGACACGATGCCGGCTACACAGCGGGGGAACAGCTGGCGGTGCTGAACCCCACTAACACATTGGCTGGTGTTTTTCTCTGTGCAGCTAGCATTTCCGGGCAAAAACTAGCGTTGTTATAGCCCAGGGTCAGCAGGAGGAGGAGAGGAGCAGAGTGTAGGCTGAAGCCTAGTTGAACCAATTTCAGAGGTTACCTTTAACCCCCCCTCAGGTGTTACAAAGTACAAGAGCCACTCCTTCTGCAGCATTAATGCTGCACAAGTAAAAGGTTGCTCTATTAATTTGTCTACTTGCACAAGCTGAATGCAACACGTACACTATTTAGCCCATTATACTGTTAAACAGTAGTGGAGGCGTGACTTGTCTTTTTAAAGAAAAGCAGCACAGGTGTCGAAAACAACACCTTTTTGCATGGGCGCAGCTTCCTGAGCGTTGTTAGTTGCTGTACAGGAGTCTGCGCTCTTGTGATCCTTTGGCCATGCGCTGTGAGCGCTTCCTGTCTTATGACCTCATTTCATGTTGGCCGTTGCGGTTAGCGGTGGACATGAATCCCAGACCCACAGTGTGTTTTCAAAAAATCACACTGCGTGGCTGGGATTCGTGGCCTTGTGCAGTAAATATTTTTGACGCTCACACATGTCCTTACACCTGCTTCAGACTGGGCGGCCTCATCTGATCCCTTATCGCCTGCCGCGGCCATGAGGACACCCAGTCTGAAGAAGGCGGAAGGAGATGAGTGAACACAGGCAAACATATGCACTGCACATGCCCATCAATCACACCCTCGCTGTCCAAAAAAATAAGACACCGAGGGGCGTTGTTTCGAGCAGGGGAGATGCACAGGCGCAGCCAGCTAACCAATGATGTCAAAAGACGGGCAGCGCTAACAAGGGTGGTGCTGCGTGTCATTACAAAGGAAAGTCACACCTCAGGGACATTGTAATGGTCTCTAATGAGACACATTTTGTACGTGTTGAGTTCCACATGGGCAAGGAGAAAAAGTCAGCCACCTTGTACAAATGCAACAGTACTGCTGTACAAGGTGGCTGTTATACATAGAAACACCTGTGGGTGGGGGGCAGGCTCCCTTCAATTTCAGTTCATGTGCCTGCGTGGCGTTTGCAGGTCACGTTGCAAGCTACACAGCAGGGGAACAGCTGGCGTTGCTGAACCCCACTGACACATTGACTGGTGTTTTTCTCTGTGCAGATTGCATGTCCGGGCAAAAACTAGCGGTGTTAGAGCCCAGGGGCAGCAGGAGGAGGAGGAGAGGAGCAAAGTGTAGGCCGAAGCCTGCACTGGTGGCAGCTTTTGGTCGGTTGTGCCAGCGTGGCTTGTGCTGGACACGATGCCGGCTACACAGCGGGGGAACAGCTGGCGGTGCTGAACCCCACTAACACATTGGCTGGTGTTTTTCTCTGTGCAGCTAGCATTTCCGGGCAAAAACTAGCGTTGTTATAGCCCAGGGTCAGCAGGAGGAGGAGAGGAGCAGAGTGTAGGCCGAAGCCTAGTTGAACCAATTTCAAAGGTTACCTTTAACCCCCCCTCAGGTGTTACAAAGTACAAGAGCCACTCCTTCTGCAGCATTAATGCTGCACAAGTAAAAGGTTGCTCTATTAATTTGTCTACTTGCACAAGCTGAATGCAACACGTACACTATTTAGCCCATTATACTGTTAAACAGTAGTGGAGGCGTGACTTGTCTTTTTAAAGAAAAGCAGCACAGGTGTCGAAAACAACACCTTTTTGCATGGGCGCAGCTTCCTGAGCGTTGTTAGTTGCTGTACAGGAGTCTGCGCTCTTGTGATCCTTTGGCCATGCGCTGTGAGCGCTTCCTGTCTTATGACCTCATTTCATGTTGGCCGTTGCGGTTAGCGGTGGACATGAATCCCAGACCCACAGTGTGTTTTCAAAAAATCACACTGCGTGGCTGGGATTCGTGGCCTTGTGCAGTAAATATTTTTGACGCTCACACATGTCCTTACACCTGCTTCAGACTGGGCGGCCTCATCTGATCCCTTATCGCCTGCCGCGGCCATGAGGACACCCAGTCTGAAGAAGGTGGAAGGAGATGAGTGAACACAGGCAAACATATGCACTGCACATGCCCATCAATCACACCCTCGCTGTCCAAAAAAATAAGACACCGAGGGGCGTTGTTTCGAGCAGGGGAGATGCACAGGCGCAGCCAGCTAACCAATGATGTCAAAAGACGGGCAGCGCTAACAAGGGTGGTGCTGCGTGTCATTACAAAGGAAAGTCACACCTCAGGGACATTGTAATGGTCTCTAATGAGACACATTTTGTACGTGTTGAGTTCCACATGGGCAAGGAGAAAAAGTCAGCCACCTTGTACAAATGCAGCAGTACTGCTGTACAAGGTGGCTGTTATACATAGAAACACCTGTGGGTGGGGGGCAGGCTCCCTTCAATTTCAGTTCATGTGCCTGCGTGGCGTTTGCAGGTCACGTTGCAAGCTACACAGCAGGGGAACAGCTGGCGTTGCTGAACCCCACTGACACATTGACTGGTGTTTTTCTCTGTGCAGATTGCATGTCCGGGCAAAAACTAGCGGTGTTAGAGCCCAGGGGCAGCAGGAGGAGGAGGAGAGGAGCAAAGTGTAGGCCGAAGCCTGCACTGGTGGCAGCTTTTGGTCGGTTGTGCCAGCGTGGCTTGTGCTGGACACGATGCCGGCTACACAGCGGGGGAACAGCTGGCGGTGCTGAACCCCACTAACACATTGGCTGGTGTTTTTCTCTGTGCAGCTAGCATTTCCGGGCAAAAACTAGCGGTGTTTGAGCCCAGGGGCAGCAGGAGGAGGAGGAGAGGAGCAAAGTGTAGGCCGAAGCCTGCACTGGTGGCAGCTTTTGGTCCGTTGTGCCAGCGTGGCTTGTGCTGGACACGATGCCGGCTACACAGCGGGTGAACAGCTGGCGGTGCTGAACCCCACTAACACATTGGCTGGTGTTTTTCTCTGTGCAGCTAGCATTTCCGGGCAAAAACTAGCGTTGTTATAGCCCAGGGTCAGCAGGAGGAGGAGAGGAGCAGAGTGTAGGCCGAAGCCTAGTTGAACCAATTTCAAAGGTTACCTTTAACCCCCCCTCAGGTGTTACAAAGTACAAGAGCCACTCCTTCTGCAGCATTAATGCTGCACAAGTAAAAGGTTGCTCTATTAATTTGTCTACTTGCACAAGCTGAATGCAACACGTACACTATTTAGCCCATTATACTGTTAAACAGTAGTGGAGGCGTGACTTGTCTTTTTAAAGAAAAGCAGCACAGGTGTCGAAAACAACACCTTTTTGCATGGGCGCAGCTTCCTGAGCGTTGTTAGTTGCTGTACAGGAGTCTGCGCTCTTGTGATCCTTTGGCCATGCGCTGTGAGCGCTTCCTGTCTTATGACCTCATTTCATGTTGGCCGTTGCGGTCAGCGATGGACATGAATCCCAGACCCACAGTGTGTTTTTAAAAAATCACACTGCGGTGCTGGGATTCGTGCCCTGGTGCACTAAATATGTTTGCCGCTCACACATGTCCTTACACCTGCTTCAGACTGGGCGGCCTCATCTGATCCCTTATCGCATGCCGCAGCCATGAGGACACCCAGTCTGAAGAAGGCGGAAGGAGATGAGTGAACACAGGCAAACATATGCACTGCACATGCCCATCAATAACACCCTCGCATCCAAAATATGAGACAACGAGGGGCGTTGTGTCGGGCAGGGCGGACGCACAGGCACAGGCAGCCAACCAATGATGTCAGAAGACGGGCAGCGCTAACAATGGGGGTGCTGCGTGTCATTAAAAAGGAAAGTCACACCTCAGGGACATTAGCATTGGTCTCTAATGAGACACATTTTGTACGTGTTGAGTTCCACGTGGGCAAGGAGAAAACATCAGCCACCTTGTACAAATGCAGCAGTACTGCTGTACAAGGTGGCTGTTATACATAGAAACACCTGGGGGTGGGGGGCAGGCTCCCTTCAATTTCAGTTCATGTGCCTGCCTGGCGTTTGCAGGTCACGTTGCAAGCTACACAGCAGGGGAACAGCTGGCGTTGCTGAACCCCACTGACACATTGACTGGTGTTTTTCTCTGTGCAGATTGCATGTCCGGGCAAAAACTAGCGGTGTTAGAGCCCAGGGTCAGCAGGAGGAGGAGGAGAGGAGCAAAGTGTAGGCCGAAGCCTGCACTGGTGGCAGCTTTTGGTCGGTTGTGCCAGCGTGGCTTGTACTGGACACGATGCCGGCTACACAGCGGGGGAACAGCTGGCGGTGCTGAACCCCACTAACACATTGGCTGGTGTTTTTCTCTGTGCAGCTAGTATTTCCGGGCAAAAACTAGCGGTGTTTGAGCCCAGGGTCAGCAGGAGGAGTAGAGGAGCAGAGTGTAGGCCGAAGCCTAGTTGAACCAATTTCAAAGGTTACCTTTAACCCCCCCCTCAGGTGTTGCAAGGTACAAGAGCCACACCTTGAACAGCATAATGATGCACAAGTCAAAGGTTGCTCTATTTAATTTTGCTCCTTGCACACGCTGAATTAAACACGTACACTATTTAGCCCATTATACTGTCAAACAGTAGTGGAGGCGTGACTACTAGTCTTTTTAAGGTGACGCAGCACAGGTGTACAAATTTACACATAGGTGCTGTGCGCAGATTCCTTACCGTTGTTATTTGCAGTACAGGAAACTGCGCTCTTGTGTTATCCCTTGGCAATACCCTGTTAGTGCAGGCCGTCTCATGACCTCATTTCATGTTGGCCGGTGCGGTTAACGATGGCCATAAATCACAGACCCACAGTGGCTTTTCCTAAAGTCACACTGCGGTGCTGGGATTCGTGGCCTTGTGCAGTAAATATGTTCGCCGCTCACACATGTCCTTACACCTGCTTCAGACTGGGCGGCCTCAGCTGATCCCTTATCGCATGCCGCGGCCATGAGGCCGCACAGTCAGAAGAAGGCGGAAGGAGGGGAGTGAAGACAGGGGAACATATGCACTGCTCGTGCCCATCAATCACACCCTCGCAGTCAAAATATATGAGACAACGGGGGGCGTTGTGTCGGGCAGGGGGGATGCACAGGCACAGCCAGCCAACCAACGATGTCAGGAGACGGGCAGCGCTAACAATGGGGGTGCTGCGTGTCATTAAAAAGGAAAGTCACACCTCAGGGACATTGTAATGGTCTGTAATGAGACACATTTTGTACTTGTTGAGTTCCACGTGTGCAAGGAGAAAAAGTCAGCCACCTTGTACAAATACAGCAGTACTGCTGTACAAGGTGGCTGTTATACATAGAAACACCTGGGGGGGTGGGGGGCAGGCTCCCTTCAATTTCAGTTCATGTGCCTGCGTGGCGTTTGCAGGACACGTTGCCAGCTACACAGCAGGGGAACAGCTGGCGGTGCTGAACCCCACTAACACATTGGCTGGTGTTTTTCTCTGTGCAGCTAGCATGTCCGGGCAGAAACTGGCGTTGTTTGAGCCCAGGGTCAGCAGGAGGAGGAGAGGAGCAAAGTGTAGGCCGAAGCCTGCACTGGTGGCAGCTTTTGGTCAGTTGTGCCAGCGTGGCTTGTGCTGGACATGATGCCGACTACACAGCAGGGGAACAGCTGGTGGTGCTGAACCCCACTAACACATTGGCTGGTGTTTTTCTCTGTGCAGCTAGCATGTCCGGGCAGAAACTGGCGGTGTTTGAGCCCAGGGTCAGCAGGAGGAGGAGAGGAGCAAAGTGTAGGCCGAAGCCTGCACTGGTGGCAGCTTTTGGTCAGTTGTGCCAGCGTGGCTTGTGCTGGACATGATGCCGACTACACAGCAGGGGAACAGCTGGTGGTGCTGAACCCCACTAACACATTGGCTGGTGTTTCTCTCTGTGCAGCTAGCATGTCCGGGCAGAAACTGGCGGTGTTTGAGCCCAGGGTCAGCAGGAGGAGGAGAGGAGCAAAGTGTAGGCCGAAGCCTGCACTGGTGGCAGCTTTTGGTCAGTTGTGCCAGCGTGGCTTGTGCTGGACATGATGCCGACTACACAGCAGGGGAACAGCTGGTGGTGCTGAACCCCACTAACACATTGGCTGGTGTTTCTCTCTGTGCAGCTAGCATGTCCGGGCAGAAACTGGCGGTGTTTGAGCCCAGGGTCAGCAGGAGAGGAGCAGAGTGTAGGCCGAAGCCTAGTTGAACCAATTTCAAAGGTTACCTTTAACCCCCCTCAGGTGTTGCAAGGTACAAGAGCCACACCTTGTGCAGTATTAATGCTGCACAAGTAAAAGGTTGCTCTATTTGTTTTGCTCCTTGCACACGCTGACTAAAACACGTACACTATTTAGCCCATTATACTGTCAAACAGTTGTGGAGGCGTGACTTGTCTTTTTAAGGAGACGCAGCACAGGTGTCAAAATTTGCACCTAGGTACTGGGCGCAGATTCCTGAGCGTTGTTATTTGCTGTACAGGAGTCTGCGCTATTGTGATCCCTTGGCCATGCGCTGTGAGCGCTTCCTGTCTTCTGACCTCATTTCATGTCGGCCGTTGCGGTTAGCGATGGACATGAATCCCAGACCCACAGTGTGTTTTCAAAAAATCACACTGCGTGGCTGGGATTCGTGGCCTTGTGCAGTAAATAGGTTTGCCGCTTACACATGTCCTTACACCTGCTCCAGACTGGGCGGCCTCAGCTGATCCCTTATCGCCTACCACGGCCAGGAGGCCGCACAGTCTGAAGAAGGCGGAAGGAGATGAGTTAAGACAGGCGAACATATGCACTGCTCGTGCCCATAAACCACACCCTCGCTGACAAAATAAATATGACAACGAGGGGCGTTGTTTCTAGCAGGGCGGATGCACAGGCGCAGCCAGCTAACCATGATGACAAAAGACGGGAAACGCTACCAAGGGGGGTGCTGCGTATCATTACAAAGGAAAGTCACACCTCAGGGACAGTGGAATGGTCTCAATGAGACACATTTTGTACGTGTTGAGTTCCACGTGGGCAAGGAGAAAAAGTCAGCCACCTTGTACAAATGCAGCAGTACTGCTGTACTAGGTGGCTGTTATACATAGAAACACCTGGGGGGGTGGGGCCAGGTTCCCTTTAATTTCAGTTCCTGTGCCTGCATGGCGTTTGCAGGTCACGTTGCCGGCTACACAGCAGGGGAACAGCTGGCGTTGCTGAACCCCACTAACACATTGGCTGGTGTTTTTCTCTGTGCAGCTAGCACTTCCGGGCAAAAACTAGCGGTGTTTGAGCCCAGGGTCAGCAGGAGGAGGAGAGGAGCAGAGTGTAGGCCGAAGCCTGCACTGGTGGCAGCTTTTGTTCTGTTGTGCCAGCGTGGCTTGTGCTGGACACGTTGCCGACTACACAGCAGGAGAACAGCTGGCGGTGCTGAACCCCACTGACACATCACCTAGTGTTTTTTCTGTGTAGACAACACTTCCAGGTGGCAACTGACAGTGTTGAAACCCAGGGAATCAAAGAGGAGCAGAGTGTAGGCCGAAGCCTGCAGTGGAGCAAGTTGAAAGGGAACCTTTAACCCCCCCCCCCCCAGGCATTTGTTGCTGAAAGAGCCATCTTGTACAGCAGTAATACTGCACATGGAAAATGGTGGCTCCGAAAATTATGCTCCTTGCAAACGCTGAAGTACACACTCATATAATGTGTCCCCTCACACCGTCAAACCATCCCGGAAGTGGGACTTTCCTTTGTAATGTGACACAGCACAGCCGTCATTCCAACCCCCTTGGTGCCGGGCGCCACCTCCTCAACGTTGTTTGGTTCTGTCACGGAGCCCGCGCTGTAATGTTATCCCTTGGCCATGCACAGTTAGCGGTGCCCGTCTTCTGACATCATGTAGGTGTCAGGCTGGCAGTGCCTGTGCGTCCAAGCTGCCCGAGATCCAACCTTGCAGTGTCATCTAATGTAGTCCCACTGCGGGCCAGGGATCCATGGGCATGCGCAGTGCATATCATCGCCTCTCACTCACCTCCTTCCTGCTTCTTCAGACTGTGCGGCGTCACGGCCGTGGCATGCTATTAGGGATCAGCTGACGCCGCCTAGTCTGAAGAAGCGTGAAGAAGGGGAGTGAGAGGCTAGTATATGCACTGCGCATGGCCATGGATACCAGGCCCACTGTGGGATCACATTAGACGACACTGCGAGGTGTGATTTCGGGCAGCGTGGACGCACAGGCGCAGCCAGGACGACAACAAATGATGTCAGAGGACGGGCAGCACAAACTGTGCATGGCCAAGGGATAACATAACAGCGCAGGGTCCATGACGGAATCAAACAACGCTAAGGAGGCAGCGCACGGTGCCAAGGGGGTAGCAATGACGGCTGTGCTGCGTCACATTACAAAGGAAAGTCCCACCTCCGGGACGGTTGGACGGTGTGAGGGGACACATTACATGAGTGTGTAGTTCAGCGTTTGCAAGGAGCATAATTTCAAGAGCGACCTTTGCCGGATACACAGCTGGGGATCAGCTGACGTTACTGAACCCCAATAACAGAGGAGCGACTGTTGACTGTGCACACAGCACTTCCAGGCACCAACTGGCGGTGTTAGAGCCCAGGGACAGCAGGAGGAGCAGATTGGAGGTATTGCCACACACACAGCTGGGGATCAGCTGACGTTACTGAACCCCAATAACAGAGGAGCGACTGTTGACTGTGCACACAGCACTTCCAGGCACCAACTGGCGGTGTTAGAGCCCAGGGACAGCAGGAGGAGCAGATTGGAGGTATTGCCGCACACACAGCTGGGGATCAGCTGACGTTACTGAACCCCAATAACAGAGGAGCGACTGTTGACTGTGCACACAGCACTTCCAGGCACCAACTGGCGGTGTTAGAGCCCAGGGACAGCAGGAGGAGCAGAGGAACAGAGTGTAGGCCGAAGCCTGAATATAAAGGCACAAGAGTGCGTGCGGTGCCGCACAGACAGACGCCACTAACCACCCAGGCTTGGGTCAGGAAAGCGCAGAGCAAGCGCACGGCGCCATACAGGCGGACACAGCAACTGGTAGCTGTAATGTGTGTTACGTGCTGTTGGATGAGTCGGGCGCTAGATAGCAAACATACACCTTCCGCGAACAGACATTCAATAGGGAGGGTTATTTAAAGAGCGACTTACACTCACAACACACACACATATTTACAAGACAATACTAGCGCATGGCCGTGCGGTCATGCGCAGTTTATATAGCTGCAGCACAGGAAACAGCTACAGAAGTTTTGCCCTTTCAGGACCTGCCAAAAGGACCAATGGGATGTGCTGCAGTACCTGAGCATGTGACCCTCGATCTCCAACAGGAGATCTTTCCCTGGGCATGCTCAGTGTGTGCAAATAAGGACTTAGATCCAGAAACGTCCACTCGCCACTGCCCAGCACTGGCTTCAATGGCAGAAGCAGGAAAAGCAGCAGTAACTCTTTGCACAGAGTCAGACTGAGCGAGACGCTGGGATCGACGTCCCTGCTGAGCAGACTCCACTGCGGCTGGAGGAGAATGGGAGACCGCAGCAGAGACGGATCGAGATTCCCCCTGTGCAGCAGAGGAAACTCGACTCCTAACACACTGGAAGAGGGATTGCCCTTCACCATTCAAGACGGCGGCCATCCAGACCCTCAGGTACACTTTTCCTCATTTGCTAAAGTTTTACTGCCAGTGGAACTGTTCGTGGATGGTTGTCCTTATTTTTCTACAGCTTTTGTGGACTGCAATTCCTCCATCAACTATGTCAGTCCTCATTTGATTTCCCAATGCAAGATAGGGGCAGTTAGACACCAGACTCCGATGAAAGTGGTGGCTATTGACTCCTCTCCCCTCACTAAAGAAGGAATTTGTTATGTCTCTGAGGTCTTTTTCTTCAAAGTAGGCTCTGATCATGTTGAAGAGATAAGTTGTTTTGTCTTGGGGAACTTGCCTGCTGGGTTGGTGTTGGGAATGCCCTGGTTGCACCGCCATAACCCTATCTTCAATTGGGTGATGGGGAGATTGTTCAATGGGGCTCTAATTGTGTGAACCATGGTTGTAAATCTGTATTATTATCTGAACCTGTTAAGTCTGTTTCTGTGTCGTCTGTCGGTCTGGAGGGTATTCTGGAGTACATGAAGGACTTCGAAGATGTGTTCTCCGAAAGCGAGGCTGAGGTTTTACCGCCACATAGACCCTTTGATTGTGCCACTGAGTTAGTTCCAGGGACTAAGCTAACAAAAGCACTTCTATTCAATTTTACTGGTTCCTGAGAGGCCATGTACTCACCTGTCCATGGACTTCATTACCAATCTCCCTCCATCCTCGGGTAATACTCTGATATGGGTGGTGGTGGACAGGTTTTCTAAGCAAGCCCATTTTGTTCCTTTAACCTCATTGCCCTCAGCCGAGACTTTGTCCATATTGTTTGTTCAGCATGTGGTCTGATTGCATGGGGCACGCCTGAACGTTGTGTCTGACAGAGGTGTGCAGTTTGTGGCTAAATTTTGGAGGGCTTTCTGTAAAAAATTGGGTATTTCTTTGTCTTTCTCTTCCGCATATCTACCGAAGAGTAATAGGCAGACAGAACGCACCAATCAGTCCTTGGAATAGATTCTTGACCTCTGTTAGGCAAGATGACTGGTACAACGCTTTACCTTTGGCTGAATTCACCTTCAACAAACGGGTATGTCAGTCCACTAGTATGTCCCCATTTCTGATCAATTATAGCTTTAATCCTCATTTTGGGGAATTCTCACGGTTGGATTCCGGTTGTCCCGGGGCAGAGGGATCTGTTCAGCGGTTAAGGGATCTGTGGGCTAAGGTAAGGCATAATATTTCCAGGGCTCAAGGGAGGTATAAGTTGTTCACAGATGGAAAGAGAACTCCAAGTCACATGTTTCAGGTTGGGGAGAAAGTTTGGCTTTCCACATAGAATACCAAGCTGAAGGTTCCGTCAGCCAAATTAGGCCCTAAGTTCATCGGGCCATACGAGATTGTGGAAATAGTTAATCCGGTAGCCTATAGATTGCGTCTTCCAGCCTCATTTAAATTGTCTAATGTGTTCCATAAATCTCTGTTAAAACCTTTCGGGTCAGTCAAGGAAGATTCTGGGTCGGCACCCTCTCCGGTGTTGGTGAAGGGTCACAAGGAATATGTGGTTGGACACATTGTAGATTCTCAGCTTGTGCACCGCTCTTTGCAGTATCTGGTACACTGGAAAGCGTATGGGTCGGAGGATCGCTCGTGGGTTCCTGCTCACTTGGTGTATGCTAACCGTCTGGTTCCAGCATTTCATGCTAAGCATCCAGGGAGGCCTGGGGGCCAAGTGGTCCCCCATTGAGAGGGGGCTACTGTCATGATCCTATGGTAGGATTTGTGCAGGAGCCTCGGGGGTTAATGCTAGTGGCCTCTCTTTTGATTGGGAAGGGCTTTTTATAGCTGCAGGAGGCTTGCATCCTTGTCAGTTATACTTCTGCCCTCGGCTGAGTTTAGTGAGCCCTGTACACTTGTGTGGTTGTGCCTTGTGCCTGCCTTGTGAGTTTTCAGCCTGTCCCCCATGTCGCACTTGCCTTTCGATTAGGATCTGTCTGTGCATCATCTGGTTCTCTGACCCCGGATTGGTATCTGACTTCCCTTTCGGTTGTTCCCTTGACTCTGGAAATACCTGCTCGGTTTCCTGACACCTGCTTGTACCCGGTTACTCTTCGGTTTATAATCTTGTCTGCACCCCAGCAGGTCTCCCCCCGGTTGGACCCACAGTCCTCTGCTGATTGCTTTGGGAACTCTGGCGGCTGGCCCCCCTGGCCCCTCCTCTGGTGATCACGTGCCACAGGTCCTGCACACCTGTGACCAGGCCATTCTGTGTCTGCAGGTGTTGTCTACCCTTCCCTTTCTGTACAGTGCGGGACTCGTGTCCGGACCTGGACAGGTCGGTCACTGGGTCCTTGACAGGAGTGAGGTAAAAGACAGATGCCAATTGGCCACAGGTGCAAACCCTGCCCTTTCCGCAGGGACTGGGTGGAAGAAAAAGCGATGGTACTTTCAACTATCCGATCTAAAACACAGAACGTCCTCATGCTTGTGTCCACCAAAACAAGGTGTTTCATTTGGGCACACAGCAGACACAGAATGGCCATGTCCTCTCTCTCCCCTCAGCAGCTACACCTCCACCAGCAGCAATATGGCCACATCCCCTATTTGATGCTCTCTTCATTCTTTGCACCTCAAAAAAGTGCAGAGTATTATACAGCACGTATACAGAAAGAGAGTGGCCAGAAAAGTATTACACTACCTGTATGCAGAGTGGCCTCAAATTGCCTGTTTTCTGAGCACTCCCCAATAAATAAAAATAAAACACAAAAACAGTGTTGGCTACCTCCTCCTCCGCCTCTCCCAGCTACACCGCAACGTCCACCTCCTCCTCCACTTGGACCTCCGCTTCCTTTTTCATGATTATTATAATTTTTTTATTCTATGCTATTTTAACCCCTTCATGAACCTGCCTATTTTGACCTTAAAGACCTTGCCGTTTTTTGCAATTCTGACCAGTGTCCCTTTATGAGGTAATAACTCAGGAACGCTTCAACGGATCCTAGCGGTTCTGAGACTGTTTTTTCGTTACATATTGGGCTTCATGTTAGTGGTAAATTTAGGTCAATAAATTCTGCGTTTATTTGTGATAAAAACAGAAATTTGGCGAAAATTTTGAAAATTTTGCAATTTTCACATTTTGAGTTTTTATTCTGTTAAACCAGAGAGTTATGTGACACAAAATAGTTAATAAATAACATTTCCCACATGTATACTTTACATCAGCACAATTTTGGAAGCAAAATTTTTTTTGCTAGGAAGTTATAAGGGTTAAAATTTGACCAGTGATTTCTCATTTTTACAACGAAATTTACAAAACCATTTTTTTTAGGGACCACCTCACATTTGAAGTCAGTTTGAGGGGTCTATATGGCTGAAAATACCCAAAAGTGACACCATTCTAAAAACTGCACCCCTCAAGGTACTCAAAACCACATTCAAGAAGTTTATTAACCCTTCAGGTGCTTCACAGCAGCAGAAGCAACATGGAAGGAAAAAATGAACATTTAACTTTTTAGTCACAAAAATTATTTTTAGCAACAATTTTTTTATTTTCCCAATGGTAAAAGGAGAAACTGAACCACGAAAGTTGTTGTCCAATTTGTCCTGAGTACGCTGATACCTCATATGTGGGGGTAAACCACTGCTTGGGCGCACGGCAGGGCTTGGAAGGGAAGGAGCGCCATTTGACTTTTTGAATGAAAAATTGGCTCCACTCTTTAGCAGACACCATGTCACGTTTGGAGAGCCCCCGTGTGCCTAAAAATTGGAGCTCCCCCACAAGTGACCCCATTTTGGAAACTAGACGCCCCAAGGAACTTATCTGGATGCATAGTGAGCACTTTGAACCCCCAGGTGCTTCACAAATTGATCCGTAAAAATGAAAAAGTACTTTTTTTTCACAAAAAAAAATTTTAGCCTCAATTTTTTCATTTTCACATGGGCAACAGGATAAAATGGATCCTAAATTTTGTTGGGCAATTTCTCCTGAGTACACCAATACCTCACATGTGGGGGTAAACCACTGTTTGGGCACATGGTAAGGCTCGGAAGGGAAGGAGCGCCATTTGACTTTTTGAATGAAAAATTATCTCCATCGTTAGCGGACACCATGTCGCGTTTGGAGAGCCCCTGTGTGCCTAAACATTGGTGCTCCCCCACAAGTGACCCCATTTTGGAAACTAGACCCACCAAGGAACTTATCTAGATGCCTAGTGAGCACTTTAAACCCTCAGGTACTTCACAAATTGATCTGCAAAAATGAAAAAGTACTTTTTTTTTCACAAAAAAATTTTTTTCGCCTCAATTTTTTCATTTTCACATGGGCAATAGGATAAAATGGATCATAAAATTTGTTGGGCAATTTCTCCCGAGTACGCTGATACCTCATATGTGTGGGTAAACCACTGTTTGGGCACACGGCAGGGCTCGGAAGGGAAGGCGCGCCATTTGACTTTTTGAATGGAAAATTAGCTCCAATTGTTAGCGGACACCATGTCGCGTTTGGAGAGCCCCTGTGTGCCTAAACATTGGAGCTCCCCCACAAGTGACCCCATTTTGGAAACTAGACCCCCCAAGGAACATATCTAGATGCATATTGAGCACTTTAAACCCCCAGGTGCTTCACAGAAGTTTATAACGCAGAGCCATGAAAATAAAAAATAATTTTTCTTTCCTTAAAAATGATTTTTTAGCCTGGAATTTCCTATTTTGCCAAGGGTAATAGGAGAAATTGGACCCCAAATGTTGTTGTCCAGTTTGTCCTGAGTACGTTGATACCCCATATGTTTGGGCGCACGGCAGGGCTCGGAAGGGAAGGCACGCCATTTGGCTTTTTAAATGGAAAATTAGCTCCAATCATTAGCGGACACCATGTCGCGTTTGGAGAGCCCCTGTGTGCCTAAACATTGGAGATCCCCCGGAAATGACCCCATTTTGGAAACTAGACCCCCAAAGGAACTAATCTAGATGTGTGGTGAGGACTTTGAACCCCCAAGTGCTTCACAGAAGTTTATAACGCAGAGCCATGAAAATAAAAAAAAAAAATTATTTTCTCAAAAATGATCTTTTAGCCTGCAATTTTTTATTTTCCCAAGGGTAACAGGAGAAATTTGACCCCAAAAGTTGTTGTCCAGTTTCTCCTGAGTACGCTGATACCCCATATGTGGGGGTATACCACTGTTTGGGCACATGCCGGGGCTCGGAAGTGAAGTAGTGACGTTTTGAAATGCAGACTTTGATGGAATGCTCTGTGGGCGTCACGTTGCGTTTGCAGAGCCCCTGATGTGGCTAAACAGTAGAAACCCCCCACAAGTTACCCCATTTTGGAAACTAGACCACGAACGGAACTTATCTAGATGTGTGGTGAGCACTTTGAACCCCCAAGTGCTTCACAGAAGTTTATAATGCAGAGCCGTGAAAATAATAAATACGTTTTCGTTCCTCAAAAATAATTATTTAGCCCAGAATTTTTTAATTTTCCTAAGGGTAACAGGAGAAATTTGACCCCAATATTTGTTGTCCAGTTTCTCCTGAGTACGGTGATACCCCATATGTGGGGGTAAACTACTGTTTGGGCACATGCCGGGGCTCGGAATTGAAGTAGTGACGTTTTGAAATGCAGACTTTGATGAAATGCTCTGCGGGCGTCACGTTGCGTTTGCAGAGCCCCTGATGTGGCTAAACAGTAGAAACCCCCCACAAGTGACCGCATTTTGGAAACTAGACCCCGAAAGGAACTTATCTAGATGTGTGGTGAGCACTTTGAACCCACAAGTGCTTCATAGAAGTTTATAATGCAGAGCCATGAAAATAATAAATACGTTTTCTTTCCTCAAAAATAATTATTTAGCCCAGAATTTTTTATTTTCCCAAGGGTTACAGGAGAAATTGGACCCCAAAAGTTGTTGTCCAGTTTCTCCTGAGTACACTGATACCCCATGTGTGTAGGTAAACCACTGTTTGGGCACACGTCGGGGCTCAGAAGGGAAGTAGTGACTTTTGAAATGCAGACTTTGATGGAATGGTCTGCGGGCGTCACGTTGCGTTTGCAGAGCCCCTGGTGTGCCTAAACAGTAGAAACCCCCCACAAGTGACCCCATTTTAGAAACTAGACCCCCCACGGAACTTATCTAGATATGTGGTGAGCACTTTGAACCCCCAAGTGCTTCACAGACGTTTACAACGCAGAGCCATGAAAATAAAAAATCATTTTTCTTTCCTCAAAAATGATGTTTTAGCAAGCATTTTTTAATTTTCCCAAGGGTAACAGAAGAAATTGGACCCAAGTAATTGTTGCGCAGTTTATCCTGAGTATGCTGGTACCCCATATGTGGGGATAAACCACTGTTTGGGCACACGTCGGGGCTCGGAATTGAGGGAGCACCATTTGACTTTTTGAATACGAGATTGGCTGGAATCAATGGTGGCGCCATGTTGCGTTTGGAGACCCCTGATGTGCCTAAACAGTGGTAACCCCTCAATTCTACCTCCAACACTAACCCCAACACACCCCTAACTCTAATCCCAACTGTAGCCATAACCCTAATCACAACCCTAACCCCAACACACCCCTAACCCTAACCACAACCCTAATTCCAACCCTAACCCTAAGACTATGTGCCCACGTTGCGGGTTCGTGTGAGATTTTTCCGCACCATTTTTGAAAAATCCGCGGGTAAAAGGCACTGCGTTTTACCTGCTGATTTCCGCGGATTTCCATTGTTTTTTGTGCGGATTTCACCTGCGGATTCCTATTGAGGAACAGGTGTAAAACGCTGCGGAATCCGCACAAAGAATTGACATGCTGCGGAAAATACAACGCAGCGTTTCCGCGCGGTATTTTCCGCACCATGGGCACAGCGGATTTGGTTTTCCATAGGTTTACATGGTACTGTAAACCTGATGGAACACTGCTGCGAATCCACAGCAGCCAATCCGCTGCGGATCCGCAGCCAAATCAGCAGCATGTGCACATAGCCTAATTTTAAAGGTATGTGCACACGCTGCGGAAAACGCTGCGGATCCGCAGCAGTTTCTCATGAGTTTACAGTTCAATGTAAACCTATGGGAAACAAAAATCGCTGTACGCAGAAAAACTGCACGGAAACGCAGCAGTTTACATTCCGCAGCATGTCACTTCTTTCTGCGGATTCCGCACCGGTTTTACAACTGCTCAAATAGAAAATCGCAGTTGTAAAATCGCAGTGAAATGCGCTGAATAAACGCGGTAAATCCGCCATAAATCCGCAGCGGTTTAGCACTGCGGATTTATCAAATCCGCAGCGGAAAAATCCGCAGAGGACCAGAATACGTGTGCACATACCAAAACCCTAACCCTAACCCTAACCCTAACACTAGCCCTAACCCTAGCCCTAGCCCTACCCCTACCCCTAATCCTAACCCTAGCCCTAACCCTAACCCTAGCCCTAACCCTATTCTAACATTAGTGGAAAAAAAATTCTTTATTTTTTTATTGTCCCTACCTATGGGGGTGACAAAGGGGGGGGGGGGTCATTTATTATTTTTTTTATTTTGATCACTGTGATAGATTATATCTCAGTGATCAAAATGCACTTTGGAACGAATCTGCCGGCCGGCAGATTCGGCGGGCGCACTGCGCATGCGCCCGCCATTTTGGAAGATGGCGGCGCCCAGGGAGAAGACGGACGGACCCCGGCAGGATCAGTAAGTATGATGGGTGAGGGGGAGCACGGGGGGGGAACGGAGCATGGGGGGTGGATCGGAGCGCGGGAGGGGTGGAACGGAGCACGGGGGGGTGGAACGGAGCACGGGGGTGGAACGGAGCACGGGGGGGTGGAACGGAGCACGGGGGGTGGATCGGAGTGCAGGGGGGGTGATTGGAGCACGGGGGGGTGATTGGAGCACGGGGGGAGCGGACAAGAGCACGGGGGGAGCGGAGCACAGGACGGAGGGGAGCCGGAGCAGTGTACCGGACAGATCGGAGGGCTGGGGGGGGCGATCGGTGGGGTGGGGTGGGGGCACATTAGTGTTTCCAGCCATGGCCGATGATATTGCAGCATCGACCATGGCTGGATTGTAATATTTCACCAGTTATAATAGGTGAAATATTACAAATCGCTCTGATTGGCAGTTTCACTTTCAACAGCCAATCAGAGCAATCGTAGCCATGGGGTGGGGGTGAAGCCACCCCCCCTGGACTAATCTACCACCCTGTCCCTGCAGATCGGGTGAAATGGGAGTTAACCCTTTCACCCGATCTGCAGGGACGCGATCTTTCCATGACACCACATAGGCGTCATGGGTCGGATTGGCACCGACTTTCATGACGCCTACGTGGCATCATGGGTCGGGAAGGGGTTAAGTAATTTCCCCACCCACAATTATTTGCAGGGCAATTGTCCTGCTTTTACCCCCATTTTTCTTCCTTTTGCAGCCCCCTAGCCCTTACCATGACCATTTTACAGCCATTTTAAAGCACCGAACTTCAGGTCAGAATTGTTTTTCTCTTGGGTTCAGAGTCAAATTCGGGTCAAGTTCTGATGTCCAAACTGAACATTGAACTACAGTTCGATCTAACGAACCTGACAAACGTGAATATCCACGGTTTCACTAATCCCTCCTCAACTTGGGAGGAAGCATTGTGTGTGTGAATTAAAATCATAGAATGTTAGAGTTGGAAGTGACCTAAACAGTCATCATCTCAAACCCCCTGCTCAATGCAGGATCCACGAAACCATCTCAAACAGACTTCTGTCCAGCCTCTGTTTGGCAACTTCCACTGAATGAGAACTCACCACCTCTTTTGGTACCCCCCTGTGTGGGGTATTTTGCAGAGGGACAGTGTGTGTGTTTGCGGGGGGATATTTCGCAGAAGGGCAATGTGTTTGATGTGTTTCAATTTCAATGTTAAGGTGTGTACAGTTAGGTCCATATATATTTGGACAAAGACAACATTTTTCTAATTTTGGTTATAGACATTACCACAATGAATTTTAAACAAAACAATTCAGATGCACTTGAAGTTCAGACTTTCAGCTTTCATTTGAGGGTATCCACATTAAAATTGGATGAAGGGTTTAGGAGTTTCAGCTCCATAACATGTGCCACCCTGTTTTTAAAGGGACCAAAAGTAATTGGACAATTAACTCCAAGGCTATTTCTTGGACAGGTGTGAGCAATCCCTTCATTATGTCATTCTCAATTAAGCAGATAAAAGGCCTGGAGTTGATTTGAGGTGTGGTGCTTGCATTTGGAAGGTTTTGCTGTGAAGTAAACATGCGGTCAAAGGAGATCTCCATGCAGGTGAAACAAGCCATCCTTAAGCTGCAAAAACAGAAAAAAAAATCCGAGAAATTGCTACAATATTAGGAGTGGCAAAATCTACAATTTGGTACATCCTGAGAAAGAAAGAAAGCACTGGTGAACTCATCAATGCAAAAAGACCTGGGCGCCCACGGAAGGCAACAGTGGTGGATGATCGCAGAATAATCTCCATGGTGAAGAGAAACCCTTTCACAACAGCCAACCAAGTGACCAACACTCTCCAGGAGGTAGGCATATCAATATCAAAATTTACCATAAAGAGAAGACTGCATGAAAGTAAATACAGAGGGTTCACTGCACGGTGCAAGCCACTCATAAGCATCAAGAATAAAAAGGCTAGACTGGACTTTGCTAAAAAAAAAACATCTAAAAAAGCCAGCACAGTTCTGAAATAACATTCTTTGGACATATGAAACCAAGATCAACCTGTACCAGAATGATGGAAAGGAAAAAGTATGGCGAAGGCTTGGTACAGCTCATGATCCAAAGCATACCACATCATCTATAAAACACGGCGGAGGCAGTGTGATGGCTTGGGCATGCATGGCTGCCAGTGGCACTGGGTCACTAATGTTTATTATGATGTGACACAGGACAGAAGCAGCCAAATGAATTCTGAGGTATTCAGAGACATACTGTGTGCTCAGATTCAGCCAAATGCAGCCAAACTGATTGGTCGTCGTTTCATACTACAGATGGACAATGACCCAAAACAAAGCCAAAGCAACCCAGGAGTTTATTAAAACAAAGAAGTGGAATATCCTTCAATGGCCAAGTCAGTCACCTGATCTCAACCCAATTGAGCATGCATTTCACTTGTTAAAGACTAAACTTCAGACAGAAAGGCCCACAAACAAACAGCAACTGAAAACCACCGCAGTGAAGGCCTGGCACAGCATCAAAAAGGAGGAAACACAGCATCTGGTGATGTCCACGAGTTCAAGACTTCAGGCAGTCATTGCCAATAAAGGGTTTTCAAACAAGTACTAAAAATGAACATTTTATTTAAAATTATTCAATCTGTCCAATTACTTTTGGTCACTTTAAAAATAGGGTGGCACATGTTAAGGAGCTGAAACTCCTAAACCCTTCATCCAATTTAAATGTGGATACCCTCAAATGAAAGCTGAAAGTCTGAACTTCAACTGCATCTGAATTGTTTTCTTTAAAATTCATTGTGGTAACGTCTATAACCAAAATTAGAAAAATGTTGTCTCTGTCCAAATATATATGGACCTAACTGTATATTATGTGTATTACTACAGTAAAATGGAAAAAGTGTATTTTATAATTGTATAATGTAATTTTATTATAATGTATAAATTTGATAACTGTCCTAAAAGTTATGTTGTCCAAGGTTATGAGATTTGGCAGACATCTGCTCTTTAGAATTATTTTTACTCTGAAATGTTGGAGCATATCATCCCTAGTTACAGAAGAGATACAACTTCAGATGTAAGCAGCTCTATTCCCTACCGGGCACCTGCTAATCAAATGACATAGCACATGATTACTGGTTTTTTTAATGGCTCTATAATGTAAATAAACTGAAATTATGTTGTCATCAGGCAGACTGCAAGTGGATAACACAAGTGGAAAAGCTGTCAGCACAGAGAGCACTTACAGCATTTGCATTCCACAAGGGGCAACACCGCCAATGCTGGCACATTATGTAACTACATTGAAAGCTCATAAGCTAATTTTGTTAGAAGAATAGAAAATTGAAATAAAATTCAAATGCCATGGTCAATAAACAATGTAACATCTTTCAGCAGCCCTTGAGTACATATCATGCAATCTACAATATTATATTGCTTTAAAGAGATTGTCCACTAATTAAACCATTCAAAATTCATGAAAATAGTATGTTAGCACTTTATGTTACGTACAGATGGGCATGTTACCAAGACTGCAAGTTACTAGTAACAATGGAAACCGATATCTGTGGCCTGGGCTGCTAAGCATATATAAATTTCGAAATACAAAGTAAGAGAATGTGGTCAAATTCTGCGCTACTGAATCATGTAGTCCAAAGGTATTATTCTTTATTCAACGCGTTTCTGAGTTTCCAAGAACTCCTTCATCAGGATTTCCACATAAGATTATTTCGTGATGAAGGAGGTCTTGGAAACTCAGAAACGGGTTGAATAAAGACCACTTTTAATAATACTTTTGGACATGATTCAGCAGTGCAGAATTTGACCACATTCTCCTACTTTGTATTTTCAACGGCTGGTCCCTCGTGGATCCGTGTATCTGCGGAAGCGAATCTCTCCAATGCTTGTCCTAACCTACGTCTGGTGAGTGCCTTTACCTTGCATTGACTGTGTAATCTCGGATAAAAACCTATTGAGCTATTTTCCTCCAACAGTTTTTATATAAATTTCTAGACACACTGTAAAAAATGGTGCTTTTCTCTGCCATCTGTAGCAAAATAAAGCACCTTCTTTGGTTTTTATTTTTTTTTCCAGCAGTTTGTACTGTGCATTCGCTAAAGAGGCTGCTATGCGCAGTACAAACGATCAATGCTTAAATGGGCCCATGGTAGGTATGATGTCATTTCCATCATATATTGGATACCTCTGGAGCACAAGTCCACCAATCTTCATGGTGGGAGATAGGCACATGTTCCATCGTAAGCGCTAGTTCTGCATCAATGAGAAGCTGAAAGTGAAAAAGGGTGAATGGTTGTGTCCTCAGAGTCTAAGAAGTGTGCAATGCTGCTTGGGGGATGCTTGTGGTGGGATTTGGGGGAAGTGCGATGGAGTGAGTGGCCTGTGGTGGGATTTTGGGGGGATATGCAATGCTGGAGGCTGCCTGGTTGAGAGAACAACTTTGCCTAAAAAATCATCTTATCTTTAATATTTTCACTGACAATGGATATGTTCCTAGTACTTGGAAAAAAGACATTTCAAGGGATCCCAACCAAAACTGTTTCCAGTTTCCTAAATATAGTCCACAGACCGCCAAGATCTGCTCTATTTTGCTTATTACTGTGACCATTTACATTTTGTCGATGTCAATGTGTGTTCTGGAGCCAAGAACCACAGACTAGTGGCAGTACTTTATTTTCTATATAGCTGTACAAAATATTTCCAATACTCTCTAGGGATTGCAATTGAATATGTAATGGCTGCACATCACAAACAGTTTCACCAGTCTGCAACATTTTATTGCTATAGCACATCTTGCATTAGATCACACTTTGTATGTGATTTCAAGGATTCTTTTCCTTGGCTAAATTTACCAACCATGTAAGCTACAAAAAATAAGGAGGCAGAAACATGTCTGCAATGCAAGTTGCTCCTGTGGGTGTCAGATTTTATAAACCTCCCCCAGTGTATTACGGTAGTAGACAGAAAAGTACCTAAAGGACAAAGAGATGACAATATTACTCTTGTAGGAAGCATAAAAACAGTTTAAAGCTTAGAAAGGCTTTATTGCAAGAGTTTGACAAAGCAATAAGAATAAAATATTTGAAACACTTTAAAACAAGAAAAAATACAAGTATTGTAGCAGTCAATGAACAATCAATTCTATATGTATAGTTGTTTTCCTTCCTCAACAGTATGCCTTTCGTGATAAACATGCCACAATAGGAGGAATTTTCTCCTGCTAAAGAACAGAAAAAGCTAAGCATCTTAATTTTACCAATGTACAAGTTTGATGGATAGAACATTGCTTATTGTATTATGTTTTCCAAATCCTTTTTTTCGTTTGTTTGTTTTTTTTACCATTTTTACATTGAATAAATACAATCCTCAATATTGAAATTGTAGCACCAAGAATGAAAAAAATGTGGAATAATGGATATTATAGGATTGATAGACATGTTAATGATAGGCATATGATGAAAGCATGGAAGCACAATTTCAACACATAATTTATTAAGTATTGAGAGTAAGTGCCACACAAAGAAGCACATGCACTTACACACCTTGACATGGTATCAATAATATTAATGGTTGTCTGAGGAATGTTCTGCCACACCAAATGCACTTGTGCACGTAAATCAAAATCCACTTCTGGCAACTTCCTTTGCAATTGCCGAGCAATGACATCCCAGATGAGCTCGATGGGAGACAAGTTTGCAGGCCATTTGTCACGGGGAGCCTAGGTAGACTAAAGCTAATAACCCGGGCCCCTACGATTTCCCTAAGACTAGGGAAACCCTGTTTGTCCCTCTCCCAGAGATTACACTGATGGTGTGCTTGTCCGGGCCGCCAGGCCTGACCCTAACTCCTGATTCTGTACTAAACTGAAACCTCCACTCTCCACCTAGTGATAATCTTAACACCAACCTTTACATAAAGCACAGACAGGCAAAACCAAAAACGCACCACGCCGCAAACACACTCAGGAAAACACTATAATGTGCACAGGGTAAAACAAAACACGAATATAGGAAGGAGAAATATGACAAGGATCATACACCACCAGATCTGATATTTCCACTCCAAGACCACCACTCCGAACCGAGATCACCAGGTACAAGACACAAGCTATAATCGGAGACGCCCAAAGTTCAGAAGAACTATATAAAGGCTGTGGGCGTGCCCCAGCCTCCAATCCGAGTACCAGCTAGATTAACCCCGGACAACCTCGATAAAATCTGCCGGCGCCACTGAGCGCATAGTGGACGAATGCAGAATTACCGCTGTCTGTCGGACGCCCTAGTGTGAATAGCGTCCGACATGACACATTGTAGCACATTTAAGGCATGCAGGTGGCACACAATAGTGCAAGCAACTTGCAGCCGGATATTGTCATGCTGAAAAACGGCCAATGGGGCACTTTGGAGAAATGTCTACAGCACTGGTTCCACCACCAAATCAATGTAACGTCAGGCTGATCGTGTACGTGGAATTAAAACCAGAGGGATCTGGCTACTGTACATTATGTAACCCCACATTATAAGCACAGGAGTACTATAAGTACTACCATGGTGACCTTCCCCTGTGAAGGCCTCTTCATGGCACTGCCAATGTGGTCTTAAAAATTATCTACCTCTATCATTGCAACCCATACAAAAATGGGACTCATCGATGAAGAGGATAGACCTCCATCCCAGCCTCTACTGCCATCTTGCACTTTACCATGATAGCCTTTGTGAGAGGATGCATAGAGGTCAATCAAAACTCTCCATGAATGGACATCTGGCTCTTAGCACCATGTGCAAACAACTTCTGATGGTTTGTGTAGACACTGTTTGATACCTTAAGCTTGGTATGTGATATCCAATTTGACTTGTAATACAAAATGGATCAATTGTGAACACTGTGGTACAGCCATTTATCCAAAGTGTCCCAGAGGCTATTTTTCAACATGACAGCACAAGATCACATGGTATAACCATGACCTGCAGTGTCTTCGGACTTGTCTTCCATCGAGCACATCTGGGATGTCATTTGCTGGCAACTGTAACAACAGATGATTTAAGTGCCCAAGTGCATTTAGCATGGCAGAACATTTCTTCAATGCCTGTTAATAACCTTATTGATAGCATGCCAAGGCATGTAAGTTCTTGTATTTCTGTTGCTATTACTCGATACTGAATAAATCGAAAGTTTTGAAAATGTTGTTTTCATTTTTTCATCATTTGCAGATCATGAACATGACTATCGATCCTGTGATCTCCATATTCTCATGACTTTTTCTTCTAGGTGTTCAATTTCAATGCTGAGGAATGTGTATTATGTGTATTATTGGAGTAAAATAGAAAAGGTGTGTCTTTCTTAATTTTATATGTCATTTTTTTATAACCGGACTAAAATAAAATTGTGTTGTCCGGGGTTGTAAGAGAGTTTGGACATCTGATCTTTGGGTTATATTGTCATCAGACAGTTGGCAAGTGGTAAGCTATCACTACAGAAATCAGCACTTGCATCCCATAAGGGGCAACACCACTAAAAGCTAGCACATTAATTAACTACATAGAAAGTTCATACTCTGATATTGTAGAAGAATAGTTAATTGAAGGGATATCTACTGTAGACACCTTAGTCAATAAGTCTCGTAACTTCTTTCAGCAATCATTGAAAACACACCATGCAATGTACAACTTTATATTGCTTTAAAGAGGGTTTCCACTACTTAAACCATCTAAAATTCTTGAAAATAGCATGTTTGCTCTTTGTTTCTAACAGATGGTCATGTTACGAAGATTGCAAATCACTAACCGCTACAGAAACCTATATACTGTATGTAGCCGCTGTGGTCAATGCTTGGCGGCAGCTGTCAGATACTTTATTTTATAGTTGTTATTTTTTATCTAATTTCAAGAATGGAAAACCTCTTTAACATAACAATTATATTCACACAATATATTTTTTCATTGGGTCATTCTCCCATTCTTGCAGTGTGGTCAATTCATTTCTGGTTGCTTCATCAATGGGCCACCCCCAGACTTGGAAAAATGGGGCCAGGTTTTTATTGACTGCTTGAGAGAACAACTTTGCCCAAAGATTCATCTTATCTTTATTATCTTTACTGACGTTGGACATGGTCTGGTACTTGGAGAAAAGATATTTGAAGGGATCCCAGCCAAAACCCTCTTGTAGCTGAAACAATGGAACAAAAAGTTATTATCAACGGATCTAATGTGTCCTAAAAGAGAAGTCTTCACAAAGACCTGTACTGCACAGAGCTCCCTGCTAAGTTGCTTGCAAACAACAAAACCCAGATTGGAGGGAGAAACCAACCAAACCACCATCCTGCAGATCTCTCCAAAAATAAAAGCCCACGTCAGGTTTTCTTAAATCTGACTTGGTCAAATAGGATGACAAAATCCACACTGTCTTATTTTGTATTGCAACAAGAGATGAACGAATATTTCAATGTTCGGTTCGGATTACGATCGCCGATTTTGCAATATTCGCTGATTTATTCATCGAATATTCACCAAACATAGCTGAACGTCATTGGAGTCAATGAGAGACAAAAACAATCACTTACAATACACCTTTAAATGGGCCCAAAAGCTGCCCAAACATATCAAATTAGTGGCAGACACCAGAAAAGTGGCCTTAATTGATCCACAGTGCAAATTTTAGAGGTCTAGACTCACGACCTTGGCCTTTGCATGCACCATCTGCAGCAGGTCCGCTTCCATATCCCCTACCATGCCAAGCCAGTTCGCTGGCAAAACATGTTGAGGATGCTTAGAAGCTAGTTTTAATAATATTTGCCAGTGGTTGTGAATGAGTGGATATAGGTAGTGGCTGCACCATATTGCATACCCCTGAATACTGTTACCAGATAGGATTAGGACAGTCAGTTAAAGACTGTGGGCTTTGAGAGCAGTTTATTGTCATCCTATTGATGTAAACACTGACAAATGGAAGTTTTAAATATGATTCGCCTTTTTTTAATCTTTTCATTAAAATTTATGTTTCAGAGTCTTTAATTAGGGTTGTTTGCCTCTGGCAATTTGTGATTTGTGTATAATAACCTACGCTGACTCTATTGGGCAGCAATTTTTGTTGGTATTCTTGAATTATGGAGTCCTTAAAGGGACACTGTCACCTGAATTTGGAGGGAACAATTTTCAGCCATGGAGGCGGGGTTTTCGGGTGTTTGATTCACCCTTTCCTTACCCGCTGGCTGCATGCTGGCTGCAATATTGGATTGAAGTTCATTCTCTGTCCTCCATAGTACATGCATGCACAAGGCAATCTTGCCTTGCGCAGGCGTGTACTATGGAGGACAGAGAATGAACTTCAATCCAATATTGCAGCCAGCATGCAGCCAGCGGGTAAGGAAAGGGTGAATTAAACACCCGAAAACCCCGCCTCCATGGCTGAAAATTGTTCCCTCCAAATTCAGGTGACAGTGTCCCTTTAAACTCCAATTAGTCTGTCCTTGGGAATATGGCAAGTTTTCTATCTCAGAAATTAAATGTAGAGGGACTGTTGTTAGAGGCCACAAAGGTGTTTTCAGCCAATAGCACGTTATTGGCACAGAGTGATGTCAATATATCATTTAATAATTTATTGAACATTTTCAAACAGCAGACGAGAAGCTGTTGGGAGATAGCTAGTTTGGAAACTTATTTGCAGAAGAAAATTGTATATTGAGGCAGCATCGGACTGGAGCCCCTTGGGCCCACAAGAGAAAATCATTCTTGGGGCCCACTATGTATTTACATAGAAATAAATACAATACCACCAATTGTGTGCTAAAACATACTAAAATCATGCTAAAATTAGGGTATAAGATATGATAGCACACGTCTTAATTATGTAGCAGGGATTGGGGTAGCCCCCTCTTAGAATTTAAAGTAGCCCCCTTATAGAATATAATGTAGCCCCCTCATAGAATATAATGTAGCCCCCTCATACAATATAAAGTAGCCCTCTCATGGAATATAATGCATGTTACACACGGTCCGGTCCTTGTACCTTCGCGGGGTCCCCGCTGTCATGACGGGGCCTCTGCTTCTCCTCCCTCCTCTGCTTCCTGGCATGCAGCCAGCAGGTCCTCTGGCTGTGTGCTTAGGTCACGCACGCTCGCTCCCGGTCTCTTAAAGAGACAGGGCGCATTTTCTAAAAGGTGCTTCTGACCAATTGCGTGTTAATGATTACCATTTCTAGCCCCTCCACCATAGGGAGGGTGCCGGAGCAACATGTGTCCTCAGTTGCTAACTTCTGGTTCCTGCTAGCATGTGCTTCTGATTCTGAAGTCTCTGTTACTGCTCCGCTTACACTGTTTGTCTCCACAGACTATCTGCTACCTGTTACCTAGCTTTCCTGGACGATCTCCAATCTGCCTACTCCAGTTCCGTATAGTCCCGCCATTCAGTCACCTGAATGTCAGGACAACTTTAGTACCGCTGGAACCAGTTTCCACCCGTACCCCCGGTACCCACCAGTTATCTCTACATCACCTCCTAACCCTGCTTGTCCGTCTGTCCCGCTTGGTCAGCTACCACGAGTCCGCGGTCTAACTGGAGGTAGCACCCGTGTCCCCCAGGTATCCCATTCTGATCCTGTTCAAGGGGTCTTGCCACGGGTGTCTGGGGCTCACGTAGTCACACCCCCTTCGGAGCCCCCCCGGACCGTGGTCCAGAGGTTCCACGTTTAATTACAATAAAAACGAATGTGAACCTCACCATCTGTGCCTCCGTTTCCATTAATTGCAATGCATCCTCCCCTAATAGAAAATAATGCAGCCCCCCTCATAGGGTAAAATGCAACCCACCACAAAATATAATGCAACCCTCTCATAAGGTATAATGCAGCCCCTATAGAATATACTGTAGCCCCCCTCCCCTCATATAGGATAATGTAGCCCACCAGAATATAATGTAGCCCCCTGAAAGAATAATGCAGCCCCCAAAGAGAATATAATGCAGCCCCCCACAGAATGTAAGCCCCTCATAAAGCATAATGCCACCCCCTCATATAGTATAACACAGCCTCCCTGATATAGTATAATGCAGCTCCCCTCATAGGGTATAATACAGCCCCCACCTCATTTTTCTCCCCCTCCACAATATCATTGTCCTCATAACCACCTCCATCATTGCCTTCTCACCCACAACCCCTATCATTGCCCATTCCACCACCTCAATCATTGCTTTCTCCCCCACTACTCCATCATTGCCCATTCCACCACCTCCATCATTGCCTCCTCCCCCATCACCACCATCATTGTCCTTTCCACCACTACCATCATTGTCCGTTCCAGCACAACATCATTGTCTTCTCCCCACCACACCTTTCCACTTCCTCTATAAATTTTTTCTCTAGTCTCCACCACTCCCATCATTGCCCTCTCCATCTCCTCCATCATTGCCTCTTCCACCACCATCATTGTCCTTTCCACCACAACCATCATTGCCTTCTCCCCACCACCCCATCATTGCCCATTCCACCACCTCCATCATTGCCTCCTCCCCCACTACTCCATCGTCCTTTCCACCACCAACAACTTTGCCTTCTCCCCCACCACTGCTCTCTCCATCACCCACATCATTGACCTCTCAAATACACACACAGCACCACTCTCACACACAGCACCACACAAACACACAGCACCGCACCACTCTCTCACACTCACCCAGCACTGCACCACTCACGCACGCACACGCACACAGCACCACACCAAACAGGCACACACACAGACACACACAGTACCACTCACCTCTCCGCATGTTTTCCGCAGCCACAGCACATCCCGGCAGCATCTTTATGCCCATGGGGGCGTGGGGAAGTGTGAATATTAATTTCTCTTTTGCAACAGGGACAGGCTCCTGTCTTCAGCTGCTGCTCTGTTGGCACCGGGTGGGCCCCCCTGACTCATGGGCCCCATAGCAGCTGTGTGGTGTGCCGCTATTAGCGACACGCCACTGGCTGGCGGCCCCTGGAGCAGTGGGGGCCCTAGGAAGCTGCGTGCCCTGTAAGCAAGCAGGTGTAAGTGCCTGGGCCCACCGGAGAATCCTCCAGTTCTCTGGTGGGCCAGTCCGACCCTGTAATAGAGGTTTGAGGATCCCTCTGTTTCCAAATGCACATAGAGATGACATGGCATTTGTTCAAGGGTGGGAAAATTTGCTGGCTGAGTGTTCCTTGAGACTTATGAATTATCTCTTGGAATTTGAAAAACATAATTTGAACAGAATTAATATACAAATAGAGAAAGAAGTCAATGATGTACATCAGTTCTCAAAACATCCTGATTTTGGTAGACTAGAGACAAATTTTCAAAAACAAATAGAGAACCTTAAAAGGGAGATTAAGGAAAGGAAGCATAAGAAATTCATTAGAGATTTGGGGGATTTTGAAACCAGTCAGATATACAGACAGAATTAATTGTATCATCTCTAAAGGACCTAGAACTAATAATCCATTATACACGGATAGATCTGAAACTGATTTTTCTGAGTCAGATAGTTCCACTGGGGGCAATTCAAATCTCTAGGGGGGGAACAAAGAGAAAAAGTGAGTTTAAGAGGAATTATAAATCCAAAAATAATTTCATGGATGAATTTAACAGTGGAAAATCCACATCCAAAAAGAAATGCATATTAGATTACTGGTGGGCCTTCTTCCTCCTCTGTGCCCATTTTCTTGGCTCAGAGGGTGGACTCAGTATAACAGACAATACTGTCTCTGTTTGGAAATCTTGTACCATCACAAATGGTGAATTCACTACCGTTCAAAAGTTTAGGGTCACCCATTTTGTGTTTTCCTTGAAAACTTATACGTTTATTAATCAAATGAGTTGCCAAATGAATTGAAAATCTAGTCCAGACTTTGACAAGGTTCAAAAAAACATTTTGTATTTGAAACAATAATTTTCTCCTTCAAACTTTGCTTTCGTCAAAGAATGCTCCCTTTGCAGCAATTACAGCATTTGGTATTCTAACAGATAATTTGCTAATGTAATCTGGAGAAATTTCACCCCATGCTTCCAGAAGCCCCTCCCACAAGTTGCTTTGGCTTGATGGGCACTTTTTGCGTACATACGGTCAAGCTGCTGCCACAACAGCTCAATGGGGTTGAGATCTGGTGACTGCGCTGACCACTCCATTACAGATAGAATACCAGCTGCCTGCTTCTTCCCTAAATAGTGTTATGCTGTAAGAATCAGGCTGCACTCAGATGTCACCCGAGCGCAGTCCTATAGTGAGTGTGATGATTCACAGGAGGAAAACGGGAAGTGGACCCTCTAGACCGCGACGACGAACCCCTCACGGACGAGCTGACCAGATAGACCGCCCCCTATACAGGGAGTTAGGGGCAGGCCCGCGAGGGACTATCGCCACGGAAGCTGGAGGACCGGGACGGGAGAAGACCAAGATAAGGCGGGGATAGTAGGACAACAGAGTAAAGGTACCGTCACACTAGACGATATCGCTAGCGATCCGTGACGTTGCAGCGTCCTCGCTAGCGATATCGTCCAGTGTGACAGGCAGCAGCGATCAGGCCCCTGCTGTGCTGTCGCTGGTCGGGGAAGAAAGTCCAGAACTTTATTTGGTCGCTGAACTCCCCGTAGAAATCGCTGAATCGGCGTGTGTGACACCGATTCAGCGATGTCTTCACGATGTCTTGCGCTTAGTTACCCGATGTTTACCCTGGTTACCGGCATTGTTGGTCGCTGGAGAGCGGTCTGTGTGACAGCTCTCCAGCGACCAAACAGCGACGCTGCAGCGATCTGGATCGTTGTCGGTATCGCTGCAGCGTCGCTAAGTGTGACGGTACCTTTATGCTATAGAATCAGGCTGCACTCAGATGACATCCGAGCGCAGTCCTGTAGAGGGTACTGCAGAGACACAGGACTGATGGGAAAACTGCACCAGTACAGGGACTGGCGAAGGAACTGAGGAAACACAGAGGCTAGCAAGATCCAGGAAAGACAGGAACTGCAGAGACACAGGATAAACCCTAAGAGGGAAAACGAACTTCACAGAGACTAAGAGCGGCCAGGAACACCTGAAGGAACAAATGATATCCAGGCACAGAGGGACGGCAGGAAGCAGTTTAAATACCTACAGGCAGGGTAGCACTTCCAGGTAACAGACCTCCAGTACCATAGAGAGGACAATAAGGAGAACCGACCTCAGGGTATTAGTCCTCCAGGACCATAGAGGAGACAGAAGATCAGAAGTGCACACGCGCAGCACTGAACCTGGTATGCGCACGAGCACGAGAAGCAGAGGCCGGGAGAGAGCGCGGAGAAAGAGACGCTGACTGGGGAGGCGGCAGCAACGGTATGACAAATAGTTCTTGCATAATTTGGAGGTGTGCTTTGGGTCATTGTCCTGTTGCAGGATGAAATTGGCTCCAATCATGAGCTGTCCACAGGGTATGGCATGGCGTTACATAATGGAGTGATGGCCTTCCTTATTCAAAATCCCTTTTTACCTTGTACAAATCTCCCTCTTTACCAGCACCAAAGCAACCCCAGACCATCACATTACTTCCACCATACTTGACAGATGGCATCAGGCAATCTTCCAGCATCTTTTCAGTTGTTCTCCGCCTCACAAATGTTCTTCTGTGTGAGCCAAACACCTCAAACTTGGATTTGTCTGTCCATAACACTTTTTTCCAATCTTCTTCTGTCCAATGTCTGTGTTCTTTTGCCCATATTAATCTTTTCCTTTTATTAGCCAGTCTCAGATATGGCTTTTTCTTTGCCACTCTGCCCTGAGGGCAGAATCCCGGAGTCGACTCTTCACTGTAGACGTTGACACTGGCGTTTTGCGTGTACTATTTAATGAAGCTGCCAATTGAGGATCTGTGAGGAGTCGATTTCTCAAACTACAACTCTAATGTACTTGTCTTGTTGCTCAGTTGTGCAGCTGGGACTCCCACTTCTCTTTCTACTCTGGTTAGAGCCTGTTTGTGCTCTCCTCTGAAGGGAGTAGTACACACCGTTGTAGGAAATCTTCAGTTTCTTGACAATTTCTCGCATGAAATAGCCTTCATTTCTAAGAACAAGAATAGACCGACGAGTTTCACATGAAAGTTCTTTTTTTTCTGGCCATTTTGAGAGTTTAATGTAACCAACAATTGTAATGCTCCAGATTCTCTACTAGCTCAAAGGAAAGTCAGGTTTATACAGTAGGTTCTCTAATCAGTCAAACTGTTTTCAGCTGTGCTAACATACAGTGGGGCAAAAAAGTATTTAGTCAGTCAGCAATAGTGCAAGTTCCACCACTTAAAAAGATGAGAGGCGTCTGTAATTTACATCATAGGTAGACCTCAACTATGGGAGACAAACTAAGAAAAAAAAATCCAGAAAATCACATTGTCTGTTTTTTTAACAATTTATTTGCATATTATGGTGGAAAATAAGTATTTGGTCAGAAACAAACAATCAAGATTTCTGGCTCTCACAGACCTGTAACTTCTTCTTTAAGAGTCTCCTCTTTCCTCCACTCATTACCTGTAGTAATGGCACCTGTTTAAACTTGTTATCAGTATAAAAAGACACCTGTGCACACCCTCAAACAGTCTGACTCCAAACTCCACTATGGTGAAGACCAAAGAGCTGTCAAAGGACACCAGAAACAAAATTGTAGCCCTGCACCAGGCTGGGAAGACTGAATCTGCAATAGCCAACCAGCTAGGAGTGAAGAAATCAACAGTGGGAGCAATAATTAGAAAATGGAAGACATACAAGACTACTGATAATCTCCCTCGATCTGGGGCTCCAAGCAAAATCCCACCCCGTTGGGTCAGAATGATCACAAGAACGGTGAGCAAAAATCCCAGAACCACGCGGGGGGACCTAGTGAATGAACTGCAGAGAGCTGGGACCAATGTAACAAGGCCTACCATAAGTAACACACTACGCCACCATGGACTCAGATCCTGCAGTGCCAGACGTGTCCCACTGCTTAAGCCAGTACATGTCCGGGCCCGTCTGAAGTTTGCTAGAGAGCATTTGGATGATCCAGAGGAGTTTTGGGAGAATGTCCTATGGTCTGATGAAACCAAACTGGAACTGTTTGGTAGAAACACAACTTGTCGTGTTTGGAGGAAAAAGAATACTGAGTTGCATCCATCAAACACCATACCTACTGTAAAGCATGGTGGTGGAAACATCATGCTTTGGGGCTGTTTCTCTGCAAAGGGGCCAGGACGACTGATCCGGGTACATGAAAGAATGAATGGGGCCATGTATCGTGAGATTTTGAGCGCAAACCTCCTTCCATCAGCAAGGGCATTGAAGATGAAACGTGGCTGGGTCTTTCAACATGACAATGATCCAAAGCACACCGCCAGGGCAACGAAGGAGTGGCTTCGTAAGAAGCATTTCAAGGTCCTGGAGTGGCCTAGCTAGTCTCCAGATCTCAACCCTATAGAAAACCTTTGGAGGGAGTTGAAAGTCCGTGTTGCCAAGCGAAAAGCCAAAAACATCACTGCTCTAGAGGAGATCTGCATGGAGGAATGGGCCAACATACCAACAACAGTGTGTGGCAACCTTGTGAAGACTTACAGAAAACGTTTGACCTCTGTCATTGCCAACAAAGGATATATTACAAAGTATTGAGATGAAATTTTGTTTCTGACCAAATACTTATTTTCCACCATAATATGCAAATAAAATGTTAAAAAAACAGACAATGATTTTCTGGATTTTTTTTTCTCAGTTTGTCTCCCATAGTTGAGGTCTACCTATGATGTAAATTACAGACGCCTCTCATCTTTTTAAGTGGTGGAACTTGCACTATTGCTGACTGACTAAATACTTTTTTGCCCCACTGTACTTGCACAAGGGGTTTCAAGGGAATTCTAACCATATATTAGCCTTCTTACACAGTTAGCAAACACAAAGTACCATAAGAACACTGGAGTGATGGTTGTTGGAAATGGGCCTCTATATAAATAAATAAATAAATAATCTTTATTTTTATATAGCGCTAACATATTCCGCAGCGCTTTACAGTTTGCACACATTATCATCGCTGTCCCTGATGGGGCTCACAATCTAAATTCCCTATCAGTATGTCTTTAGAATGTGGGAGGAAACCGGAGTACCCGGAGGAAACCCACGCAAACACGGAGAGAACATACAAACTCTTTGCAGAGTATATACTGTACTTATGAAGATATTGCATTACAAACCAGACGTCTGCAGCTAGAATAGTCATTTACCACATTAACAATGTATACAGTGTATTTCTGAATCATTTAATGTTAGTTTCATTGGAAAAAAATGTTCTTTTCTTTCAAAAATAAGGAAATTTCTAAGTGACCCTAAACTTTTGAACAGTAGTGTACCTCGGGTTTAGTCCAACCCAATATAATGCCCACTTTGGGCGGTATAGTGACTACTACTCCTGTCACTTCAAATACAATACTTTTGATAAAAGGTTTATCTTTTACCCCAGCACCAGAGTTTGTTTCCTTTTCTTGGACTAATGATCTAAACTTGTTTGCTCGCAAGTTAGCAATGCATAAATATCATACAATTAAAAATAGGGATAGTATGGATTTGAATAGGAGAATCCATACCATCTCTAGAGAAGACTGAAAATCTTGAAAGATCTTGAGTCTGATCATCCAGAAGTATCCCCACTAGGGTTGAGCGACCTTTAACTTTATAGGATCGGGTCGGGTTTCACGAAACCCGACTTTTTCAAAAGTCGGGTCGAGTGAAATCGGCCGATCCTATAAAAAAGTCGGGGTCGGGGTCGGCCGAAACCCGAAACCCAATGCAGTGCATTGGGTTTCCATGTTTCCCAGGGTCTGAAGGAGCGGAAACTCTCCTTCAGGCCCTGCGATCCATATTTTAGTGTAAAATAAAGAATTAAAATAAAAAATATCGCAATACTTACCCTCTGACGCGCCCTGGTACTAACCGGGAACCTTCCTTCCTTAGAATCAGCCTTCCAGGACCTTGCGGTGACGTCGCGGTGACGTCGCGGCTTGTGATTGGCCGCGCGGCCGCCCATGTTACTGCTCGCGCGACCAATCACAAGCCGCGACGTCACCGCGACGTCACCGAAGGTCCTGGAAGGGCTGATTCTAAGGAAGGAAGGTTCCCGGTTAGTACCAGGGCGCGTCAGAGGGTAAGTATTGCGATATTTTTTATTTTAATTCTTTATTTTACACTAAAATATGGATCGCAGGGCCTGAAGGAGAGTTTCCCTATTAGGTATATACTCACCCTCGGACGCGCCCTGCTTCTTTCCGGCAGCCTTCCTTCCTAAGAATCAGCCCTTCCAGGACCTTCGGTGACGTCGCGGTGATGTCGCGGCTTGTGATTGGTCGCGCGAGCGGTCACATGGGCGGCCGCGCGGCCAATCACAAGCCGCGACGTCACCGCGACGTCACCGCAAGGTCCTGGAAGGCTGATTCTAAGGAAGGAAGGTTCCCGGTTAGTACCAGGGCGCGTCAGAGGGTAAGTATTGCGATATTTTTTATTTTAATTCTTTATTTTACACTTAAATCTGAATTCCAATACCAATTCCCGATATCTTAAACATATCGGGAATCGGTATCGGAATTCCGATTCTAGATTCAAAAGATCGCCGACTTCATGGCCGACCCCACACAGGGGTCGGGTCGGGTTTCATGAAACTCGACCTTGCCAAAAGTCGGCGACTTTTGAATATTTTCGACCCGTTTCGCTCAACCCTAATCCCCACCCTTCTCCTCTTTAAGACCATGAAGTGAAAACACACCCCAGCTTTCTTCCAATACCATAACATCAATGCTTTTGTGAATATGGTGGAGAATGATATTAGGAAACTATCTAAGGGGAAAAGGAGTAAGGTTGCAAACTTGAGCTCAGAAGAGATAGGAGCTTTGAGAGATCTACAGGACAATACAAATATTGTTATAAAGCCCTCCGACAAAGGGGGCAATATTGTTCAGATGGATAGGACTGATTATGGTCAGATAGCAGGGGATCTTCTGGATGATAGGAGGACATATACCATACTGAACTCAGACCCTACTGATCATTTCTTGCAAGACCTGTTGTGTCTATTAAAAGGAGCCAGGGAGAGGAATCTCTTATCTGAAGATGAGTTAGAAGAAAATGTATAATCCATGTCCCTCAATAGCCACCTTGTACACCTTGCCGAAGGTGCATAAACAACTGAGACTCATAATGTCCAGGAATAAATTGTTAACGGAGGGTGCCAGCCAGTACCTAGATGAGTTGCTATCCCCTTTTGTAAGTCATTACCATATTTCATTCGAAATACAAAGGATATGGTTCAGAGGTTAAAAGATCTTAATGTTCCTGACACCACCAAGCTCATGAGTCTAGACATAGTGGCCTTATACAGCAATATAGACGATGACTTTGGCATATTTTGGCAGTGTCACATTTTCTTTCCACCAAGGGTAGACAATTTTCCGAGCATAATATTTTTCTGTATACATACTACGTTTTGTTCTTACCCACAATTATTTTACCTTTCAGCGGTACCTTCTTTCACCAGATAAGGGGTACCGCTATGGGTACTTCTTGTGCACCTATTTTTGCTAATTTGTTTTTAGGGTGGTGGGAAGACTTACACATTTTCTGCGAGGTTGTATCTTTTTATACCAGTCACATATTATTCTGGGGTAGATACATAGATGATGTGTTGATTTTTTGGGACAGGGAAACAATTATTTCTTGATTTTATGTCTATCCTCAGCAATAATAAGATTGGTATAAATTTCACCATGGAAATCGGATTTAAGGAAATTAACTTTCTGGATGTGACTATATCAATTGATATGAATGGTGATATCCATACCAATATATACCGGAAACTGATGTCCACAAATAATTTTTTGCATTGGGAAAGCTGGCACCCTCCGTATTTAAAGGCCGTTTGGGCAGTATCTTTGAGCAAGGCGTAACTGTTTTAATGATTCCTTCTTTGGTAAGGAGAGCCAAAATCTCTTTCAGAGATTTACGGCAAGAGGTTACCCAAGGAAGATTTTACATAGGACTTTTAAAGGTAACCAATAGAGATACACTCTTAAATGGGGCTCCCCGGAGGGAGGAAGACAGTACAAGTAGATTTATAGGTACATTTGATGCTAAAGCGTCTATTGCCGTCGGGGTGTTCCACAAGTATTGGCCTATTTTAAGAGCTGACCCGGATCTGAGAGATGTTATTGGTAGTGGCTTAGGAGCTACTTTTAATAATGCTTGCCTGTGGTTGTGGAGTGTGAATGAGTAGATATAGGTAGCAACCGCACCATATTCCATACTCCTGAATACTGTTACCAGATAGGATTAAGATCGCTAGTTATTGACAGGCTGTGGGTTTTTAGAGAAGTTTATGGTCATCACTGACAAGTGGATGTTTTAAGTATGATACCCCTTTATTAATCTTAGCATTAAAAGTTATGTTTTAGAGTCTTTAACTAGGGTTTTTTTGCCTTTGGCACTTTGTGATTTATCCCCCGCCTTGCACATTTTAAATTAAGTATACAGTGGGTACAGAAAGTCTTCAGACCCCTTTAAATTTTTCACTCTTTGTTTCATTGCAGCCGTTTGGTAAATTCAAAAAAGTTCATTTTTGTTCTCATTAATGTACACTCTGCACTCCATCTTGTCTGAAAAAAAAATAGAAATGTAGACATTTTTGCAAATAATATAAAAAACGAAAAACTAAAATATCACATTGTCATAAGTATTCAGACCCTTTGCTCAGTATTAAGTAGAAGCACCCTTTTGAGCTAGTACAGCCATGAGTCTTCTTGGGAATGATGTAACAAGTTTTTCACACCTGGATTTGGGGATCCTCTGCCATTCTTCCTTGCAGATCCTCTCCAGTTCCATCAGGTTGGATGGTGAATGTTGGTGGACAGCCATTTTCAGGTCTCTCCAGAGATGCTCAATTGGGTTTAGGTCAGGGCTCTGGCTGGACCAGTCAAGAATGGTCACAGAGTTGTTCTGAAGCCACTGCTATTTTTGCTCTGTACTTAGGGTCATTGTCTTGTTAGAAGGTGAAAAATCATTACCGAACCCAACAGGATATGAAACATGGCTTACATACAGTAAACCATTGCAGAAGTTAGATTTTTATATGTCCTTCACTAATTATGTTAGTAGTGTGCATGTGTGTGTATAAAATTTGGAAGCTGTAGGTGTTAAATTAAAGAAATCACAGAAAAAACTGGCGTGGGTTCCCGCGTAATTTTCTCCGCCAGAGAGGGAAAACCAGTGACTAAGGGCAGATATTAATAGCCTAGAAAAGGACCATGGTTATTGCCACCCCCCTCCCTTGCTAAAAAAAATCTGCTCCCAGCCTCCCCAGAAAAGGCTATTCGGGCACTTAGCCTCTCTCTTCCCATTGCCCAGAAGTGGTGGCATATGGGGTAATAAGGGGTTAATGTCACCTTACTATTGTAAGGTGACATTAAGCCTGGTTAATAATGGAGAGGAGTCAATAAGACACCTATCCATTATTAATCAAATCGTATGAAAGGGTTAAAAATACACACACATTAAGAATAAAGTCTTTTAATGGAATAATTAAACACACAGGTTTAACATCTTTATTACACTCTCAATCCAAGCGAAGCCCTCGTTCTTCTGTAAAAAAAATCCAAAATAAAAAAGCAACAATATCGCATATCTGTCCTCTGTACAGTTAAGTCCCAAGCTGCAATCCATCTCAAGGGGTTAAATAGTTTACAACCTGGTGTGGTGCTAATGCTACCGGCAGGCCTGTAAACCAGGGAGGAATGAATGAAAAGCTGCCTGTGCAGCCTCCCCGCCTGACCGGACATGAACTCATTAGTGTGGGAATGTTTCTGAACATTTTCCCATGCTGTCAAGTTCACCTCAGGTCAGGCGAGGCCGACTACCGCTGATGCCACTGAGGATGCGCAGACTGAACGCCTGACCTGAGGTGAACTTGACAGCGTGGGAAAATGTTTAGAAACTTTTCCACGCTAATGAGTTAATGTCTGGGGAGTAGAGTTGAGCGACCTTGACCTTTTTAGAGTTGAGCCAGGTTTCGCGAAACCCGACTATCTCAAAAGTCGAGTCGAGTGGAATCGGCCGATTATCGCGAAAAGTCGGGGATCGACCGAAACACGAAACCCAACGCAAGTCAATGGGGGAGCATAGTCAGCAGTGAGTAGAGGCCAGGAAAACATGTACAGAGCCCATTGTATTGGAAAAAACATCCATTCTTGCTACTGAAGCTTGTCAATCGTAATTTAGCTTATAATAATTGTAAGGCATTTGAAATTGGGGGTCATTTGGCTAAAGTTGTGGGGGGTAGGGCTGGTTCAAGCAATTAGTGGGCCAAGGACATCTGTACCACGTCACGGCAGTGGAGCAGGGAGAGGTAAGTATTTCAACTTTGCAAGTGCTGTGATCCTGAGCAAGCAGGGGGGGCCCACTCGTTGGCATTGACACTGGCACAGGGCCCCTCAAAGTACAGCGGTGTGTTTGCACAGCGGGGGCGCCTCCCACCGGCAGCAATACTTTTGCTTACTATGAGAGGCCCTGTGCCAGTGACGTCGCCAACGAGTATTCCTCCCCCCCCGATGAAGGAACCTGCACCTTCATCTGCACCTTCCTCTTTGTCCCCGTGTAATGTGGTATGGTATGCGGGAAGGGGGACCAGACTTTCAGCAGGGTCACAATCTTGCAGTGTAGCGTGCACGGGGAATGTTGCGTTATGGGTCAATGTACCAGCAGACTCATCTATCACTGGCTGGGCAATGGGCAGGATGAGGGGGAAACAGATATGGGCCCAAAGAATAAAGTGGGCTAAATGCAGTTCAAAATTGGTAACAGGACTAACCAGGGGGCATTGCTTTGTTCAGTGGAGGACAACTGGAATGAGAGGCTGACACAGAGAGCAGGCCCAAATCAGTAAGTATTCTAAATGCAGTTCAAAATTGGCAACAGTAGTAAACCGGCGGCACAGCTTTGTTCACAGTAGGAGAACAGCAAGGAGCAGCAGACACAGATAGAAGGCCCCAACCCAAGTAGTAGGCCTAATGCAGTGTTGTTTTCAACAACTACTAAACGAGAGTCAGAAGATCGAAGCAATGGAGAGGAAACCTGGGGAACACCTTGGAGTGGAACACACCGTCTCTACACCCCATACCCAATTTGTAGGCCTAATGCAGTGTAGTTTTCAACAACTACTAAACGAGAGTCGGAAGATCGAAGCAATGGAGAGGAAATCTGGGGAACACCTTGGAGTGGAACACACCGTCTCTACACCCCATACCCAATTTGTAGGCCTAATGCAGTGTAGTTTTCAACAACTACTAAACGAGAGTCGGAAGATCGAAGCAATGGAGAGGAAACCTGGGGAACACCTTGGAGTGGAACACACCGTCTCTACACCCCATACCCAATTTGTAGGCCTAATGCAGTGTAGTTTTCAACAACTACTAAACGAGAGTCGGAAGATCGAAGCAATGTAGACGAAACCTGGGGAACACCTTGGAGTGGAACACACCGTCTCTACACCCCATACCCAATTTGTAGGCCTAATGCAGTGTAGTTTTCAACAACTACTAAACGAGAGTCGGAAGATCGAAGCAATGGAGAGGAAACCTGGGGAACACCTTGGAGTGGAACACACCGTCTCTACACCCCATACCCAATTTGTAGGCCTAATGCAGTGTAGTTTTCAACAACTACTAAACGAGAGTCGGAAGATCGAAGCAATGGAGAGGAAACCTGGGGAACACCTTGGAGTGGAACACACCGTCTCTACACCCCATACCCAATTTGTAGGCCTAATGCAGTGTAGTTTTCAACAACTACTAAACGAGAGTCGGAAGATCGAAGCAATGGAGAGGAAACCTGGGGAACACCTTGGAGTGGAACACACCGTCTCTACACCCCATACCCAATTTGTAGGCCTAATGCAGTGTAGTTTTCAACAACTACTAAACGAGAGTCGGAAGATCGAAGCAATGGAGAGGAAACCTGGGGAACACCTTGGAGTGGAACACACCGTCTCTACACCCCATACCCAATTTGTAGGCCTAATGCAGTGTAGTTTTCAACAACTACTAAACGAGAGTCGGAAGATCGAAGCAATGTAGACGAAACCTGGGGAATACCTTGGAGTGGAACACATCGTCTCTACACCCCATACCCAATTTGTAGGCCTAATGCAGTGTAGTTTTCAACAACTACTAAACGAGAGTCAGAAGATCGAAGCAATGGAGAGGAAACCTGGGGAACACCTTGGAGTGGAACACACTGTCTCTACACCCCATACCCAATTTGTAGGCCTAATGCAGTGTAGTTTTCAACAACTACTAAACGAGAGTCGGAAGATCGAAGCAATGTAGACGAAACCTGGGGAACACCTTGGAGTGGAACACACCGTCTTTACACCCCATACCCAATTTGTAGGCCTAATGCAGTGTAGTTTTCAACAACTACTAAACGAGAGTCAGAAGATCGAAACAATGGCAAGGAAACATGGGGAACACCTTGGAGCGGCAGACACCGTTAGTAGGCCCTACCGAAGTAGTAGCCCCAATGCAGTTTTCAAATTCCTAGAGGCTGAAAACAAGACTATTGACGCTCAGCTTTTTTCAAAGGAGGACAGCTGTATTGAGTAGCGAAACAGGTTGTAGGCCTTAAACCAAAAATGTGGCTCAATGCAGTTTAAATAAGGTTACAGGGGTACACAGGCAGCATTGGTCTGGTCAGTGGAGGACAATTTCAATTATGGACCGCAGACAGACTTTGTACGCCTACTATTAAAAAAAAGGATGCTCTATGCAATTAAAAATAGGTTCCAGGGGTCCACGGGCAGCAGTGGTGTGGTCAGTGGAGGAGTATTGGAAGGAGGGACCGCAGACAGGCGTAGTAGGCCTAACATAAAAAAATTAGGCTGTAGGCACTTTAAAATTGGTTCCAAGGGTACATGGGCAGCAGTGGTGTGGTCAGCGGAGGACAATTTGAATTGGGGACTACAGACAGACTTTGTAGGCTGTCCCCTGTGGACCATGCATCCAACACATTAACCCAGTGGGCCGTAATGGACACGTAACTTTTTGTGGACATGCCTACTGGTACATGCGTCTCTTGTCAGGTGCACCTTTCTACTGTTTGATTGCCTGAGTGCTATGACAATGCAGACTTTTTCATGCCGGTGGAGGGCTGGGATGGCTTTTCTCGCAAAAGAAGTGTCGACTGGGTAGCTTGAACCGTGGTACAGCGTAGTTCATCTGGGCTTTATAAATATAAAACAAAGAAAAAAAGTAGGCTCCATGCACTTTCAGCTGGGTTCCAGGGGTACACAGGCAGCATTGGTCTGGTCAGTGGAGAACTATTGGAAGGAGGGACCGCAGACAGGCTTAGAAGGCCTAACATAATAAAATTGGGCTGTAGGCACTTTATAATTGGTTCCAGGGGTACACGGGCAGCAGTGGTCTGGTCAGTGGAGGCCTAGTGGAAGGAGGGACCGCAGACAGGCGTAGTAGGCCTAACATAATAAAATATGGCTGTAGGCACTTTAAAATTGGTTCCAGGGGTACACGGGCAGCAGTGGTCTGGTCAGTGGAGGACTAGTGGAAGGAGGGCCTGCAGACAGGCTTCGAAGGCCTAACATAATAAAATTGGGCTGTAGGCACTTTAAAATTGGTTCCAGGGGTACACGGGCAGCAGTAGACAGGTCACTGGAGGACTAGTGGAAGGAGGGACCGTAGACAGGCTTCGAAGGCCTAACATAATAAAATTGGGCTGTAGGCACTTTAAAATTGGTTCCAGGGGTACACGGGCAGCAGTAGACAGGTCACTGGAGGACTAGTGGAAGGAGGGCCCGCAGACAGGCTTCGAAGGCCTAACATAATAAAATTGGGCTGTAGGCACTTTAAAATTGGTTCCAGGGGTACACGGGCAGCAGTAGACAGGTCACTGGAGGACTAGTGGAAGGAGGGACCGCAGACAGGCTTCGAAGGCCTAACATAATAAAATTGGGCTGTAGGCACTTTAAAATTGGTTCCAAGGGTACACGGGCAGCAGTAGACAGGTCACTGGAGGACTAGTGGAAGGAGGGCCCGCAGACAGGCTTCGAAGGCCTAACATAATAAAATTGGGCTGTAGGCACTTTAAAATTGGTTCCAGGGGTACACGGGCAGCAGTAGACAGGTCACTGGAGGACTAGTGGAAGGGGGGACCGCAGACAGGCTTTGAAGGCCTAACATAATAAAATTGGGCTGTAGGCACTTTAAAATTGGTTCCAGGGGTACACGGGCAGCAGTAGACAGGTCACTGGAGGACTAGTGGAAGGAGGGACCGCAGACAGGCTTCGAAGGCGTAATATAATAAAATTGGGCTGTAGGCACTTTAAAATTGGTTCCAGGGGTACACGGGCAGCAGTAGACAGGTCACTGGAGGCCTAGTGGAAGGAGGGACTGCAGACAGGCTTCGAAGGCCTAACAATAAAATTGGGCTGTAGGCACTTTAAAATTGGTTCCAGGGGTACACGGGCAGCAGTAGACAGGTCACTGGAGGACTAGTGGAAGGAGGGACCGCAGACAGGCTTCGAAGGCCTAACATAATAAAATTGGGCTGTAGGCACTTTAAAATTGGTTCCAGGGGTACACGGGCAGCAGTAGACAGGTCACTGGAGGACTAGTGGAAGGAGGGACCGCAGACAGGCGTAGTAGGCCTAACATAATAAAAATTGGCTGTAGGCACTTTAAAATTGGTTCCAGGGGTACACGGGCAGCAGTAGACAGGTCACTGGAGGACTAGTGGAAGGAGGGACCGCAGACAGGCTTCGAAGGCCTAACATAATAAAATTGGGCTGTAGACACTTTAAAATTGGTTCCAGGGGTACACGGGCAGCAGTAGACAGGTCACTGGAGGACTAGTGGAAGGAGGGACCGCAGACAGGCGTAGTAGGCCTAACATAATAAAAATTGGCTGTAGGCACTTTAAAATTGGTTCCAGGGGTACACGGGCAGCAGTAGACAGGTCACTGGAGGACTAGTGGAAGGAGGGACCGCAGACAGGCTTCGAAGGCCTAACATAATAAAATTGGGCTGTAGACACTTTAAAGTTGGTTCCAGGGGTACACGGGCAGCAGTAGACAGGTCACTGAAGGACTAGTGGAAGGAGGGACCGCAGACAGGCTTCGAAGGCCTAACATAATAAAATTGGGCTGTAGGCACTTTAAAATTGGTTTCAGGGGTACACGGGCAGCAGTAGACAGGTCACTGGAGGACTAGTGGAAGGAGGGACCGCAGACAGGCTTCGAAGGCCTAACATAATAAAATTGCGCTGTAGGCACTTTAAAATTGGTTCCAGGGGTACATGGGCAGCAGTAGACAGGTCACTGGAGGACTAGTGGAAGGAGGGACCGCAGACAGGCATAGTAGGCCTAACATAATAAAATTGGGCTGTAGGCACTTTAAAATTGGTTCCAGGGGTACACGGGCAGCAGTAGACAGGTCACTGGAGGCCTAGTGGAAGGAGGGACCGCAGACAGGCTTCGAAGGCCTAACATAATAAAATTGGGCTGTAGGCACTTTAAAATTGGTTCCAGGGGTACACGGGCAGCAGTAGACAGGTCACTGGAGGACTAGTGGAAGGAGGGACCGCAGACAGGCGTAGTAGGCCTAACATAATAAAATTTGGCTGTAGACACTTGGAATTCTCTTGTAGGGGTACACAGGCAGCATTGGTGTTGTCAGCGGAGGCCGATTGTAATGAGTGTCTGCCAGTTAGTAGTCCCAAACAATAAATACATGTTAATGTCTCGCATTACAACAAAACGAAAACACAAAAGGGTGCAATCATTAGGTACAGGGGTGGGCTCCTCTGCATAGTTTCAGACCTAGTAATTTGGCGCAAAGTATTTACTGGTGTAAATATAGGACACTGCCCCTGACTATGTTAAGTACCATCATACATGTCAACACAATGGTATTGTCAGTGGCAGGAATTTAAGGATGTCTGCGCATAGACTAAACATTGGTGGAACTGTGAGAGATAATTGTGCAAGTGGTAGAGCAATGTTTGAGCTGGGGGTGGGGGAACTCTCTTGTGGCCGGCGATACAGGCCCAGGGCCCCTCATGTTACAACAGTGTGTCTGACGTTGGGTGCGCACCACCACCGCCAGAGACACTTTATTGTACTATGAGGGACCCAGTGGCAGTGCCGTTGACCAAAAGCGGGCACACCCACCTCTTCAGACAAACAGCACTCTCACGGGTGCTTGCGCCAAGTGGCGATACCATGACCCCGTGTGGGGAGTTTGGCCATTTAGGGAGGTGTAAACATGTCGTATGCTGGACAATCAGCTGCTGCAAATTACGAGATTGGTAAAGTCATTCAGAGTAGTCCACAGGCAAGACCTTTTCATAGGAAAGCTAGGTGTCGGCCGGGCAAGGTGGGGCAAAAGAATTCGAAATCCAGTTGTGGTTCATTTTAATGAAGGTTAGATCATCAACATTTTGGGTAGCCAGACGAGTCCTTTTTTCGGTTAATATTGAACCTGCAGCACTGAATACTCTTTCTGATAGGACACTAGCTGCCGGGCAAGCAAGCTCCTGCAATGCATATTCTGCCAATTCTGGCCAGGTGTCTAATTTGGATGCCCAGTAATCAAATGGGAATGACGGTTGAGGTAGAACATCGATAAGGGATGAAAAATAATTAGTAACCATACTGGACAAATGTTGTCTCCTGTCACTTTGAATTGATGCAGCGGTACCTGTCCTGTCTGCGCTCATAGCAAAATCACAACCTGGTCAGAAAACCCCTCTGACCAACGCCACTTCTGATTTCTGCACCTCTAACACTTCTGGTCTGCTGCCCCCTGCAGCTCGTGTGAGAACAATCACGGGCGCTGTGTGCTGGGAATGCCTGAAGCAAACGGTCAACAAGAGTTGATTGTTTGGTTGCCAATATTAGTTCCAAGTTGTCATGTGGCATAATATTTTGCAATTTGCCTTTATAGCGAGGATCAAGGAGGCAGGCCAACCAGTAATCGTCATCGTTCATCATTTTAGTAATGCGTGTGTCCCTTTTGAGGATACGTAAGGCATAATCCGCCATGTGTGCCAAAGTTCCAGTTGTCAAATCTGCGGTTGTGCTTGGTTGAGGGGCAGTTTCAGGCAAATCTATGTCACTTGTGTCCCTCAAAAAACCAGAACCCGGCCTTGCCACGCCACCAATTTCCAGTGGCCCCGGGAAAGCTTCCTCATTAAAAATATACTCATCCCCATCATCCTCCTCGTCCTCCACCTCCTCTTCACCCGCAACCTCGTCCTGTACACTGCCCTGACCAGACAATGGCTGACTGTCATCAAGGCTTTCCTCTTCCTCTGCTGCAGACGCCTGATCCTTTATGTGCGTCAAACTTTGCATCAGCAGACGCATTAGGGGGATGCTCATGCTTATTATGGCGTTGTCTGCACTAACCAGCCGTGTGCATTCCTCAAAACACTGAAGGACTTGACACATGTCTTGTATCTTCGACCACTGCACACCTGACAACTCCATGTCTGCCATCCTACTGCCTGCCCGTGTATGTGTATCCTCCCACAAAAACATAACAGCCCGCCTCTGTTCGCACAGTCTCTGAAGCAAGTGCAGTTTTGAGTTCCACCTTGTTGCAACATCTATGATTAGGCGATGCTGGGGAAGGTTCAAAGACCGCTGATAGGTCTGCATACGGCTGGAGTGTACGGGCGAACGGCGGATATGTGAGCAAAGTCCGCGCACTTTGAGGAGCAGGTCGGATAACCCCGGATAAGTTTTCAGGAAGCACTGCACCACCAGGTTTAAGGTGTGAGCCAGGCAAGGAATGTGTTTCAGTTGGGAAAGGGAGATGGCAGCCATGAAATTCCTTCCGTTATCACTCACTACCTTGCCTGCCTCAAGATCTACTGTGCCCAGCCACGACTGCGTTTCTTTCTGCAAAAACTCGGTCAGAACTTCCGCGGTGTGTCTGTTGTCGCCCAAACACTTCATAGCCAATACAGCCTGCTGACGCTTGCCAGTAGCTGCCCCATAATGGGACAACTGGTGTGCAACAGTGGCAGCTGCGGATGGAGTGGTTGGGCGACTGCGGTCTGTGGACGAGCTCTCGCTTCTGCAGGAGGACGAGGAGGAGGAGGAGGAGGGGGTGCGAACGCCTACAGCCAACTGTTTCCTAGACCGTGGGCTAGGCAGAACTGTCCCGAAATTGATGTCCCCTGTGGACCCTGCATCCACCACATTCACCCAGTGTGCCGTGATGGACACGTAACGTCCCTGGCCATGCCTACTGGTCCATGCATCTGTTGTCAGGTGCACCTTTGTACTCACAGATTGCCTGAGTGCATGGACGATGCGCTCTTTAACATGCTGGTGGAGGGCTGGGATGGCTTTTCTCGAAAAGAAGTGTCGACTGGGTAGCTCGTAGCGTGGTTCAGCGTAGTCCATCAGGGCTTTGAAAGCTTCGCTTTCAACTAACCGGTAGGGCATCATCTCTAACGAGATTAGTCTAGCTATGTGGGCGTTCAAACCCTGTGTACGCGGATGCGAGGATAAGTACTTCCTTTTTCTAACCAGAGTCTCATGTAGGGTGAGCTGGACTGGAGAGCTGGAGATCGTGGAACTAGCGGGTGTGCCGGTGGACATGGCAGACTGAGAGACGGTTGGAGACGGTATTGTTTCTGCCGGTGCCCTAGATGCAGTGTTTCCTACTACGAAACTGGTGATTCCCTGACCCTGACTGCTTTGGCCTGGCAAAGAAACCTGCACAGATACTGCAGGTGGTGCGGAAAATGGTGGCCTTACAGTGACGGAAGGGATGTAGCGTTGCTGACTAGCTTCATTGGCCGAGGGTGCTACAACCTTAAGGGACGTTTGGTAGTTAGTCCAGGCTTGCAAATGCATGGTGGTTAAATGTCTATGCATGCAACTTGTATTGAGACTTTTCAGATTCTGACCTCTGCTTAAGGTAGTTGAATATTTTTGACAGATGACTTTGCGCTGATCAATTGGATGTTGTTTAAAAAAATGCCAGACTGCACTCTTTCTAGCCTCGGATCCCTTTTCAGGCATTGCAGACTGAGCTTTAACCGGATGGCCACGCTGTCCTCCAACAGGTTTTGGCTTTGCCACGCGTTTTGTCCCATCTACGGGCCTGGCAGATGGAACCTGTTGCGATGTTGATGCCTGCTGTGGCCCCTCCTCCTCCGCTTCAGAACTACTGCCGCCTGCACCCTGTTCCCCCAATGGCTGCCAATCGGGGTCAACAACTGGGTCATCTATAACCTCCTCTTCTAGCTCGTGTGCAACTTCGTCTGTGTCACCGTGTAAGTCGGTGGTATAGCGTTCGTGACGGGGCAACATAGTCTCATCAGGGTCTGATTCTGGATCAGTACCCTGCGAGGGCAATGTTGTGGTCTGAGTCAAAGGACCAGCATAGTAGTCTGGCTGTGGCTGTACATCAGTGCACTCCATGTCAGATTCAACTTGTAATGGGCATGGCCTGTTAACTGTTTCACTTTCTAAGCCAGGGACGGTATGTGTAAAGAGCTCCATGGAGTAACCCGTTGTGTCGCCTGCTGCATCCTTCTCTGTTGTTGTTTTTGCTGAAGAGGAGAAGGAAGCGACTTGTCCCTGACCGTGAACATCCACTAACGACGCGCTGCTTTTACATTTACCAGTTTCAAAAGAGGAGGCAAAAGAGCTAGAGGCTGAGTCAGCAAGGTAAGCCAAAACTTGCTCTTGCTGCTCTGGCTTTAAAAGCGGTTTTCCTACTCCCAGAAAAGGGAGCGTTCGAGGCCTTGTGTAGCCAGACGACGAACCTGGCTCCACAGCTCCAGACTTAGGTGCAATATTTTTTTTCCCACGACCACCTGATGCTCCACTACCACTACCATCATTACCAGCTGACAATGAACGCCCACGGCCACGACCTCTTCCACCAGACTTCCTCATTGTTTTAAAAATGTAACCAAAGTAACGGTATTTGTTGCTGTCAAACAACTTACACGGTGAGCTATAACTTCAGTATGATTTAGATATCCCTTTACAGGTGGGTGAGACCGCAAGGAAAATCAGGCACAATGTTACACACTCTGTTTTCGGTGGCACCAAATGAGAGAGATGCCACACACGCAGGACTGTCACTCAAGCACACATGTCAATATTAATCTCCCACTGTTTTTTTTATTTTTTCAGGGAGAATTTAGAAACCAAATAAAAAAAAATAGGCTTTCTATGGCCCACTATTTGAGAGAGAGAGATGGCACACCCAGGAGTCAGGACTGGCACACAAGCAGAAAGGCCAATATTAATCTCCCACTGTATTTTTTTATTTTTTCAGGGAGAATTTAGAAACCAAATAAAAAAATTGATTTTTTCAGGGAGAATTTAGAAACCAAATTAAAAAAAAAGTAGGCTTTCTATGGCCCACTATTTGAGAGAGAGAGATGGCACACCCAGGAGTCAGGACTGGCACACAAGCAGAAAGGCCAATATTAATCTCCCACTGTTTTTTTTAATTTTTTCAGGGAGAATTTAGAAACCAACTAAAAAAAAAATAGGCTTTCTATGGCCCACTATTTGAGAGAGAGAGATGGCACAGCCAGGAGTCAGGACTGGCACACAAGCAGAAAGGCCAATATTAATCTCCCACTGTTTTTTTTTTATTTTTTCTGGGAGAATTTAGAAACCAAATAAAAAAATAGGCTTTCTATGGCCCACTATTTGAGAAAGAGAGAGATGGCACACCCAGGAGTCAGGACTGGCACACAAGCAGAAAGGCCAATATTAATCTCCCACTGTTTTTTTTTTTATTTTTTCAAGGAGAATTTAGAAACCAAATAAAAATAAATAAATAAATAGGCTTTCTATGGCCCACTATTTGAGAGAGAGAGATGGCACACCCAGGAGTCAGGACTGGCACACAAGCAGAAAGGCCAATATTAATCTCCCACTGTTTTTTTTTTTATTTTTTCTGGGAGAATTTAGAAACCAAATAAAAAAAAAAATAGGCTTTCTATGGCCCACTATTTGAGAGAGAGAGATGGCACACCCAGGAGTCAGGAATGGCACACAAGCAGAAAGGCCAATATTAATCTGCCACGGTTTTTTGTTATTTTTTCAGGGAGAATTTAGAAACCAATTTAAAAAAAAATAAAAATAAATAGGCTTTCTATGGCCCACTATTTGAGAGAGAGATGACACACCCAGGACTGGCACACAAGCCCAAAGGCCAATATTAATCTCCCACTGTTTTTTTTTTTCAGGGAGAATTTATAAACCCCCCCCCCCAAAAAAAAACAAAACAGAAAAATAAAAAGGCTTTCTATGGCCCACTATGTGAGAGAGATGGCACACACAGGGATGGCACTCTAGCAGAAATGCCAATCTTAATCTCCCACAACTTATTTTTTTAGGGAGAATTAAAAAAAAAAAAAAAAAAACGGACTGTCCTACAATTACTATCTCCCTGCAGTAATCTCAGCCAGGTATGGCAGGCAGCAATAAGGAGTGGACTGATGCACAAATTAAATAAAAAGTGTGGACAAACAAAAAAGATAGCTGTGCAGAAAGGAAGGAACAACAGGATTTGTGCTTTGAAAAAAACAGTTGGTTTGCACAGTGGCGTACACACAGCAATGCAGCTATCAGGGAGCCTTCTAGGGCAGCCCAATGAGCTACAGCGCTGAGGAAAAAAAAAAGTAGCTTCCACTGTCCCTGCAAACAAAAGGTGGTGTTGGACAGTGGAAATTGCTACAGCACAAGCGGTTTGGCGGTTAATGGACCCTGCCTAACGCTATCCCTGCTTCTGACGAAGTGGCAGCAACCTCTCCCTAGGCTCAGATCAGCAGCAGTAAGATGGCGGTCGGCGGGAACGCCTCTTTATAGCCCCTGTGACGCCGCAGACAGCAAGCCAATCACTGCAATGCCCTTCTCTAAGATGGTGGGGACCAGGACCTATGTCATCACACTGCCCACACTCTGCGTCCACCTTCATTGGCTGAGAAATGGCGCTTTTCGCGTCATTGAAACGCGACTTTGGCGTGAAAGTCGCGTACCGCATGGCTGACCCCACACAGGAGTCGGGTCGGGTTTCATGAAACCCGACTTTGCCAAAAGTCGGCGACTTTTGAAAATGAACGATCCGTTTCGCTCAACCCTACTGGGGAGGCTACGCAGGCAGCTTTTCATTCATTCCTCCGTGGTTTTTCTCGTACCCATAGACTTTCATTGGCGAGTCTCGGCCGTAATATGGTGCAAATCGCAGCATGCTGCGGTTTCTCTCGCACGTTTAATACTGCTGAGAAAACAACTGATGATAGGAGCTGCCCCATATATTAACATTGGTCCAAGTGCTATGCAATTTTTTATCGCATTATACTCGTCTGTATTACGCTCTCGTGTGACTCCAGCCTTAGTGAGATGCAGTTCTCTCACATTATTATTATTATTTATTTATATAGCACCATTGATTCCATGGTGCTGTACATGAGAAGGGGTTACATACAAATTACAGATATCACTTCTAGTACGCAAACTAACAATTACAGACTGATACAGAGGGGCGTGGACCCTGCCCTTGGGGGCTTACATTCTACAGGATGGTGGGGAAGGAGACAATAGGTTGAGGGATGCTGGAGCTCCGGTGTTGGTGAGGCGGTAGCTTTAGTAGTGGTGAGGAGGCAGCGGGGTCAGTGCAGGTTGTAGGCTTTCCTTAGGTGGGTTTTTAGGTCCGGTCTGAAGGATCCGAATGTGGTTGATAGTCAGACGTGTTGGGGCAAAGAATTCTAGAGGATGGGGGATATTCGGGATATTCGGGAGAAGTCTTGGAGGTGGTTGGGCGAGAAGCGAATAAGTGTGGAGGAAAGAAGGAGGTCTTGGGAGATTACGTGAGCAAAGATATTGGGAGATTAGTTCAGAGATATATGGAGGAGACATGTTATGGATGGCTTTGTAGGTCAGTATTAGTAATTTGAACTGGATACGCTGAGGAAATGGAGCCAGTGAAGAGATTTGCAGTGGGGGGAAGCGGAGGAGTAGCGAGGAGAGAGATTAATTAGTCGGGCAGCTGAGTTAAGGATAGACCGGAGAGGTGCAAGGGTGTTAGCTTGGAGGCCACAGAAAAGGATGTTGCAGTAGTCAAGGCAGGGGAGATGATGAGAGCATGCACAAGCATTTTAGTAGATTGACGGTTGAGGAAAGGACGGATTCTGGAGATATTTTTGAGCTGGAGGCAACAGGAGGTGGAAAGAGCTTGGATGTGCGGTTTGAAGCACAGGGCAGAGTCAAGGGTTACTCCGAGGCAGCGGACTTCCAGTACAGGGGAAAGCATGATGTCGTTAATTGCGATAGATAGGTCAGGTAAGGAAGATCTATGAGATGGAGGAAAGATGATGAGTTTAGATTTGTTCACATTGAGTTTGAGGAAGCGAGAGGAGAAGAAGGAGGATATGGCTGATAGACACTCCGGGATTCTGAACAGCAGAGAGGTGACGTCTGGGCCAGAAAGGTAGATCTGAGTGTCATCAGCATAAAGGTGGTACTGGAATCCATGGGAGTTTATGAGTTGTCCCAGGTCAAGTGTATAGATTGAGAAGAGTAGGGGTCCTAGAACAGAGCCTTGGGGACTCCAACAGAGAAGAGAGGCTGGGATGAGGAGGTAGTGTGGGAGTAGGAGGGAGACGCTGAATGTGCGGTTGGAAAGGTATGAGGAGATCCAGGATAGGGTGAGGTCTTTGATAACAAAGGAGGAGAGGATCTGTAGTAGGAGGCAGTGGTCAACTTTGTCGAAAGCAGAGGACAGGTCTAGAAGGAGGAGTACAGAGTATTGTCCATTAGCTTTGGCTGTAAGTAGGTTGTTAGTAATTTTGGTCAGGGCTGTCTCAGTTGAGTGATGGGGGCTCAAACCAGATTGTAGATTGTCAAAGAGCAAGTTAGATGAGAGGTGGGAGGAAAGTTCAGCATGGACATGCTGCTCCAGGAGTTTGGAAGCGAATGGGATCAGCGATAGCTGGACATACAGTTATATGAAAAAGTTTGGGCACCCCTATTAATCTTAAGCTTAATGTTTTATAAAAATTGTTTTTTTTTTTGCAACAGCTATTTCAGTTTCACATATCTAATAACTGTTGGACACAGTAATGTTTCTGCCTTGAAATGAGGTTTATTGTACTAACAGAAAATGTGCAATCTGCGTTCAAACAAAATTTGACAGGTGCATAAGTATGGGCACCCCACCAGAAAAGTGACATTAATATTTAGTAGATCCTCCTTTTGCAAAAATAACAGCCTCTAGTCGCTTCCTGTAGCTTTTAATGAGTTCCTGGATCCTGGATGAAGGTATTTTTGACCATTCCTCTTTACAAAACAATTCCAGTTCAGTTAAGTTTGATGACCGCCGCTCCGCTTCCCCTCCCCACTGAGCACTGGCGCTGCAACAGGGCCCCACCATCTATCCAGTACTGCTGTTAACTCATCCTTTCTTTTTGAACTCTGCATATCCTTTGCAAACTGAACCATTTATTCCCCTGTTTAACCCATTGCCTCCCTGCGTGGAGTATTCCCCTGTTGTTAAACTTGGTAACCCTTGCTCTGCCTCCGATTCGTTACTGCATCCCACTACCTGCTCACATTTGGCGTAGTCGGCAGGATGCAGTCCAACAGCGCGGAGCGGGCAGACCAAATGGTTAGGGGAGCAACTGTTAAGTGAGATGGTATAGGCATAGGACCCCCTGACATAGTGCTGCGAGACCAGCTAGTGACAGGCTGTAGAGATGCGCTGGTTAAGCAAGCCTTGCATGAGCGCCTGCGAGCTAACCCGTGCATGACTTTTTCAGAGATGGGACAGAAGCGCGCAAAAGAGAGCAGGGGCAGGGGAAAATACGGATTACACACGGACCATGCGTGTGACTTGCGAGAAATACGCACCGGTGTTCTACAGAAAAGCCGGTAATTCAGTGCGGTGTACATTAAAATCACACTGATAGGTTAGAATAGATAAAATAAATGAAATCGGACAATAGGTGCAAGTATAATGAGGTCTGACATTGGGTCTTTTAAAAAATCCGGCCAGATGACATTGACAGGTATTGATAGGAAAGGATGTTTCACTTGCCTGTCATGTGTCAATTGCAGTCTGATGATCAAAGGCGCAAAATTCTCCCATCCAATCACTAATGAGGAATTCCATATCAAACATTATCTAACGTGTGACTCTGACCATGTAATTTACCTGTTGCAGTGTCCTTGTTCCTTATGGTATGTCGGTGAGACTACATGTGATTTCAAAACTAGAATTAATCAGCACCGACATACCATAAGGAAGAAGAGAATGGATTTGCCAGTCTCAAATCATTTCACCGAAAAATCCCATACGGAAAAACAATTACGCTTTTGTATTATTGATACTATACCAATGATGAAGAGAGGGGGAGATCGTGTTCGATTGCTAAAGAAAAAAGAACTTGAATGGATAACAAAAATGAATACTTTGAGGCCATATGGCCTCAATGTTGATTTCAAGCTGAGTTTGATCACATAATGATGTATAAATATTTTTATAACCTCATCAAATTAACAGTTTGGGATCATGTTATGTAACTAATTTGATTAATCTGTTTTCTCCCTTTTTTATGTTTCAGGCTTTGCATGCCATGGGACAGCCGCATTCACATCTTCATTATTTTCTGTTTCGCTACATTGAAGGGGGTTTTTTTTGTATTTTTTTAGTTTTTTTGAATTATGGCACTTCTCTCTATATAGGTATATATGTTACAAAGCATGTTTAAATAAATGCACCATCCTTGCATATCAATTGTTTAATGGCAAGGAATATTTTGTGCAAAAATGGGCTTTTTGGTCGTGATGTGCCACCTTTCTGGTTGGTGGGTGGGGGGGGATTTACTCTCCCTTCCATTTTCACCTTCCACGTTTGGGTGTGGGATGCCCCACTTGACTGATGGGGTTCCCCCACACCTTGTGACACGGACGGACTTATGTCCTGACCTCCTAATCTATATGCCATATTCCTTGGTAACTTGTTTTTTTACTAATGCTATATTTATGATGTGTGCTTATATTTATTATATTACATTACCTGCATCGTGCTACAATATATGGAGGTATCTTATGACAAGTGTTTTTTTGTATCTATGTGAGAAATGCGCTTATCCTGCGCTTTAAAACAGAGATATAATGACAAGCCACAGTATATGGTGGTATTTTATGACAAGTGATTTTTTATACACTGTGTGAGAAGTGCACTTATCCTGTGTCTTAAAATAGAAATATAAAGATAAGCCACAGTATATGACAAATGATTTTTTATGCACTATGTGGGAAATGCGCCTTAAAACAGTGCCATAATGACGTTTTAAATACTTTACAAACTATGGACATGCGCAGCAGTCAGAACCTTTCCCAATATGGCAATCTTTTTTTCTTCAGCATTGCATTGCGTGGGTGCATAAACATTTGGACTTATGGGAAGGTTGTTATGTTGTCACAGACATGCGCAATAGACTCCTGAGGACGCCGAGGATCTAGCATGTATTTTTAATGAAGATGTGAGTGTGTTTTTAGTTTTTCTTTGGCATGCAACAGCTGCGACTATTTAATCACATGATATTCGCAATATTAGTACTTTGTACACTATATCTATGTATATGAGGCATCGTGATAGCTCGCTAATCCTGCCCCCTGCACAGTAGCTCCGCCTTCCACCACATCACCACACATAATCCCGACTCCAACACATCACCACACATAATACCACCCCCCACCCCATCACCACACATAATCCCGCCCCCCACCACATCACCACACATAATCCTGCCCCCCACCCCATCACCACACAATCCCACCCCATTACCACCCACAATCCCACCCCCACCTCATCACCACCCATGATCCCGCCACCCCACCCCATCACCACCCACAATACCGCCCCCCACCCCATCACCACCCACAACCCTGCCCCCCACCCCATCACCACCAACAATCCCACCCCCCCACCCCATCACCACCCACAAAAATCACCACCCACAACACCACCCCCTCACCCCATCACCACCCACAATCCCGCCCCCCACCCCATCACCACCCACAATCCTGCCCCCCACCCCATCACCAGCCATAATCCCGCCCCCTCACCCCATCACCACCCATAATCCCACCCCCCATTCCATTACCACCCATAATCCCAACCCACCACATTACCACGCATAATTCCGCCCCCCACATTACCACACATAATCCCACCCCCCACATCACACTCGCTAATCCTGCCCCCTTTACAGTAGCTCCGCCCCACCACTGCACATAATCCTGCTCCCACCACACCACATAATCCCGCCCCCAACACATCACCACAAATAATTCCGCTCCCCCACCCCATCACCACACACAATCCCGCCAACCCCATCACCATGCATAATCGCGCCCCCACCACATCACCACACATAATCCCGCCCCAACACATCACCATGCATAATCCCGCCCCCCACATCACCACGCATAATCCCACCCCCCACCACATCACCACGCATAATCCCACCCCCACCACATCACCACGCATAATCCCACCCCCCACCACATTATCACCCAATCCTGCCCCTCCACCACATTACCACACATAATCCCACCCCCACTATATTACCACACATAATTCCCCCCACCCCATTACCACGCAATCCCACACCCCCACACATTACCACAGATAATCCCGCCCCCACCACATTACCACACATAATCCCCCCTCCCTATTACCACACAATCCCACCCCCACACATTGCCACAGATAATCCCACCCCCCACCACATTACCACACATAATTCCACCCCCACCACATCACCACATAATCCCGCCCCCCACCATATTACCACACACAAGCCCGCCCTCCACCCCATCACCACACATAATCCCGCCCTCCAACACATCACTACACATAATCCCGCCCCCAACACATCACACTTGCTAATCCCGCCCCCTGCACAGTAGCTCCACCCCCACCACATCACCACACATAATCCTGCCCTCTACCACATCACCACATAATCCCGCCCCCAACACATCACCACACATAATTCCGCCCCCCACCCCATCACCACACACAATCCTGCCCCCCCACCCCATCACCACACACAATCCTGCCCCCCACCCCATCACCACACATAATCCCGCCCCCCCACCACAGTACCACACAATCCCGCTCCCCACATTACCACACATAATCCCCCCACCACATTACCACACTTAATCCCACCCCCCACCACATTACCACACATAATCCCGCCCCCACCACATTACCACACATAATCCCGCCCCCCACCACATTACCACACATAATCCTGCCCCCCACCACATTACCACACATAATCCCGCCCCACATTACCACACATAATCCCGCCCCCCACCACATTACCACACATAATCCCCCCACATTACCACACATAATCCCGCCCCCCACCCCATTACCACACACAATCCCGCCCCCCACCACATTACCACACATAATCCCGCCCCCCACCACATTACCACACATAATCCCGCCCCACATAATCCCGCCGCCCACCATATCACCACACATAATCCCACCCCCCACCACATTACCACACATAATCCCCCCACCACATTACCACACATAATCCTGCCCCCCACCCCATTACCACACACAATCCCGCCCCCCCACCACATTACCACACACAATCCCGTCCCCAGACATTAAATTGTACCTGGTAGAAGGAAAGATCTTTGAAAATGACAAAAATGACTATACATTTAATTGTGTTTACAGAGAAATTTTTTTTACATAATTTATGTTTCGTTATGAAATTTGTTTAGATGCTGGAATGAATAAAAAACACACATCTTACTGAATCCAGTTTGTTTTTGATTTTACACTGAATAAAATGTATTATTAGTATTATTCAGATTTTTAATGATTATTACTGTTATTAACTTCATTTTAAGTTAATTTACCACCTGCGTAAGCGCTATTGAATGTTGTCATTATTTACTTTAGTTTAATCACCAGCAGCAGTGGCGTAACTACATAGTGAGGGGCCCTGATGCGAACTTTCAAATGGGTCCCCCCACGCCAAAATATTTCCCACCGAAATTCACATTTTCCCTATTCATTTCGCACACTATAGTTTTGTTGCAATGTTGTATAGTCTGACCTAATACTGCCCTGTAATCGCTGAAAAAATGATTTTATAACTAACATGTCCCTATAATAATTAGGGCGTTGTCTTCGGAAGCGCAGACTCTGGGCGTTCATGTCCTCCCTCGCTCTAATTCCAAGCGCACTCCCGGCGTTTGAAATCTGTGTGCTGTTTCTTCCTGGTATGACGCTGCAGTGCGTCATTTCCGGACCTGTGCAGTGTGGGAGTGTATTGGGTGTACTGGTTGGCTCCGGAGCATGCGCACTGCACATTCTGACACTGGCGAGTACACGCAATGCTCCCCCACAGTGCACATGCTGGGCTCTGCCCACAGCCATGTACCATTCTTCCTGACTCGGAAATTTACAGCCTGTACACACGCGGCTTCGCTCCCTGAACCCCGTACAAACACGGCTCTGCTCCGTACACCTTGTACACACGCGGCTCTGCTCCCTACACCTTGTACACACACGTCTTTCCTCCGTACACCTTGTATACACACGGCTACACATGCGGATCTACTCCGTACACCTCACACACACGCGGCTCCGCTCCGTATACTCCATACACACGCGGCTCCGCTTCGTACACTCCATACACACACGGCTCTGCTTCGTACACCTCGTAAACCCACTCCATACATACACAACTCCGCTCACCTCTTTCACACTCGGCTGAGCTTTGTACACCTCGTACACACCTGAATCCGTTACGTTCACCTCGTACACATTGCTCCACTACACACATACACGGCTCCACTCTGTACACCTTGTACACACACGGCTCTGCTACATCCACACTGTAAACCCCTCCTGACCCCACACATAAACTTTCCCTCATTCAGCACCATGACAATCAGCACAGCAGAGTCCTGCATACACTGAGGCCACTGATCATGTGACCCCTGACTCCTCCCCTCCTGTGACCTCATCACATGTCCTGTGCGCACAGATTACAGAACAGGTGTGTGTGTGCGTGGCTCTGCGGGTGGAGGTAGGTGAATGACAGGTGTAAGCAGCACACTGGCCGCACATCAGTACTTTACAGCCGCGACTGCACTTGACTCACCAGCTGCTGCAGGCTCCTCAGCTTTGTTGCTTCCCCTCCATCTCTGTCAAGCTTCATTGACACGCTCAGCCCTTCTGCTAGGTTACATGTCCTTCATGGACACGCCCACTCGCCTCACACCGCTGGAAGACTGGGGAAGCTGGCCGTTGTGGGCATGGCCAGCAGGGTGCGTGACTTGTCTGCTGAGTTTCCAGACTAGTGCTACTTGTTTGCTGGACTGGGCGGGCCCCTAAGGACTCCGGGCCCGGTCGCAGCTGCGACCGCAGTTGTTACGCCCCTGACCAGCAGCGTTAATTAGATAGCAATGAGCGTGCCGAGCGTTAGCTGGCTGGAAACAGCTAGTATTACTATAGATGTATAAGATATTTTATGAAAGATTTTGTATATTGGCACTTTAATCTATGTAATACGGTGATTAGGTCTTCACAAATCATGTTTGAAATTTTATGCTAATTAATTCATTAATGACATGTGCTCCCTATATATGTCTGTAGCACTGCTTGATTCATTGCTTGAGAAAGGATTTGTTTTATCAGAAACGTTGCCACGCCGCAGGGCATTAAAGTCCTTTTTTTTTTTTACATCTTTTTGTGCTGTTTCCCTTTTTGTTTACTGTCTGAAAGGAAGGCCATTGGAATGCTGGTCAGGGAAGCGTGCATGCTTTAAGGTATTTTATCTGGTGCTATTCCTCTTTTATGTTTTCATGAATATTTGAGCCCATGGATCCATTATATGTCCATTTTGCAAGCCAGCAAGAAAATCTCACCGTACGAATGCCATACGTATGACACATGGATACTTTTTGGAGAAAAAAAAAATCGCATCCTCGCATTGAATACGGATCACTATTCAGGAACTTTTCTGCGTATCTCGGCCGTAAAAAACAGACCATATTTTTATACGTTAGGTCTGACCCCGGCCTAACTCCCATCAACCTACACCTGCTGCCGCTAAAAACAGCAGTAGCTGATGATGGGGCTATTCCTCACCCACCGCCTGCAATATTACTAAATAAATGAATGAAAAACCCAGCGCGGGTTCCCCTGTATTTTCTATAACTAGCCAGGCAAAACTCACAGCTGGGGGCTGCAGCCCTCAGCTGTCAGCTTCAGCAAGGCTGGTTATCAAGAATAGAGGGGTCCCTATGCCTTATTTTTAATTATTTAAACAAATAATTAAAAAAAAACTGCATGGAGTCCCCCCGCATTTTTGACAACCAGCCTTGCTAAAGCTCACAGCTGGGGGCTGGTATTCTCAGGCTGGTAAGGGGCCATTAATATAGGCCCCCCAGCCTAAAAATAGCAGCCAACAGCCGCCCAGAAAAGGCACATCTATTAGATGCGCCAATTCTGGTGCTTTGCCCGGCTCTTCCCACTTGCCCTGTAGCGGTGGCAAGTGGGATTCATATTTGTAGGATTGATGTCACCTTTGTATTGTCAGGTGACATCAAGGCTATGGCTTAGTAATGGAGAAGCGTATATAAGACACCTATCCATTACTAATCCTATAGTTGTATTGTAAGTAAAGACACAGCAAGAATAAAGTCCTTTATTAGAAATAAGACTAAACACAGTTTTACCCTCGTTCTCCTGTAATAAAACTAAAATAAAAAAATAAAAAAATATACAATACCTGTCCGTCGTAAGCCATGTCTGGGGGTGAAATAGTTTTCAACCTGGACAGTGCCAAGATGCGACCGTCCAGGCTAAGAACCAATGGTGAATGAACTGCTGCAGCATCATTGACCAGCGGTGACATCATTGAGGCAGGGCCGAGAGTTCCATCTGTGCCTGCGCCGCATCCGTGGCCATTTTCCTACAGACATCACGTAGAAGCAGGCGCAGATGGAGATCTCGGTTTTCCTCCTTCTGCGCCTGTGCCGACTGAGAAGCCAGACCCCGGAATAAGAATGGCGGCCACCACCACCGCAGGGCCATCATTTGCTGCTGCACCACTGCAGGACCACTGCTGCACACCGCAGGACCGCTGCTCCACCACCACAACACCCCCAGCTCTGGGCCCGCAGCATTGATCCCTCGGTAAGAACAGTGCTTCGGTTATAAGACGCACCCCCATTTTCCCTCTAATTTTGGGGATCATAAAAGTGTGTCTTATAATCCGAAAAATATGGTAATTGTTTTGCAAAAAAAAAAAAAATCCTCAGTTTAGAAATTTAACTGGGACTGTCTACCCCCCAAAATGTGCATGTTGCAAACAAGTTTATAACCCCTGGAGCTTTTTTCGGTTTTCTTTCTTTCAATGTTCTTTTTATTAAGAAAATCAGCATATTACAAACTCTTTCATGAAATAACTGTAACAGGTTATAGTCAACAAAATGAAATGCAGGCACAGTAATCCTCATATATCGGGTATTATTCAACCTAATCCTGCATTATTATAATTTACGGTTATCTTCTTGTTTACAAACATATTTTAAAACATCAAATTAAGAGAAGAGAAGAAGAATAGAAAGAGGCCTCTAGTTAGAGGATATAGGGAGATAGAGAGGGAGGAGGAGGGAAGGAGAGACAAGGGGGGAGGGGTTGGGATGACACCTTGGGATGGGATGTGATTATGTTGAGATTGTCGCAAGATAGGTTGACTGAGACCTAAATTGGGTCCATGTTGCCCAAACGTTAAGGAATGCAGTGATGGTGTGGTTAACCCTTGCTGCTAGCTCTTCCACCTGAAACAATTGATCAATTTTAGAGTACAGTTGCTGGCTCGTGGCTATTGTTGATGGGTTCCAGTTAATCGGGATCATAGATTTCCCAGCCACAAGAATAAATTGAGCTAGTTTAGTGGCACCATCATCATTAGGCCAGATTGGCAGATTTTGGAAGACATTTTCTGGTTTCAGAGTGACCTCTTTCCCCTGAAACTTATGGTACTTATAACCGAGGCCACTTCTTTCCAGAATGGACTTAAACGTGGACAAGACCACCAGATGTGTTTATAGTCGCCTACACTAGTTCCGCATCTCCAACAATCAGTGTTTGAGTTATGGTGCCAACTTTGAATCTGTTTTGGTGTGATATACCATCTAGCAATGGCCTTGTAAGAATTTTCCTGGATACGTACACATTTTGAAGGACCATGTGAATTTTTATAGAGCTTTTTTCGGTTTTGAGTTTTTGTTTTCCACTCCCCTTTTTTCAAGAGCCATAACTTTTTTATTTTTCCGTCAATATGGCCATGTGATGGCTTGCTTTTTATGGGATGAGTTGTACTTTCGAACGACATCATTGGTTTTACCATGTTGTGTACTAGAAAATGGGGAAAAAATTCCCAGTGTGGTGAAATTGCAAAAAAAAGTGCAATCCCACACTTGTTTTTTGTTTGGCTTTTTTACTAGGTTCACTACATGCTAAAACTGACCTGCCATTATGATTCTCCAGGTCATTATGAGTTCATAGACACCAAACATGTCTAGGTGCTTTTTTATCTAAGTGGTAAAAAAAAATTCCAAACTTTGTTAAAAACAAAAAATAATTGTGCCATTTTCCGATACCCGTGGCATCTCCATTTTTCGTGATCTCAGGTTGGGTGAGGGCTTATTTTTTGTGTGCCAAGCTGACATTTTTAATGATACCATTTTGGTGCAGGCATCGCCCGTTATTACATTTTAATACAATGTCACGGCGACCAAAAAATAATGTAATTTTGTATTTTGACTTTTTTCTCACTACGCTGTTTAGTGATCAGGTTAATCCTTTTTTTATTGATAGATCGGGTGATTCTGAATGCGGCGATAGCAAATATGTGTATGTTGGATTTTATTTTTATTGTTTTATTTTGAATGGGGCTAAAGGGGGGTGATTTGAATTTTATATTTTTTTTTTATATTTTTAAAAACATTTTTTTTAAACCTTTGGCATGCTTCAATAGTGTCTATAGGAGAATAGAAGCTGCAATAGCCCAATCAGCTCTGCTACATAGAGGCGATGAAAAGAGATCACCTCTATATAGCAGATTTAGTGACTTGCTATAAGCGCCGACCACTGCGTGGCACTCACAGCAAGCCAGCACTAACAACCATAGAGGTCTCCAGGAGACCTCAGGTTGTCATGTCAACACACTGGTGACCCGCGATCATGTGGTAAAATTGATAAGGCAGCTTATTCGTCGGATCAGTATGATTACAGCAAAGCCAAATTTATATTGTTTCACGCTTTTTGCACAATAAAAACTATTTTATAGAAAAAATAATTATTTTTGCATCGCTTTATTCTGTGAGCTATAACTTTTTTATTTTTCGGCTGATGGAGCTTTATGTTAAGCGGTATAAAGGTAAAGCATAGTTTTTTGCCTCATTATTCACTGAAGGGGTTAAATAGTGGGACAGTTTTAGGCTGCCGTCACACTAGCAGTCACACCAGCAGTATTTGGTCAGTATTTTACATCAGTATTTCTCAGCCAAAACCAGGAGTGGAACAATTAGAGGAAAAGTATAACAGAAACATATGCACCACTTCTGCATTTATCACCCACTCCTGGTTTTAGCTGAGAAATACTGATGTAAAATACTGACCAAATACTGATAGTGTGACGGCAGCCATATAGGTTGGGTCGTTCCGGATGTGGCGATACCAAATATCTGTAATTTTTTGTTTATGTTTTTTTACATAAATAAATGTATTTATTAGATTAATATTTTTTCATTTATTTTGTTCTTTATTTGGGGATTTTTTTTATATTTTTACGCTTTTTATTTACTTTTTTTTTTAACTTTTTTACATTGTCCCAGGATGGGACATCATGTTTGCATTGACAAATCGCTGAACTGAAACTGATGCAGTGCATCAGAATAGTGCCTGATAGGGAGGGGAGGAGGTGTGTCAGCTCCTGCTCTTAGCAGGCGCTCACAAGCCATCTTCCCTACAGGACCCTGAAGGACCCCACGACCATCTTGCGGACAGGGGTCACCATGGAGACCATCAGACCATCACTTTGTCTCAATGGAAGCACACTGGGAGGGAGGTCAATCCCTCGATGTCGCTGTCACTACTGACAGAGGCATCAGAAAAGTTAAATGCCCATGATTGGTGCTCCCCCAACGCATGTCGGGAAGGGGTCAAGAGGTGCAGGACATTAATCTTTTTTATTTTGTCTTATATGCAAGTCATTGTACAGGAAAGAATGTTTCCTGACAAATTTTATCAGTAAAATTCATTTTATCTTCGGCCACAAAGCTCTCCACAGTGCAGCACCCCCTTACATCTCCTCCCTCATTTCTGTCTATCGGCCTAGCCGACCACTGCGCTCTGCAAATTACTTTCGACTAACCTCTGCACTAATCCGTACCTCCTACTCCCGACTCCAAGACTTCTCCCGTGCTGCACCAATCCTCTGGAATGCCCTACCCCAAGATATTAGGACCATCCACAATTTGCATAGTTTTAGGCGCTCGCTCAAAACACATTTGTTCAGAGCGGCCTACCACGTTAACTAATCAAAGTCATTTTATGTGTGTGTGTAGCCCATTCATTACTTCCATCTATCCGCCACCCCCTGAAGATGGCTGGACCATCATTGTAAATACATCATTGTAAATACACACCTGTACTTTGTATCTCCCCACCTCATTGTAGATTGTAAGCTCTCATGAGCAGCGTCGTCTTATTTCGCTTTAATTATTGGATTGTTACGTTGTTAGTTATGTCTGTTTGATACTGTTAAACTGTAAAGCGCTGCGGAATATGTTGGCGCTATATAAAGATTATTATTATTATTATTATTATTATTATTATTAAATTAGGCTTGTAATAGGTGAAAAAAATGTTTCAATATGTGGCCTGTTTATTTGTTTAAAATTTTTTTTAACACAAAATACTGTATAGACCAAGGCTAGCGGACAAAAAAAGGCAATGCATTCCTGAAAAGCAAGAATTTGGAGACCAAAGATAGGTGTCAGACGGAGATAACAGACTGATCAAAATGTTGCCTTGATTTTTTTTGCCCGCCAAAATTGTGTCAATATGTAGACTATGACACTAAAAAAAAATTGGAGTACTAAAATTGTTAAATATGTAGCGCGATACGCGTGGCGTACAAATCACAGTGATAAATATAACAACTGTAGCTAAATATTTTTGGGCCAGCTACAGATTTTTTGGAGCAGCAAAATGATATCCAAAAATGTTGTAAGACACTCCAAAAAATAATATAGTACCAACAAAAAGGCCAGATTTTTTTACGCCCTCACATCTGATGCCTGGGACAAAATGTTTTTTTAAAATTGTTAGGTTTTCATACTCTTGCATTGCAATGACCTGGCTGTAGTCTGCAGTGTGACCAAGCAAATAAATGTAGAAAAAAGGGGGCTATGGATTGCTTTCTAATAACATTATCAGGTATAAGGTGCAAAAAAAATTAAAAAATTGCTACAGATTCCTGCAGCTATGTATATATATAAAATACGCAGCAGCAGACAGGAATGGAGCTTTTGAGGTATGCAGTGAGATATATACTCACATACAGTGCCTGACGGCCTTGCACTGATGTGGATATGTGCCAATAGACTCCCCTGGCTACCTTGCGCTGCAATCTATGCACCCCCCGAATTAGCCCTAAAAAGGACTTTTGGTTTATCAGGATTTGTGAATTGAACACTAGTAGACCCACACTAACTAATAAATGTAAGAATCTGACTCTATTTCAGCAGCAGCTCTCCCTACATTAGCTGAGTCAGGAGCAGAATGCGGCAAGCATGGCGGCGCCAGGTCTCTTATAAACCTGATGACGCTGTGCGGCCATCCAATCACTGTAATACCACAACAAAGATGGCTGCGGCATTACAGTGCATGGCAGACAATCCCTGCATGTTGATTGGCACTCTAAAAAAAAACAAATTAAAAGGAGGAGACCTGAGCTCCTTCCAAATAATCCCGGAAATACTCGGTACACAGAGCATAGTGATACTTGGGCGAGTACCGAGTAGTGGCGAGCACGTTCGCTCTTCACTAAAACTTATCACTCTGACCCACAATGTGCTCCACAGATCAGCACCGCCCTACATCTCCTCCCTCATCTCAGTCTACCACCCTACCCATGCCCTCTTTACTGCTAATGACCTAAAACTAACATCCTCTATAATCCGAACCTTCCACTCCTGTCACCAAGAGTTCTCACGTGCTGCGCCAATACTTTTGAGTGCACTACCCAGCACAATTCGATTACCGTAATTCCAAATACTCACAGTTTTAACAAATGTGGCCTAAAATGTTTTTCTTCAGTCTGGCCTATTGCCTCACTTCAATTATGTAACCATCCATGTTTTCCCCAAACAAAGTTTTTTCAAAATCAGGACTCTTCTAGCACCTGTTCACACACCCTCCAAGCATTTAATAGCCATTTGTGTCTGTAATGTACAGATACTGGCTAGTGATCATTTCATGCAGAGTTATGTGAATACCCTTTTTATTATATTGATGGCTGGATCATACAATATAAGCACTTTTTATCATTTATCCACATTTTATAACTGTGCTAGCGCCATCATATATCATTGGAGTTTGTCTACATCCTGTAGTGAGCTGGTATTTTTGCCATGTATTAGTAAGGATGGCTTCTTTAGTGATATGTTGTGGTTATAGCAAAATAAATTCTAAAAAAAGGAAATTAGTTCTGTGTCTTACCTGCAGATAAGTCTCAAGTGCAGTCCACTTATTCCATTCTGCCAATTTTGCCCCATTCTTCAAATACTCTCTGATACTGGCATCTCTTTTTTCTGGTATTAGATCAGAATGAGCTTTATCTCTTGGGATTCCCAGCACATTTTCATGTACATATATCGACCACAGGTTACATGTGGCTTCTGTAGTGTGAGGAGGGAATTCCCAAGCACGCTGCTGCTGATTGTGCCCAAGTTCGTGTATGGGACCCCACATTCCATCTTTCTTTATGATTTTAAGATCTGTTAAGTCTTTGACTGACTGTTGAAGACACATGACTGGGTATCCAGCATGCATCCATCCTAAAATGTAAAGTATTCACACATGTTAAACACTATTTATATAATAGCAGCAATAAGATAATGACACCAGGGACGGATTAAAAGTAGCCAGGGCCCGGGCAATGTAGAAGGCATGGCCCCCCCAAGTACCCAATGTATCACGTGACATGTCGCATGATCCCCTGATAAATCATGTGATAGGTCATGTGAGTAACACACAGGTAAAGATGGGTGAACCCGAACACTAAAGTTTGGGGTTCATACCGAGCAGCTACTGTTCGGGTTCCGCCCACCGATCAATGGGTGTTTCTCGCACTGGCGGCTCTGAACGGTGGTAAGATCATTAACACCGGTCAGAGCGCTGAAGTTGCCATGTTGTCGGATGACAGCGTGAACTTGTAGCTGTGACCAGAGGTAAAAAGTTTACCTCTGGTCACAGGCGTCAGCTGATGGGATTACTACTCCCATCAGCCTATGCCTGCTGTCGCTGATAACAGCAAAAGCAGGCACCACTGATGTGTGTATTCATCAGCTGGCACTTGCAATATGAATAAATAAATTTAAAAAAAAACAGCGTGGGTTCCCTTTTCTTATTGATAACCAGTCAGGCAAAACTGACAGCTGCAGGCTGCAACACTTAGCTGTCAGCTTTAGCAAGGGTGGTTATCAAGAATAGAGGGGTCCCACATCATTTTTTAAAATTATTTAAATAAATAAAAAATATTGGTGTGGATTCTCTGCATTTTTGACAACCAGCCAAGTTAAAGCAGACAGCTGGGCTGGCTGATATTCTCAGGCTGATAAGGGCCATGGATATTGCCCCCAGCCTAAAAATAGCAGCCTGCAGCCACCCCAGACATGGCACAGTTCACTGACTTTGCATTCCCAGCCGGGCCAATGAACTATGGTGACCTTAGTAATATCACAGCCAGCACCATGAGAAAAAAAGTCATATGGTATAGTGCTGAGCTCAGTGAGTTCATCACAGTTCAAAGTTCTCATGGTGAACATTGGTGAACTCCCTGAGCTCAGAACTAGCTTTAGCAGCGATCTCACTGACATCACCGCAGTTCATTGGCAGACTCAGTGACCTGTGTTAACCCCGATGACATCACCACTAGTCACTGAGGCTGCAAATTCTCCAGTGGTTTTCAGCCTGAATGGTCGCATCTTGGCAACGTCCAGGTTACAAATTATTTACCACAGACATGGATTACAGCATGGGACAGAATGTCGGACAGGTGATGGATATGGTTGTTTATTGTTGTTTATTTACAGGAGATTATGTCTTTAATGGGATGGGTATTATGGATGTTTATTATTTTCTGTTTTTTTACAGTAGGCGATAGCTTAAATGGAATGAGCGTTAGGTGAGTATAACTGTGTTTGTTATTGTTAATTAGGAGGGTAAAACAGTGTTTTTGTATTTCAAATAAAGTACTTTATAATGACTGTGTGTTTATTTACAATATAACTATAGAATTAGTAATGGATAGGTGTCTTATAGATGCATCTCCATTACTAAGCTGTGGGCTTGATGTCACCTGACAATACAAAGGTGACATCAACCCCACAAATATTAACCCCACTTGCCACCGTCACAGGGCAAGTGGGAAGAGCCGAGCAAAGCACCAGAATTGGTGCATCTAATAGATGCGCCGTTTCTGGGGCAACTGAAGGGTGCAATTTTTAGGCTGGGGGCAATACCCATGGCCCCTTACCAGCCAGAGAATACCAGCCTCCAGCTGTCTGGGGGGACCCCATTCCATTTTTTACAGTTATTTATTTAAATATTTTTTTTCAAAATGTGTGAGAACACCTCTATTCTTGATAACCAGCCTTGCTATAGCTGACAGCTGAAGGTTGCAGCCTGCAGCTTTCAGTTTTGCCTGGCTGGTTATCAAAACTACAGGAGAACCCACGTCATTATTTAAATTTATTTATTTATATCGCAGGCACCAGCTTATGAATACTTCCATCAGCCTTTGCCTGTTCTCTTTGTTATCAGCGACAGCATGCGTAGGCTGATGGGAGTAGTAGTCCTATCAGCCAATGTCTGTAATTGGAGATAAACTTTTTACCTCTGCTCACAGCTGCAGGCTCTTGCTGTCAGTGTGGGAATCACAGCTCTATAATGGGGGGCCAACTACTATATAATTGTCTAAGGGTCACTTCCGTCTTTCTGTCTTTCTGTCATGGATATTTATTGGTCGCGGCCTCTGTCTGTCAAGGAAATCCAAGTCGCTGATTGATTGCGACAAAACAGCCACGACCAATCAGCGACGGGCACAGTCTGGAAGAAAATGGCCGCTCCTTACTCCCCGCAGTCAGTGCCCGGCGCCCGCATACTCCCCTCTTGTCACCGCTCACACCGGGTTAATGCCAGCGGTAACGGACCGCGTTATGCCGCGGGTAACACACTCCGTTACCGCCGCTATTAACCCTGCGTGTCCCTAACTTTTTACTATTGATGCTGCCTATGCTGCATCAATAGTAAAAAAATGTAATGTTAAAAATGATAAAAAAAACAAAAAACCTGCTATACTCACCCTCCGTAGTCCGCCGAGCTGCTCGCGCCTGCCGCCATCTTCCGTTCCCAGCGATGCATTGCGAAATTACCCAGAAGACTTAGCGGTCTTGCGAGACCGCTAAGTCATCTGGGTAATTTCGCAATGCATCCTGGGAACGGAAGATGGCGGCAGCCGCGCTCCTATCGCCGGAGCTTCAGTGGATCCCATGGGGTGAGTATATAACTATTTTTTATTTTAATTATTTTTTTTAACAGGGATATGGTGCCCACACTGCTGTATGCTATGTGGGCTGTGTAATATACTACGTGGCTCTGTGCTGTATACTACGTGGCTGGGCAATATACTACGTGACTCTGTGCTGTATACTACGTCGCTGGGCAATATACTATGTGGCTGGGCAATATACTATGTGGCTGGGCAATATACTATGTGGCTGGGCAATATACTACGTGGCTGGGCAATATACTATGTGACTGGGCAATATACTACGTGGCTGTGCACTATACTATGTAGGCATATTCTAGAATACCCAATGTGTTAGAATCGGGCCACCATCTAGTATATATATGCATGTAAAGAAGCTGCGGAGACACCATCACGTGTTTCTCGACGCAAGCAGTGAATAGCCAGGCCTTTCCCCGGGAAGGAACAACCACGGGAAGGGCAGCATCCTATGAAGGAAAGCCACCTATGCCAAGCATGGTATCCATCCACAGACAGCTGTTTTGGGGTTTTTGCCCCTCATCAGTGTGGAGTAGGAATCTGGCTATTAGGAGCAGTGCCTAGTAAAAAGGCTATAAAGGCACAGATGATTGGCCTCGGGGAGACCAAAACATCCAACACCGCGGAGACACCATCACGTGTTTCTCAACGCAGTGATTCCAGAACACTGCCCCCATCCCTTATGGGAAATATGCAGATGCATGTAAAGAAGCTGCGGAGACACCATCACGTGTTTCTCGACGCAAGCAGTGAATAGCCAGGCCTTTACCCGGGAAGGAACAACCACGGGAAGGGCAGCATCCTATGAAGGAAAGCCACCTATGCCATGCATGGTATCCATCCACAGATGTTTTGGTCTCCCCGAGGCCAATCATCTGTGCCTTTATAGCCTTTACATCTAGATGCAAACCATTCATCAATACCAAAAATAGACAGGCCAGAGTTAAATTTGCAGAAAAACACCTCAAGAAGCCAGCTCAGTTCTGGAAAAGTATTCTATGGACAGATGAGACAAAGATCAACCTGTACCAGAATGATGGGAAGAAAAAAGTTTGGAGAAGAAAGGGAACGGCACATGATCCAAGGCACACCACATCCTCTGTAAAACATGGTGGAGGCAACGTGATGGCATGGGCATGCATGGCTTTCAATGGCACTGGGTCACTTGTGTTTATTGATGACATAAGAGCAGACAAGAGTAGCCGGATGAATTCTGAAGTGTACCGGGATATACTTTCAGCCCAGATTCAGCCAAATGCTGCAAAGTTGATTGGACGGCGCTTCATAGTACAGATGGACAATGACCCCAAGCATACATCCAAAGCTACCCAGGAGTTCATGAGTGCCAAAAAGTGGAACATTCTGCAATGGCCAAGTCAATCTCCAGATCTAAACCCAATTGAGCATGCATTTCACTTGCTCAAATCCAGACTTAAGACGGAAAGACCCACAAACAAGCAAGACCTGAAGGCTGCGGCTGTAAAGGCCTGGCAAAGCATTAAGAAGGAGGAAACCCAGCGTTTGGTGATGTCCATGGGTTCCAGACTTAAGGCAGTGATTGCCTCCAAAGGATTTGCAACAAAATATTGAAAATAAAAATATTTTGTTTGGGTTATGTTTATTTGTCCAATTACTTTTGACCTCCTAAAATGTGGAGTGTTTGTAAAGAAATGTGTACAATTCCTACATTTTCTATCAGATATTTTTGTTCAACCCTTCAAATTAAACGTTACAATCTGCACTTGAATTCTGTTGTAGAGGTTTCATTTCAAATCCAATGTGGTGGCATGCAGAGCCCAACTCGCGAAAATTGTGTCACTGTCCAAATATTTCTGGCCATAACTGTATACATATATATATATATATATTTATATATATATATATATATATACACACACACACTGTATAATCAATATGTTTGAACAATCTGACCAGAAAAAAAACCCTAACAAAGTTTAAGTAGGAAACATATATCATGTCCTAGTTAAACAAAGGCTAACTCTTCAGGGGGCGTGGCCTGCAAGCAGATGGCAGCAGTTGCAGAACTCCAGGGCTCTTAAGACTGTGGTCCTAACCAGGGGTGGATTAAGGGTAGCCAGGGCCCCGGGCTGTTCAGACACTGTGGGCCCCCCCCCCCCGGTCATGTGACGGGGGTCATGTGACGGGGGTCATGATATACCCGAACCAGATTATTCCAGAAAAATGGCCGGGCCCTACTCTACTGTACCCTTTTAAATATTTGTTAGAATCTGCAATACAATTTAGGTATATTTTGACCAATAATATCACATACAAGGAACAAATACCACCGCACCATGACCAGACCACAAATTACAACCACAGTGATCGAATAATATCACATACAAGGAACAAATACCACCGTGCCATGACCAGACCACAAATTACAACCACAGTGATCGAATAATATCACATACAAGGAACAAATACCACCGCACCATGTCAAGACCACATATTACCACCACTTGGTGACCAAATATCACATACAAGGGACAAATACCACAACACCATTTCCAGACCACATATTACCACCACATAGTGACTGAATACTACAATACTGATCAGTAAAAAACAACAACACAATACTATCACCATAAGTGCCAGTATTCACAGGAGATCTGTACTTAGTATGCAATGTCTGTGTAGAGGTAATACAGAGATCACTGGTGGTATTATCCACAGGACCTCTATATAGTATACAGTGTATAGTGTCAGTGTATAGGTAACACTGACTCACCAGTGACGTCTCTAGGTGAAGTCCTTCATCTTTCATCCAGCACAGACCGCCATCATTTCTTCCAGCCAGGACTCGTTTCTGCAGGAAATAACACAGTTATCTCGAGCTCCACTTGCAGAACACATTACTTAAAGGGACTCTGTCACCTGAATTTGGAGGGAACAATTTTCAGCCATAGAGGCGGGGTTTTCGGGTGTTTGATTCACCCTTTCCTTACCCGCTGGCTGCATGCTGGCTGCAATATTGGATTGAAGTTCATTCTCTGTCCTCCATAGTACACGCCTGCACAAGACAAGATTGCCTTGTGCAGGCATGTACTACGGAGGACAGAGAATGAACTTCAATCCAATATTGCAGCCAGCATGCAGCCAGCGGGTAAAGAAAGGGTGAATCAACCACCCGAAAACCCCGCCTCTATGGCTGAAAATTGTTCCCTCTAAATTCAGGTGACAGAGTCCCTTTAATTTTTCACAACTTCTACATTACACCACATGAAGAAAAAAAGGCGATATAGTGTCACTCTGCACAGTAATAGGACCGACCCCCATTTAAAACAGTATACTCAAAAAATAAAATAAATACATCACTGCAGTAATAATATCCCTTAATTAGCCCCTATGGTAATAATATTCCACATCCTGGCCCCGTGTGTCTCATTCCTGGCTCCAGCCATATGTTCTCGCATCTTGCCCTCATGAGTATCCATTCTACCCCATATGATCTCCACATCCTGCCCCATATGTCTCCATCGTATCCATCCTGCCCCATGATCCAATCCTGCCCCATGTCTTTCATTCTGCCCCGTGTCTCCAATCATGCCCCGTGTCTACATTCTGCCCATGCCTCCAGTCCTGCCCCCAGTGTGTCCAGCAATCTGCCCCAGTATGTCCAGCATATTGCCCCAGTGTCCAGCAATCTGCCCCAGTGTCTCCAGCATATTGCCCCCAGTGTGTCCAGCATTGCCCTCAGACAGTGTGTCCAGCAATCTGCCCCAGTGTGTCCAGCAATCTGCCCCAGTGTGTCCAGCATATTACCCCCAGTGTGTCCAGCAATCTGCCCCAGTATGTCCAGCATATTGCCTCAGTGTGTCCAGCATATTGCCCCCAGTGTGTCCAGCAATCTGCCCCAGTGCGTCCAGCATTGCCCCCAGACAGTGTGTCCAGAATATTACCACAAGTGTGTCCAGCAATCTGCCCCAGTATGTCCAGCATTTCCCCCAGTATGTCCAGCATTTCCCCCAGTGTCTCCAGCAATCTGCCCCAGTGTCTCCAGCAATCTGCCCCAGTGTCTCCAGCAATCTGCCCCAGTGTCTCCAGCAATCTGCCCCAGTGTCCTCCAGCATTGCCTCAGTGTCCTCCAGCAATCTGCCTCAGTGTCCTCCAGCAATCTGCCTCAGTGTCCTCCAGCAATCTGCCCCAGTGTCCTCCAGCAATCTGCCCCAGTGTCCTCCAGCAATCTACCCCAGTGTCCTCCAGCAATCTGCCCCAGTGTCCTCCAGAAATCTGCCCCAGTGTCCTCCAGCAATCTGCCCCAGTGTCTCCAGCAATCTGCCCCAGTGTCCTCCAGCATTGCCCCAGTGTCCACCAGCATTGCCCCAGTGTCCTCCAGCATTGCCCCAGTGTCCTCCAGCAATCTGCCCCAGTGTCCTCCAGCAATCTGCCCCAGTGTCCTCCAGCAATCTGCCCCAGTGTCCTCCAGCAATCTGCCCCAGTGTCCTCCAGCATTGCCCCAGTGTCCTCCAGCATTGCCCCAGTGTCCTCCAGCAATCTGCCCCAGTGTCCTCCAGCAATCTGCTCCAATGTCCTCCAGCATTGCCCCAGTGTCCTCCAGCATTGCTCCAGTGTCCTATAGCAATCTGCCCCAGTGTCCTCCAGCAATCTGCCCCAGTGTCCTCCAGCAATCTGCCCCAGTGTCCTCCAGCATTGCCCCAGTGTCCTCCAGCAATCTGCCCCAGTGTCCTCCAGCAATCTGCCCCAGTGTCGTCCTCCAGCAATCTGCCCCAGTGTCCTCCAGCAATCTGCCCCAGTGTCCTCCAGCAATCTGCCCCAGTGTCCTCCAGCAATCTGCCCCAGTGTCCTCCAGCATTGCCCTCAGTGTGTCCACCGTTATAAGAAAAAAAAAAACAAAAAAAAAATACAAAGTCTCCTCACCTGTCCGCGCTCCAGCGATGAGCTCCCTCCAACAGAGCACACTCGCCAGCGACTGACAATGACGTCAGACGCCGGCGACGTGTGTGCCTGCGGCTGACATCAGCCGCCAGCCTCCAATTGGCTGGCGGCTGTTGTTAACTATTGACGTGCGGGCGCGCGCCCGCACATCAATAGGAAACCGCCGCAGCACCGGAAGGGGCCCGGTGAGCAGATGAGAAGGGGCCCGATGCGGGCCCCCTCTCTCTGCCCACCGGGAACGGCGGGGGCACATAAATGCCGGCGGCGGCCGCCGGCATTCACAGATGATTATCAGAGGGTCAATCTGTGTGGTAGCCCAGGGCCCCCCCAGACCACTGGGCCCTGGGCTACCGCCCATATTGACCCTCTGATAATCCGCCCCTGGTCCTAACACCAGCACACAGCAGATTCCAGTCAGAATCCGTACCTCCATAACACAGGCTGCAGGTGTCTGAAGGCTCCGGGTGCATGATGACCAGGGGATCAACCCAGAAACGTGGATCCCCACCAAGATTGGAGGACTTTTTTTTCTAGAGGGAAGACTGCTGGGAGTTCAGGTAAAATGGTGCCTGCATCTCCCTCTGGATCTTCTCACTCCTCACATGGCATGGGGGAAGGTGCAGTGAACACAGGGGAGCAGGGGCATAATGTACCTCTCACAAAAGGAGATATGGAGAGTCTCCTCTCTTCCTTAAGAGCTTCATTAAGGCTACGTTCACATTTGCGTCTTTGGGCGCAGCGTCGTCGACGTAACGCATAACTCATGTAAAACGCATACACAACGCAGCGTTTTTTGACGCGTGCGTTGTTCTCTAAATTTAATGAAGATTCAAAACGCCCAAAAAAGTGTCAAGACACTACATCACCTGCATTTAACTCAAAAAACGCATGCGTCGACCAACACAGGTCAACGCAGGCACCTGCGCCCTATGCGTGTTACATTGACACTAATGTGATTTTTAGACGCATGTATGATGCAAGTGCGTTGCATGCGTTGATTATCGAAAATGTGATGCAGGAAAAATGCGTCGTACGCGCCCTGTCTGGTGCGCCAAATTGACGCAAGGGTCGTACAACGTATCAAAACGCATACCAGCGCATGTCCATGCGCCCCCCATGTTAAAGATAGGGGCACATGACGCATGCGTCGGTATGCATTGACGACGCTGCACCCAAAGACGCAAATGTGAATGTAGTCTTAAGAGAGGATTTGAAATCCATGTTTGGGGAAATGAAAGGAGCAATCTCCAGCCTGGGAGAACGAACTTCCTATGTGGAAAATAAGATGGCAGTAGTCACCACATCATATAACGCCCTAATGAGGGCCGCCATCAGGGCATTACTGCCCTGACTGGCGTATGGGGCCCGGTGGGCAGAGGGGGCCCGCATCGGGCCCCGTCTCATCTGCTCACTGGGCCCCTACTGGCAAGCTAAACCGGGCCCTTAGCGGCGCTGCGGCAACACTATTGACGTGCGGGCCCGCACCCGCATGTCAATAGTTAACAGCCGCCAGCCAATCGGAGGCTGGCAGTTGATGTCAGCCGCAGCGCACACGTTGCCGGCGTCTGACGTCAGTTGCCGGCAAGTGCGTGCTCCAGCTGAGTGGAGGGAGGGAGCTTTGCCTTCGCCGCAGGAGCGCGGTCAGGTAAGAAGAACTTTTTTATTAGAATTATTGAGAGCGGCGATCCGGGGGGCCCGGGGCAGAATGCTGGACACACTGGGGGTAGAATGCTGGAGCACTGGGGGCAGAATGCTGGACACACAGGGGGTAGAATGCTGGAGCACTGGGGGTAGAATGCTGGACACACTGGGGGCAGAATGCTGGACACACTGGAAGCAGAAAGCTGGACACACTTGGGGCAGAATACTGGACACATTGGGGGCAGAATGCTGGACACACTGGGGCAGAATGCTGGACACACTGGGGCAGAATGCTGGACACACTGGGGGCAGAATGCTGGACACACTGGGGGCAGAATGCTGGACACACTGGGGGCAGAATGCTGGAGCACTGGGGGTAGAATGCTGGACACACAGGGGGTAGAATGCTGGAGCACTGGGGGTAGAATGCTGGACACACTGGGGGCAGAATGCTGGACACACTGGGAGCAGAAAGCTGGACACACTGGGGGCAGAATGCTGGACACATTGGGGGCAGAATGCTGGACACACTGGGGCAGAATGCTGGACACACTGGGGCAGAATGCTGGACACACTGGGGGCAGAATGCTGGACACACTGTGGGCAGAATGCTGGAGCACTGGGGGCAGAATGCTGGACACACTGGGGGCAGAATGCTGGATCACTGGGGGCAGAATGCTGGACACACTGGGGGCAGAATGCTAGAGCACTGGGGGCAGAATGCTGGACACTGGGGGCAGAATGCTAGAGCACTGGGGGCAGAATGCTGGAGACACTGGGGGAAGAAATGCTGGACACACTAAGGCAGAATGCTGGAGCACTAGGGGCAGGACTGGAGACACTGGGGGCAGAATGCAGGAGACACTGGGGCAGAATGCTGGAGCACTGGGGGTAGAATGCTGGAGCACTGGGGGTAGAATGCTGGAGACACTGGGGGCAGAATGCTGGAGCTCTGGGGGTAGAATGCTGAAGCACTGGGGGCAGAATGCTGGAGCATTGGAGGCAGAATGCTGGAGACACTGGGGGCAGAATGCTGGAGACACTGGGGGCAGAATGCTGGAGCACTGGGGCCAGAATGATGGAGCACTGGGGGTAGAAGGCTAGAGACACTGTGGGCAGAATGCTGGAGCAATGGGGGCAGAACTGGAGACACTAGGGGCAGAATGCAGGAGACACTGAAGGCAGGACTGGAGACACTGGGGGCAGAATGCAGGAGACACTGGGGCAGAATGCTGGAGCACTGGGCAGAATGCTGGAGCACTGGGGCAGAATGCTGGAGCACTGGGGGCAGAATGCTGGAGACACTGGGGGCAGAATGCTGGAGCACTGGGGCAGAATGCTGGACACACTGGTGGCAGAATGCTGGACACACTGGGAGCAGAAAGCTGGACACACTTGGGGCAGAATACTGGACACATTGGGGGCAGAATGCTGGACACACTGGGGCAGAATGCTGGACACACTGGGGGCAGAATGCTGGAGCACTGGGGGCAGAATGCTGGAGCACTGGGGGCAGAATGCTGGACACACAGGGGGTAGAATGCTGGAGCACTGGGGGTAGAATGCTGGACACACTGGGGGCAGAATGCTGGACACACTGGGAGCAGAAAGCTGGACACACTGGGAGCAGAAAGCTGGACACACTGGGGGCAGAATGCTGGACACATTGGGGGCAGAATGCTGGACACACTGGGGCAGAATGCTGGACACACTGGGGCAGAATGCTGGACACATTGGGGGCAGAATGCTGGACACACTGGGGGCAAAATGCTGGAGCACTGGGGGCAGAATGCTGGACACACTGGGGGCAGAATGCTGGATCACTGGAGGCAGAATGCTGGACACACTGGGGGCAGAATGCTAGAGCACTGGGGGCAGAATGCTGGACACACTGGGGGCAGAATGCTAGAGCACTGGGGGCAGAATGCTGGAGACACTGGGGGAAGAAATGCTGGACACACTAAGGCAGAATGCTGGAGCACTAGGGGCAGGACTGGAGACACTAGGGGCAGAATGCAGGAGACTGGGGCAGGACTGGAGACACTGGGGGCAGAATGCAGGAGACACTGGGGCAGAATGCTGGAGCACTGGGGGTAGAATGCTGGAGCACTGGGGGTAGAATGCTGGAGACACTGGGGGCAGAATGCTGGAGTTCTGGGGGTAGAATGCTGAAGCACTGGGGGCAGAATGCTGGAGCATTGGAGGCAGAATGCTGGAGACACTGGGGGCAGAATGCTGGAGACACTGGGGGCAGAATGCTGGAGCACTGGGGCCAGAATGATGGAGCACTGGGGGTAGAATGCTGGAGACACTAGGGGGCAGAATGCTGGAGCAATGGGGGCAGAACTGGAGACACTAGGGGCAGAATGCAGGAGACACTGAAGGCAGGACTGGAGACACTGGGGGCAGAATGCAGGAGACACTGGGGCAGAATGCTGGAGCGCTGGGCAGAATGCTGGAGCACTGGGGCAGAATGCTGGAGCACTGGGGGCAGAATGCTGGAGACACTGGGGGCAGAATGCTGGAGCACTGGGGCAGAATGCTGGACACACTGGGGGCAGAATGCTGGACACACTGGGGGCAGAATGCTGGACACACTGGGGGCAGAATGCTGGACACACTGGGGGCAGAGATGCTGGACACACTTGGGGCAGAATGCTGTACACACTGGGGGCAGGACTAGAGACAGGTGGGGCAAGAATAGAGATATAGTGCAGAATGAAAGACATGGGGGTAGGATTGGATCATGGGGCAGGATGGATACGATGGAGACAGATGGGACAGAATGGATACTCATGAGGGCAGGATGGGAGAACATAGGGCTGAAGCCAGGAATGAGACACACGGGGCCAGGATGGGGAATATTATTACCATAGGAGCTAATTAAGGGATATTATTACTGCAGAGATGTATTTATTTTATTTTTTGAGGATACTGTTTTAAATGGGGGGGGGGTCCTGTTATTGTGTAGAGTGACACTATGTCGCCTTTTTTTCTTCAGGTGGTGTAATGTAGAAGTTGTGAAAAATTAAGTAATGTGTTCTGCAAGCAGAGCTTGAGATAACTGTTATTTCCTGCAGAGACGAGCCCTAGCTGGAAGAAGTGACAGCGGTCTGTGCTGGATGAAAAACAAAGATGAAAGACTTCACCTAGAGACGTCACTGGTGAGTCAGTGTGTTACCTATACACTGACACTATACACTGTATACTAAATACTATATACAGAGGTCCTCTGTATAATGTCACCAGTGATCACTGTATGACCTATACATTATATACAGAGCTGCTGTGTATAATGCCACCAGTGATCACTGTATTACCTGTACACAGACATTGCATACTAAGTACAGATCTCCTGTGTATAATTGCACTGATGATATTAGTATTGTGTTTTTTTTTTATTACTGATCAGTATTGTAGTATTCAGTCACTATGTGGTGGTAATATGTGGTCTGGACATGGTGTTGAGGTATTTGTCCCTTGTATGTGCTATTTGGTCACTTTGTTGTGGTAATATGTGGTCTGATCATGGTGTAGCTTTATTTGTTTTTTGTATGTGATATTATTCGATCACTGTGGTTGTAATATGTGGTCTGGTCATGGCGCGGTAGTATTTGTTCCTTGTATGTGGTATTATTCGGTCACTGGTGGTAATATGTGGTCTGGTCATGGTGTAGCGGTATTTGTTCATTGTATGTGATATTATTGGTCATTTTAAAAATTGAAAAATAAATAAAAATATACCTAAATTGTATTGCATATTTTAACAAATATTTAGTAGGTTACAGTAGAGTAGGGCCCGGCCAAAAGTGTCTACCGTGTTATGGTGGTGGCTTAAAAAATCTTTTGGCCAAATCAAAAGCTGCTGGCTATATGTGTGATCCAGTGATGGGAACTGTTAATGTGGGATAGGTGAGAAGTGGAGTTTTTCCAAGAGAGAGCGGGGGGTACTGTGGACAGTTCGAGGGGTGAAGCCCCCTTGAGACTCCGCCTCGGAGCTGGGGTGGAGCCTGGGCGGAGTCTCAAGGGGGCCCCAAAAATTTTGCCAGTATGGGGCCTCAAAATTTCTAGTGGCAGCCCTGGTCCTGATTGATGAGAATGAGGCTCTGAAAGAAGAATTAGCGCAGCTAAAGGTACCGTCACACTCAGCGACGCTGCAGCGATATAGACAACGATCAGACCAAAACTCGATCGCTGGAGCGTCGCTGTTTAGATCGCTGCAGAGACGTCAAACACACCAATTTTCAAACGATGCCGAAGCGATACAGTGACGTAACAGCGACTCACGGATCGTTGTCGCTAGTTGTTAGCCCCATGTCAAACAGCAGAGGTGTAAAGATCTGACAGATTGCAAGCACAGCCAGATAGGTGTGTTTCTCCACTGGTAGACACCCAGGATGTGACGTTCCGGCGTCCCTGAATATAAACCACGACTCTGCAGCGATTGATTCCATATTGTTTGAGAGCTGCGTCTACACGTTCTTCTGCCTTTCCAGCGTCCTGTCCGGAACGATCCTGCTACAATCCTCTTCTGTGAGATCTTCTCCCGGCAACGTTCTGTTCGGAACGCCGTACTCCACTGCTGGCGTCTTCATCGGTTCTTTTATTGCTCATCAACGGTAAGAAAAATCTTTTTTTTGTTTGTTTCTTCTGTGTATAGTAATGGCTATGCAGCAATGCTAGACGCAATGCTTATCTACGTTTACGCTATAATGATGTATAAAACATCTCCGGCAGCCACCTTGTGCATCTGGCAAGCGGACGCACAAGATGGAGGCAGGCACTTTTGGATGCGGTTTGCAAACTCTTTTGCGCTGTCTAACATTTTTGCGCACACTATATAGTAAGGTCAACCAACTGTTTTGTGTCTACCTTAGCTTTGCACCTGGCCAGCTCCGCAAGTAATTAAAAACAGCACACAACTTAATGGTAACCAAATTTTTTTAATGAAAAACTCTGAATTTTTTATTTTCAGAAACTGACCTTATTTTTATTTTTTTTAAAAATGAAATAATACAACAATAACAAATTCAATAACAAAAAAAAAAAAATCAGAACCTCCCACGCCTCAAGAGGTGTCTTAGCGTGCGGCCATATTGCTGCACTTGTTGCTGCATGAGCGCTGCTGTCCGCTCCAGGCGATCTTGCTTGGCCAGCAGCTTTTTTAGTGACAAAGTATATGACCTAGAGGACAGATCTAGAAGGACGAATGTTTGCATAAGAGGCATCCCAGTGGGGATTGCTGATGACACCTTACATCCTTTCCTGCAATCACTTCTGCAAAGCAAACAGCTCTCCCTGATTTAACCCCAAGAGATCTGATGGTGGATAGAGTTCATAGAACCCGTAAACCAAGGTATATATATATATATATATATATATATATATATATATATATATATATATATATATATATATCTATGTCCTGATCTCCCTAGAGACACATTAGCCAGACTGTATTTTCACAACACTAAAGAAACATTTCTGCAGAGGTTAAAGGGACACTGTCACCTGGATTTGGAGGGAACAATCTTCAGCCATGGAGGTGGGGTTTTGGGGTTTTTGATTCACCCTTTCCTTACCCGCTGGCTGCATGCTGGCTGCAATATTGGATTGAAGTTCATTCTCTGTCCTCCGTAGTACATGCCTGCACAAGGTGCAATCTTGCCTTGTGCAGGCGTGTACTACGGAGGACAGAGAATGAACTTCAATCCAATATTGCAGCCAGCATGCAGCCAGCGGGTAAGGAAAGGGTGAATCAAAAACCCCAAAACCCTGCCTCCATGGCTGAAGATTGTTCCCTCCAAATCCAGGTGACAGTGTCCCTTTAAATTAGGAGAAAATCTCCTTTCTATTTATGCATATAATCTTAAAAAAATGAAGACAAGATTTTATGCAACTGGGGACAGAGCTGGAGTCCTACTAGCACGCAGAGTTTTTTAAAAAACACGAAATGCGAACCAGAATCGATCACCTTGTAGACCCTCATGGAAATTATGTTCAGAACCCCACGGCGATAGCAGGTCTATTCGCCCAATACTATACCCAACTTTATAATCTACATAGAGACCCTCAAACTCCTCAACCATCTCAGTCGTAGATTGATCAATATTTACAAAATATTAATTTACCCCGAGTATCCCAAGACCAGCTAAACTGTCTTAATGCTCCCTTCACTGAGGAGATTAGGACTGCTATTAAAATGACAAAGAGTAATAAAGTCCTCAGACCAGACGGCTTGCCAAATTAATATTATCGCCATTTACAACAAATATCCATGTTTCTTTTGCGACTTTATAAGCATTGGCAGGTAAAATTATCTGTGTTCACATCTAATCTGGAGGCTATGATTACTAAATTAAAGAAACCAGGTAAACTGTCTACATGCCCAGGTAACTTCAGGCCTATTTCACTTTTGAATAGTGACGTGAAGATATTTTCAAAAACATTAGCAATGAGACTGCACCACATTATCCCTTCTCTTATCTCCCCTGACCAAGTTGGACTTGTGGCGGGATGCAAGGCAAAGGATGGGACACGTAGAATTATTAATCTGATTAAAGTTGCTGAGCTCTGTGGTTCCCCAAGTGCATCTTTGTCACTTGATGCTGAAAAAGCTTTTGATAGGGTGCACTGGGGTTACCAAAGAAGTGTACTAAATTTGGACTCACAGGTCCCATCTTTTTTGATGTGGTAGCCATGTACTCTAACCCCAATACAAGAGTGTTAGGGTTCCTATCAGATCCATTTCAAATATCTAATGGTACCTGTCTGGGGTGTCCTCTCTCCCCTATTATTTTTGCCCTGTGTATGGAGCCATTGGCTGAAAGGATTAGAACTTCCTGTGTCATCTCGGGTATTTAGGTGGGGTAGGTGGAACATAAAATTGACCTACTGTATATGCAGATGATATTATGATATCATGTACAAATGTAGAAACAACTTTTCAAAATATTCTATCCACATTGGAGGAGTTTGCCAAAGTATCTTATTACAAACTTAACGCTGATAAATCTTTGGTTCTCCCTATTTTATTTTCCCCGACGTGAGAGACCGCCTGAAGTATGAACTCAGTCGAGGGGTTCAAGAGAGGCCTGGATGTCTTCCTGGAGCAGAACAATATTGTATCATACAATTATTAGGTTCTGTAGAAGGACGTAGATCTGGGTATTTATTATGATGGAATATAGGCTGAACTGGATGGACAAATGTCTTTTTTCGGCCTTACTAACTATGTTACTATGTTACTATGTTACTAAGTATCAATACCCTTTCGAGTAGGTGGAAGATGGAATTCCATACTTGGGTAATATGCTCTCCCCCTCCAAAAGTCTGCTTGACAGTAATATCCCTAAATTATTGAAGTCCATAAAAAAGGACCTAGAGAATCTTCAAATTGTATCTGTGTCGTGGATAGCCGGAATACTTTTAAGATGATGTTGCTTCCAAAAAATTTATATTGCTTTAGATGCCTCCCGATTAAGATCCCCCGAGATATACATCTTCCCCTCAGAGGATGACTAACCAATTCATATGGGCTAATACGAAACCCAGAGTGGCCAGTAAAACAATGTACTATCCTTACAATTTAGTGGGAATGGAAGTTCCGAATATATTAGCATATTATAGAGCAGCCATTCTAGGGGGGATCCGGAGTTGGTGGCTAGTCAACAACCGCAAGAAATGGTTTCAAATAGAATCTTTTTTTGCTAAAGGAGGCTCAACCAGATCGGTATTGGAAACTGAGACAATTAAACAAAGCTCCTATACTCCGTGCCTCCCAACAATGGAGGTTACCTTAAAATATTGGAGAACACTGGCCCCAAAATTGATTAAAATTTCCATAACGGATATCTCACTAAGAGCCCTTGAATCTCACATTCCCTTTCTTAATCTTCAAAAATGGGTGGAGGCATGAGTAAAAAATGTGAGCGATTTAATGGATAATTTCTCAGTCATCCCCTTCAATCGATTGACAGCAAAATTTCAAGGGATTCTGCATTATTTTTACCAATCCATCAATACCAGAGAACATGGAGTACAATGAACACCAAGAGAATGAAAGAATAAAAACCAGTTTATTGATACAAATATAATTATAAACAATAACAACCAAATCATAAGGCAAAACACAAAAGGAGAGGATAAGTACAAGGAACCTGCTAGCACAGCAGGAGATAAAGACCAATAGTACAAATAAGATGAGTAAGGGTGAATAGAGCAAATCCTAATCAAAGAAGGTACAAGGGGGTAGTAAAATCCTAGTAGGTAGAGAGTGTTGGTTCTAAGCATACAGTTAGGTCCATATATATTTGGACAGAGACAACATTTTTCTAATTTTGGTTATAGACATTACCACAATGAATTTTAAACAAAACAATTCGGATGCTGCTGAAGTTCAGACTTTTCGCTTTCATTTGAGGGTATCCACATTAAAATTGGATGAAGGGTTTAGGAGTTTCAGCTCCTTAACATGTGCCACCCTGCTTTTAAAGGGACCAAAAATAATTGGACAATTGACTCCAAGGCTATTTCATGGACAGGTGTGGGCAATCCCTTCATTATGTCATTCTCAATTTAGCAGATAAAAGGCCTGGAGTTGATTTGAGGTGTGGTGCTTGCATTTGGAAGGTTTTGCTGTGAAGTAAACATGCGGTCAAAGGAGCACTCCATGCAGGTGAAACAAGCCATCCCTAAGCTGCGAAAACAGAAAAAACCCATTCGAAAAATTGGTACAATATTAGGAGTGGCAAAATCTACAGTTTGGTACATCCTGAGAAAGAAAGAAAGCACTGGTAAACTCATCAATGCAAAAAGACCTGGGCGCCCATGGAAGACAACAGTGGTGGATGATCGCAGAATAATCTCCATGGTGAAGAGAAACCCCTTCACAACAGCCAACCAAGTGACCAACCCTCTCCAGGAGGTAGGCGTATCAATATCCAAATCTACCATAAAGAGAAGACTGCATGAAAGTAAATACAGATGGTTTACTGCACGGTGCAAGCCACTCATAAGCATCAAGAATAAAAAGGCTAGACTGGAATTTGCTAAAAAACATCTAAAAAAGCCAGCACAGTTCTGGAAGAACATTCTTTGGACAGATGAAACCAAGATCAACCTCTACCAGAATGATGGAAAGAGAAAAGTATGGTGAAGGCGTGGTACAGCTCATGATCCAAAGCATATCACATCATCTGTAAAACACGGCGGAGGCAGTGTGATGGCTTGGGCATGCATGGCTGCCAGTGGCATTGGGTCACTAGTGTTTATTGATGATGTGACACAGGACAGAAGCAGCCTAATGAATTCTGAGGTATTCAGATACACACATGCTAGCCACCTTAGGGAGAGACCCAAGTTGGGCTAAATGTAGCGGGACGAAAGAGACCGAAAAGCCCTCTACTTGGCGGTTCCAAGCGCTGTGGATTAGACTGGGGTGGAAAGAGATGATTTGCATAGCTCCGCCTACTGCAAAGGATTCTGGGTAAACCAGCTATTCTTTGTATTATGCTGCTTGCAAGTACTTTCCGTTTCAGGAAAGCATCCACTATGTATTTCCTTTAAGTAGAGGGCTTTTCGGTCTCTTTCGTCCCGCTACATTTAGCCCAACTTGGGTCTCTCCCTAAGGTGGCTAGCATGTGTGTATCGCTTGCTCACCGAGCCCCACTCCATACAGCCAACCAATTCCAGCCCTGTGCTGATGAGGGCCTAAAGCCCGAAACACGTGTCCACAGGTAGGAATTGGTTGGCTGTGTAAATTTAGAAACTAATCCGCAGCATTGCACGCTTGGCGGTTCCAAGCGCTGTGGATTAGACTGGGGTGGAAAGAGATGATTTGCATAGCTCCACCTACTGCAAAGGATTCTGGGTAAACCAGCTATTCTTTGTATTATGCTGCTTGCAAGTACTTTCCGTTTCAGGAAAGCATCCACGAGGTATTCAGAGACATACTGTGTGCTCAGATCCAGCCAAATGCAGCTAAACTGATTGGTCGTCGTTTCATACTACAGATGGACAATGACCCAAAACATAAAGCTAAAGCAACCTAGGTGTTTATTAAAGCAAAGAAGTGGAATATTCTTGAATGGCCAAGTCAGTCACCTGATCTCAGCCCAATTGAGCATGCATTTCACTTGTTAAAGACTAAACTTCAGACAGAAAGGCCCACAAACAAACAGTAACTGAAAACCACCGCAGTGAAGGCCTGGCAGAGCACCAAAAAGGAGGAAACACAGCATCTGGTGATGTCCATGAGTCCAAGACTTCAGGCAGTCATTGCCAACAAAGGGTTTTCAGCCAAGTACTAGAAATGAACATTTTATTTAAAATTATTGAATCTGTCCAATTACTTTTCGTCCCTTTAAAAACAGGGTGGCACATGTTAAGGAGCTGAAACTCCTAAACCCTTCATCCAATTTTAATGTGGATACCCTCTAATGAAAGCTGAAAGTCTGAACTTCAACTGCATCTGAATTGTTTTGTTTAAAATTCATTGTGGTAATGTCTATAACCAAAATTAGAAAAATGTTGTCTCTGTCCAAATATATATGGACCTAACTGTAGATCCCTATGAACGCTACCAAAGAGGGCAAGTCCCCACTATCCCTACATGTCATGGAAGGCTATAACTCACCCATAATAGTCAGTATAAGTAAGGTCCTCCTGCTGCGACCCCTTGACGCGCGTTTCGCGTAAGTGCCTCCCCTTCTTGTTCTCTGGTATTGATGTAGTTTGGGAGTAGTACACTATCTGTCATATCTTGCTGCATATATGCATTTACTCAGGGAGCAGGGCTATTGCCTTTCTCGGCCTTGGTATTTTTCTATATTTGTTTTGATTTTTGTTTTAAGATTATTTTTACCAATACCTACAACTTCAACACTTCATCCAGACCTCCCCACAATCTGTATTTATCACTCTCCCCATAGAACACTGGGCTAATAGTTATATTCTACAACCGGAATCTAATTCTAAAGGGGTTTCAATTTTATACAAAGCTCTGAATTACATAGATTTAGTTGATAAACTACCCGATATGAAGCACTGGGAATTGGAATTAGGCATATCCCTGGATCCGGACGAGGGTGTGTTTGGTAGAATGTCAACGTGTATCCTGATATTTAAACCATCTTGAATACTGGAAAAAGATACACCTACGATGGTATCAGTGGCCAGTGAAACTAGGTCATTTTCTTCCAAATCAGTCCTTGTAACACTCGTGCCCTGACTGGTTGGCACGAGTGTGGGGGGAGTGGCCCCAATGTGCCACAAACCAGACTTCCCTGGAAGGGGCGTGACTAAGCAGCTTCCTTGGTGTTCACTGGAACCTCTGATGGTGAGGTCAGGCTTGTGGGGAAGGTAGCTGCCAGGTACCACTCCAGGGTGGAGTCTGGCTGTGGCTGCTGATCCCACTGGGGGACGGAACACTGGCAGGCGGGCACGGCTGAGACTCTGGCAGTCGTGAGTGGTATAAAGGAACAGGTAGAGACCAGTACACACTAGAGGAACACAGACTGATTCGGGAAGGACAGGAACACGGACAGGTGCAAGTGGAATATGGGAACAGGTAGGGACCTGTTCAGACTGGGGAACAGGGACTGATTCAGGGAAGACAGGAAGATGTACAGGTATGAGTGACATATGAGAACCTGTTCAGACTGTAAGGACAAAGACCCAGGAGGTGGGAAACAAGAGCTGAGCAGAGCCACAAGGAGTGGAGCAGGGTAGAACCGCAGGGAGCGGAGCAGGGTAGAACTGCAAGAGCAGAGCAGGGTAGAACCTAAAGGAGCAGAGCAGAGTAGAACCACAAGGAGCAGAGCAGGGTAGAACCGCAAGGAGCGGAGCAGGGTAGAATCGCAAGGAGCGGAGCAGGGTAGAACCGCAAGGAGCGTAGCAGGGTAGACCCGCAAGGAGCGGAGCAGGGTAGAACCGCAAGGAGCGGAGCAGGGTAGAACCGCAAGGAGCGAAGCAGGGTAGAACTGCAAGGAGCGGAGCAGGGTAGAACCGCAAGGAGCGGAGCAGGGTAGAACCGCAAGGAGCGGAGCAGGGTAGAACCGCAAGGAGCGGACCAGGGCAGAACCGTAAGGAGCAGTGCAGGGCAGAACCGCAAGGAGCGGAGCAGGTTAGAACCGCAAGGAGCGGAGCAGGGTAGAACCGCAAGGAGCGGACCAGGGCAGAACCGTAAGGAGCAGTGCAGGGCAGAACCGCAAAGAGCAGTGCAGGGCAGAACCGCAAGGAGCGGAGCAGGGTAGAACCGCAAGGAGCGGAGCAGGGTAGACCCGCAAGGAGCGGAGCAGGGTAGAACCGCAAGGAGCGGAGCAGGGTAGAACCGCAAGGAGCGGAGCAGGGTAGAACCGCAAGGAGCGGAGCAGGGTAGAACTGCAAGGAGCGGAGCAGGGTAGAACCGCAAGGAGCGGAGCAGGGTAGAACCGCAAGGAGCTGAGCAGGGTAGAACCGCAAGGAGCGGACCAGGGCAGAACCGTAAGGAGCAGTGCAGGGCAGAACCGCAAGGAGCAGTGCAGGGCAGAACCACAAGGAGCGGTGCACGGCAGAACCACAAGGAGCAGTGCAGGGCAGAACCACAAGGAGTGAAGCAAGGTAAAACTGCAAGGAGTGGAGCAGGTTAGAACCGCAGAGCGAGAGCAGAGCAGAATGGAACCACAGAGCAAGAGCAGGGCAGACAGAGAAGACACAAGGATACACACAGCAGGGAAAGGAAGCCACTGACAAGGAAACAAACAGATATATGTTAGGACTGAGTTCAGACAAGATCAGGTACAGGGACTGGACCTAGGATACAAGAATAGGACACAGTACAGACAAGAACGGACATGGAAAGAGATCCTGGACAAGAACACAGGCGTGAGTATGCAGCCCTCAGGGAGGCGGAAACTTAGGACACAAAGCGCAAGGTAACAGGTCTGGGAATGCAGCCCCCAGAGAAGGTGAAAACAAGACAGGACCTGGCGCCTCGGCAGCAAGACATTGACTGAGGGAAATAGTTGCTCAGGCATTCCCCTAAGGGTGGGAATGCCATAAGTACCTGAGGCCTCTTGACAATTGGCTGGGGACACCTTAGGAAGGTGTACACTGACATAACTCACAGCATGGCATGGAGTAGTGATAAGTTGGTGTGTAAGGCAGGTGGGGAATGGGAGGCCATGCAGTGATGCCGGCAGGGTTGTTACAGTCCTCAGGTGGTGGTTTTGTTCCATAGTCGATAAATTTTGGGAGGGGGTAACCGATCTTATTAAAAAGGTTCTCATGATGCAGATATTATTGGACCCCAGCTTAATGGTACATCACATTGGAATGGATAAGGTAACTCACATTTTAATTGCGGCTAGATTAACTCTCCCGGCTAACTGGAAAGATCAGAATGTACCTACTATTAAGTTGTTGAAAGAATTAACGTAAATTGTCAACATGAATTATATTTGGCTCAGTCCTTACCAGCTAAGACTAGAATATCCCGCATATGGGATCCCTGGTTAAACAGTCCCATGTCCACCTCACTTCATTGAGACAGGACAAGAATTAGAAAAGTAATGGTGGAATCTCCATCTCCTATGTGACCATGCACATGTTGAGTTTGGGTGTAATTATGGAGTAACAGTTCATATTGCCTCCTTGTCCAATACATTATGTTTACTGCTTAATATTCAAAAGTTAATATACAATACATGATTACTTGATGGAAAAGCTGAGATCACAGTGTTATTGATATATTGAACACATATCCTCTGTTAGTTATGTGGTTCTGCCAGCCATGTTGCCAGGTGGCTTATTGTATTGAATTTTGAAAATTTTATAAAAAATTAATGGAATAAAAAAAAAAGAATAACCCTTCAGATTATAAATGGCCAGTCAAGTGCAGTGCAATCAAGCTACAAAACATCCATATACCTCATAGTCACATTTCTATGGACATGGACTATCGTGTATATTATATATATATATATATATATATATATATATATATATATATATATAGATACTAGCTGAAGAGCCCGGCGTTGCCTGGGCATAGTAAATATCTTTGGTTAGTTATAGCACCTCACGTCTCTTATTTTCCCATCATGCCTCTCATTTTCTCCCTTAGACCTCTTATTTTCTCCCTTACACCTCTCATTTTCCCCCTCACTCCTCTTATTTTCCCCCTCACTCCTCTCATTCCCTGCTAACACTTGTCATTTCGACCTCACATCTGTCATTTTCCGATCACTCCACTATTTTTCCTCACTCCTCTCATTTTGCACTCACACCTTTTCATTTTCACCTCACACCCCTCATTTTCACCTCAGTATATACATGTTTGTTATCTCCCTTACATATAGTATACACCTGTATGTCTTCTCTTGTATATAGTATATACCTGTATGCCATCTCCCCTGTAAATAGTATATACCTGCTGTATGTCATCTCCTCCTGTATATTGTATATACCCATGTGTCATCTCCTCTTGTATATATTATATACCTGTATGTCATCTCTTCTGTATATACTATATACCTGTATGTCACCTCCTCCTGTATATAGTATATACGTGTGTCATCTCCTGTATATAGTATGTACCTGTAAGCCATCTCTTCCTGTATATAGTATATACCTGTGTATCATCTGCTCCTGTATAAAGTATATACCTGTGTCATCTCCTCCAGTATATAGTATATACCTTTATGTCATCTGCACCTGTATATAGTATATACCTGTGTGTCATCTCCTCCTGTATATAGTATATTCCAGGATGTGATCTCCTGTATATAGTATATACCTGTGTGTCATCTCCCCTGTATATAGTATATACCTGTGTCATCTCCTCCTGTATATAGTATATACCTGTGTGTCATCTCCTCCTGTATATAGTATATACCTGTGTGTCATCTCTTCCTGTATATAGTATATACCTGTGTGTCATCTGCGCCTGTATATAGTATATACCTGTGTGTCATCTCCTCCTGTATATAGTATATACCTGTGTGTCATCTGCTCCTGTATATAGTATATACCTGTGTGTCATCTGCGCCTGTATATAGTATATACCTGTGTGTCATCTCCTCCTGTATATAGTATATACCTGTGTGTCATCTCCTCCTGTATATAGTATATACATGTGTGTCATCTCTCCTGTATATAGTACTAAATTGTCAGCCTGATAAATCCCCAGCCAACAGGAAGCCCTCCCCCCTGGCAGTATATATTAGCGCACACATATACATAATAGACATGTCATGTGACTGACAGCTGCCGTATTTCCTATATGGTACATTTGTTGCTCTTGTAGTTTGTCTGCTTATTAATCAGATTTTTATTTTTGAAGGATAATACCAGACTTGTGTGTGTTTTAGGGCGAGTTTCATGTGTCAAGTTGTGTGTGTTGAGTTGCATGTGGTGACATGCATGTAGCGACTTTTGTGAGATGAGTTTTGTGTGGCGACATGCGTGTATCAACTTTTTCTGTGTCGAGTTGAATGTGACAGGTTAGTGTAGCAAGTTGTGTGCAGCAAGTTTTGCGCATGGCGAGTTTTGCGTGTGGCGAGTTTTATGTGTGGTGCGTTTTGAGTATGTGCAAGTTTTGAGTGAGGCAACTTCTGCATGTGTTGCAACTTTTGTGCATGCAGCAATTTTTCTGCGTGTGCAAGTTTTGCGTGTGGCGAGTTTTCCATGAGGTGAGTTTTGCACGTGTGGCGAGTTTTGCGTGAGCCTAGTTTTGCATGTGGCAAGTTTTGAGCGGCGACTTTTGTGTTTCCACTTTTATGTGGCGAGATTGGTGTATGTGTGGTGATATATGTGCTGAGGGTGGTATATGTGTTCAAGCACGTGGTAGTTTGTGGCGCCTTTTGTGTGTGTGTTCATAACCCCGTGTGTGGTGAGTATCCCATGTCGGGGCCCCACCTTAGCATCTGTACGGTATATACTTTTTGGTGCCATCGCTCTCACTCTTTAAGTCCCCCTTGTTCACATCTGGCATCTGTCAATTTGCCTCCAACACTTTTCCTTTCACTTTTTCCCCATTATGTAGATAGGGGCAAAATTGTTTGGTGAATTGGAAAGCGCGGGGTTAAAATTTCACCTCACAACATAGCCTATGACGCTCTCAGGGTCCAGACGTGTGACTGTGCAAAATTTTGTGGCTGTAGCTGCGACGCCTCCAACACTTTTCCTTTCACTTTTTCCCCATTATGTAGATGGGGCAAAATTGTTTGGGGAATTGGAACGCGCGGGGATAAAATTTTGCCTCACAACATAGCCTATGACGCTCTCGGGGTCCAGACGTGTGACTGTGCAAAATTTTGTGGCTGTAGCTGCGACGCCTCCAACACTTTTCCTTTCACTTTTTCCCCATTATGTAGATGGGGCAAAATTGTTTGGGGAATTGGAACGCGCGGGGTTAAAATTTCGCCTCACAACATAGCCTATGACGCTCTCGGGGTCCAGACGCGTGAGTGTGCAAAATTTTGTGGCTGTAGCTGCGACGGTGCAGATGCCAATCCCGGACATACACACATACATACATATATACATACATACACACATACACACATTCAGCTTTATATATTAGATATATATATATTAGATATATATATATATATATATATATATATATATATATATACCCTATATGGCCTGTACACTCGTCTACCTAGCTTAATGGCATTTTCTTCCAATGCATTTTCATCCTCTTTTGGTCATTCAGGATTTTCAGGGAATTGCTTCAGTCAGGACAAGAAAAAGAGACCATAAGTCATATTGCAATGAGGATAACAGAACAGCTCACAGGCCCAAGCAATATGCCCCCATATAGCCCCCTACATACAATAGGAGCCTCCACAGAGCCCCTTAGATACTGTATGAACCCCCACATAGCCCACTATATGCAGTATGAGGCTGCAAATAGCCTCCTATATACGGTATGAGCCCTCACATAGTCCCCTATATACAGTGTGAGCCCCCACATAGCCTCCTATATACTGCATGAGCTAGCACATGGCCTCCTATATACAGTTTGCGCCCCCACATAGCCTTCTATATGCAGCTTGCACTCCCACATAGCCTTCTTTATACACTGAGTCTGCAAATAACCTCCTATATAGAGTATAAGCCCCTATAAAGCCTCCTATATATGGTATACACCCCATATAGATTCCTATATACAGTATGAGCCTGCACAAAGCAATCTATATATAGTAGGAGTGCTCATATGCCATACAAATTAATAAAAAAACAACACGTACAGATATATTCACCTAACTCCCGTTCCCCTGGCTCTCTGTTAGGTCCCTGAGGCTCCACTTCTACTGGCCAGCGCGTACACGCGATAACGTCATCACGTCAGCGCCAGCTGATGATGTCATCACGCTGGCACTTCACAGCACAAGAGAAGGGAGCTAAACTGGAGCTACGCTGCAATTCTGTATCATCGACAACGCAGCGCCAAGAATGCTCCCTGCCGAGATATGTGGGCCGCCATTGCCATATGATGTGGGTAGTCTGGCGATGGGCACCCTGGAACCTTGTGCGCTGGATGGTAGCCCAGATTGCCCTTAGTCTATGGTAAGCATGCTTTGCACTTACTGAAGCCTTACTAAACATATCTTGTATTAGCAGATTTTATGTTTACTCAATGGCATTGGCTCTGTCTCTTACCTGTTGAGATTTGCACATCTGCAACAAATCTTTCAGGACGCATAAATTTCTTTGGAATTACTGCCAGTTCGGCTATTGCACACATTATGGTGTCCCACTGAGATAACAAAACATCTGGATCTTGTAATGATCGGATTGAATCAGAAGGAACAGTCAAAATTATATTTTCTGTTATCAGCTCAGCCCAAGGGATTTTGGATGTACGAATTGCCTCCAACCAGGATGAAACTTCAGTCTGGCCTGGGGGAAACACAATACTATAGATTATTGGTCTAAAATTAATAGTTAAAGCTCTTGTCCTCTTAACTCATCAACATCACATTGGTGGGTGTCTGATATCTGGCACCCCCACTGATCAATTGTTTTCAGCTTTGGTGGCGGCTAGGTGTTAACAGTGTATGAAGCAGGAATAGCCCATGCTGTCCTTGCATTGTATAGTGTTTGTGTTCATCCAATGCTGCTAACTGCTGATCATTGGGGGTACCGTGTCTCAGGCCACACCAATCTGATATTGATTTTTTTTTAACAGAAGAACGAGGGCTTCGCTTGGATTGAGCGTGCAATAAAGATGTTAAAGCCTGTGTTTTTGATTCTTTCAAAAAAATACTTTATTCTTAATGTGTGTGTGTATTATTAACCCTTTCATACTATTGGATTAATAATGGATATTACCCCATATGCCAATGCCACAGGGCAGTGGGAAGAGAGAGGCTCAGTGCCTTTTCTGGGGTGGCCGGGGGCAGATGTGTTTAGCCAGGGGGGGCAATAACCATGGTCCCTCTCTAGGCTTTTAATATCTGCCCTCAGTCACTGGCTTTCCCTCTCTGGCGGAGAAAATTACGTGGGAGCCCACGCCAGTTTTTTCCATGAATTAATCCTGTAATTTAATCCCTACAGCTCCCAAACTTTGCACACACACTACTAACATTATTAATGAGGGACATATAAAAATCTATCTTCATATCATATCCTGTATATATTCATACAGTACAGAGCAAAAGTTTGGACACACCTCATTTAAAGATTTTTCTGTATTTTCATGACTATGAAAATTGTAAATTCACACTGAAGGCATCAAAACAATTAATTAGCCCATGTGCAATTATATACTTAACAAAAAAGTGTGAAACAACTGAAAATATGTATTATATTATAGGTTCTTCAAAGTAGCCACCTTTTGCTTTGATGACTGCTTTGCACACTCTTGGCCTTCTCTTGATCTTGAGCTTCAAGAGGTAGTCACCGGAAATGGTCTTCCAACAATCTAGAAGGAGCTCCCAGAGATGCTTAGCACTAGTTGGCCCTTTTGCCTTCACCCCAAACCATCTCGATTGGGTTCAGGTCTGGTGACTGTGGAGGTCAGGTCATCTGGTGTAGCACCCCATCACTCTCCTTCTTGGTCAAATAGCCCTTACACAGCCTGGAGGTGTGTTTGGGGTCATTGTCCTGTTGAAAAATAAATGATGGTCCAACTAAACGCAAACCGGATGGAATAGCATGCCGCTGCAAGATTCTGTGGTAGCCATGCTGGTTCAGTATGCCTTCAATTTTGAATAAATCCCCAACAGTATCACCAGCAAAGCACCCCCACACCATCACACCTCCTCCTCCGTGCTTCACGGTGGGAACTAGGCATGTAGAGTCCATCCATTCACCTATTCTGCGTCGCACAAAGACACGGTGGTTGGAGCCAAAGATCTCAAATTTGGACTCATCAGACCAAAGCACAGATTGCCACTGGTCTAATGTCCATACCTTGTGTTCTTTATCCCAAACAAGTCTCTTCTGCTTGTTGCCTGTCCTTAGCAGTGGTTTCCTAGCAGCTATTTTACCATGAAGGCCTGCTGCACAAAGTCTCCTCTTAACAGTTGATGTTGAGATGTGTCTGCTGCTAGAACTCTGTGTGGCATTAACCTGGTCTCTAATCTGAGCTGCTGTTAACCTGAGATTTCTGAGGCTGGTAACTTGGATAAACTTATCCTCAGAAGCAGAGCTGACTCTTGGTCTTCCTTTCCTGGGGTGGTCCTCATGTGAGCCAGTTTCTTTGTAGCACTTGATGGTTTTTGCAACTGCACTTGGGGACACTTTCAATGTTTTCCCAATTTTTCAGACTGACTGACCTTCATTTTTTAAAGTAATGATGACCACTCGTTTTTCTTTACTTAGCTGCTTTTTTCTTGCCATAATACAAATTCTAACAGTCTATTCAGTAGGACTATCAGCTGTGTATCCACCAGACTTCTGCAAAACACAACTAATGGTCCCAACCTCATTTATAAGGCAAGAAATCCCACTTATTAATCCTTACAGGGCACACCTGTGAAATGAAAACCATTTCCGGTGACTACCTCTTGAAGCTCATCAAGAGAATGCCAAGAGTGTTCAATGCAGTCATCAAAGCAAAAGGTGGCTTCTTTGAGAAACCTAGAAATAAGACATATTTTCTGTTGTTTCACACTTTTTTGTTAAGTATATAAATTCATAGTTTTGATGCCTTCAGTGTGAATTTACAATTTTCATAGTCATGAAAATACAGAAAAATCTTTAAGGCTGGTTTCACATTTGCGTTTTTTTTTTTGCGTTTTTGAGCAAAAAAACGCAAAAAAAGCTTGCGTTTTTTCCCCTATACTTAACATTAAAAACGCATGCGTTTTTGGCATGCATTTTGACGCGTTTTGACGACGCATGCGTTTTTTCTCTGCATGCGTTGTGTTGCAGAAATGCAACATGTAGTAATTTTTAGCGGCTTTTTTTGCCGCAAAAAAACATATTGATGTCTATGTAAATGCATGCGTTTTTAAGCACATGCGTTTGCATGCGTTTTTATAGAAAAACACAAGAATACACACTGATAAGCCACCCCCCAACCCGAACCCTAAGGGATCCTAACCCTAACCCAAAGGGTTAGGGTTAGGATCCCTAGGGTTAGGGTTAGGATCCCTAGGGTTAGGGTTAGAGTTTGTGTTAGGGTTAGAGTTTGGGTTAGGGTTAGAGTTTGTGTTAGGGTTAGAGTTTGTGTTTTAGGGTTAGGGTTAGAGTTTGGGTTAGGGTTAGGGTTAGAGTTTGTGTTGGAGTTTGTGTTAGAGTTTGTGTTAGGGTTAGGGTTAGAGTTTGGGTTAGGGTTAGAGTTTGTGTTTTAGGGTTAGGGTTAGAGTTTGGGTTAGGGTTAGAGTTTGTGTTAGAGTTTGTGTTAGAGTTTGTGTTAGAGTTTGTGTTAGGGTTTGTGTTAGGGTTAGAGTTTGGGTTAGGGTTAGAGTTTGTGTTTTAGGGTTAGGGTTAGCGTTTGGGTTAGGGTTAGAGTTTGGGTTAGGGTTAGAGTTTGTGTTAGAGTTTGTGTTAGAGTTTGTGTTAGGGTTAGGGTTAGAGTTTGGGTTAGGGTTAGAGTTTGTGTTTTAGGGTTAGGGTTAGCGTTTGGGTTAGAGTTTGTGTTTTAGGGTTAGGGTTAGAGTTTGTGTTAGAGTTTGTGTTAGAGTTTGGGTTAGGGTTAGGGTTTGTGTTAGAGTTTGTGTTAGAGTTTGTGTTAGGGTTAGGGTTAGAGTTTGTGTTAGGGTTAGGGTTAGAGTTTGTGTTAGGGTTAGAGTTTGTGTTAGGGTTAGGGTTAGAGTTTGTGTTTTAGGGTTAGAGTTTGGGTTAGGGTTAGAGTTTGTGTTAGAGTTTGTGTTAGGGTTAGAGTTTGTGTTAGAGTTTGTGTTAGAGTTAGGGTTAGAGTTTAGGTTAGGGTTAGGGTTAGAGTTTGTGTTTTAGGGTTAGGGTTAGAGTTTGGGTTAGGGTTAGAGTTTGGGTTAGGGTTAGAGTTTGTGTTAGAGTTTGTGTTAGGGTTTGTGTTAGGGTTAGAGTTTGGGTTAGGGTTAGGGTTTGTGTTAGAGTTTGTGTTAGAGTTTGTGTTAGGGTTAGGGTTAGGGTTAGAGTTTGTGTTAGGGTTAGGGTTAGAGTTTGTGTTAGGGTTAGAGTTTGTGTTAGGGTTAGGTTAGAGTTTGTGTTAGAGTTTGTGTTAGAGTTTGTGTTAGAGTTAGGGTTAGAGTTTAGGTTAGGGTTAGGGTTAGAGTTTGTGTTTTACAGTTAGGGTTAGAGTTTGGGTTAGGGTTAGAGTTTGTGTTAGGGTTAGAGTTTGTGTTAGAGTTTGTGTTAGAGTTTGTGTTAGAGTTTGTGTTAGAGTTTGTGTTAGGGTTAGAGTTTGGGTTAGGGTTAGAGTTTGTGTTAGAGTTTGTGTTAGGGTTAGAGTTTGTGTTAGAGTTTGTATTAGAGTTAGGGTTAGAGTTTAGGTTAGGGTTAGAGTTTGTGTTAGGGTTAGAGTTTGTGTTAGAGTTTGTGTTAGAGTTTGTGTTAGAGTTTGTATTAGGGTTAGAGTTTAGGTTAGGGTTAGAGTTTGTGTTTTAGGGTTAGGGTTAGAGTTTGGGTTAGGGTTAGAGTTTGTGTTAGGGTTAGAGTTTGTGTTAGAGTTTGTGTTAGAGTTTGTGTTAGGGTTAGAGTTTGAGTTAGGGTTAGAGTTTGTGTTTTAGGGTTAGGGTTAGAGTTTGGGTTAGGGTTAGAGTTTGTGTTAGAGTTTGTGTTAGAGTTTGTGTTAGAGTTTGTGTTAGAGTTAGGGTTAGAGTTTGGGTTAGGGTTAGAGTTTGTGTTTTAGGGTTAGGGTTAGAGTTTGGGTTAGGGTTAGAGTTTGTGTTAGAGTTTGTGTTAGGCTTAGGGTTAGAGTTTGGGTTAGGGTTAGAGTTTGTGTTAGAGTTTGTGTTAGAGTTTGTGTTAGGGTTAGAGTTTGGGTTGGGGTTAGAGTTTGTGTTTTAGGGTTAGGGTTAGGATCCCTAGAGTTACTAGGGATCCTAACCCTAACCCTAGGTATTTCTGTTTATAGTGGGTTTTCTAGTTAGAGTTTGTGTTAGAGTTTGTGTTAGGGTTAGAGTTTGTGTTAGAGTTTGTGTTAGAGTTTGTGTTAGAGTTAGGGTTAGAGTTTAGGTTAGGGTTAGGGTTAGAGTTTGTGTTTTAGGGTTAGGGTTAGAGTTTGGGTTAGGGTTAGAGTTTGGGTTAGGGTTTGTGTTAGAGTTTGTGTTAGGGTTAGAGTTTGTGTTAGGGTTAGGGTTAGAGTTTGTGTTAGAGTTTGTGTTAGAGTTTGTGTTAGAGTTAGGGTTAGAGTTTAGGTTAGGGTTAGGGTTAGAGTTTGTGTTTTACAGTTAGGGTTAGAGTTTGGGTTAGGGTTAGAGTTTGGGTTAGGGTTAGAGTTTGTGTTAGAGTTTGTGTTAGGGTTTGTGTTAGGGTTAGAGTTTGGGTTAGGGTTAGGGTTTGTGTTAGAGTTTGTGTTAGAGTTTGTGTTAGGGTTAGGGTTAGAGTTTGTGTTAGGGTTAGGGTTAGAGTTTGTGTTAGGGTTAGAGTTTGTGTTAGGGTTAGGGTTAGAGTTTGTGTTAGAGTTTGTGTTAGAGTTTGTGTTAGAGTTAGGGTTAGAGTTTAGGTTAGGGTTAGGGTTAGAGTTTGTGTTTTACAGTTAGGGTTAGAGTTTGGGTTAGGGTTAGAGTTTGTGTTAGGGTTAGAGTTTGTGTTAGAGTTTGTGTTAGAGTTTGTGTTAGAGTTTGTGTTAGAGTTTGTGTTAGAGTTTGTGTTAGGGTTAGAGTTTGTGTTAGAGTTTGTGTTAGAGTTTGTGTTAGAGTTTGTGTTAGAGTTTGTGTTAGAGTTTGTGTTAGGGTTAGAGTTTGGGTTAGGGTTAGAGTTTGTGTTAGAGTTTGTGTTAGGGTTAGAGTTTGTGTTAGAGTTTGTATTAGAGTTAGGGTTAGAGTTTAGGTTAGGGTTAGAGTTTGTGTTAGGGTTAGAGTTTGTGTTAGAGTTTGTGTTAGAGTTTGTATTAGGGTTAGAGTTTGGGTTAGGGTTAGAGTTTGTGTTTTAGGGTTAGGGTTAGAGTTTGGGTTAGGGTTAGAGTTTGTGTTAGGGTTAGAGTTTGTGTTAGAGTTTGTGTTAGAGTTTGTGTTAGAGTTTGTGTTAGGGTTAGAGTTTGAGTTAGGGTTAGAGTTTGTGTTTTAGGGTTAGGGTTAGAGTTTGGGTTAGGGTTAGAGTTTGTGTTAGAGTTTGTGTTAGAGTTTGTGTTAGAGTTTGTGTTAGAGTTAGGGTTAGAGTTTGGGTTAGGGTTAGAGTTTGTGTTTTAGGGTTAGGGTTAGAGTTTGGGTTAGGGTTAGAGTTTGTGTTAGAGTTTGTGTTAGGCTTAGGGTTAGAGTTTGGGTTAGGGTTAGAGTTTGTGTTAGAGTTTGTGTTAGAGTTTGTGTTAGGGTTAGAGTTTGGGTTGGGGTTAGAGTTTGTGTTTTAGGGTTAGGGTTAGGATCCCTAGAGTTACTAGGGATCCTAACCCTAACCCTAGGTATTTCTGTTTATAGTGGGTTTTCTAGTTGATTTTGATGATTGGCAGCTGTCACACACTTCTCATCATGCGTTTCAAAAATGCAAACGCAGGAAAAAATGCATGTAAACGCGTCAAAACGCTGCGTTTGTGTTAAAACATGTAAAAACGCATGCGCCTAAAAAACACAGCATTTAAACGCTGTTTTCTCACCAAATGCGTTTGCGTTTAAAACACTGCGTTTTTAAATGCAAATGTGAAACCAGCCTTAATGAGGTGTGTCCAAACTTTTGCTCTGTACTGTGTATATATATATATATATATATATATATATATATATACAGTATAATATGTATACACATCTATACTATGCTGGGTGGGCGATCCGAGTAGGGAAATACTTGCTATTTTCTGAGTACCGCGAGTACTTCATTACTCGCAGAGTACCAAATACCCACGATTATACTCGCTCATCCCTAGTACTGTCGTCTCAGCCACTGCCGACAATGGGGGGGTATAGGGGTCTTTGTTAAGTTATTTATCTGGCCCTGCAACTGATATTGCGATGACTCTGGACTGCGGCAATCCTTTGCCAGATCCTGAATCATCTGCATCAAATTCGCCACCTGGTCACAAAGCGTTACTGGCGAAAAACAAAAATGTATTGGCCAGACGTGATGTGATGCTAGTCACCTCTAACGGCCAAGCTATGAATCAGAATGGTCAAGGAGTCCAAGCTCAGAAGCCAAAAGGGGACGTCATAAACAAAAGGAAGAGACAAAAGCGTAGTAAGGTAACATTCTGAGGTCAGAGCACTGGGAAGATAACGGACCAGAGCTGAAGGGGTTAAAGAGGTGGATGGTCAGAATGAAGTCCATGGTCAGGCAACAGATCAAGCATACACAACTCAAAGCACAGGAAAGCACAAGACTCACAGGCTGAATGCATGTCTGGCAGAGGTCTGGGAGAAACCGCTCAGTTAAGAAGATGGCCATTAACTGGAATAATAAACACATGGAGACAGCTGATGTTTCAGAGTCTCAGATTGGATAGTTGAGATGTCAATCAACACATTGATAGCTCAGCACCCCCTGTAACAGATTGGATAGCCAAGTTGTAAATCAAAGTACCGACACCTTCAGCACACCCCTATACCAGATTGGACTGACAAGCTGTCATCCCAGACATACTGGGGGTGGAACCATGACAGTTCTTAAAGGGAACCTGTCACCCCGTTTTTTGAGATTGAGCTATAAATACTGTTAAATAGGGCCTGCGCTGTGTGTTCCTATAGTGTATGTAGTGTACCCCGATTCCCCATGTATGCTGAGAAATAACTTACCAAAGTCGCCGTTTTCGCCTGTCAATCAGGCTGGTCAGGTCGGGAGGGCGTGGTGACATCGCTGGTTCTTCCTCAGCTTTACGTTGGTGGCGTATTGGCGTAGTGGTGAACAAGCAGCGCGCGATCTGCGCTGTCATCCCTTTCGTCGGTGAGGGCGGCCATCTTCCTGGGGCAGCGCGTGCGCAGATCGAGTGCTCTGCTGCACGGGGCTTCAGGAAAATGGCCGCGGGATGCCGCACGTGCGCATTAGAGATCGCAGCGGCCATTTTCCCAAAGCCGAGTTTGCATCTCGGCTTTGGGAAAATGGCCGCCGCGATCTCTAATGCGCACGCGCGGCATCCCGCGGCCATTTTCCTGAAGCCCCGTGCAGCAGAGCACTCGATCTGCGCACGCGCTGCCCCAGGAAGATGGCCGCCCTCACCGACGAAAGGGATGACAGCGCAGATCGCGCGCTGCTTGTTCGCCAATACGCCACCAACGTAAAGCTGAGGAAGAACCAGCGATGTCACCACGCCCTCCCGACCTGACCAGCCTGATTGACAGGCGAAAACGGCGACTTTGGTAAGTTATTTCTCAGCATACATGGGGAATCGGGGTACACTACATACACTATAGGAACACACAGCGCAGGCCCTATTTAACAGTATTTATAGCTCAATCTCAAAAAACGGGGTGACAGGTTCCCTTTAACCCCTTTACCCCCAAGGGTGGTTTGCACGTCAATGACCAGGCCAATTTTTACAATTCTGACCACTGTCCCTTTATGAGGTTATAACTCCGAAACGCTTCAACGGATCCTGGTGATTCTGACATTGTTTTCTCGTGACATATTGTACTTCATGATAGTTGTAAAATTTCTTTGATAGTACCTGCGTTTATTTGTGAAAAAAACGGAAATTTGGCGAAAATTTTGAAAATTTCGCAATTTCCAAACTTTGAATTTTTATGCAATTAAATCACAGAGATATGTCACACAAAATACTTAATAAGTAACATTTCCCACATGTCTCCTTTACATCAGCATAATTTTGGAACCAATTTTTTTTTTTGTTAGGGAGTTATAAGGGTTAAAAGTTGACCAGCAATTTCTCATTTTTACAACACCATTTTTTTTTAGGGACCACGTCTCATTTGAAGTCATTTTGAGGGGTCTATATGATAGAAAATTCCCAAGTGTGACACCATTCTAAAAACTGCACCCCTCAAGGTGCTCAAAACCACATTCAAGAAGTTTATTAACCCTTCAGGTGTTTAATAGGAATTTTTGGAATGTTTAAATAAAAATGAACATTTAACTTTTTTACACAAAAAATTTACTTCAGCTCCAATTTGTTTTATTTTACCAAGGGTAACAGGAGAAATTGGACCCAAAAAGTTGTTGTCCAATTTGTCCTGAGTACGCTGATACCCCATATGTGGCAGTAAACCACTGTTTGGGCGCATGGGAGAGCTCGGAAGGGAAGGAGCGCTATTTGACTTTTCAATGCAAAATTGACAGGAATTGAGATGGGACGCCATGTTGCGTTTGGAGAGCCACTGATGTGCCTAAACATTGAAACCCCCCACAAGTGACACCATTTTGGAAAGTAGACCCCCTAAGGAACTTATCTGGATGTGTGGTGAGCACTTTGACCCACCAAGTGCTTCACAGAAGTTTATAATGCAGAACCGTAAAAATAAAAAATCATATTTTTTCACAAAAATTATATTTTTGCCCCCAATTTTTTATTTTTCCAAGGGTAAGAGAAGAAATTGGACCTCAAAAGTTGTTGTCCAATTTGTCCTGAGTACGCTGATACCCCATATGTTGGGGTAAACCCCTGTTTGGGCACACAGGAGAGCTCGGAAGGGAAGGAGCACTGTTTTACTTTTTCAACGCAGAATTGGCTGGAATTGAGATCGGACGCCATGTCGTGTTTGGAGAGCCCCTGATGTGCCGAAACAGTGGAAACCCCCCAATTATAACTGAAACCCTAATCTAAACACACCCCTAACCCTAATTCCAACGGTAACCCTAACCACACCTCTAACCCTGACACACCCCTAACCCTAATCCCAACCCTATTCCCAACTGTAAATGTAATCTAAACCCTAACCCTAACTGTAACCCCAACCCTAACCCTAACCCTAGCCCTAACCCTAGCCCTAACCCTAGCCCTAACCCTAACCCTAACCCTAACCCTAGCCCTAACCCTAACCCTAACCCTAGCCCTAGCCCTAACCCTAGCCCTAACCCTAGCCCTAACCCTAGCCCTAGCCCTAACCCTAGCCCTAACCCTAGCCCTAGCCCTAACCCTAGCCCTAATGGGAAAATGGAAATAAATACATTTTTTTTTATTTTTCCCTAACTAAGGGGGTGATGAAGGGGGGTTTGATTTACTTTTATAGCGAGTTTTTTAGCGGATTTTTATGATTGGCAGCCGTCACACACTGAAAGACCCTTTTTATTGCAAAAAATATTTTTTGCAATACCACATTTTGAGAGCTATAATTTTTCCATATTTTGGTCCACAGAGTCATGTGAGGTCTTGTTTTTTGCGGGACGAGTTGATGTTTTTATTGAAAACATTTTTGGGCACGTGACATTTTTTGATCGCTTTTTATTCCGATTTTTGTGAGGAAGAATGACCAAAAGCCAGCTATTCATGAATTTCTATTGGGGGAGGCGTTTATACCGTTCCGCGTTTGGTAAAATTGATAAATCAGTTTTATTCTTCGGGTCAGTACGATTACAGCGATACCTCATTTATATCATTTTTTTATGGTTTGGCGCTTTTATACGATAAAAACTATTTTACAGAAAAATAATTATTTTTGCATCGCTTTATTCTCAGGACTATAACTTTTTTATTTTTTTGCTGATGATGCTGTATGGTGGCTCTTTTTTTGCGGGACAATATGACGCTTTCAGCGGTACCATGGTTATTTATATCTGTCCTTTTGATCGCGTGTTATTCCACTTTTTGTTCGGCGGTATGATAATAAAGCGTTGTTTTTTGCCTCGTTTTTTTTTTTCTTACGGTGTTTACTGAAGGGGTTAACTAGTGGGACAGTTTTATAGGTCGGGTCGTTACGGACGCGGCGATACTAAATATGTGTACTTTTATTGGGTTTTTTTTTTTATTTAGATGAAGAAATGTATTTATGGGAATAATATTTTTTTTTTTTTTTCATTATTTTTATTTTTTTTACACATTTGGAAAATTTTTTTTAAACTTTTTTACTTTGTCCCGGGGGGGACATCACAGATCAGTGATCTGACAGTTTGCACAGCACTCTGTCAGATCACTGATCTGATATGCAGCGCTGCAGGCTTCACAGTGCCTGCTCTGAGCAGGCTCTGTGAAGCCACCTCCCTCCCTGCAGGACCCGGATCCGCGGCCATCTTGGATCCGGAGCTGGACTGAGCAGGGAGGGAGGTGAGACCCTCGCAGCAACGCGATCACATCGCGTTGCTCCGGGGGTCTCAGGGAAGCCCGCAGGGAGCCCCCTCCCTGCGCGGTGCTTCCCTGCACCGCCGGCACATCGCGATTGCGGTGTGCCAGGGGTTAATGTGCCGGGGGCGGTCCGTGACCGCTCCTGGCACATAGTGCCGGATGTCAGCTGCGATAAGCAGCTGACACCCGGCCGCGATCGGCCGCGCTCCCCCCGTGAGCGCGGCCGATCGGCTATGACGTACTATCCCGTCCAGGGTCAGATAAGCCCAGGGCACCTCGACGGGATAGTACGTCTAAGGTCACAGAGGGGTTAAGAAAGTTTGTTTGCAATAATTTTTAAGTGTATATTCAGCTTTATACTGGCCTCCAGATTTGTTGTGAATATAGGATCTGCCATTGTTAGTGCCTAATAGACTGCCTCCAGTGTAATGCTGAGAGGCACAATTCACTGCAATACAGAAATATTGCAGCAAATTATACCATCATCAACGAACACTTTGCCCATTAACAATATTTTATTATGTCAAAAAAGAAAAGAAAAAGTACACATGTAGCATTTTGACCTCCATAACAATCCATATTATTATTATTATGTTATTTAATCTCTATGATAAATGCGATAAAAAAATAATAAACAACGACCAGAGTGCTGGGTTTTTTTTAAATGATCCACCCCGCCAAAAAAAAACAATCAAAGCTCTTATGTACCCCAAATTTACAGTATACCAATAAAAGGTACCGTATTTTTCGGACTATAAGACGCACCGGACTATAAGGCGCACCCAGGTTTTAGAGGTGGAAAATAGGGAAAAAAAATATTTGAAGCTAAAAAATGTGGTAAAATATTTAATAACATAAATGACATACTATTATATGTGGTGTTATTATATATAATAGTATGTTATTATGTTGGATGCTGTGGGACAAGTGTGGTGTCTGTACAGTACTATATGAAGATGCTGGAGGGTGAGTATAAGAATGGGGGCACAGGGCTTATATTTAAAGCACCACTCCAGCACTGCAAAATAACACTGGAGTGCTGCTTTAACATCCCATGGGAGAACTATAACTCCCAGCATGTCCTGCAGATCCTATGACATGCTGGGAGTTATAGTTCACCAAAGGAGTGGCAGAGTGCTTTATTGTGTTTTGTAAAGACTAACCTCTTAAATGTGGCAGCCAGCCACACTATGGTGAGGTTAAAGCTGGAGCATCCCATTACTGTACACAGAGCAGTCCCTCTTTCATTTCCATAGCACAGGTTATGAGGAAGCTGCAGTGGAGACTGGAGAGCCTGAAGGACCTGTGATGATGTCAAGAAGAGGGAGGGCTCTGAGCTGCCATGTGATGCTCCAGCCCGCCCACTCCTGACATCATCACAGGTCCTCCTGCACAGAACTCAGCGTCCAGCCCAGGCATGGCAGGCAGGTATGCAGCCATCTCCTCTCTCCCTTGGCCCCTGCTGCTGCCTCCTCTCCCCCGGACACACAGACCTGCCCAGCTGCTGCAGGAATCAGCGCTGGAGAAGCCATGTGTGTCCCTGCTTAAGCATTTGCTGCTCCCGGCTCACCGCTCAGCTGATAGGTGGGCGGGGAGCCGCTAATGAATATTCACTGCACTTAATCATCGGGAGCACATGGTTTCTCCAGCGCTGATTCTGGGCAGCGGGGACATCCTGAAGTGGGATAACAGTGCGATCCCACTCACTGCTGCCCCCCTCCCCACATGCTACATCCGTACCATAAGACGCACCCACACTTTCCTCCCAAATTTGGAGGAAAAAAAGTGCGTCTTATGGTCGGAAAAATACGGTAACTCATACCACAAAAATTAACCTTTCACAAAGCTCCATTGCATATTTCTATATTTGTAAAGTGCTGCAGAATATGTTGGCGCTATATCAAGTTATTATTGTTATATTTTTGAGGGTACTATTCTGTTTTCAAGTTGCTTAGTCCTAATGTGAAGACACCAAGAGAAGAGAGTTGAGAAACCTAATAACCATTTAGCATAAGTTTCTGATAAACTTATTCGGGCAATAAAACTAATATGATTGCACTTCCACCAACTATGCTCTTATCATGTGCAGAGTATGTCCATTTTGAAGGGTGCTTTTAATTGAACATAAAAAAATACATCTCACTTACCATTTATAAATGTTGGAGCTGGTTCTGCTCCATAGACTATAATGGGAACTGTTCCTAGTTGACTTTTCGCTTTGACAATAACATACAGGAGTCCTCCCCAGACAGTGGATATCACAACTTTCTCATTAACAACGTTCTTTTTACAGACAACCACTGGGGCACGACACAACTGTTCTGCTGAGCTCAGGTCATCTGTCTGACAGCCGATCTGGACCTAAAATGCAGTATGATAGTGCATAAAATTAGTTCTGGTTGGATGCAAAAAAATCAATCTGAACCAAAAAAATTAATAAATAATAAATCCTATAAGCCAGACTAAAACCTTGAATACCAAGAATACTTATTTCAAAATAATATCTTGAAAAAAAAACTTTATTACGCCATGATGCATGCTAAAATCAATACAGAATAAAACCAAGAACTGCATGATACAGGAATGAATGTCCAATAGCAAATAATGAAACCTGGAAATTCACCAACATTAAAGTGGTAGCCCATTATGACATATTCCATGACTTGAGAATCATACAGCATTGTATTGTCATTGTATTGTTTCTGTTACAGTGCTGTGTAATCAGTTTGTCCTGTCTATCTCCCTGTAGCACAGCTCTGATGTCAGTAACCCTGCCCTTCTCGCTTAAATAGTGTATGTCAGCCATGTTGCTAGTTCATCTTGATGCATGTCTGGTTTAGAATAATCTTTTTACCTACTGCAACCTACCACAGCTACTTCTATTGCACCTACTGCAACTACGGCAGATGCTGCTGTTACTACTGTGCATTATACAAGAATTCAGATGGAAAATAAAACCTCTTCTGAAATCTTTGTATGCACATGATCTGGGGTCAAGTTAAGTTATCTGATGAAATTTCTTAATGTGAGTACTGGTCAATACAAACATCCATAGAAATTATGTTGCAAGATCCCCACACTGACAGCAAAGTTATGGAGTCATAATACATTTTATACTCATTAATAGAGTATGGAATAACTTCATAATCAAACCCATCTCTTCTAACAAGCCTACCACATCAACTACTCAGTAAACTAACTTTGACCTGTTCCCTCCTTCCAAATATTAGCTGCATGTGAATCGGCACCCTACTATTCATCTGTCTCCACACCCTCCATGCACACGATAACTGCACTTGATACTTGACTATTGCACTTAAACATACGGGCTGATGATGACCGGATCATGCACCTTCATATGAAAATCCCTATCTAATATATAATTGCCTAGAATACTACTTCCTGCTAATGTCCGGAGCTAATGTCCGGAGCTAATGTCCGGAGCTAATGTCCGGAGCTAATGTCCGGAGATAAGTGACGTCAACAGTGTCCAGTGTCTGATTGGTTGCCGCCTGCTGCGAGCGACCAATCAGAAACGTGCCGTACTGTGACACACTCCGCCCGCCATTTTGGTGTGATTTTTGAATTTTTACCTCACAGCAAGTTTCTACTGCGTGGAGGCGGGCCCAGTGACGTTGCTCTTCAAGCTCCTGCCGAATTTCAAGTATATATGGATTCTAGACTCCCGATTCTTTAGAATCGGGCTGCCATCTAGTTTATTATAATTGCCAGACCTGAAATAACAAGCACTTTTCACCTATTGTGTCCCCCAATTTCCTTGTAGATTGTAAGCTTGTGAGCAGGGACCTCACCCCCTAATGTCACTGTTTAAATTGTCTTAACTTATACTGAATTTATTGTCTGTACATGTCCCCGCTTAATTGTAAAGTGCTGTGGAATATGTTGGCGCTATATAAATAAAAATTATTATTATTATCATCAAAATCCATAAATTAAGTTACACCCAGCTACTGTCAAAAGCCTACAGATTCAAATAAATACAAAGTTAGCAACAGAATTAAAAGATACCGAAAATAATCACAAGAAGTTAAGAATGTATAAGATCACATAACTCGGTGGTGCACAATCCAGACTACCCCTGTGTTTGTATGTAATTTAATTTATGGATCAAGATGATTAAGTCATTCAATAATTCATATACAGACATATAATGCACTAGCTGGAGATGAGTGGATCAATCTGGGGGGGATTGAGTTCAAGTCGAATTTCCTGATATTTGCGCTTACATGCAAATTTGATCACATTGTAATTTAATTTGCAAAAATAAGAAACTTTCCCTGCAACATTTCCCACATTAGAGAAGCAATTTAGTTTTCAATGGTCAAGTTGGCTTCCCCGCACAGCACCATTTGACTTCACATATTGGTTTATCATTCCTTTTACAGTGGTGTTTAGTAAATTGGAGATCAGGGATTCCCAGTGTATCTTTCTGTCTTTCTCTTGAGGAAAATTCAAACTTCAAACTATCGCACATCTCTAACACTAGACTTTCATGTTGATGAGTTCCCAGGTTTCAAAGTGTCTATTGGACATTCATTCACGTATCAAAAAGTCCTTTGCTGTGATTTATTAAGGCATTTATACCAAAAATCTGGCATAAATACCTTAATAAGTCAAAATATTTCTGCCCAACCTGGCAGATGCACAAAAATATTGCGATTTCTGGCATTTCCACTCCAGTCCCGGCCAGCTACGCTAATCATCATAAGGTATACCACTAAAGTGGCATAGCTTACTATACAAATGTTGAAGCGAGTGTTCGCGAAATGGCCATCGGCGTCTCTCCTCGCACGCCTCTGTAATCCTGCATGTCCATCTTTTCGTCTAAAGTACTGATGGTGTATTAAAGAGTATTGGATATACAGTGCCTAGCGAAAGCATTCAGCTCCTTGGAACTTTTCAACCTTTTCCCACATATCATGCTTCAAACATAAAGATACCAAATGTAATTTTTTGGTGAAGAATCAACAAGTGGAACACAATTGTGAAGTTGAACGAAATTTATTGGTTATTTTAAATTTTTGTGGAAATTCAAAAACTGAAAAGTGGGGCGTTCAATAGTATTCGACCCCTTTTCTTTCAGTGCAGCAAGCTCACTCCAGAAGTTCATTGTGGATCTCTGAAGGATCCAATGTTGTCCTAAATGCCTAATGATGATAAATATAATCCACCTGTGTGTAATCAACTCTCCGTATAAATGCACCTGCTCTGTGATAGTCTCAGGGTTCTGTTTGGAGCACAGAGAGCATCATGAAGACCAAGGAACACAACAGGCTGGTCCGTGATACTGTTGTGGAGAAGTTTAAAGTCGGATTTGGATACAAAATTATTTCCAAAACTTTAAACATCCCAAGGAGCACTGTGCAAGCGATGATATTGAAATGGAAGAAGTTTCATACCACTGCAAATCTACCAAAACCCGGCCGTCCCTCTAAACTTTCATCTCAAATAAGGAGAAGACTGATCAGAGATACAGCCAAGAGGCCCATGATCACTCTGGATGAACTGCAGAGATCTACAGCTGAGGTGGAACAGTCTGTCCATAGGACAACAATCTGGCCTTTATGGAAGAGTGGCAAGAAGAAAGCCATTTCTCAAAGATATCCATAAAATGTGTCATTTAAAGTTTGCAACAAGCCACCTGGGAGACACACAAAACATGTGGAAGAAGGTGCTCTGGTCAGATGAAACTAAAATCAAACTTTTTGGCAACAATGCCAAACAATATGTTTAGCGTAAAGGCAACACAGCTCATCACCCTGAACACACCATCCCCACTGTCAAACGTGGTGGCAGTATCATGGTTTGGGCCTGCTTTTCTTCAGCAGAGACAGAGAAGATGCTTAAAATTCATGGGAAGATGGATGGAGCCAAATACAGGACCATTCTTGAAGAAAGCCTGTTGGAGTCTGCAAAAGACCTGAGACTGGGATGGAGATTTATTTGTCTTCCAACAAGAAAATGATCCCAAACATAAAGCAAAATCCACAATAGAATGGGTTCACAAATAAACATATCCAGGTGTTAGAATGGCCAAGTCAAAGTCCAGACCTCAATCCAATCGAGAATCTGTGGAATGAGCTGAAAACCGCTGTTCACAAATGATCTCCAGCAAACCTCACTGAGCTAGAGCTGTTTGCCAAGGAAGAATGGGCATGAATTTCAGTCTCTTGATGTATAAAACTGATAGAGACATACCCCAAGTGACTTGCAGCTCTAATCGCAGCAAAAGGTGGTGTTAACCCCTTTCTGACATCTGACGTACTATCCCGTCGAGGTGGGGTGGGCCCGTATGACCACCGACGGGATAGTACGTCATACGCGACCGGCCGCGCTAACGGGGGGAGCGCGGCCGATCGCGACCGGGTGTCAGCTGCCTATCGCAGCAGGCCCAGATCCAAAATGGCCGCGGCATCTGGGTCCTGCAGGGAGGGAGGTGGCTAACCAAGCGCCTGCTCAGAGCAGGCGCTTGGTAAGCCTGCAGCACTGTAAGTCAGATCGCTGATCTGACAGAGTGCTGTGCAATCATTTGGTATGTGGGAAAAGGTTGAAATGTTCAAGAGAGCCGAATACTTTTGCAAGGCACTGTATTCCAGCTTGTGAGTGCCGCAATTTTTCTCTTACTCCATGTCACATTATCATGCTCTTTTCATGCTGAGCACTGTTTACCAGCTGCGATTTACCGCTACGTTCCTGGTTACAAGATTCACAACTAAATAAGAGGTGATTTGTTAACCCTAGTTCATTTTCCTCTTGTCATGAACGCTATACAAATGTGTGTTTGCCTCCCCTTGGCATATATTTTAGGCAACAGTGCCCACTGGACATCAGGCGCTCCTGATTCATTAAGCATCGCATGCCACATAATGAATCATGCCAGTGTACTCTACCGAGAACTTCACTAAGGCTAGTTTCACACTAGCGTTCGGCAGGGCTGCGGACTTCCTCCATGAAGCCCCGCCCACTGCCGCACGTCTTCATTCAGCTCCGCCTATGGCTGCATGCGTCCTGCGTACCATATTTTAAACATTGGGTACGCAGGCCATGCGGATGCATGTGGATGACTCTGCATCCGTCATTTTCACGCTGCGCCGACCGCAACAAAATGCAACATGAATGAAGAGGCACGGCAGTGGGTGGGGCGTCATGGAGGAAGTCCGCAGCCCTGCTGAACGCTAGTGTGAAACACCACTCTTAATTAGCCATCACCCTTGTTTTTATTCTACAATGATTTTAGAGTGCATCATGGCTCAATAAAGTTATTTATTTTATTATTTTGTAGTAAAACTTCCTTGGTATTGTACGTTTTTATACACAGAAAAAGCGTGCTTTCATTGCTCTTAATATCATATGAGTCCAGGAACGACACACCAACACTGCATATCAATATAAATTTGCATGTGTCTTCAATGCATGATTTCTCAGCGTTGGCACATAAGATCGCTGCAAAAAAGTGTAATTGTTATTGGTGCACTAGAACCTATAAAACTACAGACCAGAAATGACTACATCATAAAGCAGACTCTAAGATTAGAAATCCTAAATGCTTTTCTTATTGTAGAGTTCAAAGCCCCAGCAGAAGAGTATGAAAGTTGACAGAGCTGATTATTTTCTTATTATAACTTTTCAGAAATTAGAGCTCCAGTTTTCTATATAAACAAATTATAAAGACAACATGCTATTTGCCTGTAGTCATGAAAAGAGAAAGCTTAGCATTACATTTCAGTTATTTGGGGCACTGTAGCATTTACGAAGGCACTGTCCAGTAGTGGGCCACCCATTCGTAAATGCTCTAGAGTCCTAAATAAAATAAAAACACAAACTCACCTCTGGAACCGGCGCTGTTCCAGTGATGTTGGTATGCAGTTTCCAGGGTCTCACTAGACGTTATTATGTCACGTGAGTGCTAAAACCTTTCATCAAACATTGCCAGAACAACGACAGTCCAGGAGGCAAGTATCTGTTGTTTTTATTTTATTTGGGACATTTAAGAAGGGATTGCCCAATAGTAGAGAACTCTTGACGTATAAACACTTAGTATACTAGTGGTACCTCATATTGCCATAAATTGAAATTAATAAGAAGACAATACAGGAAATATATTTATCTTGGTACCGTGTTAGCCAGTGTATAGAAAAGATTGCAATTTGTTACCATCTTTTCAGTTAGCCATTAAAAGGTATCAACTACTGAGGACTTTGTCTCAATTCTAAATATTTTGTTAAGAAGACAATATGTAGTAACCTCCCATAATCTCTCTCGTGGCAGCGTCAGGTGGTCAGCATGCTGTCTTTAAAATCTATATCTATACAGTACATAGGAATTTGAAGCTATGTATAAAAGATAGCTCTGATTGCAACAGACATAGTTAACAGATAATTAAAGGGGTTGTCCGCTACTAGGACAACCTCTTCTTAAACTAAATGTTTGGCCCAGATTAAATGCGGTGTTGTGACATGTGACGCCAATCAGCGCTGGCATCAATGTCCCTGCCTTAGGACCAACTGAACATGAAAAGAAAGCTAGGGCTGCAGCTCATCCCGGACTTCCTCTTCATGTTCAGTTTGTCCGAAGGTGGAGACAGTAATGGCAGCGCTGATTGGGGGCTGGTGTCATTCCACCACGTCACAGCCCCGGAGAGAGAGAGTGCCGACACTGTTGGAACAGAGACAGTATGGGAGGTGAGTGTAGGTTTTATTACTTCATCGGGGCTAAACATTTAGTTTAAGAAGGGGTTGTCCTAGTAGTGGACAACCCCTTTAAGCAAAGGATTTTGGACCTGCAAGCAACTTTATGTTAAGATTAGGAGTTTTATTTGCATATTGAGATTTAAAGGATATCTGTATGTATGCAGTTGTTTACTAGTATCACACTAACTCCTTCATTAGGCGACTTTATATAATATATTATTATTTATTATTATAGCGCCATTTATTCCATGTAGCTTTACATATATGTTGTAAGGCCTATTCTAACATTTACCTGTAGACCTTTCCCTACAGCTGATGCTGGAAATAAAAGGGTTGCTTTCATTCTAGGAGGCAGGTAGAGTCCTGTACTTCTCCAGGCATCAGAACCTACATGTAATAAAATTCAATAAATATTTGTTACTACAATCAATGTATAAAATCACATTGTATTAGGATATTATATTGCAAAAGAATCACTTCATGATTTTATGAAAAAAAGAGTTTGTGTAAAATAATTAGTCAACGTATTATCTTCTGTAAAGTATACATTTTAGTTGTAGATTCATTACCTAAGTTTGTTGCATCAATATGCACTGTAATACAGGGATCACCCAGTTTATCCATACAGCTCATTTCCTGGGCCAAGATCATGATGAAAGCCTCCTTGGAGCAGCTTTTTACTGGATGCTCTTTGCTTACATTGGGTAAATTAAATGGTTGCACCTGGTCTGAAAGCTCTTGCCACATTGATGAAACAATAGGACTTGCCGGTAACTTCAAAAAACTTGTCACATCCTTTTTGAGCTGGGACATCCAGGAGCTCAGAGTTGGGTTCAGCTCAGCCACACTTTTGAGATCCTTCAAGAGTTGGCACAATGCTCTGGGGAAGTGATATGTGTTAGCTTCTGTCTGAGAATCCAATGCTTTATACAACTTTGGCTCAATTGTCCTGGACAGAATGGTGATTCCAAGTTTGTTAAGGATTTTATTTCCAGGATATTGAGAAACCACATCTGGATTGGAGTAAGACCAGGACCAAGATTGTCCACCAATAAAAAGACTTCCTCCCTCTGCTACAAACTGCTGGATTTTTTCTGCTTCTCTATCACTGTAAGCTCTACAGCAGTACACACTGAGCTCTGGATCCAAATCCGATACTACACAAGGTAAGCCTTCTTTCTGTAAGATGTCAGCAAGGGCTTTCAATTCTTTATTCACACCAATCTTCCCCTTTCTACTCATGTCTAACCAAGCAATTGTGTTCATGGTGAAAGTCTTCAGTTCAGGTTTAGATAAAAATTCTTCATGTCCTTCAACAACAACACGTCCCCTGCCATAAAAGGCTGCCCCGATAAAGCACTGATAATCATCAGTCATTCCAACTGGAAAGGTCAGAGGTCCATGAAGCAGAAGTTCTGAAGGAATATATCTCCCACTGATATCCAGAGTAGTTATATTTTGCAGGATAGTCTTTAAGCTTTTGGTAAAGTCCATGCTACAAAGAGAAAATAATCAGAAAAATTATCACTTAAGAGATAGGGTTTTAAAAAAATTCCGGTGTTTGACCAATTAAAAAAATGTATCAATATTTTGAAGCTGGGGTTCTGAATACAGGATGAAGCTTGAACTGCAGCAAGTGCTAGCTCTGAATGACCTCCACCCAAACCCCCATTTAGTTAATGTAGGTCATATATCAATATAGTTACATTAGACTTGTAACTGCATAAAACAATAGGACAAAAATGACAAAAACATTCAAGATGAAGTTTAAAGCTCTGAATTAATAGAAATGTAAAAGGGAGTTGCTTTCATTTGTATTCAGATTGAATAGGGCTAAATTGCATTACTAGACAAAGCCCATTAACAAGTCTGTTGCTATTTCTGATAAAAAACAAAACAAAACCCTTTTCTTTAATGCTGGACAACCCTCTTACCACATTACTTCACTATATTAATCCACATACTACCCAAATGCATCAGTCATCTTCTCTAGTATTCCACACAGTTTCGATCCTCTTCTCAGTAACGTCACTGTAATGTGCTGCTGCAGTGCAGTATAGTACATCCTCCACCAGGGGGAGCTGGTAAGGGAAGAGAGGTTGTACACACAGCATAGCAGCACTGAATAGCAGCACAGGTGCCACAGGTAACGAAAGAGTAGTTAGACAAGCCAAGGTCATACACAGAGAGGTCAGCTCAGTACACGGGGCAATGAGAAGAATAATCAGGGGCAAGTAAGAAGTCAGAGCCTACCGGGAACGTGGTAGCCAAAATGTGAGACGTGAGACAAAGTCGGGGTACAAACCAGAGTCGAAGCCAGTCAGGGAGCGTGGTATCAGAAAAAAGTTTGTTAATGTGGTGGGCCCCTGGGACAACACAGCCCCCACCCCCACCTCAGAGGCATCTACCCCTATGATAAATGGTTTAGACAAATCAGGTTGAACCAATACAGGGGCAGTCATGAAATGTTTTTTTTTTAATGAAGAAAATGCAGTCACCGCTGGAGCTGACCAGTTTTTGAGATCAGCCCCCTTTTGAGTGAGATCAGTGAGGGGTTTGACCACTTGAGAAAACAAACCCCTTGATGAATTTTCTGTAGTAATTGGCGAAACCCAGAAATCGCTGAAGACCCTTGAGATCTCTGGGTTGCACCCAATCCACAATGGCCTGTACCTTCCTAGGGTCCATACGAAACCCCTCAGCAGACAAAATGACCCCTAGAAAGGACAATTCTTGAGTGAAAAATTAACACTTCTCCAGTTTGGCAAAGAGTGAGTTCTCCCTGAGTCTCTGGAGAACTGCACGAAGATGACTCATGTGACTTAGCCTGTTAGAGGAATATATGAGTATATCATCAAGATAAACAACCACAAAGCATCCGATAAAGTCAGAAAAAACATGATTAATGAAATTCTGTAATACCGCTAGTCAAACCGAACGGCATGACCAAATTTTCAAACAGATCCTCAGAGGTGAGAAATGCAGTTTTCCACTCATCCCCCTCCCGCATACAGATGAGATTGTATGCTCCCCTGAGGTCCAATTTAGAAAACCACCTGGCCCCCGACAATTGATTGGACAAATCAGGTATAAGTGGGAGAGGATAAGTGTTTCTAATGGTGATCTTATTCAGTTCTCAAAAATCGAGGCATGGATGTAAACCACCATCTTTTTTTTTTTTACAAAAAAGAACCCCGCCGCCATTGGAGAGACAGATGGCCGAATATGCCCTTTACGGAGGCTTTCAGAGATATACTCCTTCATAGCAGCCTGCTCAGGGCCGGAGAGATTGTACAGGCAGGCTTTGGGCAATTTGGCACCGGGAACAAGATCAATGGCACAATTGAATGGGCGGTGTGGTGGTAGAACCTCAGCCTGCTTTTCGGAGAACACATCCTCAAAGTCCTTCAGGTACTCCGGAATACCCTCCAGACTGACGGATGACATAGACACAGTAGCAAGACAATTTTCAGAACAATTAGGTCCCCATTTAACAATATCTCGGGACCCCCAATCAATAACCAGGTTATGCCGTTGCAACTAGGGAAACCCCAACACCAGGCCAGCAGGGAGGTTACCCAAAACAAAGCATGACATGCGCTCCTGGTGCAGGGCCCCCATCTTGAGGGTGAATTCTTTAGAAATTAAATGGAGACCATCCTTTGTGAGAGGTTTTGAGTCAATAGCCACAATTTTTAAGGGAGTCTCCAACCTAACTGTCCCTAATCTACAGCAGGCCTCCAGCTTAGAATCAGTCAGGTTCAGGGATGACCCACAGTCTACAAAAGCCAAAGTATGAACAAAGCCATTTTCCACACCAAGTTCCACCTTTAACAGTATCTTTGTAAATGAAGAAAAAGGTACCTGAGTGTCGGAGTGACCTCCACGATGATCACCCAGACTCAGCTGCTTGTTAGACGGTGGACAGGAGGGGCAGTTCTTTTTCCAATGTCCGGAATCTCCACACTAAAAACACAGCTTTCCATCACGCCGCTGTTTCCTCTCCTCCTGGAGGTCAGTGGCTCCCAACTCCATAGGTTCAGATGGAAGCAAAACATCAGGGTTAGCAGGGAACAACGGAATCCCTCGTTGTGTAAGACCTCTCTCCCGTAGTCCTCTGCCACCCTAACATTGTCCGGTTCGTTATAAATAAGTCCTAGGGCCTCAAAGAACCTATCTACCGACCTCCGTTCAGGGGCAGTAGGGGGCAGAGAGAAAACCTAGGATTGGGGTCCCTACCTAAGTAAGGAGATAATAATCCCTACCTGCTGAGTCTCATCCCCAGATGATCGAGGTCTAAGAAAAAAAACATAATTTACAACTCTCCCTGAAAATGTAAAATTTATCTTTTTCACCAGAAAAAGTGTCTGGACCAAAAGTGTAACTGAGGGTTCCGGAGAGTGCAAAACAACATCAACAGAGTCACCAGGTAGACTAACAATATGAGAGAGGTCAGCTCAGTACACAGGGTCAATGAGAAGAAAAGCCAAGGACAAGCAAGAAGTCAGAGCCTACCGGGAACGTGATAACCAAAACGTGAGACGTAAGACGAAGTCGGGGTACAAACCGGAATCGAAGCCAGTCGAGGAGCGTGGTATCAGAAACGGAAAACCAGGGGCAAAGTCCAGAGATCAGATCGAGTCATACACGGGTACAGGCTGTCAGACGCACACGGATCACTAGTACAGTTCCGGGGCTCAAGCCAGGAAGCAAGAACTATCACTAACACTGGTCAGCAGGCTGTGACGGACTGAAATAGCCCAGCTAGCTCCAGAATGAGGCTGAGAAGATTAACCCCTGCATGACCAGTCTCAAGTGAGAAAAGAAGGTAAACTCCGGACTGGACCATGACAGTCACCACACCTAAGACTCTTTGGATCACTCTGTATTCTATGTGTGAGCCGGAAGTTTCTTTTACTATGCAGGCCTATGAAGCCTTGTTGCGGTGCTCCATAGACTTGAATTGTAAAAATGATATCCGGATCAGACAAAACGCAGTGTGACCTGGAGAAACTGCAAAGCGATGAAGTCACTCAGAAGAGAAGCAGAAGAGTTCTGAATCTGTAGAAGAAGGAGGTAGGTGAGTGTATTATTACACTGACAGTAATCTACGTACACATACTGTATTCATAGATTTAGAGAATAGAAAGTTAATGGGAGGGCTTCTTTAATTTTCATGGCAAGGAATGACTACAAGTCATCTAATCACTCATCATAAAAATCTAAAGTTAATGCAAATAAACACAAAACTTAGGCAGCAAATGTGAAAACTAAAATTTGTTGTCAGCCTCATAACTTTTGGCCATGACTGTTTATACATGTGTGGCACCCTGGTTGCCACAGTGGCATTGCCTCCCTCACAGGGAGTAATGTCATGCTTGGAAGAAAGGAGGGGTCTCCTTACCAGGTGTCAGTAGGAGAGAAGGCGAGCACGACCTGGGGAGTGGAACTGTGATTAAACTCACCCCAGAGCTGAGTGCTAGGAATCAGATACCCTGGGGCCCAGCTCCACCTGTGGGGAGCAGAATATCCCAGCTGTATCACCATCAGCCCTAGCGATCTCCCATAGCAGCGTCGGCCATCCATTGCCAAACACTATAGGTGGCGTCACGTTAAATACCATATACATATTCTCCATTTTACGGCACAGCCAGAGCCACTGAATTGGGTCACGACCCTGTGACTTCCCCAAAGAACTGTACGACCCAATTCCATGTACCCCATGGACCTGGTGGGCGTGTCATTTTGGCATCATGAACAGGATTTCGTAGCCCAGTATTTTCGGGTACTGTGTGCTATAGACTTTATTGAACTGTATAACAGCTGCGATTACTGCGCCACACAGCATGCAGGAGGCCCCGACTTGGAAATCCCTGGGAGCTCAATCCATCCCGCCTGTGGAGCAGCCGCTTACTAAGGTAACGATACCCAGAGCCTGGCTGAGGTTCACTAGGAGGGAAGGAGATACCCGATCTAGGAAAGGATCCAGTGGCAGGCGTGGTCGCAGCCACCGTAATGCCTTTATACATGCCATATTTCCCAGGGGCGGCTTGGCTATCTCAGTACTCAGGGGAGTTGCACACCTGAGCGACTTTAGAGAGAGACTGCATAGTTTATTTGAAGTGTTCCCCCTGTCAGAGAGCCAAAAACTCAGCATCCTTATTGGCCAGCTAACCGGTGAGGCCCAGAGGGAGGTGAAGTCCTGGCCAGACACCAACAAAAGAAATGTTAGGCTAATACTGGCCCAGCTGAATGATACTTTTGACACCCACCCAGCAGCCGAGATTAAAATTAAATTCTACGGGTGCAAACAAAGGGTGCAGGACAGTGTACGGGACTATGCCCTAAACCTGCAAGAGGCGCTGCAGGCCATTAAACACGTAGACCCTGACAGTGTGTGAGATGAGGACAGATTGCTAACCGAGCAGTTTATTGAGGGGCTCCTATCTACCGCTCACCGGACACAGCTGCGCATTATGGCCCTGCAAAACCCTGACTCGGGCTTCACACAATTTAAAGACCGGACCATCCGGGTGCTGCGAGAACCAACACCAAGTAGCACTGCACCCCTCCAGCGCCCAGGTATCACATGCCACCAGGAGGCGACATCCTTAAATAATGACTCCTCTGCAGGCCTACATCTCCAGGTCCAGGAGCTGACCAAAAGTGTGGCTGCACTAACCAAAACCATGCAGTACATGCAAGTGTCCGCCAAGGCAAAGATCCAGCTGGCCTCCAGTCCAGATGACATCCCATGGCGATGGCAGAGGAGAATCCCTCAGACCAGAGAGAGAGGCAAATATCACTAAGACCAGGACAGAGGGCCCATTTGTCGCCGCTGCAACAAGGCGGGGGCACTGTTATGATGCGGTGGTTTAGGAGCAACGTGGAACGAGCTCTGAAGGAAGTGGTAACTGTACTGACCGCAGTCCCTAAGCTCAACACAACACTAGAAGTAGCCGTGGGGTGCTCCTAACTCTCCCTAGGCACCTCGTCACCGCCTAATAGCTAACTACCCCTAAAGATAGAAGCAGGAAAACTATCTTGCCTCAGAGAAAATCCCTAAAGGATAGATTAGCCCCCACAAATAATGACTGTGAGTGGAGAGGGAAAAGACATACACAGAATGAAACCAGGATGAGCACAGGAGGCCAGTCTAACTTGATAGATAGGACAGGATGGAATACTGTGCGGTCAGTATAAAACACTACAAAAATCCACGCAGAGTTTACTAAAAATCTCCACACCTGACTAAAGGTGTGGAGGGTAAATCTGCCTCCCAGAGCTTCCAGCAAGACAGAACTAATTCATAATGATAACGCTGGACAAACATAGAAGCACAGAACGGATAAGTCCACAAACTGTGAACAGAAAAGAGCAAGCAAAAACTTAGCTTTGCTAAACTGGTCAGGATAACAGGGAACTCCAAAGAGATGTGAATCCAACCAGGAACCATTTACAAGTGGCACTGGCTGAAGGACAGAGCCAGGCATAAATAGCCGAGCAGAAAAGACGATCAGTGGAAGCAGCTGAAGACAGCTAACTCCAAGGAGCAGCCATACCACTAGAAACCACAAGAGGGAGCCCAAGAGCAGAACTCACAAAAGTGCCACTTACAACCACCGGAGGGAGCCCAAGAGCGGAATTCACAACAGTACCCCCCCCCTTGAGGAGGGGTCACCGAACCCTCACCAGAGCCCCCAGGCCGATCAGGATGAGCCAAGTGAAAAGCACGAACCAAATTTGTGGCATGGACATCGGAGGCAACAACCCAATAATTATCCTCCTGACCATAACCCTTCCACTTGACAAGATACTGAAGCCTCCGGCTCGAAAAACGAGAATCCAAAATCTTCTCAACCTCATATTCCAACTCTCCCTCAACCAACACCGGGGCAGGAGAGTCAACCGAGGGAACAACGGGGACCACATATCTCCGCAACAAAGATCTATGGAAAACATTATGAATGGCAAAAGAGGCTGGAAGAGCCAAACGAAAAGACACCGGATTAATAATTTCAGAAATTTTATAAGGACCAATAAACCGAGGCTTAAACTTAGGGGACGAAACCTTCATAGGATCATGACGAGAAGACAACCAAACCAAATCCCCCACACGAAGCCGGGGACCAACACACCGACGGCGGTTAGCAAAACGTTGAGCCCTTTCCTGAGACAACGTCAAATTGTCCACCACATGAGTCCAAATCTGCTGCAGCCTGTCCACCACAGTCAACACCAGGACAATCAGGAGGCTCAACCTGCCCAGAAGAAAAGCGAGGATGAAAACCAAAATTACAAAAGAAGGGTGAAACCAAAGTAGCCGAACTAGCCCGATTATTAAGGGCAAACTCAGCCAACGGCAAGAAAGACACCCAAACATCCTGATCAGCAGACACAAAGCATCTCAAATAGGTCTCCAAGGTCTGATTAGTTTGCTCAGTTTGGCCATTAGTCTGAGGATGAAACGCCAAAGAAAAAGACAAATCAATGCCAATCCTAGCACAAAAGGCCCTCCAAAATCTAGAGACAAACTGAGAACCTCTGTCAGACACAATATTCTCCGGAATGCCATGCAAACGAACCACATGCTGAAAAAACAATGGAACCAGATCTGAGGAGGAAGGCAACTTAGGCAAAGGTACCAGATGGACCATTTTAGAGAACCGGTCACAAACAACCCAGATAACAGACATCTTCTGGGAAACAGGAAGATCCGAAATAAAATCAATGGAAATATGCGTCCAGTGCCTCTCAGGGACCGGCAAAGGCAAAAGCAACCCACTAGCGCGGGAACAGCAAGGCTTGGCCCGGGCGCAAGTCCCACAGGACTGCACAAAAGCACGCACATCGCGTGACAAGGAAGGCCACCAAAAGGACCTAGCAACCAAATCTCTGGTACCAAAAATCCCAGGATGACCAGCCATCACTGAACAATGAACCTCAGAAATCACCTTAGTCGTCCATCTATCAGGAACAAACAGCTTCCCCACTGGACAGCGGTCAGGCCTATCAGCCTGAAATTCCTGAAGCACCCGCCGCAAATTAGGGGAGATGGCAGAAAGAATCACCCCTTCCTTAAGAATGCCAACCAGCTCAAGGACTCCAGGAGAATCAGGCGAAAAACTCCTAGAGAGGGCTTCAGCCTTAACATTATTAGATCCCGGAAGATATGAGACCACAAAATCAAAACGGGAGAAAAACAGAGACCATCGAGCCTGTCTAGGATTCAGCCGCTTGGCCGACTCAAGGTAAACCAGATTCTTATGATCAGTCAAGACCACAACGCGGTGCTTAGCTCCCTCAAGCCAATGTCGCCACTCCTCAAACGCCCACTTCATAGCCAACAACTCCTGATTGCCGAAATCATAATTGCGTTCCGCAGGCGAAAACTTTCTGGAAAAAAAGGCACACGGTTTCATCAAAGAACCATCAGACTGCCTCTGAGACAAAACGGCCCCTGCCCCAATCTCAGAAGCGTCGACCTCAACCTGAAAAGGAAGAGAAACATCCGGCTGATGCAACACAGGGGCAGAAGTAAATCGGCATTTAAGCTCCTGAAAGGCCTCAACAGCCGCTGAGGACCAATTCGTCACATCAGCGCCTTTCTTCGTCAAATCAGTAAGGGGCTAAACCACACTGGAAAAGTTGGCAATGAAACGGCGATAGAAATTAGCAAAGCCCAAAAATTTTTGAAGGCCCTTCACAGATGTGGGTTGAATCCAGTCATGAATAGCTTGAACCTTAACAGGATCCATTTCTATAGACGAGGGAGAAAAAATAAAACCCAAAAGAGAGACCTTCTGAACTCTGAATAGGCACTTAGACCCCTTCACAAACAAAGCATTATCACGAAGGATCTGGAACACCATCCTGACCTGCTTCACATGAGACTCCCAATCAGCGGAAAAAATCAAAATATCATCCAAATATACGACCATGAATTTATCAAGATAATTGCGGAAAATATCATGCATGAAAGACTGGAACACAGTTGGAGCATTAGAGAGCCCAAATGGCATCACAAGGTATTCAAAATGGCCTTCGGGCGTATTAAATGCAGTTTTCCATTTGTCACCCTGTTTAATATGAACAAGATTATATGCCCCTCAGAGGTCAATCTTAGTAAACCAACTAGCCCCCTTAATCTGAGCAAACAAATCAGTAAGCAGAGGCAAGGGGTATTGGAATTTAACCGTGATCTTATTAAGAAGACGATAATCAATACAGGGTCTCAAGGAGCCATCCTTCTTAGCAACAAAAAAGAAACCCGCTCCCAATGGTGACGAAGAGGGCCGAATATGCCCCTTCTCCAAAGACTCCTTAACATAACTCCGCATGGCGGCATGCCCTGGCACAGACAGATTGAAAAGTCGGCCCTTAGGGAACTTGCAACCAGGAATCAAGTTAATAGCACAATCACAGTCCCTGTGTGGTAGAAGGGAACTGGACTTGGGCTCATCAAATACATCCTGGAAATCCGACAAAAACACAGGGACCTCAGAAGAGGGGGAAGAGGAAATTGACATCAAAGGAACGTCACTATGTACCCCTTGACAATCCCAACTAGTCACAGTCATAGTTTTCCAATCCAGCACCGGATTATGTTCCTGTAACCATGGAAAACCCAGTACAACAACATCATGCAGGTTATGCAACACCAGAAAACGGCAATCTTCCTGATGTGCTGGGGCCGTGTACTTAGTCATCTGCGTCCAGTACTGAGGTTTATCCTTGGCCAAGGGTGCAGCATCAATACCCCTCAAAGGAATAGGGCTCTGCAAAGGCTGCAAGGAAAAACCACAGCGCCTGGCGAATTCTAAGTCCATTAAGTTCAGGGCAGTGCCTGAATCCACAAATGCCATGACAGAAAAGGACGACAATGAGAAAATCAGGGCCACAGATAAGAGAAATTTAGGCTGTATAGTACTAATGGTAACAGACCTAGCGACTCTCTTAGTACGCTTAGGGCAATCAGAGATAATATGAGTAGAATCACCACAGTAAAAACACAGCCTATTCTGACGTCTGAATTCCTGCCGTTCTGTTCTAGTCAAAATCCTATCACATTGCATAGGTTCAGGACTCTGCTCCGAGGACACTGCCATATGGTGCACAGCTTTGCGCTCGCGCAGTCGCCGATCAATCTGAATAGCTAGAGACATAGATTCGCTCAAACCGGCAGGCGTAGGAAAGCCCACCATAACATCTTTAAGGGCTTCAGAAAGACTTTTTCTGAAAATAGCAGCCGGAGCCTCCTCATTCCATTTAGTGAGCACAGACCATTTTCTAAATTTCTGGCAGTATAATTCTGCCGCTCCCTGACCTTGACACAAGGCCAACAGGGTTTTTTCTGCATGATCCACAGAATTAGGTTCGTCATACAATAATCCGAGCGCTTGAAAAAATGCGTCTACATTCAATAATGCCGGATTCCCTGTTTCAAGAGAAAAGGCCCAGTCTTGAGGGTCACCACGCAGCAAGGATATGATGATTTTTACTTGCTGAATGGGATCACCTGAAGAACGGGGTTTCAAAGCAAAAAACAATTTGCAGTTATTTTTAAAGTTCAAAAACTTGGATCTGTCCCCAAAAAACAAATCAGGAGTAGGAATTCTAGGCTCTAAAGCCGGAGTCTGGACAACGTAGTCCTGGATACTCTGTACTCTTGCAGCAAGTTGATCCACACGAGAAAACAAACCCTGAACATCCATGCCAGAGCATATATCCTGAACCACCCAGATATAAAGAGGAAAAAAAAGACAAACCAGAGCACAGAAAAAAAATTGGTTCAGAACTTTCTTTTCCTTCTTTTGAGATGCATTTAATTCATTTTTGGCCACTTGTACTGTTATGATGCGGTGGTTTAGGAGCAACATGGAACGAGCTCTGAAAGAAGTGGTAACTGTACTGACCGCAGTCCCTAAGCTCAACACAACACTAGAAGTAGCCGTGGGGTGCTCCTAACTCTCCCTAGGCACCTCGTCACCACCTAAGAGCTAACTACCCCTAAAGATAGAAGCAGGAAAACTATCTTGCCTCAGAGAAAATCCCCAAAAGATAGATTAGCCCCCACAAATAATGACTGTGAGTGGAGAGGGAAAAGACATACACAGATTGAAACCAGGACGAGCACAGGAGGCCAGTCTAACTTGATAGATAGGACAGGATGGAATACTGTGCGGTCAGTATAAAACACTACAAAAATCCACGCAGAGTTTACTAAAAATCTCCACACCTGACTAAAGGTGTGGAGGGTAAATCTGCCTCCCAGAGTTTCCAGCAAGACAGAACTAATTCATACTGATAATGCTGGACAAACATAGAAGCACAGAACGGATAAGTCCACAAACTGTGAACAGAAAAGAGCAAGCAAAAACTTAGCTTTGCTGAACTGGTCAGGATAACAGGGAACTCCAAAGAGATGTGAATCCAACCAGGAACCATTTACAAGTGGCACTGGCTGAAGGACAGAGCCAGGCATAAATAGCCGAGCAGAAAAGACGATCAGTGGAAGCAGCTGAAGACAGCTAACTCCAAGGAGCAGCCATACCACTAGAAACCACAAGAGGGAGCCCAAGAGCAGAACTCACAAAAGTGCCACTTACAACCACCGGAGGGAGCCCAAGAGCGGAAATTCACAACAGGGCACATCACAAGATTCTGTAATTCAAACAAGCAACTCCTGGGGCAGAGGGCCATTGCCCCAGGAGTAAGATGACCGGGACAACAAAACAGGGAGACAAGTGCAGCACCCCAGACTCCTGGTCATTGCAGTAATGTAGTTCTTCCACTAGGGGGAGTGATGTTACGTCTGATGGCACCAAAGGAGTTCACCTTGCCAGGTACCACAGCCACACACACACTTCACATGCCGGCCACCAGGGGGAGCAAAAGGTTCTATCTATTAGGCCACTCCTCACACTTGGGTAAAACTGGGGGTTGGTTAGGAAGTTAGGACAGTAAGAGTTGGAGAGAGTTGGAGCCAGGAGGAGGAGAGGAGCAGACTGGGCTCGGCCCAAGAAAGGGAAAGAAGGACACGGAGCTGCGCCTGCAACCTATGCGGCAGCCTCCTAAGAAAGGGCAAGAAAGGATGTGTGCCGTAGTGAGTGAGCACAGAAGTCATAGCAACAGGAGTAAAACATCAGTGGGAGACCAGCTAGAGGCAGGCTGCCTTCCACTGAGCGCAGATCCGGTGGCCGGAACACCGAGCGAGTAATAGACTCTATGCTTTACTTCAGAGACCGGCAGGACAGTCGATTCCAAGTTGGCTGTCCGACCTGAGAACCTAAGCAGACAAGGTGGCAATACGGAGGAGGGGCGACGCTAGGGTCCCTATAAAATAGCCTCAGGCCACCACCGTCATATGGGTTATGTCCTATCCATCTGGGGGACAGAGAGAGAGAAGTAACAAGAGTGAGGACCTTATGGTAGCCAATTCAAGTAAGGACCTACTACGTTCCTGTGCACAAGGGGAAGGCTACTGATTTCAACCTGGATAAGGGGACTCTGGAATTGCCATCAGACCGGTCGGACTCTGCCTACCCTGTCATCCGGCACCCTGGACTGTGGATGATGAAGCTTTCAGTAAAGGTAAAGAGACTGCACCCATTGTGTCCTCGTTATTCACCGCACCTTGCACCACCCACCATCAACATCTACACTTCTGGGAAGCCCTGGGGATATACTTCACCTGTGGGAAGGTGTACCATCTAGCTGCAAATCCATCACGCCAGCGGACCCCTAAGCAGCGTCGGTCACTCTGACCGAATACCACAAGTGGCGTCACGAACACTACCATTATCTACAAACTCTACCCTTTCATTGGGCGCCCCTCATAGGGCCACGGTCCGGGTCGGGCCATCGTGACATCCCCGCCGAGGAAACTGAAGGACCCAGTACCAAGTACCCCATTGCCCTTACAAGGGCACAATCCACAAGTACGTGGGAGAATGGCCAGTCCTCACTGACGTGCTTGATGTCATCCCGATGAATGTGAAATAGAAGGGTTTTAGGCCACTGTATTGCTGAAGGTACAAGACACCTAACTGAAGAGAGAAAACAGGCAGTGCTGACACAACAGCATGGAGGAAAACAGAGACCATAGCTTACTACTCAGCACAATTAGACCTAGTGATCAGAGGGTCTCCTACGTGTGTCCATGCTGTAGGAGCTGCTGCACTACTGCTAGGCATGTGAGATCACACTGACTTTTCCTTTGACAATTTGCTCCCCACATGACATCCATGCCATACAAGTTCAACCAAAACACTTGGCTAAGGCCAGACAGCTCAGACTTGAATGTGCTCTTCTAATTCCTGAATAAGTCTCCCTCAAAAGATGTAATGTTTTGAATCCAGCCAGCCTTCTGCCTGTGGATTCAGAAAAGGGGGAATTGGTGACAGTATTAGCAAGTGAGGAAGAGTACTTTGACATGACGCATGAGCATGACTGCATAGAACTGATGAGCCAGGAAACAGTGGGTTTTGCACACGTTCATGAAAAAAAAACCTGATCGTAATGCAGATTTTGAGTTTTTTGTAGATGGCTCCAGTTACCACCAGGGTGGGTGACTACACTGGATATGCAGTAGTATCCTCACATGATGTAATCCAAGCTGAATTACTCCCTCCTCATATGTCAGCGCAGGAGGCAGAGTTGAAGGCACTCACTGAGGAGTGTAGAACTGCTGCAGATAAAGTCGCTAACATTTACACAGATTCGAATTATGCATGGGGGATATCCCATGATTATGGCCCTATCTGGAGAAGCAGAGCATTTCTTACATCAGCTGGCAAGCCCATTAAAAATCCAGAGCTGGTGAAACAATTAATGGGGGCATTGATGTTACCAGTCCAGGTTTGCATAATCAAAATGAAAGCACACACAAAAGGTGACTCTGTGGAGGTAGAGGGCAACAGAAGGGCGGATGAGGCTGCTAAAGTAGCAGCAAGGTGGCTTAGGGAGCAGAGGACGATGGTGGGGAGTCAGCGTGTGTTTACAGAGGTCCCTATTCCCAATCATGGCACAAGCAACACATGGCCCCACTCAGCCCTCAAAAAGTCACATGCGTGCCATGGTAAATGCCTTCTGGATCGCTCCTGGTTTCAGTTACACAGCCGCGAAACTCGTGCAGTCATGCCTCATCTGTGCACAGCACAACCCAGGTAAAACAGTAAAAGTCCCTAAGAAAGCGACACCCATGCCTCTCTACCCATTTCAGAGACTGCAGATTGCCTACATACAGCTACCCAAGGTGGGGTGTATGAAAAATGTCCTAGTATGTGTAAATCTCTTATCTGGTTGGCCGGACGCCTATCCGGTAAAATGTGCAAATGCTAAAACAAATGCAGACAAACTAATGAAAGAACTGATCTGCAGATACGGTGTCACAGAAACCATAGAAAGTGATAGGGGTACATAGTTCACAGGAGAAATAATGAGGGAAATCATGCAGGTCCTGGGAATACAGCAAACATAACATACACCATATAGACTACAGTGTAGTGGGAAGGTGGAAAGACTAAACGGGACACAAACTGAAAATTCAAAGGCCACGGCAGACACAGGAAAGAACTGGGTAGAGTGCTTGTCTCTTGCACTCTTCAGTCAGACACATTCCAAATAGAAAGACAGGCTTGTCTCCTTTTGAAGTCCTGTTTGGTAGTTCCCCAAAGACTGGTCTGTACTTCCCACAGGTGCTACAAATGCAACACGGCTCTATGACAGCCTACTGTATGTCCAGGCCTTGCAGAAAAGACTTAATGTGGTGCATAAACATGTGTTCTCATCCATTCCAGATCCTAATGAAAGTACAGACGTGCACCATAATTGGGTGGTCATACGCAGACACATAAGAAGGAGCCTAGATCCACGGTTTGATGGCCCGTTTTAAAGTCTAGCTGACCACATCCACCTCAGTGAAACCGGAGGGAAAGCCCACCTGGATCCACGCCAGTGTACAGATCCAAGACTGTTGGATCTATACACACAGCCCAGTATCTGCAAGGACTATGCTGTACATAGCCTTACCCCTGGAGCCATGGAAGGTATTAACACCACACTGCATACACAATGAGACTTGGACTCGGATTTTCTAGGGTCCTTGAGGTTCTCAATAAGACTAATACAATACAGAGACTCCTTTTTTTTAATCCAGCCAATTGGCTTAGTGGCCTAGTGGGATGGATTTTTTGGTATTTTACAGACTTGCATGCAAGTTTTATTATTTTGTTTTTTAATTTATGTAGCTGTAAAAGCGCTAATATATGCATTACCTAAGTTATTGAATAGCGTATGTGTGAAAAGGAATCTAAGGCTGAACCTTCCATAGCGTATTACAGACCCCAGATAACCACTGCTGACAGGGGAAGTGAGTGTCCATACTGAGGGTGGATGGGTGAAGCAGGTAGAAAGCCCCCTTATGGGTACTAGACCCATGAGACAGTAGCTCCTTTGTGGACATCAGCTGACCCTGTGGCAAAGGTTACACTATTTACAAAACGGGGAAATTGATATAGAAGGCTTAATGTTTTGCTTTAATTTGGCTTTTGCCTTTAATTGCTAGAATTTGCTCTTATGATGCAGTAGTCTTGTATTCTCCGATTCAAGGATTTTATACATCTTATCTTATATGTTTTCAATATCAACAAACAACAGTTCAGGGTACATGGTAAATAAAGGTCAGCATGACCCGGGGTAACAGGGGGGCTACATGAGTTTCATTGAGTTATATTTGCTGTAAATGGTATAAAATACTACCTCATGTGACAAAAGCAGATAAAGTGACTTGCTCACAACCTGTGTGCAGTTTCCTTTTACTCCAAGCGCGCTTGTCAATGAATGGAGTAACATCCTGATTTGACCTCACTGGTGATCTGGCATATCTGTCATTGGGTCAGAACGAAAACAGCTACAACAAACGCTTTATTGCACACTGGCTCCCAGGTGACAATGATGCCATATATCCTTTTTAAATGGTATTGGGCTGATTCAGACATTACTCGCAGCCCAGATAAACACTTTAACATCTTTTCCAGTAATGGTCGGCCCTTGCCTCAGGCGGGGTATAAGGAGGTGACCATCAAGGTTGGTCGAGAAGAATTGCAGTCGCAAGGTTTGATTATAGTTGATATTGACAGACAAGAATGCCATCCTATGATTACTCTAGGGATCAATGTAATAGAGAATTGTCTTAGAGAAATTATTGTTTTGTTGCAATAGGTAGCTGAGACCGCCAGTTCCAGTCAGCAGCGTGTCCTGCAAAAGGAAATCAGAGCCCTGATGCAGAAACAACAGGTAGAGCTGTCTGGTGGAAAAGTTGGCAGTGTCAGAGTGAGTGATCCATTCCCAGTTGCATTACCCCCTAGGAGTGAAATGTTGATTTGGTGTCGGGCAGCAATAGACCTCGGGTCAAGATTATCAGGCCCTGGTAGAACCAGTGTACTCTGATAATAGACCCACCATCCTGACAGCCAGAGGGGTAGTTGATGTCCGCAAGGGGAGGGTACCGATACGCATCCTGAATTGTGGGGAGAAAGAGGTCCATTTACTCCGGTATGCCACCCTTGCTAAGCTGTACACTGTCAGTAATAATGCAATAAAGGCCATGGAACCCTTGCTTCCATCCGACCATGAGGACAATGGCTCTCAGGGGCAGCTGGAGGATTGGTGTCAGAAGCTACCCATAGGTGCTGACTCCACTCTTTCGCACCAAAAGCATGGGGTTTACCAGGTAGTTCGAGAATATGAGCAGGTCTTTAGCGAACACCCTCTAGATTTGGGCAGGTAAAATGGGTCCAACACCATATCCCCACCGAAGATCATCTGCCCATTAAAGAGAGGTACTGGCCTGTACCCCAGCTCACTATCAATGTGCCAAGGGTATGTTACGGGAAATGAAGGAGGCTTGGGTAATCAGAGATAGTTGTAGCCCCTTGGCAGCACCGTTAGTCCTTGTTAGAAAGAAAGATGGTACAATGAGGATGTGTGTTGACTACAGGCAGATTAACCGCATTACACATAAAGATGCATACCTGTTACCACGGATTGAGGAATCATTAGCTGCACTGAGATCCTCTAACCATTTATCCACTTTAGATCTCACCAGTGAGTATTGGCAGGTTCCCGTGGCAGAGACAGACAGAGAGAAGAAAGCATTTATGCACCAATGGGCCTCTGTGAGTTCAGCTGCATGTCATTCGGGCTCTTCAATGCACCGGGAACATTCCAGCGGTTAATGGAATGCTGCCTAGGACATACAAACTTCAAAACCATTTTGTTTTATCTGGACAATGTCATCATCTGCTCAAAGACATACAAAGACCACCTGGCCGAGGTGTTTGAGGCCTTATCCGGTTTTGGCCTGAAAGTAAAGCCGTCCAAGTGCCAACTGTTGAAGCCCAAGGTGCAGTACCTAGGTCACGTGGTAAGCGCCGAAGGTGTGGCACCAGACCCTGAAAAAGTCACCATGATCAAGGACTGGCCAAGACCCTCCACTATCAAAAAGTGCGGCAGTTCCTCAGGCTGGCAGGTTACTACAGGAGATTCATAAAGGGCTTCACAAAGATAGTGGGACCTATGCAGGACCTCTTAATAGGCCAGTCCAAGAGGGCCAAACTGGAGTTTCTCGCCATAGTCTAGGCGGTAATGGAGCACTTCAAGCACTTCCTGGCTTCAGTGAAGTTTACCATTTACACGAATAATAATCCTCTCACCCACCTTGAAACGGCAAAGCTAGGTGTGTTGGAGAAGAGATGGATAGTTCGGCTGTCCAATTAGGAATTTATCATCAAATAACAGGTGGGGCGTAAAAACGGTAATGCTGATGCGCTGTCCAGGATGCCCAACTTGCCGGATGGGGGAGAAAACCCAGAGGAACTCAAAGAAATCGAGTTACCAGCCTTCCACTGCCCTGGTGCGGCCCAGTGCTCCCCCTGCATGAGGGACAAGCGCTATGCAGTGCAAGAGGCAACGATTAACCCATTGCCCCACCATTGATGGACAGAAATGCAGGACAGCGATCCGGCAGTCCACCTAGTAAAGGAATTGCTGACACAAGCTGATTCGCAACCTGGTCCAGGTGCTCCACAAGAGACCCAACAGTTGTGGAAGGAAAAAGGCAAGCTGTTCATCTATGAGGGGAAGCTGTGTCAGAGATTTGTCAACTCCTGAACCCACGAACTGGTCTGACAGGTGGTAGTCCTGAAGCGGGATGAGCCAATGGTCTTAGAAACGTATCACGATGGAGCAGGACACTTCGGGTGGAAGAAGTTGGGAGTCCTGCTACATGAGCGATTCAATTGGATTGGCATGAGGAAAGCTATTGAGAAATGGTGTTGAGAATGTGGTCCATGCAACCTGAGATGGAAAGAATGTGATAGCCAGAGGACTCCCCTACAGCCCATAGTCACCAAACAACCAATTGAGCTGGTAGCCTTGGACCATGTGAAGCTGGCCCCAAGCCGGTCAGGCTATGTCTACGCCCTCACCATAGTAGACCACTACTCCCGGTTCCTGGTAGTAGTGCCAGTGAAGGATCAGATGGTGAAGACAGCAGCCAAAACATTTCATTAACACTTTTGTCGCCCGCACGGTTACCCTGAATAAGTGCTTACCAACCAAGGCCCAGCCTTTCAAGCAGAAGTTTTCCAGGAGTTCTGTAACCTGTACGGCTGTAAGAAAATAAGAACCACGTCGAATCATCCCCAGACCAACGGGTTATGCAAGAAAATTAACCAGGTAGTAATAGACCTGTTGAAGACTCTGCCCCTGGAAGAGCGTAGCCTGTGTGCCAGAGAACTTACCAGATTTGGTAGACTTATATAACTACATCCCGGTGAACTCCACCAACTATACACCAGCCTGCCTGATGAGGGCAAGACCAGGCAAGTTACCCATTGACTTAGACATGGAAGTTTTAACACGTGAGATGACATCACCAGATGCAGACTGGGATACGGCAGCAACAATATCACAAGGTTCAAGAATGTGTAGAGAAAAGTTTGTCCCAGACAAGACAGAGGCAGGAAAGAAATTATATTCAGCATGCCCCTGCAGTTTCCTTGTCACCTGGCGAACAGGTACTCAAAAGGAAGATACCAGTTCACAAACTAGATGACCAGTGGGAGGCTGAGCCATACACCGTTTTACCTTCAGACTTTGATATCACCAAGGTGTGCCTCATCAGTAATCAGTAAAGATGGAGGAGAAACCTCAGCTGCAGTGTCGAGGGATCATCTAAAACCATGCCCTGATCAACTAAAGAAAAGGATTGAAGACCAAGACATTCCTCAGCCAGTGGAAGAGGTAGAGGAAAAGATCAGCACAGTACTCGGCGAGTTCCCTCTAAATTGGACAAGGGTGAATCAGGCCATAGTCGTGCTCCTTTTGACCTTCCCCCAGCTAGTAGTGCCAGAAAGAGATGCGACTCAAGACCAGCCTGAAGACCTGCTGGATAAAGCAGCAGATGCCACACCAGCAGCGGAGCAAGAGAATCCAACCTCTGCCAGCAGCAAATTTATCATGCCCACGGTGAGCATCAGTGGTCATAGAACATCAGGTATACCCGTGCTGCGTAGAGTCACCTGTAGCGCAGCCAATAGAGAGCGCACTACACCAGTACCAGTGCTACGAAGGTCTACCCATAGTACCCTAGGTCAAATCCCTGTAAGATTCCGCATGTAAGTAGATTGTGCAAATAAGATATGTAAATATGTAATGTAAGTATGTAACCGTCAAGCATATGAGCCTACAGAGACTCTGTAAGAACTCCTGAGCAATCCTATTTTACTTGATTTAATGGACAATTGGGTCACTGGACTCTTTGTGACCAGGACAATACTTGTATATAGTTACCAATCTGTCTCAGGAATGAATAGTGGACAATGACACATGGAGTAATCATCACCAGGACTATTTTTGAGCTTTGGTTATTGTAATTTTTATTTTTGAAATCTTGCAAATAGTTATGATTGTTCACTTGTTAATTTGAGTGCTAAATTTCACTAGGGTGGAATATGGCACCCCAGGAGTCCGGTTGCTTCAGTGGCATTGCCTTCCTCGTAGGGAGTAATGTCATGCCTGGTAGCAAAGAGGGGTCCCCTTACCAGGTGTCAGTAGGAGAGAAGTCGAGCAGAACCTGGGGACTGGAGCTGTGATTAAACTTGTCCCACAGCTGAGCTCTACAAATCGGATACCGGAGTCCATGGTTGCATGGGTACTGAAGTCCCGGCAGCTAAATCCGGAGGGTAGGGGACTGCAGGTGTTCTGGCCCAAGCTAATACCCGGCAGCACAGCAGCATACCAGAGCCTGGAGCCGACACAAAGGAACGGCACCCTGTGATAGGCTCAAGCTGCCTGACATACGGGCAACGGTTTGTTTTTAAAAACAGAGAGAGACAGCAGCAGGAGGGTGAGCTGTGAGGCAGCAAGGAAAAAGGGAGGACAGTGCAGAAGGAAGGCCTCCGTAACTATCTTGCCAGGTGTATCCAAAATTGCTTCCAGGCTGCCCGGCTCTTTAATACGATCTGTTACCAGTGCCCTGGTTTGTACTATTAACCATCAAGTAAAGGAAAAGAAAACTACAGCCCTTGTGTCCTTCAGTGATCTCTTGCGCCCTGAGTCTTGCACCACAAGGTACATGAAGCTTGACATAAACGGAACCGGTAGCCCTGGGGCCGAGCTCCACCTGTGGGGAGCAGAATATCCCAGCTGCATCACCATCAGCCCCAGCGATCTCCTTTAGCAGCGTGGGCTATCCGTTGCCAAACACCACAGGTGGTGTCAGGTTAAATCCCATATACAGTACATATTCCCCATTTTACGGCACAGCGAGGTCAATGGAGTCGGGTCACGGCCCCGTGATTTCCCCAAAGAACTGTCCGACCCGGTTCTGATTATCCCACGGCCCTGGTGGGCGTGTCACATATATATATATATATATATACACACGTAGACGCATACATATGGGTTCTGTATATAGTATCAAGTAGGGGTATCGCCAAAGTAAATATGGACATTGACATGTGGTTTAGCCCATTAACGCAAAGCATATTTCCAGAGAAATGAGGCTATAGAATGTCACCCATCGAACTGGGCACCATTCCAAGAGAAGACATGATGGATATGTTAATTAGAATTGTTATTCCATATATTATATTATTACTTTTCTGTGTCCTGTAAAAATCTTATTTTTACAGTGATATCCATTACTGACAAGACACGGTGATAAAGACTATATGTTACAGCAGTGGTCCCCAACCTTTTTGACCTTGAGAGCCACATTCAGGTCTGCAAGAGGGTGGCGAGCCACATCCAGCTACTGCCCCCCCTCACAGTAGTGGCAACCAAAGCCCCCATTACGGGTAAAATGATAACCAAAGCTTTTCCACACAAATCACCCTAAAGCAGTATACCAAGATCCAGGAGTTCCCACCACACCCCATTCAGCATTCTCCCATCACGCACACTCTCAACAGTCACATCCAGCTTCAAGCACCTCCTCTGACCGGTAGTATCATCCTGTCTCCAGCATACCATGCTTAAATTATCTCTAAACCCCCAAGACCAGTAGATGTATACCCAGATCTGCTCTTCTGTGCAGGGCTACTCACAAAGTTCACCATTTTGAGATCTGCTCTTCATACCAGTTTACTAAATCTGGAGCTAATGCACCAATCTGGCAGACAGCCGCGAGCCACAATTCATGGGACCGCGAGCCACATGTGGCTCCCGAGCTACAGGTTGGGGACCCCTGTGTTACAGCATAAGAGATAATTGAAACTATATTAAATTGGTACTGTTATATGCCTGCTCTGTGTCAATAGTTAGATATAAGATATTAGTTTACAATCTACTTGTCACATGTATGTCCTTTCCTGCTATTTGTCACCCTCTTTTCTATGTGATACTATTTAAAGCCTATATGTAATTTTTCATATAAGTGGTCTTGTGTTGTTAAGTCACATCATCACAGTAGTAATATAAATGTGAGCCATGAGAATATAGTGGAGGAAACAATAAGGATTTGAAATATAAGCAGGTGTATTTTTGTTAAAGGGACACTGTCACCTGAATTTGGAGGGAACAATCTTCAGCCATGGAGGCGGGGTTTTTGGGTGTTTGATTCACCCTTTCCTTACCCGCTGGCTGCATGCTGGCTGCAATATTGGATTGTAGTTCATTCTCTGTCCTCCATAGTACACGCCTGCACAAGGCAATCTTACCTTGTGCAGGCATGTTCTACGGAGGACAGAGAATGAACTTCAATCCAATATTGCAGCCAGCATGCAGCCAGCGGGTAAGGAAAGGGTGAATCAAAAACCCAAAAACCCCGCCTCCATGGCTGAAGATTGTTCCCTCCAAATTCAGGTGACAGTGTCCCTTTAAAGCATCTCTCTGAAACAAAAAAGTAACCTGGAAATTTCCTTTACAGTAACTTCATGATAAAACTACAATTGTATTTCTACGTTATTAGATATCTTATGTATTTGAATACTCACTAATTCCACCATGGCGTCCTTGGCATGTGGTCACTCACATCAAAAACACCTTTTTCTCCATATTTAGCAGTGAAATACACTCCAGCAACAGAAGTTATTTTATTTCCTGGAAAATGGAGCAGAACATTATCTTGTGTGTGGGTAGAAGACCAATGCCAGGCTTGTGCTCCAATAAGAAGGCCTCCACCTTCTTTTACAAAGGATACAATCTCCACGGCCTGACTATCATCATATCCAGATATACAGAGCACTCCCAAACCTTTCTTCAGACCAGAGATTTTTTCAACTTTGCATCCAGACTGGGAGAGGGTCGTCTCTAAATGGTTGAACTTCTTGTCAACACCAATTACTGCTTCTGAAGATGGTTTTAGCCAGAATATTGAGTTCTTCAGGAAATCCATGAAGGGAGGAAGATTCAAATATGTTTCATGACTCATAACTACTACTCGTCCTTTTCCATATTTAGAGGCAGCGATGAGAACATGCTTTTTAGGAGTCACTAAAATTGGGAATGAGGTGTCACCATTCAGAAGTAGTTTGCATGGCACCTTGTCGCCAGAGAAGTCCAGGCTTTTGATACCCTTGACAAGGGAGTATCTATCTTTATCGGTTGTCATATTTCTTATAAACCTGTAATACAAAAACAATTGTAGTCACATTATTAATAGTCATTTTTTACTATTTTTTGTGCAAGTTAAAATACAACTTTTTAATCTATTTGTTTATGCTCTGTTCACATCTGCATTAGAGGCTTTATTAGGAGCTTCTGTTACAGATTTTGTCTACAATTTTGGACAAAATGAGAAAAGGCCCCATAACAAAAACTGAACAGACCATAAAATTTAAATTTTATAGGATCCATGTCATGCTGGTGGATCATGAATAGAGATGAGCGAATTTGATCAGAAAACGATCGGCAATTATAAATTCGGCGTGAATATGGCACACTAGATGGTAAATGCGGTATCCCAAAGGGACAGTTCCTTCGTTTATGGAGGAACTGCTCGTCCCTGAGCGATTTCAGAACCAGATCATCTGAACTTAGATTTCTTAGGGCTAGGGGGTATCCTGATGATGTGATTGATTCCGCTTATGGTGCTGCCTTGGACTCAAACAGGACATCACTTTTGTTGCCTAAGGCTGAGACTGATTCAACATCTATCACACGTTTAATTGGTACCTTTGATGATCAGTCCAAAAAAAGTGTTGGACATTTTTAGGAGGCATTGGCAGATATTGAAATCTGACCCTGATGTTGGCGCATTTGTTTCTTCACATCCATCGATTACATACAAAAGAGGGAAGTCAATTAGAGATAACGTCGTTCAGAGCCACTTTGTTCCTCCGAAAAAACAGGGCACTTGGTTGGACAATAGGTCCACGGGCACATTCAGGTGCGGGCATTGCTCTTTCTGCAAGCATGTATGTGTTTCCAGTACCTTTTGAAGTTCGGCTACCAACAGGACATTCTCCATGAAACAGTTCGATAATTGCAGAACTGTAGGTGTTATGTATCTCTGCACGTGTTCCTGCCCCAAGGACTACGTGGGTAAGACAAAACGGGAACTCCGGGTCCAGATTAGTGAACACCTTGGTGATATCAGGCATGGCAGAGACACACCAATTGCGCGACACATCAATAATGAACATGGAGGTGATCTTGGTTCTTTAATCTTTAGGGTTATTGAGGTTATCCACCCCTCGGTGAGATTAGGTGATTCGGACAAAAAGATAGTACAACGTGAAACAAGGTGGATCTATATATTGAGATCCATGAGTCCTTTGGGTCTCAATGAACAATTGAGCTTTGCGAGCTTTATTTAGCCAACTGTCCGGTTCTGTTCTATGAAACTTTAGTCATGCCATGTATATTTATACAGTACATATTTTTCATCACATTTTTGTGATGTAATATTGTTGTGGTTCTTTTTTCATTTTTTGAGATTTTTGTTGTCTTTTTGCTGTGGTTACTTATTCTGTTTGTGACTACTACTAGTTATTATTTCTTACCCTAGCCAATTTTATATTTATTTATCATTTTTGGGTACCATCATTTGTGCTGTTTATCCCGCTTTCTTATATCACTCATTTCTGGTTTATTTGTGAGCTACAGTGCGCATGAGCGTTGCGCTATTTTGTGTGAGTCTATTCTGACCTTGCACACATTGTCCTGTGAAGGAACATATTAAGAAAGATTCTCCATTTTGTGCTTTTCAACTCCATTTTGTTGTTTTGATATAAATTTTGTTAGTAGGCTAAAGTTTACAGCTGTTATGAGACCTTGATGAGACCTTGATTGTTGCAACATGGGCAGGACATGAGACTGAGGGTGTATTGTTCTACGAGACTTTGACGTACAGACTGTTCCTGCATTCTTATAGGTTAAGAACTGTGAACGTGTTCTTATGCTGATTGGTTGAAGTATAATTTCTATGACTATGAAAAGTCATAGAAAATAAACGGGGGCCCAGAGATCTGCTTGATCCCCCCCAAACAGAGACTTTCGTCTCCGTCTGGTCATTTTCAATTGCCGGCAACGCCCTGTAGATTAATTTGGAAACCACTGAGTTAACCGTGAAGGATCACTTTAGATCCTCCCTCAACAGTTGGCGCCCGAAACGTGGGGCCCCAAACAGGAACACCTCTGCCCCCCGGAGGACAACAAGACAAAGGACCCTCGGACTGGACACGGGCACTGGAAATTGGGACTGATCATCCCCCATAACAACCACGGTAAGTTGGCAGTTATACTGTTCAGACTGACCATTTGGTGTGGTTTTCCAGTGTTTGTTGCTGCAAAGAGGATCTGAGGTTTGTCCCCGATGATGGGGTGATTCTTGGGTGGAATCATATAGAGGTGTAGTTCCGTTGGGAGCCCAGTGCTCGAACCGTACCTCATAAGGGACGGACACCCCGGATTGACCAGTGATGTAATTCTCTTTATAGTCAAAATATCCTGAATTCCTGATCACTGTTAGAATCAGGCGCGGTGAGGTGATCGAAGATGGGTAGGATGCGTAACTCATGGATATATAGATATATATGTATATTTCCAGGGGTATCCGGAGGGTTAGTCTGAGACGCTTTCCTCCTTTCACTGAGTACCGTGTTTTTGGGTTGTCCCAGAGGGGGACAGGTAAACCCAGTGGAACAAACTAATACGGCCGGTCTGGTATTGTGCACGACAAAGTAAGGATATATAGCTCTAAAGGAGAATCAGTTTCCGTGGTAGAAAAAGAAGAATTTGAAGTTGTGTCATGTTAGCCCAAAGACGTGGAAAGAAATCTGTCAGGAATGCAGGAAAATATTCTCAATCATTGGTTTTTCTAAGGTGTTCTGGCATGTGAATTGTGTGATGAAGGTTTGGTAGAAATTAATTAAGTCTGAGAACTGCTGTATTCTGTTTCTCTGTGTAAATTTCTAAGATACCTGATGGGAGGGATAGGTCATATAGCTGCGCTGTTGCTTTCTTCTTTCTGTGTTGAGGAATGCTCTAAATTCTTATCTCTGTGTCTCTGGTATGGAGGGGCACATAGCTGTGTTTTCTCGGAATTTTCTGTCCTTGGTGTAGAACGTGCTGGGAGATCTGTGTTTTGTTCAAAACAACAATATTGTTTTGCAGTACAAAGAAATATTATAAGTTGGCAGTTGAAAGTGAAATATGGTCCCTCCCCAGGAAATTGAGCCTCTACTCCCGACTGTAAGCCTTATGCCCCTTAACCCCAAGGCACCAATATATCCTGGACTGCCAAGAAGTTCTATGGGCATCTTATGGTAGTATTTAAAGATCTGGTATTCTCATTGTAAAATAAAGCCCATACACACCTTTTTGTAGTAGGTTTAATGTCCAGCCTTAAATCTGAATTGAAAGAGGAAATAATGTCAGTCAGACCCGATATTGAGACTTCCACTCCAGATGATGCATTAAAAGTAGTAAAAAAAAAAAAAGGATTTTCAGAACTTAACCCGCTCTGCATCAACAGGGAAATCAAAGGTTAAACCAGTAGACGCAGTGATTTCTGTTGTGAATTCTGCTCTTGGGCTCCCTCCGGTGGTTGTTGATGGTAATGCAGTTATTCCTGAGCAGCAGTCTTGGACAGGTGTTTCTGCTAATTGCAATTCTGACTGGGGTATTTAGCTGTGCAGGACTCATTAGTCCTTGCCAGTAGTCAATGTTCTTTTGGAAGTGTTGGTCCTCTGCCTGGCCTCTCCTGCTTGCTGCCAATTCAGCTAAGATAAGTGTTTGCTTCATTTTTTTAGACAAACTGCTGTGTGTTTATTTTCTGTGCTTATCATGTTTCTATTTTGATCCTGCTAGACTGTGCCTGATGTTTTTCTCAGTCTAGTTGGACTCGCTGGAGTCGCAGATATACTCTCCACATCTTTAGTTAGGTGGTGGAGTTTTTGTATTTTTCTGCTGTGGATATTTTGTAGTGTTTTATGCTGACCGCATAGTATCCTGTACTATCCTTTCCCATCTAGGTAGAAGTGGCCTCCTTTGCTTATCCCTGTTTTCTGTCTGCGTGTGTCTTTTCCTCTCCTACTCACAGTCATTATTTGTGGGGGGCTATCTATCCTTTGAGGATCTACTCTGAGGCAAGAGAGTTTTACTATTTCCATCTTTAGGGATATTTAGTCCTTAGGCTGTGTCGAGGTGTCTAGGTCTGATTAGGCACACCCCACGGCTACTTCTAGTTGCGGTGATAGGATCAGGGTTTTCGGTCAGTAAAGTTACCACTGCTCCAGCGAAGGTCATTTCATGCTGCTCCAAGGCCACCTGATCATAACAGATTTCTGCTCCAATCTCAGCTCCCCCACACACACACAGTTACAAGGATGCAGCTGGTTCCTTATCAGTGGCCCAGACTCCAGATCCAGCCCTCCTCCCTTACACAAATCCAGTCCCATACTCCAATATCCCTTTTAACCCTATGTCTGGGAATCTCCCTCGCCATGTTAATTCTCAGATCAAGAGCTTGTTTTAATTAGAGTAGATGGCAGACTCAATAAATATACTCTCACAAAACCCATCCCTGTGGGACCTTTCCCTGAAGTTACTGCTCAGTTCGTAATCTCTCCCTCATGTCCGGTAAATTTACTGGGGGAAGATTTATTATCACAGTTCCGCTCCAGAATATAATTCCAAAATGAAGGTCAGATGGTATTTACGTTATATAACCCATATGCAGATGAACATAATGAAATGTGTGTAATCCAAAATTATAAGAAAGAAAATGAGGGCACTCACCGGTCTTCTTGAAATACAAAAACTTTTATTGGCAACACATCCAGATAAAATTCATGGCCGGGAGCGACGGAGCCGGAGCTCTGGTGAGCAGGGGAGAACAGGGACGACGGCCGTTTCGCGCTGTGCTTGCGCTTCTAAGGGTCAGTTAGTGCAAGGGCAAGACAGCGGAAATAGTGCCAGCCATGACACCTCCCTCCACCGCTAAGTCCCTCCCACCAACTAAAATGCACTCTTACTAAAAAGCACAATTTAAAAACAATGTAACGCAATAAGCGTTTCCTATGACTTACAAATATAGGCTGATATAAGAGATCAAATAACAGATTCATACAAAAACTGCTGGTATAAATGTCTACAAGAGCAATATATATCTTTGCAATCACAAACGGCCATTCACTGCTTACATCAAAACTACTTAAATTAACCACTTGGTTACAGAAAAATCGAGAGATCAACCCGGTCATTGAAGCCCAAGGGCCCCATCGCATTACTGCGCATGATCCATCTTGCCTCGGCTCTGAGGAGTAAGTTATCTAAATCACCTCCTCTAGCCGGCAGAGTGATCTTCTCGATTCCCGCAAAGGTGAGACAATCTGAACTCCCCCATGTCTCTCTCTCACATGAGCGATCAAGCGTGGCACCCCCTTACCTACCTCCACCGACCTGCACCCCACCAGACCCCACCAGACCCCACTGGTATCATATTCCGAAGGTGCACAGGTCTGTCCAATGTCCTCCTGGGCGACCGATCGTGTCTGGGATAGGGTCGCTCACTGAGCCCCTGTCCCAGTACATTGATTGGTTATTGCGCCCCATGTTGAAAGACATTCCGGCCTATTTGAAAGACACAAATTCTTTTCTTACTAGTGTTCAAAATTTTGAGTGGCATGAAGGCTACTCATTAGCCTCTAAAGACGTAGAGAGCCTGTACACTAGGATTCCGCAAAAGGTTGGTGTTGAGGCCATTGGGCAGATCTTGTGCACCACGGATAGGAGTCGAGAATTTATTAATTTTATTTGTGAAGGATTAGACTTTATTCTGACGCATAATGCGTTTATGTTCTTGGATGATTGGTATGTACAAGAGGTGGGGACTGCGATGGGGACTCCGGTAGCATGTACTTTCGCTAATTTATTTTTGGGCCTCTTTGAGGAAAAATATATTTATGCAAGCAGTAATATTTTCCTGCAGCACATCAAATTCTATCAAAGGTATATTGATGATGTAGTAGTGGTCTGGGACAGCACAGAAAATTTTTTCGGACACTTTATATTGTACCTGAATAGTAGTAATAATATGAATATGTCCTTCACGTCAGTTTTTGGAGGACGTCGGTTGGAATTCTTGAACGTGTTAGTGGAGATTGAGAACGGTAAAATCTGTACATCTTTATACCGCAAGCCCGTGGCAGCAAATACGATGATGCGGTTTGAAAATTTTCACCCTATGCATACAAAACAGTCGCTGCCTCGCAGCCAATTCTTAAGGGTAAGTCGGGTGCATAATACTGACGAGGGGTTTGAACGCCAATCAGATGAGATGTTGCAAAGGTTTAGAAAGAGGGGTTACCCGGAGAACTTGTTAGTATCATCAAGAGAGAAAGTAGCCAGGGAAAGGAAGATGGCGCAGGGGTTTGGATCTCCAGCACGGAGTACCGAGATAGGAAAGAGATTCACGTTTTGCTTCGCATACAGTAATAGGGATTGGCAGATCAGGTTGGCCATGAAAATAAATTGGCATATCTTGGGGCAGGACAAGGAACTGGCGAGTGTTGTTGCCAGAGGTCCCTTGATAGCCAATAAAAGAAGCGTCAGACTAAGGGACAGAATAGTAAGAAACTGGTTATCTAAACCTAATCAGAATTGGTTGAGTACTGCGGTAACGCATGGTAATTTTAGGTGCGGACACTGCACTTTTTGTAAACAACACACAACGGACCGGGTGCTGAGGATAGGAGCACTAACCCATGTAGTGAATGATTGTATTACCTGCAGGATGGACCACGTAGTCTACGTGGTTTTCTGTCCCTGCAGGTTTTACTACATAGGGAAGACTATACGGCCGTTGTTTGTTCGTTTCCGTGAACATTGCAGGTCGGTGGAGGTAGGTAAGGGGGTGCCACGCTTGATCGCTCATGTGAGAGAGAGACATGGGGGGAGTTCAGATTGTCTCACCTTTGCGGGAATCGAGAAGATCACTCTGCCGGCTAGAGGAGGTGATTTAGATAACTTACTCCTCAGAGCCGAGGCAAGATGGATCATGCGCAGTAATGCGATGGGGCCCTTGGGCTTCAATGACCGGGTTGATCTCTCGATTTTTCTGTAACCAAGTGGTTAATTTAAGTAGTTTTGATGTAAGCAATGAATGGCCGTTTGTGATTGCAAAGATATATATTGCTCTTGTAGACATTTATACCAGCAGTTTTTGTATGAATCTGTTATTTGATCTCTTATATCAGCCTATATTTGTAAGTCATAGGAAACGCTTATTGCGTTACATTGTTTTTAAATTGTGCTTTTTAGTAAGAGTGCATTTTAGTTGGTGGGAGGGACTTAGCGGTGGAGGGAGGTGTCATGGCAGGCACTATATTTCCGCTGTCTTGCCCTTGCACTAACTGACCCGTAGAAGCGCAAGCACAGCGTGAAACGGCCGTCGTCCCTGTTCTCCCCTGCTCACCAGAGCTCCGGCTCCGTCGCTCCCGGCCATGAATTTTATCTGGATGTGTTGCCAATAAAAGTTTTTGTATTTCAAGAAGACCGGTGAGTGCCCTCATTTTCTTTCTTATAATTTTGGATTACACAGCTGTTTTTTTCTCTGTTTTGAGGAGCACCGGAGGTCAGAAATATCATGGCTGTTTTTACCGCTGCCGAGCACCTATTATGAGGGCAGTCTGGTCGTAACCTCCGTACTGGAGACTGTGCCGCCCGACTTGTATTATTTTATAATGAAATGTGTATCTTACATGCCCTTCCCACGGTTATGATGGCCCTGATAGGCCCAGATCCACCCCCAATAATGCCTGTAGAACCAGTAAAAGTGTTTCTCAAATCTGGTGCCCCTTTTCCCAAAGTCCATCAGTACCCTTTGAAACATGATCAGGAGTGGGGCCTCAAGGGTCAAATACAAACGTTACTCGATAATAGTATCGTGTTTCCCCATGTAACACACGCCTTTGTTTCCCGTTAAGAAAAAGACCCCACCCGGCCAACCCCCTGTGTACCGGCTGGTTCAAGACCTACGGGCAGTTAATGCAGCTACTGTTCTGGAAACTCCGGAGGTGCCTAATCCACATACTCTCTTGTCCCAGATATCTCGGGATGCTGCTTGGTTCAAAGTCATCGACCTCGCCAATGCCTTCTTCAGCATTCCATTACACGCAGATTGCCAGTTTCTGTTTGCATTCACTTATCAGGTACGACAATTGATGTGGACAGTTATGCCACAAGGGGCCTAAAACAGTCCCAATCAGTTTGCAAAAAATATGGGCGAGTGTCTTTTACCCTGGCAGTTAGAATATCCTTATGTCACGCTGCTTCAGTATGTGGGTAATCTTTTGTTGTGTGCACAACAGAGGAGGAAGCCATTGCTGCCACTGTTAGCCTCCTCAAGTATCTGGCAGATCTGAACTGTCGGGTTTCGGCCTCGAAACTTCAGTTCTGCCTTGGTCAAGTGATATTTTTGGGTCACTGTCTCCTTCAGGGTGCCAGACACCTCACAGAAGAAAGAAAAATAGCCGTCAGTTCCCTTCCTTTCCCAAAAGATGAGACTGAACTCCAGCGTTTTCTTGGACTATGTACTTATTGTCGTCAGTGGATACTGGACGCATCCCGCATAATGCAACCTCTCTACAAATGCCCTGAAAGACGGTTCAAAATATGCTGATGATTTTGGCAGATTCCACACCGGATACACTGTTACTACGGAAGACACTGTATTGCCCGGAGCTGCACTCCCTCCCTCCCTCACTGTCAGCACAGAACTTCAGGCTCTGTCTACTGCATGTGTTCTGGCCAAAGACAGGCGGGCTAATATATACACGGACTCACAGTATGCATTTGGTATTGCTCATGATTTCAGAGCCCTATGGGCCAATCAAGGGTTTATTACTACCGCCGGGACTCCAGTGAAGAATGCTGAAGCTGTTAAAACCCTCATGGACTCAATCAAATTACCTACCCAGGTGGCCATTACCAAAGTTAAAGAGCACGGTACTATGGAACAGTCCACAGACTGTTGGTAACACCTTTGCGGATATGCAAGCAAAAGCTGCTGCTCTCCTACCCGTTGAACAGACCATACCAGCTATGGTGACCACACACTCTCAGCATAAACAGTTACAAGAAACACTGACTCTACAGGAACCTGATGATCCACGCCAGACTGAGGTTTTCTGTCGGACCCCGCGAGACAGCTTAATGACGATGCAGAGAATGTCCCCAAAGGAAGAAGTGAAGCGGTGGAAAGCTGATGGAGCATGTATGGACAATGGTCTCTGGAAAAAGGACCAACTTTTTGTGTCTCCCTAAGCGGATGTACCCTGCTATCGCCACGTGGGCACATGGGCCCACACATCGAGGAAAAAACAGGCCCTAGCCCTGGTACAAGAATTCTACTGGGCTCCATGTATTTCTACAGTCCTGACAGCACTCAACCGTGCATGTAATATCTGTCAGACCTGCAATCCCGGTCAACTTCAACGTGTACCCCCAAAGCATCTTGCTAAGCCCGACTATCCTTTCCAAAGGCTCCAGGTGGACCACATCACTTTGCCTAAGTCTGGAAGGCATGAGTATTGTCTGGTGGTTGTCGACATGTTCTCCAGTTGGCCAGAAGTATTCCCTGTTACCAACATGACTGCAAAGACCACAACAAAGAAACTGGTGATGGAAGTTATATGCAGATATGGTGTTCCAGAAGTTGTTGAAAGTGACCAAGGTCCGGTCTTTTCTTCTGATGTGTTTCAGGAGGTTCTGACAATGCTTGGATCCACTGTAGCCCTCCATACTCTCCACAATCTAGTGGGAAAGTTGAGAGGCTGAACGGCACACTGAAGGGACAATTGACCAAAATGATGCAGGAGACTACGGCTCCATGGCCAGAGCTCCTACCCATTGTACTGCACCACATTCGTACTACCCCTATTGCAAAACATGGCCTGTCTCCATATGACATCTTGTTTGGTGCTAGGCCCTCAGATGCAAATTTCCAGTCTCAGTAGTTGCCAGAAGAAACTGACCGTGCTGTTCAATATGTTATTCAGCTTAGTAAAAATCTTGCTAACACCCATGTTTTAGTTTATTCTTCCCTTCCAGATTCAGCAGAAACCGACACTTGTCATAATTTGAAGCCTGGTAGTTTTATGGTCGTGAAAAGCTATGTCAGAAAACTAGAACCCCTGTATGACGGTCCCTACCAAGTCCTCCTCATTACTCCTATGTCAGTAAAGCTGGAAGGAAGGCCGACGTGGATCCACGTATCGCAGTGCAAGCTGGTCAAACAGACTAGTAGCAAATAAGGGAACATAATGTTTTGGTTTTTCGTATTTCCATATAATAATATTGATAACCGCATGGGACAGCCTAAATTCCCCAACATCCTTGAATAATAAGTTTGTACAATATCATGAAAGATTAGTAGTACAGATGGGTATAGCCAATAAAATTGTTAGTTCTATTTCCATTTACCCTATGATTACACACATGTGGGATAAATTGCTTAGGGCCACAGATTATCTAGATGATCAAATTTGGGATATATTGGATATAATTAATACTACTGTTGTTGTCCAAAACCAACTTATTATAGTCACTAATCAATATACTGTAGTACAGTAGCACAGGGTGGTATGTTTTAGGTTATTGGACCCGCATGCTGTTATTATACAGATCCCAATAGCACCCAATATTAAAAGACTCAGATCAATATGATAAAGACAATGACCGTAATAAGGACAGTTGGTGGGCAGACACCTTCTCCTTTTTTAATCCAGCCAATTGGTTTAAGGGATTTTGGGGCTGGATAGCTGGAGTCTTGCAAAGTTTGTTACACATCGCTGCCTTTATCCTTGTCATGTGTGTAATACTAAAACTTGTTCTTTGGTGTATTTCTGTATGTATTAGGAAATCCTGCACTAAGACAACTAATGATGAAACCAAAAGCGTTGCCACCCCTGCTCTTCTCTACACCGATTTCACAAAGTTACCTGATGAAGATGTTGAAGCCAAGCGCATGGCTATCTTCAAAAGATCCCCGCCATTGTTATCAATAATTGTTATTTGTAAATTCTAGTATACAGGGGGGACGGGTACGCCGCAACAGCCATGGCTGGTAACATGGCACCAGCCATGTGAAGACCAGTACCCCTCGAGCTTATAGCTTGGGATAGTACCTCTGATGCTGGACATTAATTAACAAATTTATCTAGGGGGGAATGTGAAAGATTCTCCATTTTGTGCTTTTCGACTCCATTTTGTTGTTTTGATATAAATTTTGTTAGTAGGCTAAAGTTTACAGCTGTTATGAGACATTGATGAGACCTTGATTGTTGCAACCTGGGCAGGACATGAGACTGAGGGTGTATTGTTCTATGAGACTTTGACATACAGACTGTTCCTGCATTCTTATAGGTTAAGAACTGTGAACGTGTTCTTATGCTGATTGGTTGAAGTATAATTTCTGCTTGATCCCCCCCAAACAGAGACATTCGTCTCCGTCTGGTCATTTTCAGTTGCCGGCAACACCCTGTAGATTAATTTGGAAATCACTGAGTTAACCGTGAAGGGTCACTTTAGATCCTCCCTCAACAGTCCGACTCATTGGTATTGGTATAATATGGAAAGCGCTTACCGATTATCTATCATATACTAGCTGAAGAGCCCGGCGTTGCCAGGGCATAAAAAATATCTGTTGTTAGTTATAGTACCTCACTTCTCTTATTTTCCCATCACGCCTTTCATTTTCCCCCTCACTCCTCTTATTTTACCCCTCACTCCTCTCATTCCCCCCTAACACTTGTCATTTCGACCTCACATCTGTCATTTTCCGATCACTCCACTATTTTCCCTCACTCCTCTCATTTTGCACTCACACCTTTTCATTTTCACCTCACACCCCTCATTTTCACCTCACACCTCTCATTTTCCCCTCAGTATATACAAGTTTGTCATCTCTCTTATACATAGTATACACCTGTATGTCATCTCCTGTATATAGTATATACCTGTATGTAATCTCCCCTGTAAATAGTATATACCTGCTGTATGTCATCTCCTCCTGTATATTGTATATACAGTGGGGCAAAAAAGTATTTAGTCAGTCAGCAATAGTGCAAGTTCCACCACTTAAAAAGATGAGAGGCGTCTGTAATTTACATCATAGGTAGACCTCAACTATGGGAGACAAACTGAGAAAAAAAAATCCAGAAAATCACATTGTCTGTTTTTTTATCATTTTTTTTGCATATTATGGTGGAAAATAAGTATTTGGTCAGAAACAAACAATCAAGATTTCTGGCTCTCACAGACCTGTAACTTCTTCTTTAAGAGTCTCCTCTTTCCTCCACTCATTACCTGTAGTAATGGCACCTGTTTAAACTTGTTATCAGTATAAAAAGACACCTGTGCACACCCTCAAACAGTCTGACTCCAAACTCCACTATGGTGAAGACCAAAGAGCTGTCAAAGGACACCGGAAACAAAATTGTAGCCCTGCACCAGGCTGGGAAGACTGAAGCTGCAATAGCCAACCAGCTTGGAGTGAAGAAATCAACAGTGGGAGCAATAATTAGAAAATGGAAGACATACAAGACCACTGATAATCTCCCTCGATCTGGGGCTCCACGCAAAATCCCCCCCGTGGGGTCAGAATGATCACAAGAACGGTGAGCAAAAATCCCAGAACCACGCGGGGGGACCTAGTGAATGAACTGCAGAGAGCTGGGACCAATATAACAAGGCCTACCATAAGTAACACACTACGCCACCATGGACTCAGATCCTGCAGTGCCAGATGTGTCCCACTGCTTAAGCCAGTACATGTCTGGGCCCGTCTGAAGTTTGCTAGAGAGCATTTGGATGATCCAGAGGAGTTTTGGGAGAATGTCCTATGGTCTGATGAAACCAAACTGGAACTGTTTGGTAGAAACACAACTTGTCGTGTTTGGAGGAAAAAGAATACTGAGTTGCATCCATCAAACACCATACCCACTGTAAAGCATGGTGGTGGAAACATCATGCTTTGGGGCTGTTTCTCTGCAAAGGGGCCAGGACGACTGATCCGGGTACATGAAAGAATGAATGGGGCCATGAATCGTGAGATTTTGAGTGCAAACCTCCTTCCATCAGCAAGGGCATTGAAGATGAAACGTGGATGGGTCTTTCAACATGACAATGATCCAAAGCACACCGCCAGGGCAACGAAGGAGTGGCTTCGTAAGAAGCATTTCAAGGTCCTGGAGTGGCCTAGCCAGTCTCCAGATCTCAACCCTATAGAAAACCTTTGGAGGGAGTTGAAAGTCCGTGTTGCCAAGCGAAAAGCCAAAAACATCACTGCTCTAGAGGAGATCTGCATGGAGGAATGGGCCAACATACCAACAACAGTGTGTGGCAACCTTGTGAAGACTTACAGAAAACGTTTGACCTCTGTCATTGCCAACAAAGGATATATTACAAAGTATTGAGATTAAATTTTGTTTCTGACCAAATACTTATTTTCCACCATTATATGCAAATAAAATGTTAAAAAAACAGACAATGTGATTTTCTGGATTTTTTTTTCTCAGTTTGTCTCCCATAGTTGAGGTCTACCTATGATGTAAATTACAGACGCCTCTCATCTTTTTAAGTGGTGGAACTTGCACTATTGCTGACTGACTAAATACTTTTTTGCCCCACTGTACCTATGTGTCATCTCCTCCTGTATATACCTGTATGTCATCTCCTCCTATATAGTATATACCTGTATGTCATCTCCTCCTCTATATACCTATGTGTCATCTCCTCTTTTATATAGTATATACCTGTATGTCATCTCCTCCTGTATATAGTATATATGTGTGTGTCATCTCCCCTGTATACAGTATATACCTGTGTGTCATCTCCTCCTGTATATAGTATATATCTGTGTGTCATCTGCTCCTGTATATAGTATATACCTGTGTCATCTCCCCTGTATATAGTATATATGTGTGAGTCATCTCCCCTGTATATAGTATATACCTGTGTGTCATCTCCTCCTGTATATAGTATATATCTGTGTGTCATCTCCTCCTGTATTAGACCTCGTTCACACGTTATTTGCTCAGTATTTTTACCTTAGTATTTGTAAGTTAAATTGGCAGCCTGATAAATCCCCAGCCAACAGGAAGCCCTCCCTCCTGGCAGTATATATTAGCTGACACATACACATAATAGACAGGTCATGTGACTGACAGCTGCCGTATTTCTTATATGGTACAGTTGTTGCTCTTGTAGTTTGTCTGCTTATTAATCAGATTTTTATTTTTGAAGGATAATACCAGACTTGTGTGTGTTTTAGGGTGAGTTTCATGTGTCAAGTTGCGTGTGTTGAGTTGCGTGTGGCGACATGCATGTAGCGACTTTTGTGAGATGAGCTTTGTGTGGCGACATGCGTGTAGCAACTTTTTGTGTCGAGTTGCATGTGACAGGTTAGTGGAGCAATTTGTGTGCAGTGTTGTGAATTCCGTTCTTGGTTGTAAGTAGTATTTTTGTGAGTTCTGCTCTTGGGCTCCTCCTGTGGTCTTTAGTGGTATGACTGCTTCTTGGATTTAGCTTCTCAGCTGTTTCCTTTGATTGTCTTTTGGGCTCGGCTATATTAGTCTGGCCTTAGCCCTCATTCAATGCCAGTTGTCAATTGTCTCTGCCTGGAGTCATTGCTCTTTGGATTGTCCTGACACTCTGACCAAGTTCTGCAAAGCTAAAACTTGGCAAGTTTTGTGTGAGGCAACTTTTGCATGTGTTGCAAATTTTGTGCATGTGGCAATTTTTCCGCGTGTGCAAGTTTTGCGTGTGGTGAGTTTTCCATGAGGTGAGTTTTGCACTTGTGGCGAGTTTTGCGTGAGCCTAGTTTTTGCATGTGGCGAGTTTTGCGCGGGGCGAGTTTTGAGCGGCGACTTTTGTGTTTCGACTTTTATGTGGCGAGGTTGGTGTATGTGTGTTGAAATGTGTGCTGAGGGTGGTCTATGTGTTCAAGCACGTGGTAGTGTGTGGCGCATTTTGTGTGTGTGTTCATATCCCCATGTGTGGTGAGTATCCCATGTCGGGGTCCCACCTTAACAACTGATCGGTATATACTCTTTTGCGCCATCGCTCTCATTCTTTAAGTCCCCCTTGTTCACATCTGGCAGCTGTCAATTTGCCTCCAACACTTTTCCTTTCACTTTTCCCCATTATGTAGATAGGGGAAAAATAGTTTGGTGAATTGGAAAGCGCGGGGTTAAAATTTCACCTCACAACATAGCCTATGACGCTCTCAGGGTCCAGACGTGTGACTGTGCAAAATTTTGTTTCTGTAGCTGCGACGCCTCCAACACTTTTCCTTTCACTTTTTTCCCCCATTATGTAGCTAGGGGTAAAATTGTTTGGTGAATTGGAAAGCGCGGGGTTAAAATTTCACCTCACAACGTAGCCTATGACGCTCTCAGGGTCCAGATGTGTGACTGTGCAAAATTTTGTTTCTGTAGCTGCGACGCCTCCAACACTTTTCCTTTCACTTTTTTCCCCATTATGTAGATAGGGGCAAAATTGTTTGGTGAATTGGAAAGCACGGGGTTAAAATTTCACCTCACAACATAGCCTATGACGCTCTCAGGGTCCAGACGTGTGACTGTGCAAAATTTTGTTTCTGTAGCTGCGACGCCTCCAACATTTTTCCTTTCACTTTTTTCCCCATTATGTACAGTAGATAGGGGCAAAATTGTTTGGTGAATTGGAACGCGCAGGGTTAAAATTTCGCATCACAACATAGCCTATGACGCTCTCGGGGTCCAGACGTGTGACTGTGCAAAATTTTGTGGCTGTAGCTGCGACGGTGCAGATGCCAATCCCGGACATACACACATACACACACACACACACACACACACACATTCAGCTTTATATAGTAGATAAACCTGTAAGTCATCTCCTCTGTATATAGTATATACCTGTATGTCATCTCCCCTGTATATAGTATATACCTGTATGTCATCTCCTCCTGTATATAATATATAGCTTTATATCATCTCCCCTGTATATAGTATATACCTGTATGCCATCTCCTCCTGGCTGTGAATTTGTCTCCAACACTTTTCCTTTCACTTTTTCCCCATTAGGTAGATAGGGGCAAAATTGTTTGGTGAAATGAAACGCGCAGGGTTAAAATTTTGCCTCACAACATAGCCTATGACGCTCTTGGGGTCCAGACGTGTGACTGTACAAAAGTTTGTGGCTGTAGCTGCAACGGTGCAGATGCCAATCCCGGACATACACACACACATACACACACACATTCAGCTTTATATATTAGATTAACCTCCTGCACTATTTTAGTTCTGCGCATGCGCCTTCCGCCATTGTGTCGTTGGTTTTTTTTTTCTTAGTTTGGAACGCATTATGCGTTCCACTTTGACACGTGGCGTTTCTCCCGTCTATTACCACGTCACTCCTGGGGGGCCGGTCTGACTCAGCGTGCTTCACACTCTTCCGGGATTTCCACGTGTACTGATGGCTTTATATAGAGACGTATGGTGAGTGTACCACAGCTCCTACTATGTGCGGCTACTAAACTCCTGATGAAACCCCGTTATATTTATGGGGGTAAACGCGTCGGGCATTGTTTGGGGAGATTGCTGACTAGCGCCATCTGAACTCATACAACGGTGTCTCTGGGTTATTAGGATATAACACCACAACTTACAGATGAGTATCAATGTTGGGGGGACGTTATTATCTTTGTGATGATGGGGATGACTGTGTCCCTATACGAGAAGCACTGTTATTCTGAGGGCTTTATGCCCGCTGGTTATGGGGGATAAATTACATTGCATTATGCACCCTAACATTAGTGGTATTATTTATTGATCCACTCGTATACCCGGGATACCTTTTATGGTTATTGGCATTGTGTATTGATACTGTTCTCTAGTGCTTTATTCTTTTTTGAATCCATATAGTTGTGTTTTCCTGGGCTTTAGGAGGTAATACTTTAACCGGCATATGATTAATATGGCTGGTAGTACCCTATTACTCTGAGGCTGGAAGGGACGATTGTATCCTTATACCACAAATATGGTTGCCTATAGGGCTCACTTTCTCTGGTTATAGGGGACTATTCACATTGCGCTTAAATATTGTAACATTGTGGTATTTTCCATCTACTAATTTTTATACCCTGGAAACTATATATGGTTCTTTTTGGGCAATATTGATTTCATTGCATCCTGTTCACTCGTCTTTATTTTTGTGGGGCATATTCTGTTTTGTTTACGGATGCCCGGTATATTATTGATTATATTATTTTTCTCTCTGTAACATTTGAGACATTTTTTTCTTCATTATAGAATATTTGTTTCTTTTTTCTTTTTTATTTATTGTGTCTTTTTTGGTGTCAGGGTGTATTGGGACACTTTTTCTATCTTTTTATCCCCATTGAAGGGACTTTTGAGGGACCCTAGGGTCAGTTGACGCTGAGTGGGGGCGCCTACTGCCACTGCCAGGTAGTTTTTTCCTATAGGGATTTTTTAGGACTTTTCAGGATTCCTGCATTATAGGGATTTCTAGGGATTCTGAGGGTAAGTCGACGTGGAGTAGGGTTCGCCTACCGCAAAAAATTAGGGTGCCTAGCCCCTCTGCTACCCAGGGTGAAGTTTAGCGACCCCCTAGGACCTAACAGGTACATAACTTGTTTTTTATTGTTTATGGAAAGAGACCTTTTAAACTGTTTTCCAATAAAAGTTACATTTTAGGGATCCTTGGTTTTTCTAGGTTCTATAGTGTGTTCTAGGATTCTATCATATTTTTTGTGGTTTGTTTTTTGGAGTTTGATATGGCAAGTTTTCTTTCAGGACTATTGGATAAAAAGAGGTGGCTGTAATGAGTGATTCATTACTAAAATTTAAGAAGGGACTGGATGCCTTTCTTGAAAAGTATAATGTTACAGGTTATATACACTAGATTCCTTGATAGGGCGTTGATCCAGGAAACCAGTCTGATTGCCGTATGTGGAGTCGGAAGGAATTTTTCTCCAATGTGGAGCTTACTGTTTGCCGCATGGTTTCTTTTTTGCCTTCCTATGGATCAACAAGTTAGGGCAGGTTAGGTTAGGCTATGGGTTGAACTAGATGGACTTAAAGTCTTCCTTCAATCTTAAAAACTATGTTACTATGTTATATTTCAAGCTTCCCTAAATATACATCGGAGAAGGCGGGGGCAAGGAAGACAGAGCAGAGGGAATAAACTCCTTCAACAATGACTTGTGAAACACATTAGGAATATGGAAAGATCGAGGGAGTTTTAATCGGAAGGCAACTGGATTGACCACCTCCAGAATTTCATACCGACCAATGAATCTAGGACCCTACTTCTGCGAGGGCACTTCAATCTAATATTCTTAGAGGATAACCATACCTTATATCTCACTTTGAAGGCAGCCTCTGACCAGCACCTCCTATTGACCTTCGCTTCTGCCGATACTGAGCCAACCCAATTTTCTTTTTAACCTCCCTCCAGACATCCCCCAGCTCTTGGATGGTGACATCCACCCCAGAACACCCAGAACTTATCCTGGAGAACTCACCAAAAAGAGGATGAAACCCGTAATTACAGAAAAATGGCGAGTCCCTGTGGACTGATTAATCTGACTGTTAAAAGCAAACTCAGCCAGAGGAAGAAATTACTAAAGGTACCTTCACACTAAACAATATCGCTAGCGATCCGTGACGTTGCAGCGTCCTGGCTAGCGATATCGTTCAGTTTGACACGCAGCAGCGATCAGAATCCTGCTGTGATGTCGTTGGTCAGGGCTAGAAGGCCAGAACTTTATTTGGTCGCTGGCTCTCCCGCTGACATCGCTGAATCGGCGTGTGTGACGCCGATTCAGCGATGTCTTCGCTGTTAACCAGGGTAAACATCGGGTTACTAAGCGCAAGGCCGCGCTTAGTAACCCGATGTTTACCCTGGTTACCATCCTAAAAGTTAAAAAACCAAACACTTCATACTTACCTTCCGCTGTCTGTCCTCCGGCGCTGTGCTTTCCTGCACTCACTGTGAGCACAGCGGCCGGAAAGCAGAGCGGTGACGTCACCGCTGTGCTTTCCGGCTGCTGTGCTCACAGCCAGTACAGAGAAGCACAGCGCCGGGGACAGACAGCGGAAGGTAAGTATGAAGCATTTGTTTTTTTTTACTTTTAGGATGGTAACCAGGGTAAACATCGGGTTACTAAGCGCGGCCCTGTCTGACCGTTAGTTTCGGGGTGATAAGCAGAGGAAAAGGACAAATCAATCCCCAAATTTTCTGCAGAAAGCCCTCCAAAATCTAGAGACGAATTGTACACCCCTATCCGATACAATATTTAGAGGAATCCCATGAAATCGTACCACATGAGTAATAAACAGTTTGGAGAGAGTTTCAGCATTGGGTAATCCAGATAATGGGACGAAGTGAGCTTGTTTGCTGAAGCGATCGACTACCACCCAAATAGCAGTCATCCCCCCAGACATAGGTAAATCTGAAATGAAATCCATGGACAAATGAGTACATGGTCTTTCCAGAATTGGCAATTCCCCCAGTTGGCTGGCAATGCTGTACTTTGGCGTGGGCTCAAGTTTCACAAGCTGACACAAAATCTCTAATATCCTTATGCATAGTGGACCACCAATAGAGCCTAGAAACTGCCTTCAGGGTGGCAGTGACCCCTGGATGACCACTTAACTTAGAATCATGGAATGCTTGTAAAAGCTTGCATTCAGGGGTATTGGAAGGAGCCAAGGACTGAGCAGTACGGATTTCAGCTTCCAGCTCAGAGGAAACCATGGCCACAAAGGACAACATCTGCAAGGAGTCTATATGTTCTTTCCGTGTTTGCGTGGGATTCCTCTGGGTTCTCCGGTTTCCTCCCACATTCCAAAGATATACTGATAGGGAATTTAGATTGTGAGCCCCATCTGTGACAGTGATGATAATCTGTCGAAACTGTAAAGCGCTGCAGAATATGTTGGCGCTATATAAAAAAAAGGAAATAAAGATTAAAAGAAAGATACCCTGAGGAAGAATGGAGGAAGGAGGTTCTGGAGGAGACACAAAATCAAGACTACAAGACAAGGCATCCGCTCTCACATTCTTAGACCCTGGTCTGAATGTAATAGAAAAATTAAATTGTGAAAAAAATAAAGACCATTGGGCCTATCTAGGTGTCAACTGCTTGGCAGATTCAATATAAGCTAGATTTTTATGATCTGTCACAACAGTGATTGGATGAACGGCTTCTTCCAAAAAATACATTCATTCTTCAAAAGCCAACTTGACAGCAAGCAACTCCCGATTACCCACATCATAGTTTCTTACAGCAGGAGAAAATTTTTTTAGAGAAGAAGGCACATGGTTGCAGGTTAGCTAAAGTCTCAGGACCTTGAGACAATACAACCCCCACCCCGACTTCAGAGGCATCTTCACTCTCAATGAACGGCGTCTGGAGGTCTGGTTGCACAAGAACAGGAGCAAACATAAAACATTTCTTCAAATTTTCAAAAGCCCCAACCACTTCTGATGACCAAACCTTTAGCTCCGCCCCTTTATGAGTGAGGTCCATAAGAGGCTTGACGATCTGAGAAAATCCTCTAATTTTCTGTAATAATTTACAAACCCTAAAAAGTACTACAGAGCCTTGAGGTCACTGGGTTGAACCCAATCAATGATGGCCTGAACTTTCCCAGGATCCATCTTAAACCCGGAGGCTGAAACAATGAAACCCAAGAATGATATTTCTTCAACTGAAAAGGTACCTTTTTCAATTGTAGTGAACAAACAATTATCTCTGAAACTTTGCAGAACCAAACGGACATGTTTATAATGTTAATCCAGGTGTTAGGGCTAGCGGAACGCACCAAATAATAAGACTGATAGTGTACGGTGCGTTCGTAGCCCGGGGTCCACCGTGCAGAGATGGAACCTGCTGCTGAGTAATGACGGACTATATGGCGGTACTCATAAGTATACTCGCGTGGGTTAAACTTCACCCAACGTGAAGGAAGCGATCCTGTTGCGTCACAGGATCGCGGTACCGCACATAGAAGGCGAGCAAGCAGTCAGCGAACTTAACCCCAACTAGGATTGAAGTCCGATTAGACCACTTGCTGACACAACACCGCAACAGGGTGTGTTAGGCAACTCTTATAATTAGAGCACCGAAGTGCGAACTGTGCCGTGCTGGCAGGCACCACTAAGCACCCAGACGTGGGTCAGGAAGCGCACTACTGGCGCGTGGCGCCGCACTGGCGGTCACAGCAATAGACGCTGATACGTGTGTGACACGTTGAGTGATTTGTCGGGCGCTAGATAGCAGCCATACTCCATACGCGAACAGTCATACAATAGGGTAGGGGTATTTAATGAATGACTTGCACTCACAACAAACACACGTATTCAATTGTACACTAGCGCATGGCCGTGCGGTCATGCGCAGTTTATATAATTGCAGGACAGGAAGTGGCCACAGAAACTTTGCCCTTCCAGGGCCTGCCAAGAGGACCAATGGAATGCGCTGCAGAGCCAGAGCACATGACCCTCGATCTCCAACGGGAGATCTTGCTCTGGGCATGCTCAGTGTGCGCAAACAAGGACTTAGTCCCAGGGAAGTCCGCTCGCCGCTGACCAGCACTGACTTTAATGGCAGGAGCTGAAGAAGCAGCAGTAACTCTCTGTACAGAGTGAGAGCGAGCAAGACACTGGGAGCGACGTCCCTGCTGAGCAGACTCCACTGCGGCTGGAGAAGAATGGGAGACCGCAGCGGAGATGGATCGAGATTCCCCCTGTGCAGCAGAGGAAACTCGACTCCTAACATTACCCCCCCTCCTAGGGCCCCCCCCTCCTTGGGCCTCGCTACGCTCGAAGGCAGCAATGAGCTGTGGGGCCCGAATGTTTTCAGCAGGCTCCCAAGACCTGTCCTCTGGACCATAACCCTTCCAATCCACCAAATAAAACTTTTTGCCGCGTACCACCTTGCACCCCAAAATAGCGTTCACCTCGTAATCGTCCGTAGACGAACCCGATGTCCCGGCAGATGACTCAGAAAACCGGGACATGTATACTGGTTTCAAGAGGGACACATGAAAGGTGTCGGTGATACCCAAGCGTGGAGGAAGAGCCAGGCGGTAGACCACAGGATTAACCTGTTCGAGAACCTTGAAGGGACCCAAGTAGCGAGGAGCAAACTTAGTGGACTCAACTCGCAGCCTGATGTTACGGGCGGAGAGCCACACCAAGTCGCCAGGGGCAAAAGTCGGAGCGGGGCGCTGATGAACATCGGCGGAGGACCTCATTCTCTCCTTGGAGGCCCGAATGGCATCCTGCGTGCGATCCCAAATGTCCCGTGCCTCCACAGCCCAGTCTGCCACCCTGGGATCAGCGGAAGACACAGGCATGGGCACAGGAACACGCGGATGCTGGCCGTAATTTAAGAGGAATGGAGTCTGACCGGTGGAGTCGGCTACGGCATTGTTAAGTGCAAACTCTGCCCACGGTAGCAAGGATGCCCAGTCATCCTGTCTAGCAGAAACAAAATGTCGCAGATATGTGACCAAGGTCTGGTTGGCCCTTTCTACCAACCCATTCGTCTCGGGATGATATGCCGAAGAGAGATTTAACTCAATACTGAGTAGACGACATAGCTCCCTCCAGAATCGAGACGCAAACTGGGGACCCCGGTCACTAACAATTTTGTCTGGCATACCGTGTAAGCGAAAGATATGCTTGATAAACAAGACAGCCAACGCCCGTGCAGATGGTAGCCGTGGAAGAGGCACCAAATGCACCATTTTGGAAAAATGATCGGTGATCACCCAGATAATGGTGCAATTACGAGACTTGGGTAAGCCAACCACAAAGTCCATCCCGACCATCTCCCAGGGCCTGTCAGCCACGGGCAGAGGATAAAGCAAACCAGCTGGCCGTTGCCGAGGAGTCTTGTTCCTGGCGCAAGAGACACACGCCCGAACGTACTCCGCGACATCACGAGCCATATGTGGCCACCAGTATGTCCTCGCCAGTAACTCTGATGTCCTTTTAGTACCAAAATGTCCACCCACCCTGGACGAGTGCGCCCAAGAGAGAACCTCCGGTCGCAAACTAGATGGAAGAAAAGTTTTGCCCGGGGGCACAGACTCCAGCGAAACCGGGGCCACGGTTCTCAAACTCTCGGTGGGGACAATAAGCCGAGGCTCCTCCTCCTCCGCAGATGACACAACGGAGCGAGAGAGAGCGTCGGCCCAAATGTTCTTCTCCCCAGAAAGGAAATGGAGGGTGAAATGAAACCGGGAGAAGAACAAGGACCATCTGGCCTGGCGAGAATTCAACCGCTGAGCTGTCTGCAGATACACCAAATTTTTGTGATCTGTGAAGACTTGGAAGGGAAAACGTGCTCCCTCCAAGAGATGTCTCCACTCCGAGAAAGCCAACTTCATGGCTAGCAACTCCCTGTCCCCGATGGAATAATTCCTCTCTGCTGGTGCGAAGGTCTTAGAGAAAAAGAAGCAAGGATGCTTCCGACCTTGAGCATCCTTTTGGAAGAGGACTGCTCCAGCACCAACAGAAGAGGCATCCACCTCCATGATAAATGGCTTATGAACATCGGGGCGATGAAGAATGGGAGCGCTAGCGAAGTGAGACTTTATAGAGATAAAAGCCTTGGAGACCTCCTCAGACCACAATTTGGGATTCGCCCCCTTCTTGGTGAGGGCAACCAAGGGAGCTACCAAAGTTGAGAAATGCGGGATGAACTGGCGATAATAATTGATGAACCCCATAAAGCGCTGCACCGCTTTAAGAGAATGGGGTTCCTGCCAGTCCATCACAGCCTGTAGTTTGGCAGGATCCATAGCCAATCCCTGGGCTGAGATGATGTAGCCTAGGAAAGGTAAGGACTCCTGCTCAAACATACACTTCTCCAACTTGGCATAGAGGGAGTTTGCCCGTAGGAGGTCGAAGACTTTGCAAACATCTCTCCGGTGGGAGTCAATATCTGGAGAGTAGATGAGAATATCATCCAGATAGACTATGACCGAGGTGGAAAGCATATCCCGGAAGATATCGTTCACAAAGTCTTCGAAAACGGCTGGGGCATTACAGAGCCCAAAGGGCATCACCAGATATTCATAGTGCCCATCCCTGGTGTTAAAAGCCGTCTTCCATTCGTCCCCCTCACGGATGCGAATCAGGTTGAAAGCACCCCGCAGATCTAATTTAGTAAATACCCTTGCTCCCCGAAGCCTATCAAACAGTTCAGATATCAAAGGCAAAGGGTATTTATTCTTAACGGTGATGGCGTTAAGACCCCTGTAGTCTATGCATGGACGCAATTCCCCACTCTTCTTCTGCACGAAGAAGAACCCTGCCCCAGCAGGTGACACTGACTTCCTGATGAACCCTCTTGCCAGATTTTCCTGGATGTACTGTGACATTGCCTCCGTCTCCGGGAGAGATAGCGGATAGACTCGACCCCGGGGAGGCTCAGCACCAGGCAAGAGGTCAGTAGGACAGTCATAGGGGCGATGGGGCGGAAGGGTCTCCGCCGCCTTTTTGGAGAATACGTCTGCATACGACCAATACTGCTTGGGGAGAGAGGAAAGATCTGCGGGTACCTCAGTTGTAGCTACCTGAACGCACTCCCTCTGACACCTACCCCCACAAGATTCACCCCATCCCAGAATTCTGCCTGAGGACCACTCGATATGAGGAGAGTGGTACCATAGCCAAGGTATTCCCAACAGGACTTCATCAATTCCCTCTGGAATGACGAGCAGAGAAATAATCTCCTGATGAGATGGCGACATGGACAGAGTAAAAGGGATGGTCTGGTGAGTTATCTGTGAGGGCAGAGTCGACCCATTCACCACTCGTACCGTTACAGGTTGAGCTAGCATAACCAGAGGTATTGCGTGGCGTTGGGTGAAGGCAGAAGACATAAAATTGCCCTCCGCCCCAGAATCCACGCAGAGCTCTACCGAGTGGGAGAATGAGCCTAAAGTAATTGTCCCCTTAAAGGACAATTTAGAGGCAAACGTCGCCGTGTCTAGTGTACCTCCACCTACGACCACTAGACGCTGACGTTTCCTCGACCGCTGAGGACATCTGGTGGCTAAATGTCCAGACTGCTGGCAAACATGACAGACCCTGAGTGCACAAGCGGTCCGGGACTTAGGTCCCGCTTGTGACACTTCCCTGGCCTCATGTGACTCAGGAACCAGGACCGGAGATTCCAGAGGTTTGGCGAAAGTAGGAGCCAGCCGAAACCTCTGCCTACACTGGGCTTGCTCTAACCTCCGCTCGTTAAAACGGAGGTCAATTCGAGTGGAGACTGTTATTAACTCCTCCAGTGTGGCAGGAATCTCCCTAGTGGCCAGAGCGTCCTTTACATGGTCAGCCAAGCCCCTCCAAAATATGGGGATAAGAGCTTTATCCGACCATTCCATCTCAGATGCTAAAGTGCGGAATTGGACGGCAAAATGACTGACCAAGGACTCACCCTGAGTTAATGCCAGCAGTTGGAGCGCAGTGTCATGGGTGACTTGAGGTCCTAAAAATACCTGTTTTAAAGTGCTCAAAAACAGAGGAGCACTCTGCACCACATGATCGCCACGCTCCCACAGCGGCGTAGCCCATTCCAACGCCCTGTCTGACAATAGAGACACAATAAATCCCACCTTAGCCCGCTCTGTGGGGAAACGTGCAGCCAGAAGCTCGAGATGAATAGAGCACTGACTCACGAATCCCCTACAAAATTTGCTATTACCAGAAAATTTTTCTGGCAGCGGGAGGCGAGAAAATGTCGGAACAGGGGTGGCAATAGACAAAGTTGCTGCAGCCACGCTGGCAGCCTGTATAGCAACTGCGGTAACATCCACAGCTGGAGTTGCGCTCTCGAGAGCCGCCAACCTACCCTCCAGCTGCTGTATATACCGCAGGGATTGCTGTTTGTCCGTCATCACTAGCCAGACCCTGGCGCTAGTGTAATGTTAGGGCTAGCGGAACGCACCAAATAATAAGACTGATAGTGTACGGTGCGTTCGTAGCCCGGGGTCCACCGTGCAGAGATGGAACCTGCTGCTGAGTAATGACGGACTATATGGCGGTACTCATAAGTATACTCGCGTGGGTTAAACTTCACCCAACGTGAAGGAAGCGATCCTGTTGCATCACAGGATCGCGGTACCGCACATAGAAGGCGAGCAAGCAGTCAGCGAACTTAACCCCAACTAGGATTGAAGTCCGATTAGACCACTTGCTGACACAACACCGCAACAGGGTGTGTTAGGCAACTCTTATAATTAGAGCACCGAAGTGCAAACTGTGCCGTGCTGGCAGGCACCACTAAGCACCCAGACGTGGGTCAGGAAGCGCACTACTGGCGCGTGGCGCCGCACTGGCGGTCACAGCAATAGACGCTGATACGTGTGTGACACGTTGAGTGATTTGTCGGGCGCTAGATAGCAGCCATACTCCATACGTGAACAGTCATACAATAGGGTAGGGGTATTTAATGAACGACTTGCACTCACAACAAACACACGTATTCAATTGTACACTAGCGCATGGCCGTGCGGTCATGCGCAGTTTATATAATTGCAGGACAGGAAGTGGCCACAGAAACTTTGCCCTTCCAGGGCCTGCCAAGAGGACCAATGGAATGCGCTGCAGAGCCAGAGCACATGACCCTCGATCTCCAACGGGAGATCTTGCTCTGGGCATGCTCAGTGTGCGCAAACAAGGACTTAGTCCCAGGGAAGTCCGCTCGCCGCTGACCAGCACTGACTTTAATGGCAGGAGCTGAAGAAGCAGCAGTAACTCTCTGTACAGAGTGAGAGCGAGCAAGACACTGGGAGCGACGTCCCTGCTGAGCAGACTCCACTGTGGCTGGAGGAGAATGTGAGACCGCAGCGGAGATGGATCGAGATTCCCCCTGTGCAGCAGAGGAAACTCAACTCCTAACACCAGGTCAGTGAGAAAATTAGAATATCATCTAAATAAACCACAATAAATCTGCCAATATAGTCCGAGAAAATATCATTCAGAAAATTTTAAATAACCGCAGGTGCATTCATTAGACCAAAAGGCATGACGAGATTTTCAAAGAGACCTTCAGATGTTAAAAATGCTGTCTTCCACTCATCACCCACACAAATCCATATCAGATTATATGCCCCTCTGAGACCCAGTTTGGCCCCGGAAAGCTGATTATATAGATAGGGGATAAATGGGAGCGGTTAAGTATTTTTAACCATTATTTTGCTTAATTCTCAGAAATCGAGGCAGGGACAGAGACCACCATCTTTCTTTTTAACAAAAAAGAATCCGGCAGCTACCGGCAATGAGGAAGGAGGAATATGACCTTTTCGGAAACTTTAGTTAATATAAACTTTCATGGCTGACCACTCAGAGCCAGACAAGTTATACAAGTGAGCCATGGGTAATTTGGCATTGGGAATGAGATTAATAGCACAGTCATAGGGGCGGTGAGGAGGTAAGATCTCAGACTCTTTTTCTGAAAAAACATCTCCGAAGTCTTTCAGCTATTCCGGAAGACCCTCCGGACTAACGGAGCAAACATGCACAGGTTTAAGAAATTTTTCAATACAATAAGGACCCCATTTGACAATATCTTTCCTATTCTAGTCAATAATTGGATTACGCATGCGCAACCAAGGAATACCCAACAGAATTCCAGCAGGTAAATTGTCCAAATCATAACAGGAGATTAATTCCGTATGAAGAGACCTCACTTTGAGTGTGAACTCCACCATAACTAACTGAACCAGATTTCTGAGCAATGGTGTTCTATCAATGGCCACGATTTGAATAGTGCTTTCAAGCTCAATTGTCCCTAATCCTAATGTCTGAACAAGTCCAGAATCAATGAAATTAGCCACAGATCCGCAGTCAATAAAGGCAATTGTGAACAGACAGTGATTTTGAAAAAGAAGTTCAGCATTCAACAACACTTTATCGGAGGAGTAAAAGGGCACCTGTTAGTCTGAGTCATGGCCACCAGCAAACAACCAGGTGGAGCATATAGATCCCTGAGAAATTGACATCTGAGAGCGGCGTCATTCCACAGGAACTCAGTAGACCACTGACAAAACTCAGTACAATAGTCTGCTGCGTGGTTCCCCTGTGTCAGGTTCATGATCCTTGTCTCTGTCACCTTGAGCCTGTCAGGTTCGTCATATATCTGTCCTAAAGTGTCAAAAAAGGCGTCCACAGAAAGACGTTCAAGAGCAAAAGAGAGTAGGGAAAATGCCCGGGTCTGAGGACACCCCCGCAAAAGTGACATTGTAATTCCCACCTGCTGTGACTCACTCCCTGATAACCAGGGGCGCAAAATAAACAATAATTTACAACTCTCTTTAAAAATTCTGAACTGGTCTTTTTCCCCCGAAAATTTGTTAGGGAGTGCTATAACAGGTTCAGGGGGCTCAAAGATACATCAGATGGTTCAGAAGTCATAGCAGCGGTCTAAGGAGAGAGATTCTGATGAGAAAGATTTCTGGTAAGAGTACCAGAAATCTGGCCCTGCAACTGAGCCTATGAGGTGGCCAGTTTGTGTTATTCCAAATATTATTTGTGTCACTATAATAAATGTTAGCCCAGAAGTGGAGAAAAAGACTAAAATAACAGAAAGAAAAAAATATACACTACTTACTGAATAAGTAAAGGGAGGTCAAACAATCCGAGGTCAGGTACAGGAAATGGCGCAGTACAACAAGGGGAAGTCAAAGACAAAATCCAATTCACTAGCTGAGGTCAGGAAAACCAGAAAGACAAGACAGTTTACAGGGAGCAGGCACAAGAGAAGTCAGGTCACAAGCAAAGAGTCTAAGTCCGGGAAGGGAATAAAGTCAGGCTGGAACAGGCACAGAGGGATCAGTCTTGGCTACTTTCAAACTAGTGTTTTTTTTAATCCGTCATAATCTGTCGTTTTTGGCAAAAAACGGATCCTGCAAATGTGCCCGCATAGCAGACAGGAACAGAATGGAGATCGTGACACCAGAAAACTCGCCTGACCAAAACCCCATAGATTCTATGGGGTATTGTAAAGAGGAGGATGAGAGACACCAGACCCAACAATGCAGACAAGATGAAGGCTGCTATCAAAGCAACCTTGGCTTCCATAACACATCAGCAGTGCCACACGCTGAACGCCTCCATGCCACGCCGCATTGATGCAGTAATTGATGCAAAAGGATCCCCAAACAAGTATTGAGTGCATTTACTGAACATACATATCAGTAGGCCAACATTTTGGATTTTAACCTCTTAAGGGTGGTTTGCATGTTAATGACCGAGCCAATTTTTACAATTCTGACCACTGTCCTTTTATGAGGTTATAACTCTGGAACGCTTCAACGGACCCTGATAATTCTGACAATGTTTTCTCATGACATATAGTACTTCATGATAGTGGTAAAATTCCTTTGATATTACCTGCGTTTATTTGTGAAAAAATGGAAATTTGGAGAAAATTTTGGAAATTTCACAATTTTCCAACTTTGAATTTTTATGTCCTTAAATCACAGAGATATGTCACATAAAATACTTAATAAGTAACATTTCCCACATGTCTACTTTACATCAGCACAATTTAGGAACCAATTTTTTTTTGGTTAAAAGTTGACCAACAATTTCTCATTTTTACACCATTTTTTTTAGGGACAATATAATATTTGAAGTCACTTTGAGGGGTCTATAAGAGAGAAAATGACCAAGTGTTACACCATTCTAAAAACTGCACATCTCAAGGTGCTCAAAACCACATTCAAGAAGTTTATTAACCCTTCAGGTGTTTCACAGGAAACTTTGGAATGCTTAAAAAAATGAACATTTAACTTTTTTTCATCAAAAATTTACTTCAGCTCCAATTTGTTTAATTTTACCAAGGGTAACAGGAGAAATTGGACCCCAAAAGTTATTGTAAAATTTGTCCTGAGTACGCTGATACCTCATATGTGGGGGTAAACCACTGTTTGGGTGCATGGCAGAGCTCGTAAGGGAAGGAGCGCCATTTGATTTTTAAATGCAAAATTGACTGGAATTGAGATGGGACGCCATGTCGTGTTTGGAGAGCCCTTGATGTGCCTAAACATTGAAACCCCCAAAAGTGACACCATTTTGGAAATTAGACCCCTTAGGAATTTATCTAGATGTGTGGTGAGCACTTTGACCCACCAAGTGCTTCACAGAAGTTTATAATGTAGAGCCGTAAAAAATAAAAAATCATATTTTTTTACAAAAATGATCTTTTCGCCCCCAATTTTTTATTTTTCCATGGGTAACCGAAGAAATTGGACACCAAAAGTTGTTGTAAAATGTGTCCTGAGTACGCTGATACCCCATATGTGGGGGTAAACCACTGTTTGGGCACATGGCAGAGCTCAGAAGGGAAGGAGCGTCGTTTTTCTTTTCAATGCAAAATTGACTGGAATTGAGATAGGACACCATGTCGCTTTTGGCGAGCCACTAATGTGCCTAAACATTGAAACCCCCCACAAGTGACACCATTTTGGAAAGAAGAACCCCTAAGGAACTTTTGTAGATGTGTTGTAAAAACTTTGAACCTCCAAGTGTTTCACTACAGTTTATAATGCAGAGCCGTGAAAATAAAAATTCTTTTTTTTCCACAAAAATTATTTTTTAGCCCCCAGTTTTGTATTTTATCAAGGGCAACAGGAGAAATTGGACCCCAAAAGTTGTTGTCCAATTTGTCCTGAGCATGCTGATAAACCATATGTGGGGGGAACCACAGTTTGGGCGCATGGCAGAGCTCGGAAGGGAAGGAGCGCTGTTTGGAATGCAGACTTAGATGGATTGGTCTGCATGCGTCATGTTGCATTTGCAGAGCCCCTGATGTACCTAAACAGTAGAAACCCCCCAAAAGTGGCCCAATATTGGAAACTAGACCCCCAACAAACTTATCTACAGTACAGACCAAAAGTTTGGACACACCTTCTCATTTAAAGATTTTTCTGTATTTTCATGACTATGAAAATTATACATTCACACTGAAGGCATCATGAATTATGACTATGAATTAACACATGTGGAATTATATACTTAACAAAAAATTGTGAAACAGTTGAAATTATGTATTTTATTCTAGGTTCTTCAAAGTAGCAACCTTTTGCTTTGATGACTGCTTTGCACATTCTTGGCATTTTCTTGATGAGCTTCAAGAGGTAGTCACCAGGAATGGTCTTCCAACAATCTTGAAGGAGTTCGCAGAGATGCTTAGCACTTGTTGGCCCTTTTGCCTTCACTCTGCGGTCCAGCTCACCCCAAACCATCTCGATTGGGTTCAGGTCTAGTGACTGTGGAGGCCAGGTCATCTGGTGTAGCACCCCATCACTCTCCTTCTTCGTCAAATACCCCTTACACAGCCTGGAGGTGTGTTTGGGGTCATTGTCCTGTTGAAAAATAAATGATGGTCCAACTAAACGCAAACCGGATGGAATAGCATGCCGCTGCAAGATACTGTGGTAGCCATGCTGGTTCAGTATGCCTTCAATTTTGAATAAATCCCCAACAGTGTCACCAGCAAAGCACCCCCACACCATCACACCTCCTCCTCCATGCTTCATGTTGGGAACCAGGCATGTAGAGTCCGTTCACCTTTTCAGCATCGCACAAAGATACAGTGGTTGGAACCAAAAATCTCACATTTGGACTCAACAGACCAAGCACAGATTTCCACTGGTCTAATGTCCATTCCTTGTGTTCTTTAGCCCAAACAAGTCTCTTCTGCTTGTTGCCTGTCCTTAGCAATGGTTTCCTAGCAGCTATTTTACCATGAAGGCCTGCTGCACAAAGTCTCCTCTTAACAGTTGTTGTAGAGATGTGTCTGCTGCTAGAACTCTGTGTGGCATTGACCTTTTCTCTAATCAGAGCTGCTGTTAACCTGCAATTTCTGAGGCTGGTGACTCGGATAAACTTTTCCTGGGGCGGTCCTCATGTGAGCCAGTTTCTTTGTAGCGCTTGATGGTTTTTGCCACTGCACTTGGGGACACTTTCAAAGTTTGCCCAATTTTTCAGAATGACTGACCTTCATTTCTTAAAGTAATGATGGCCACTTGTTTTTCTTTACTTAGCTGCTTTGTTCTTGCCTTAATACAAATTCTAGCAGTCTATTCAGTAGGACTATCAGCTGTCTATCCACCAGCCTTCTGCACAACACAACTGATGGTCCCAACCCCATTTATAAGGCAAGAAATCCCACTTATTAAACCTGACAGGGCACACCTGTGAATTGAAAACCATTCCCGGTGACTACCTCTTGAAGCTCATCAAGAGAATGCCAAGAGTGTGCAAAGCAGTCATCAAAGCAAAACGTGGCTACTTTGAAGAACCTAGAATATAAGACATAATTTCAGTTGTTTCACACTTTTTTGTTAAGTATATAATTCCACATGTGTTAATTCATAGTTTTGATGCCTTCAGTGTGAATGTACAATTTTCACAGTCATGCAAATACAGAAAAATCTTTAAATGAGAAGGTGTGTCCAAACTTTTGGTCTGTACTGTAGATGTGTTGTGAGAACTTTGCACCCCCAAGTGTTTCACTACAGTTTATAACGAAGAGCCGTGAAAATAAAAATTCTTTTTTTTTCCACAAAAATTATTTTTTAGCCCCTGGTTTTGTATTTTTCCAAGGGTAACAGGAGAAATTGGACCCAAAAGGTTGTTGTCCAATTTGTCCTGGGTACGCTGATACTTCATATGTTGGGGTAAACCCCTGTTTGTGTGCACGGGAGAGCTCGGAAGGGAAGGAGCACTGTTTTACTTTTTCAACTCAGAATTGTCTGGAATTGAGATTGGATGCCATGTCGCGTTTGGAGAGCCCCTGATGTGCCTAAACAGTGGAAACCCCCCAATTATAACTGAAACCCTAACCCAAACACACCCTACACTCGAATCCCAACCCTAACCACACCCCTAACCCTAGTCCCAACCCTAATCCCAACCGTAAATGTAATCCAAACCCTAACTTTAGCCCCAACCCTAACTTTAGCCCCAACCCTAACCCTAACTTTAGCCCCAACCCTAACCCTAACTTTAGCCCCAACCCTAACTTTAGCCCCAACCCTAACCCTAACATTAGCCTTAACCCTAACTTTAGCCACAACCCTAACTTTAGCCCCAACCCTAACTTTAGCCCCAATCCTAACCCTAATAGGAAAATGGAAATAAATACATTTTTAAAATTTGTATTATTTTTCCCTAACTAAGGGGGTGATGATGGGGAGTTTGATTTACTTTTATAGTGGTTTTTTTAGCGGATTTTTATGATTGGCAGCCGTCACACACTTAAAGACGCTTTTTATTGCAAAAAATAGTTTTTGCGTCTCCACAGTTTGAGAGCTATAATTTTTCCATATTTTGGTCCACAGAGTCATGTGTGTACCATTTTCGGGCACGTGACATTTTTTGGTCGCTTTTTATTCCGATTTTTGTGAGGCAGAATGAACAAAAAACAGCTATTCATGAATTTCTTTTGGGGGGGCGTTTATACCATTCCACGTTTGATAAAATTGATAAAGCAGTTTTATTCTTCAGGTCAGTACAATTACAGCGATACCTCATTTATATTTTTTATGTTTTGGCGCTTTTATACAATAAAAACTATTTTATATAAAAAATAATTATTTTTGCATCGCTTTATTCTGAGGACTATAACTTTTTTATTTTTTCGCTGATGATGCTGTATGGCAGCTCGTTTTTTGCGGGACAAGATGACGTTTTCAGCGGTACCATGATTATTTATATCCGTCTTTTTGATCGCGTGTTATTCTACTGTTTGTTTGGCGGTATGATAATAAAGCGTTGTTTTTGCCTTGTTTTTTTTATGGTGTTCACTGAAGGGGTTAACTAGTGGAACAGTTTTATAGGTCGGGTCGTTACGGACGCGGCGATACTAAATATGTGTACTTTTATTATTATTTTTTTATTTAGATAAAGAAATGAATTTATTGGAACAATATATATTTTTTTCTTTATTTAGTTTTTTTTTTTTTACACATGTAAATATTTTTTTTTCACTTTTTTACATTGCTGATCTGACACTTTGCAGTGCACTGTGTCAGATCAGCGATCACACAGGCATGCAGGGAAGCTTCCCGGCACCTGCTCTGAACAGGTGCTTGAAAGCCACCTCCCTGCAGGACCCAGAAGGCCCCCCGTGGCCATTTTGGACCCGAGCCTGCAGGGAGGAGGAGGTAGGAGACCCTCGGAGCAACGCGATCACATCGCGTTGCTCCGAGGGTCTCAGGGAAGCAAGCAGGGAGCACCCTCCCTGCGCGATGCTTCCCTGTGCTGCCCCTGTTCCGGGGGTTAATATGCTAGGAGCAGTCCTTGACCGCTCCTGGCATATAGTGCCGGATGTCAGCTGTGATAGTCAGCTTACACCCGGCCGCGATCGGCCACGCTCCCCCCATGAGCGCAGCTGATCGCTCTGGATGTACTATTCCATCCATGGGAAGTAGGGCCCACCCCACATGGACGGAATAGTACGTCCAATGGTAGAAAGGGGTTAAAATCATTTTTCAAGCTAGTGTTATAAAGTATTCTAATTTACTGAGATAATGACTTTTGAGTTTTCATTGGCTGTAAGCCATAATCATCATTAACTGAAATAAGCACTTGAAATAGATCACAATGTTTGTAATGACTCTATACAATATGAGTTTCACTTTTTGTATTCAAGAACTGAAATAAATTATCTTTTTGATGATATTCTAATTTAGTGAGAAGCACCTGTGTATAATGAATCTAATAAACGAGGACTTGTCGGCTCGTCCAATACATCTTTCTACATAAACACTTCTCTCTTCTCACTTTTTTATTTCCATAAAATAACAATCCTGCTGCATCTTATCAACAAGTCTGTGTTCTCCTTTCCCTCCTAATAGAAACGTGCCAATTTATGCAGTAAGATAATATAATAAAACTGCTTGTTCTTTCAACTCTGCAGTTACACACCCCATCTTACGGGGGAGAAACAGTACAGAACAGGGATCTAAGAAAAGGTTCTTCAGAATTGTTGTTTTCCATGAAATGCAAATTTTTACTAAGCAATTCTGTAAATACTTTGATTTGTAATGTTCTCAAATCCTTTTGTTGTTTACTATATTTATTAACAAATCTGTTTCAATAATATTTAAGTTCTGTTGTAATGCAAAGATTGTATAAAAGGCAGCTTGGGAAAGAGAGAGTGACTGGAGATATCATACATACGGTTTTTGTCCAAGAAGCAGAGGAGCTGAAATGAAAATGCCGATGATGGTCACTCTACAGGGATGTGCCCACGATGGTGCCAGCTCACACGATATAAGCAGTATATTCTCTGTAAGATTATATTATGAGTAAGAGGAAGGGGTGGGAGTGGGGGAGTTAACAATTGATTAAGCAGAGGTTTGCAAGTTTCTAATTAGATAGCAAATGTGTTTTTTAACACTTATTTACACAAATAGAGCTGCTTTTACTCAACTACTACTAGCAAATTGTATATGTTTTCATTAAATGCAGAACCTCAGTTGAGAATACATTTGGAAAGAAAATTATCACAATTGGGACAGATAAAAGGGAGGTTTAAAGAGCAAAATGTACCCAAATTTTGACACAAGGTTGCCAAAAAGCATTGTACATTGTGTGCATGAAATGTATTATATGTTCATCATGACAATTTTTGTGCCGTCGTCAACAGTTTTAAGACCTTAGTTACAGGGCCAATTTTTTAAAAATCTGACATCTGTCACTTTACATAGTAATAACTCTGGAATACATAACCCATTGATTTTGAGTTTTTTTTCATGACACATTATACTTTATGATAATGGTAAATTTAAGTTGATATGTTTTATGTTTTGTTATAAAAATATCAATATTATCCCGTCAATCCAGATAGTCATACCACACAAAAACATTATTGAATGACATTTCCCTCATGTCTGCTTTACATTGCCACCATTTTTGAAATGTTGTTTTATTTTGTTAGGATTTTGGAAGGATTAATAATGTAGCACTAATTTTTCATTTTTTCAAGAAAATTTACAAAACTTATTTTGTTAAAGGGGCCTGTTCAGTTTGGAAGTGACTTTGGGGGTCCTATATGTTGGAACCCCCCCCCCAAAGTGATACCATTTTAAAAACCACACCCTTCAATGTATTCAAAATTGCTTTCAGGTAGTTTATTAACCCTTCAGGTGCTTTTCAGGAATTAATGCAAAGTTGCATGACAGGAAGGAAAAATGTTATTTTTACCACCTAAATGTCGCTAACTTCTGAACAAGCCGCTATAGCCGGTAGACTCTAAGGCCATTATTTGGCCATGAACTGCGTTGACAAACGTCAAGACCACATGATCAAGATCTCAGTGTGCCAATGGGATTTATGAGGGAGCCCCCACACTCTGTTAACCATTTAGATGCTGTAGTCACTATTGATGCAGCAAGTTGTCAGCTACAGTGTATAACTGACAGCTGCAGGATAGTCACCTGTCGGAGAATGCTATTCTCTTATAGCACAGGTCAGTAAAAAGACGTATTGGAGGTCATCAGGGCCAGCATTAGGGGCAGGCAGACTAGGCAAATGCCTAGGGCCCCCACTCTCTTAAGTGCCCCATCCAGTGGCGTACTCCCAGGTGCATTGCTAGGCACTTTAATTCCAGGATCAAAGTGTTCTGCCCTGTGTCTCCCTCCAGGGTACAGACGTGCACACATTGCTGTCTGCTTAGCTCCTCCTCCCCGCCAGGACAGCTTCCCATCTTTGCAGATGGAGGTCAGCACACAATGTGGGGGGGCATGGTTTACAGGGGACAGGAGCAGACGTGTTTTTATGTAGCTCCTAATATTCCCCTATTTCAGCTACCTAAAGCACATTAAATTGTGGAATACCTGGTTATAAAACCTACTAAAACATGCCTGGACTGGGTTATAAGAAGAAAAAAGAACATTCAACCAAGAAAATCCCTTTATTAAAATGGAGGGACACCTGGAGAAGATCTAATGAAAGCCTGCTCTCATCTGAGGTAAAGGTGACAAAGCCTTTGCCTCATAATTTGGATCCCTGCAGAAAAATAGAGTCACAGCCTCACAACAGTCATATGGCCTGCAAGACATCTGTTCTAAAACATCCTGCACTCTCCGAGACATCAGCTGATGCTGTCCTGCAAAGAAACCGGAGGAGCTCGGGGGATTCTGAGGCAATGAAGAAGCAGCAGAGAGGAGAAAATGGTGATGCAGCAACAACTTCCGCCCTTTCTGGAGCCCCAGCTGTTGTGAATTCTGTGGTCAAGCTCCCTCCTGTGGTCATGAGTGGTACTTCGGCTGGTTCTGTCTATGAGCTTCCTTTGGTGGATGTGAGTGGGGCTGCGGCTTCTGAGTTTCCTTCCTCAGGTGACGAGGTTAAGTCGTTAGGTGCTGCTCTATTTAACTCCACCTAGTTCTTTGTTCCTGGCCTCCAGTCAATGTTCCAGTATTGGTCTTGCTCTCTCCTGGATCGTTCTTGTGGCCTGTCTGCCCTGCATAAGCTAAGTTTTGCTGGTGTTACTTTTGTTTGCTATATTTTCTGTCCAGCTTGCTATATTGGTTTTTCTTGCTTGCTGGAAGCTCTGAGACGCAGAGGGAGCACCTCCGTACCGTTAGTCGGTGCGGAGGGTCTTTTTGCCCCCTCTGCGTGGTTGTTTATAGGTTTTTGTGCTGACCGCAAAGCTATCTTTCCTATCCTCGGTCTATTCAGTAAGTCGGGCCTCACTTTGCTAAAATCTATTTCATCCCTGTGTTTGTATTTTCATCTTACTGACAGTCATTATATGTGGGGGGCTGCCTTTTCCTTTGGGGAATTTCTCTGAGGCAAGGTAGGCTTATTTTTCTATCTTCAGGGCTAGCTAGTTTCTCAGGCTGTGCCCGAGGCGCCTAGGTTTTGGTCAGGAGCGCTCCACGGCTACCTTTAGTGTGGTATGATAGGATTAGGGATTGCGGTCAGCAGAGTTCCCACGTCTCAGAGCTCGTCCTATGTTAGTAACTATCAGGTCACTTTGTGTGCTCTTAACCACTAGGTCCATTGTGGTTCTGAATCACCTGTTCATAACACCCAGCTGACAGATATCCAAAGATGCACCGAGGGATCACAATGGCTGCCAGAGCTGTGACAGCGGAAGAAGGAAGCTGGAGAAGACGTGGAGACAACGGAGATCCTCGCTCCTATCGAGACGCCAATGCAAGCTGCCAGACATAAGAAGAGGAGCGGGGGAGCCGCGGATTTCTCACAAGGTATGATGCAGCAAACAGAAAAAGATGGTGATTCACCATCTTCAGCACCGCACAGGCACGGAGAGTTCTCCTCAGCTCTCCGTGTCCAAAGATGTGATCACAGACATGATGATGCAGAGGAGAAAGGAAGGAGAATCACCGGCATTAACACTACACGGTGGGAGGATCTCTTCAACTCCCATAGATCAAAGAAGTAATTTGAGACATGATGCACCGGTGTTTGTGCCAGGGCCGATAAGCGCTGAGGGAGGCAGATCATTTAATGCGACAAAGGAAAAGGAAGGAAGTGTTATACAGCTGCGGGGCTTGTCAGAAACACCCCATGTTGGCTGGTCAGAGAAAAAACCCTCTGAAAATCACACAGTGTACAGGGACACACAGGAAAAAAAAACCCTCTGAAAATCACAGTGTACAGGGACACAGAGGGAAAAACCCTCTTCCATAATTCAGATATAAAAGAAGAAAGAAAAAATCAAAGAGGTGGCATTATCAGACATTCATATAGAGCAGTTAGCAAAATACCGATATTAAAAAATAAAAATCATCAACCATCACTTAATGTAAAGAATGGTGCCACTTCTACTTCTTTACATAATAGCCATAAAAACCCAGAGTATTTAAGGTGAACCCTACACATACAAAACAATTGTATAACCAGGTAATCACAGGAGATGGATCTTTCAAAGAATCATCTAATCTAAAGACAGATGAGGACAAAATTTTATCTGATGATGGGGATGTTGATCTGTATCTGATTTCTCTACCTGAAAAAAATTCCCCTTCTAAATCCTCATACAATACTAGAGATTACAATTTAGGAAAAAATTAAAGGGAAGTTTCCTAATATAGCTCATTATTCTGCTAAATCTGTTAAAGAAACAGCAAATATCTCCAACACAGACAAATTTGTTTCCTACCAATCAGATGAATCCATTAACTCATCAGGACTGATGGAAAATGGTCATTTTGGGGCGTTTTATAGCTACAGTATATAGATTCATCTGATTATAGAGGAGATCTTTTTTCAGATGATACGGCCCTTGATGACATCTATTCTTCAGAGTCATATTCTTCCTCAGAACACAAATCTAGTAGTAAAAACTCTGAAATTTATGAAAAATTTACGCAAAAAAATAAACCAAATCAAATCAAACCAATTACAAGGGCACTCTAACAACAACTCATTGTTAAACGATATCCAAGGAACAGATGATAATCCAACAGAAAAATTTATGATTAGCATATGTAAAGCCCTCCTAGTTTTAGTGAAAAATACTACTAGTGATGATGACCCCAAAACATCTGAAACCGATTTGGAATCTGAAGACTCTATACACTTAAAAAAATACCAAAGCATCCGAGAGTTTCATCAAAGAGCTCTTTAAAGATATGTTATCATACATAGCTGTTAACACACACTCAAATTCTTATGGAGTTTCTGATAACTCGTTCTATAACTCAAAAAAAAAATCTCTTCAGTCAAAAATCAAAGGTCCTCATATCCTAATGAAGACCAAAATCTTGCTACACTTTCTGATTCATTGAAAAATATCCAAAATGATATCAACTCTTTTAGAAAAAATCTAAACAATCTTGAAGACTTTAACCCCTTCCCGACCTGTGACACAGCGTATGCGTCATGAAAGTCGGTGCCAATCCGACCTGTGACGCATATGCTGTGTCACAGAAAGATCGCGTCCCTGCAGATCGGGTGAAAGGGTTAACTCCCATTTCACCCGATCTGCAGGGACAGGGGGAGTGGTAGTTTAGCCCAGGGGGGGTGGCTTCACCCCCCCCGTGGCTACGATCGCTCTGATTGGCTGTTGAAAGTGAAACTGCCAATCAGAGCGATTTGTAATATTTCACCTAAAAAACTGGTGAAATATTACAATCCAGCCATGGCCGATGCTGCAATATCATCGGCCATGGCTGGAAACACTTATGTGCCCCCACCCCACCCCACCGATCTCCCCCCCAGCCCCCCGATCTGTGGTCCGCTCCCCTCCGTCCTGTGCTCCGCTCCCCCGTCCTCCTGTCCGCTCCCCCCATGCTCCAATCACACCCCCCGTGCTCCAATCAAACCCCCCCGCACTCCGATCCACCCCCCCGCACTGCGATCCCCCCCGTGCTCCGATCCACCCCCCGCACAGCGATCCCCCACCCCGTGCTCCAATCCACCCCCCCGTGTTCCGATCCACCCCCCCATGCTCCGATCCACCCCCCGTGCTCCGACGCTCCCCCCGTGCCCTGATCTCCCCCCCTCCCTTATACTTACCTCCCGGGATCCGTCCGTCTTCTTTCCTGGGCGCCGCCATCTTCCAAAATGGCAGGAGCATGTGCAGTGCGCCCGCCGAATCTGCCGGCCGGCAGATTCGTTCCAGAGTGAGTTTTGATCACTGAGATATAACCTATCTCAGTGATCAAAATAAAAAAAATAGTAAATGACCCCCCCCCTTTGTCACCCTCATAGGTAGGGACAATAAAAAAATAAAGAACTTTTTTTTCCCACTAATGTTGGGGTAAGAACTAGGGTTAGGGGTAGGGTTAGGGTTAGGGTTAGGGGTAGGGTTAGGGGTAGGGTTAGGGTTAGGGGTAGGGTTAGGGTTAGGGTAAGGGGTAGGGTTAGGGGTAGGGTTAGGGTTAGGGTTTCGGTATGTGCACACGTATTCTGGTCCTCTGCGGATTTTTCCGCAGAGGATTTGATAAATCCGCAGGGCTAAACCGCTGTGGATTTATCGCGGATTTACCGCGGTTTTTCTGCGCATTTCACTGCGGTTTTACAACTGCGATTTTCTATTGGAGCAGTTGTAAAACCGCTGCGGAATCCGCAGAAAGAAGTGACATGCTGCGGAATGTAAACCGCTGCGTTTCCGTGCAGTTTTTCTGCAGCATGTGCACAGCGATTTTTGTTTCCCATAGGTTCACATTGAACTGTAAACTCATGGGAAACTGCTGCGGATCTGCAGCGTTTTCCACAGCGTGTGCACATACCTTTAGAATTAGGATATGTGCACACGGTGCGGATTTGGCTGCGGATCCGCAGCAGTGTTCCATCAGGTTTAAAGTACCATGTAAACATATGGAAAACCAAATCCGCTGTGCCCATGGTGCGGAAAATACCACGCGGAAACGCTGCGTTTGTATTTTCCGCAGCATGTCAATTCTCTGTGCGGATTCCGCAGCGTTTTACACCTGTTCCTCAATAGGAATCCACAGGTGAAATCCGCACAAAAAACACTGGCAATCCGCGGTAAATCCGCAGGTAAAACGCAGTGCCTTTTACCCGCGGATTTTTCAAAAATGGTGCTGAAAAATCTCATACGAATCCACAACGTTGGCACATAGCCTTAGGGTTAGGGTTGGGTTGGAATTAAGGTTGTGGTTAGGGTTAGGGGTGTGTTGGGGTTAGGGTTGTGGTTAGGGGTGTGTGGGGTTAGGGTTGTGATTAGGGTTACAGCTACAGTTGGGATTAGGGTTAGGGGTGTGTTGGGGTTAGTGTTGGAGTTAGAATTGAGGGGTTTCCACTGTTTAGGCACATCAGGGGGTCTCCAAACGCAACATGGCGCCACCATTGATTCCAGCCAATCTTGTATTCAAAAAGTCAAATGGTGCTCCCTCACTTCCGAGCCCCGACGTGTGCCCAAACAGTGGTTTACCCCCACATATGGGGTACCAGCATACTCAGGACAATCTGGGCAACAATTATTGAGGTCCAATTTCTCCTGTTACCCTTGAGAAAATAAAAAATTGCTTGCTAAAACATCATTTTTGAGGAAAGAAAAATGATTTTTTATTTTCACAGCTCTGCGTTGTAAACGTCTGTGAAGCACTTGGGGGTTCAAAGTGCTCACCACATATCTAGATAAGTTCCTTGGGGGGTCTAGTTTCCAAAATGGGGTCACTTGTGTGGGGTTTCTACTGTTTAGGCACACCAGGGGCTCTGCAAACGCAACGTGACGTCCGCAGACCATTCCATCAAAGTCTGCATTTCAAAAGTCACTACTTCCCTTCTGAGCCCCGACGTGTGCCCAAACAGTGGTTTACCCCCACACATGGGGTATCAGCTTACTCAGGAGAAACTGGACAACAACTTTTGTGGTCCAATTTCTCCTGTAACGCTTGGGAAAATAAAAAATTCTGGGCTAAAAAATTATTTTTGAGGAAAGAAAACATATTTATTATTTTTACGGCTCTGCGTTATAAACTTCTGTGAAGCACTTGGGGGTTCAAAGTGCTCACCTCACATCTAGATAAGTTCCTTTCGGGGTCTAGTTTCCAAAATGGGGTCACTTGTGGGGGCTTTCTACTGTTTAGCCACATCAGGGGCTCTGCAAACGCAACGTGATGCCCGTAGAGCTTTCCATCAAAGTCTGCATTTCAAAACGTCACTACTTCACTTCCGAGCCCCAGCATGTGCCTAAACAGTGGTTTACCCCCACATATGGGGTATCAGCTTACTCAGGAGAAACTGGACAACAACTTTTGGGGTCAAATTTCTCCTGTTACCCTTGGGAAAATAAAAAATTCTGGGCTAAAATATCATTTTTGAGAAAAGAATTTTTTTTTTTATTTTCATGGCTCTGCGTTATAAACTTCTGTGAAGCACTTGAGGGTTCAAAGTGCTCACCACACATCTAGATTAGTTCCTTTGGGGGTCTAGTTTCCAAAATGGGGTCATTTGTGGGGGATCTCCAATGTTTAGGCACACAGGGGCTCTCCAAACGCGACACGGTGTCCGCTAATGATTGGAGCTAATTTTCCATTTAAAAAGCCAAATGGTGTGCCTTCCCTTCTGAGCCCTGCCGTGCGCCCAAACAGTGGTTTACCCCCACATATGGTGTATCTGCGTACTCAGGACAAACTGGACAACAACATTTGTGGTCCAATTTCTCCTATTACCATTGGCAAAATAGGAAATTCCAGGCTAAAAAATCATTTTTGAGAAAAGAAAAATTATTTTTTATTTTCATGGCTCTGCATTATAAACTTCTGTGAAGCACCTGGGGGTTTAAAGTGCTCAGTATGCATCTAGATAAGTTCCTTGGGGGGTCTAGTTTCCAAAATGGGGTCACTTGTGGGGGAGCTCCAATGCATAGGCACACATGGGCTCTCCAAACGCGACATGGTGTCCGCTAACAATTGGAGCTAATTTTCCATTCAAAAAGTCAAAAGGCGCGCCTTCCGTTCCGAGCCCTGCCGTGTGCCCAAACAGTGGTTTACCCCCACATATGAGGTATCGGCGTACTCAGGAGAAATTGCTCAACAAATTTTAGGATCCATTTTATCCTATTGCCCATGAGAAAATGAAAAAATTGAGGCGAAAAGAAATTTTTTGTGAAAAAAAAGTACTTTTTCATTTTTACGGATCAATTTGTGAAGCACCTGGGGGTTTAAAGGGCTCACTATGCATCTAGATAAGTTCCTTGGGGCGTCTAGTTTCCAAAATGGGGTCACTTGTGGAGGAGCTCCAATTTTTAGGCACACGGGTGCTCTCCAAAAGTGACATGGTGTCCGCTAAAGAGTGCAGCCAATTTTTCATTCAAAAGTCAAATGGCGCTCCTTCCCTTCCAAGCCCTGCCGTGCGCACAAACAGTGGTTTATCCCCACATATGAGGTATCAGCGTACTCAGGACAAATTGGACAACAACTTTCGTTGTTCAGTTTCTCCTTTTACCATTGGGAAAATAAAAAAATTGTTGCTGAAAAATCATTTTTGTGACTAAAAAGTTAAATGTTCATTTTTTCCTTCCATGTTGCTTCTGCTGCTGTGAAGCACCTGAAGGGTTAATAAACTTCTTGAATGTGGTTTTGTGCACCTTGAGGGGTGCAGTTTTTAGAATGGTGTCACTTTTGGGTATTTTCAGCCATATAGACCCCTCAAACTGACTTCAAATGTGAGGTGGTCCCTAAAAAAAATGGTTTTGTAAATTTTGATGTAAAAATGAGAAATCGCTGGTCAAATTTTAACCTGAACGCCGGGAGTAGAGAAAGACCTGCAGGAGGACCTTCGGTATCCGGGTAACTGAGTTGCCCGGATACCGAAGGTCCTCCTGCAGGTCTTTCTCTACTCCCGGCGTTCATCTCTGAGTTATGCACACGCCTGTCACCGGCCTGGACAGCGTGTGTTGAAGACTCCCACACACAGCTACCGAAAGGAACAAGGAAGAAGCAGCAACTTTTCAGCTAAGTAGCTCTATCTCATATACTTTACCGTCTGCTTGACTGCTTCCTCAGCACTGACTGAGACTCCTGCATTCCATACTTCGAACCAGCACTAAACAGCGATCAGCAGCTGTGCCGCATGCCAGACTGTTTTCTGAGTCATCACTATAGCGCTGTCTGAAGCTCTGTGTATTCCACATTAACCCATTGAACTACATGAAGCAGCCCATGATCTGGGAAGTGTGCACTAGCTCATGCTAAGTACAGATTGCATTTTTGCAAAGACAAGTGCCCTGAATTCGAGCAATCCAGCTCTCGATTGCAGAACAACGCTATCAATGTGTGTAAATATAGTAGCGTTCCTATACAGATTATTTTAGTATCCATATCTAATATATATCCTCACTTTTTTCTTTTAGTTAATTCATTTATAGTATCCCTGATTTGATTTGTGCCACTATCAAAATCATCCAACATACTTCATCGAGCAGGTAAATGTCATATCGGTAGTGTGATTACTTAAAAGCAACGTAGGACATTGCGCGGGTGTGTATGCACTTATTGTGTATATTTGTTCTTATCTTTTTAGCCTTTCACCCTATAAGTGATATAAGGGTCCACCTGCTGCAGTCCACCCCTGTCAAACGTAACAGCGCCGCTATCCTTCAATATTTTTGTATGTTTTATGCCAAATCCATAAAATAGTCGATCCCAATAGGTGGCTACTGACAGAAAGAAGACTGGCACATTCAAACTAGTGTGAATAGGTGCATACCAGGAGCAGCTACCTCCATATACAATATAAAAAAAAAGGTTGCACTCTATCGTGCCAAAGCATGTCAAATATGAAATACATGAAATATGAATAGTGAGCCTGCACTTGCGGTGGACACCGCGTGCTTCCTGTTGCTGATGAGACGGATAGTGCGCACTATTCCTGCAGCCCAGACTGGCGGTGTATACCGTGTGGCCCCTGCTTCATTCAGCAGTTTGTGCCTACCCCTTGAGCACTATTTTGCAGCCCATACAGGCGGTACATACCGCGTGCCTCCTGCTTCATTCAGCAGATAGTGTCAGTCCGTGACACATTACCCTATCTGTTGTGAATTCTGTGGCTGAATTCACTCCTGTGGTCACAAGTGGTACTGCAGCTTCTGAGCTTCCTTCCTCAGGTGTTCTGGTGAGCTCATTAGCTGCTTCGTTACTTAACTCCACCTGATGCTGCTATCCTTGCTCCTAGTCAATGTTCCAGTGTTGGATCTGAGCTTCTCCTGATTGTTCCTGTGACCTGCTGCTCTGTATAGCTAAGTGCTTTTTTGCTATTTTGTTGCCTTTTTTCTGTCCAGCTTGTCTTTTGTTTTGCTGGAAGCTCTGAGACGCAAAGGGTGTACCGCCGTGCCGTTAGTCCGGCACGGTGGGTCTTTTTTGCCACCTTTGCGTGGGTTCTGCTTTAGGGTTTTTTTGTAGACTGCAAAGTTCGCTTTACTGTCCTCGCTCTGTCCTAGAATATCGGGCCCCACTTTGCTGAATCTATTTCATCCCTACGTTTTGTCTTTTCATCTTACTCACAGTCATTATATGTGGGGGGCTGCCTTTTCCTTTGGGGTATTTCTCTGGGGGCAAGTCAGGCCTATTTTTCTATCTTCAGGCTAGCTAGTTTCTTAGGCTGTGCCGAGTTGCATAGGTAGTGGTTAGGCGCAATCCACAGCCACTTTTAGTTGTGTTTAGGATAGGATCAGGTGTGCAGTCTACAGAGTTTCCACGTCTCAGAGCTCGTTCTTTTGTTTTTGGGTATTTGTCAGATCACTGTGTGCGCTCTGATCGCTAGGCACACTGTGTCTCTGGATTGCCTTCATTACACCTTTCATTAGCAGACATAACAGTACTAGGAGCCAACGAATGATTCTCAATAGAGGGAAAGAAAAAGTTCTGACATCATTTTTTTTTTTTTCTCTGCTCTGTGTTCACTTTTTTTTTTTTTTTTTTTTCCCCTAGACATTTGGGTGTTTCTGGACACAGGTGTGGACATGGATTTTCAGGGTCTGTGCTCTTCAATGGATAATCTCGTTATAAATGTACAAAAGATTCAAGATACTATTGATCAGAAATCTATGTTAGAACCAAGAATTCCTATTCCTGATTTGTTTTTTGGAGATAGAACTAAGTTTCCAAGTTTCAAAAATAATTGTAAGCTATTTCTGGCCTTGAAACCTCATTCTTCTGGTAATCCTATTCAACAGGTTTTGATTATTATTTCTTTTTTGCGCGGCGACCCTCAAGACTGGGCATTTTCTCTTGCGCCAGGAGACCCTGCATTGAGTAGTGTCGATGCGTTTTTCCTGGCACTCGGATTACTGTACGATGAGCCTAATTCAGTGGATCAGGCTGAGAAAAATTTGCTGGCTTTGTGCCAGGGTCAGGATGATATAGAAGTATATTGTCAGAAATTTAGGAAATGGTCAGTACTCACTCAGTGGAATGAATCTGCGCTGGCAGCTTTGTTCAGAAAGGGTCTCTCTGAGGCTCTTAAGGATGTCATGGTGGGATTTCCTATGCCTGCTGGTTTAAATGAGTCTTTGTCTTTAGCCATTCAGATCGGTAGACGCTTGCGCGAGCGTAAATCTGTGCACCATTTGGCGGTATTGCCTGAGGTTAAACCTGAGCCTATGCAGTGCGATAGGACTATGACCAGAGTGGAACGGCAGGAATACAGACGTCTGAATGGGCTATGTTTCTACTGTGGTGATTCCACTCATGCTATTTCTGATTGTCCTAAGCGCACTAAGCGGTCCGCTAGGTCTGCCATCATTGGTACTGTACAGTCCAAATTCCTTCTGTCCATTACCTTGATATGCTCTTTGTCGTCGTTTTCTGTCATGGTGTTTGTGGATTCAGGCGCTGCCCTAAATCTGATGGATTTGGATTATGCTAAACGTTGTGGGTTTTTCTTGGAGCCTTTGCGGTGTCCTATTCCATTGAGAGGAAATGATGCTACACCTTTGGCCAAGAATAAACCTCAGTACTGGGCCCAGCTGACCATGTGCATGGCTCCTGCACATCAGAAAGTTATTCGCTTTCTGGTGTTGCATAATCTGCATGATGTGGTCGTGTTGGGGTTGCCATGGCTACAAACCCATAATCCAGTATTGGATTGGGATTCCATGTCGGTATCCAGCTGGGGTTGTCAGGGGGTACATGGTGATGTTCCATTTTTGTCGATTTCGTCATCCACCCCTTCTGAGGTCCCAGAGTTCTTGTCTGATTATCATGATGTATTTGAAGAGCCCAAGTCCGATGCCCTACCTCCGCATAGGGATTGTGATTGTGCTATCAATTTGATTCCTGGTAGTAAATTCCCTAAAGGTCGATTATTTAATTTATCTGTGCCCGAACACGCCGCTATGCGCAGTTATGTGAAGGAATCCCTAGATAAGGGACATATTCGCCCATCGTCATCACCACTGGGAGCAGGGTTCTTCTTTGTAGCTAAGAAGGATGGTTCGCTGAGACCGTGTATTGATTACCGCCTTCTTAATAAGATCACTGTTAAATTTCAGTATCCCTTGCCATTGTTATCTGACTTGTTTGCTCGGATTAAGGGGGCTAGTTGGTTCACTAAGATAGATCTTCGTGGTGCGTATAATCTGGTGAGAATCAGGCAAGGAGATGAATGGAAAACTGCATTCAATACGCCCGAGGGTCATTTTGAGTATCTAGTGATGCCGTTCGGACTTGCCAATGCTCCATCAGTGTTTCAATCCTTTATGCATGACATCTTCCGTGAGTACCTGGATAAATTCCTGATTGTTTACTTGGATGACATTTTGATCTTCTCAGATGATTGGGAGTCTCATGTGAAGCAGGTCAGAATGGTTTTTCAGGTCCTGAGTGCTAACTCTTTGTTTGTGAAGGGATCAAAGTGTCTCTTCGGTGTGCAGAAAGTTTCATTTTTGGGATTCATCTTTTCCCCTTCTACTATCGAGATGGATCCAGTTAAGGTCCAAGCCATCCAGGATTGGATTCAGCCGACATCTCTGAAAAGTCTGCAAAAGTTCCTGGGCTTTGCTAATTTTTATCGTCGCTTCATCTGTAATTTTTCTAGCATTGCCAAACCATTGACCGATTTGACCAAGAAGGGTGCTGATTTGGTCAATTGGTCTTCTGCTGCTGTGGAAGCTTTTCAGCAGTTGAAGCGTCGTTTTTGTTCTGACCCTGTGTTGTGTCAGCCAGATGTTTCTCTTCCGTTCCAGGTCGAGGTTGATGCTTCTGAGATTGGAGCAGGGGCGGTTTTGTCACAGAGAAGTTCTGATTGCTCAGTGATGAAACCATGTGCTTTCTTTTCCAGGAAGTTTTCGCCCGCTGAGCGTAATTATGATGTGGGCAACCGAGAGTTGCTGGCCATGAAGTGGGCATTCGAGGAGTGGCGTCATTGGCTTGAAGGAGCTAAGCATCGCGTGGTGGTATTGACTGATCATAAGAACTTGACTTATCTCGAGTCTGCCAAGCGCTTGAATCCTAGACAGGCCCGTTGGTCGTTATTTTTTGCCCGCTTCGACTTTGTGATTTCGTACCTTCCGGGCTCTAAAAATGTGAAGGCGGATGCTCTGTCTAGGAGTTTTGTGCCCGACTCTCCAGGTTTATCTGAGCCAGCGGGTATCCTCAAGGAAGGAGTCATTGTGTCGGCCATCTCCCCAGATTTGCGGCGGGTGCTGCAAAAATTTCAGGCGAATAAACCTGATCGTTGTCCAGCGGAGAAACTGTTCATCCCTGATAGGTCGACTAATAAACTTATCTCTGAACTTCATTGTTCGGTGTTGGCTGGTCATCCTGGAATCTTTGGTACCAGAGAGTTAGTGGCTAGATCCTTCTGGTGGCCATCTCTGTCACGGGATGTACGTACTTTTGTGCAGTCCTGTGGGATTTGTGCTAGGGCTAAGCCCTCCTGTTCTCGTGCCAGTGGGTTGCTTTTGCCCTTGCCGGTCCCAAAGAGGCCTTGGACACATATTTCGATGGATTTCATTTCTGACCTTCCCGTTTCTCAAAAGATGTCAGTCATTTGGGTGGTCTGTGATCGCTTTTCTAAAATGGTCCATCTGGTGCCCTTGGCTAAATTGCCTTCCTCCTCTGATTTGGTACCTTTGTTCTTTCAGCATGTGGTTCGGTTGCATGGCATTCCTGAGAATATTGTTTCTGACAGAGGTTCCCAGTTTGTTTCAAGGTTCTGGCGAGCCTTTTGTGGTAGGATGGGCATTGACCTATCCTTTTCCTCGGCTTTCCATCCTCAGACTAATGGCCAGACCGAACGAACCAATCAGACCTTGGAAACATATCTGAGATGTTTTGTTTCTGCAGACCAGGATGATTGGGTGTCCTTTTTGCCGTTGGCTGAGTTCGCCCTTAATAATCGGGCCAGCTCGGCTACCTTGGTTTCTCCATTTTTCTGCAGTTCTGGGTTCCATCCTCGTTTCTCTTCAGGACAGGTTGAGTCTTCGGACTGTCCTGATGTGGATTCTGTGGTGGACAGGTTGCAGCAGATCTGGACTCAGGTAGTGGACAATTTGACCTTGTCCCAGGAGAAGGCTCAACTTTTTGCTAATCGCAGACGCCGTGTGGGTCCCCGACTTCGTGTTGGGGATCTGGTTTGGTTATCTTCTCGTCATATTCCTATGAAGGTTTCCTCTCCTAAATTTAAACCTCATTTTATTGGTCCGTATAGGATTTCTGAGGTTCTCAATCCTGTGTCTTTTCGTCTGACCCTCCCAGACTCCTTTTCCATACATAATGTATTCCATAGATCATTGTTGCGGAGATACGTGGCACCTATGGTTCCATCTGTTGAGCCTCCTGCCCCGGTTTTGGTGGAGGGGGAATTGGAGTATATTGTGGAGAAGATTTTGGATTCTCGTGTTTCTAGACGGAAACTCCAGTATCTGGTTAAATGGAAGGGTTATGCTCAGGAAGATAATTCCTGGGTTTTTGCCTCTGATGTTCATGCTCCCGATCTTGTTCGTGCCTTTCATGCGGCTCATCCTGGTAGGCCTGGGGGCTCTGGTGAGGGTTCGGTGACCCCTCCTCAAGGGGGGGGTACTGTTGTGAATTCTGTGGCTGAATTCACTCCTGTGGTCACAAGTGGTACTGCAGCTTCTGAGCTTCCTTCCTCAGGTGTTCTGGTGAGCTCATTAGCTGCTTCGTTACTTAACTCCACCTGATGCTGCTATCCTTGCTCCTAGTCAATGTTCCAGTGTTGGATCTGAGCTTCTCCTGATTGTTCCTGTGACCTGCTGCTCTGTATAGCTAAGTGCTTTTTTGCTATTTTGTTGCCTTTTTTCTGTCCAGCTTGTCTTTTGTTTTGCTGGAAGCTCTGAGACGCAAAGGGTGTACCGCCGTGCCGTTAGTCCGGCACGGTGGGTCTTTTTTGCCCCCTTTGCGTGGGTTCTGCTTTAGGGTTTTTTTGTAGACTGCAAAGTTCGCTTTACTGTCCTCGCTCTGTCCTAGAATATCGGGCCCCACTTTGCTGAATCTATTTCATCCCTACGTTTTGTCTTTTCATCTTACTCACAGTCATTATATGTGGGGGGCTGCCTTTTCCTTTGGGGTATTTCTCTGGGGGCAAGTCAGGCCTATTTTTCTATCTTCAGGCTAGCTAGTTTCTTAGGCTGTGCCGAGTTGCATAGGTAGTGGTTAGGCGCAATCCACAGCCACTTTTAGTTGTGTTTAGGATAGGATCAGGTGTGCAGTCTACAGAGTTTCCACGTCTCAGAGCTCGTTCTTTTGTTTTTGGGTATTTGTCAGATCACTGTGTGTGCTCTGATCGCTAGGCACACTGTGTCTCTGGATTGCCTTCATTACACCTTTCATTAGCAGACATAACACCTATCTCAGTAGCTTGTGTCTACCTCCTGCGCACTATTTTGCAGCCCATACTGGCAGTACATTCCACGTGGCTCCTGCTCCATCCAGCAGTTAGTGTCACTAGTGACACACCATTGTATCTTTGTGGCTTGTGCCTACCCCCCGCGACCTATATGTCTTCAGGCTATTTATTGATGCAATCTAACCTTGCTACTCGGGGCTTCTCTAAGCATACTAGTATATTAGCACACTGATGAAGGTCCAGTAACGACTGAAACGTTTGTGAATACTGTATATAAATAAAACCCCCACTTTGCATCACAACACTTTTGGAGTGTGCTAGTCACTTGCATATCACAACAGAACCAGACCCCAATCAGAGGACAATAAAACATTCCTTCTCTAAGAACTGGTCCAATATTTATGGACGTAACTGTTTATCACCCATGGTAATTCTGCTTCATGTCACCTGTCTTAGCCATGGTTTGTTTGTTTTTTTCTGTGCTGTGTTGTGCATAAATATGTGATTCTTCAGAATTTCTTTTGGTCTTTGCCTGATGAAGAGACCTGTGTAGTCTCGAAAGCTTGCAATGTGTTACCATCTTTTCAGTTAGCCATGAAAAGGTATCAACCACTGAGGACTCTCAATTCGAAATATTTTTCTACAGTTTTAGGTCAAATTTGTACAGACATATGGAAAATTCTGTTGGGTTCACAAACTTTAAAGCCCCATTGTAGGTGTCAGCTCACTATCGTATTGTATTGCTGATACCAATTGACGGACTTCACCACTGGTTAGGCATCGGCAATAATCCAATTATGAAAAAATAGAAGCTTCAGGAATCAGGAACAACGCTGCAAACATTATTGATAGACAGACAGATAGATGATAGATAGAAATTTATGTGTGCATCTATCTAAGAATCTAAGAAGAAAATTACATTCCAGTTGTAAAATTAACCATACAAAAGTTGTTCTGTAGGCCAGTACTTAATTAGAAGTAATTAAAAGTAATCAGCCATTCTTTCTCCTAAGCAAATAAATTGCTGCAGCTAATTTTTGAGAGGGGGAGGCTGGTATATTTTGTGGGGAGTTTCATGAAAAACCACATGCTCATGTTTATTGTACGTATAAGGACATGCAGCAACTTTTTCATCTGTTAGTGGAATTGCTTCATCCCTAATCAGTAACAGCATTAAATGAGGTCAGATAAGATAAAAAAAAATGTTACACTATCTTGCCACCCTATCTTGCAGAGCCATTTCCTATTTTATTTATAAATAAGTGTCATCATTATTTGATGTCTGTTTTTTTTTTTAAAGAAAATTGTGTTGTTTATTCAAAACAATAACATTTTGAACGTACTTTGCAAGACTAAATGTTTCCACGACGTCTCTGTATGTTTACACTGCTCAAAGAATTAATCGGAGACATTTAGATCACAGCATATCCCCAAGGCAATTATACTTTGTGGATATAAACATGTTCAGGTAGCCCTATCCTCCTGGCTGCACATCCATCACAATCTCGTTTCCAAGACCATGGAGAAGACACCAGTACACGGTCATTATAAGAGACCATAGAAAGGTAATAATCCAGCAACAGGACTGTTGTTAACTCCTTTATGCATTAAAGGGAATCTGTCACCTCATTTTTCGGCTATAAGCTGCGGCTACCACCATCAGGGGCTTATATACAGCATTCTGTAATGCTGTAGATAAGCCCCCGATGTAACCTGAAATATAAGAAAAACAAGTTAGATTATACTCACCCAGGGGCAATCCTGGTGCGGTCCAGTCTGATGAGCGTTATGGTCCGGGTCCGGCGCCTCCAATCTTCATGTGATGATGTCCTCTTCCTTGCTTCCTGCCGCAGCTCCTGTGCAGGTGTACTTTATCTGCCATGTTGAGGGCAGAGCAAAGTACTGCAGTGCGCAGGTGTCGGGAAAGGTCCGAGAGGCTCAGCGCCTGCGCACTGCAGTCTCTCAGTAATTGACGTTACTGGTGCGCCCAGTTTTGGGAGACACCACTTGGAGCTCTGGCTCTAGTGGGGGTCACCTGGTTTTCCCGCTAGGCCACAAGTCTCTTTCTGACGTAGTCTATTAAAGCCTGTTGAGCCTCCAATGCACCAACTGGCCCCCTCCTAATCTATGATCCTAGTCCCAGTCGACCCCGGTACCATAGGTGATAGCTGGACGTGATGTCCCTGTTCACTTGCACTGTTCCACCTCTTCTCGGCTTGACCGAAAGTCACTCAAGCTCGGGGCAGAGAGGACAGGGCCTCAACTCTTGACAAGCCATACTCGGGGATATCTTCCGAGGGATGCGGACCTTGCCAGGTAGTGCCTGTCACTTTGGTAAAAGACTCCCCGCTGAGGCCTGTCACGGTCTTAGCGGTGTCTCTGGAGCATGTTTGTCCCGGTTTCTTTCCTGGCACCAAATCTCCTTGTGGTTTGGCGCTGTGGGCCTTTATATCACGGAAGTTCTTACAGAGGGTCACCTGATCTGGTCCAGTACACAAGGTCCTTCCCTCTGCAAATCTTCCAGCACACATTGGTTCCGCTTGATTTTGGCTGGCCAGCAGATGGCAGTCTCTCCTCATTAATGGCACATCTTGCAACAATTTTCCAGAGGGCTCATGTTTTCTTGTTATATTCCTCCTCCCAGTCTTCGGGTGAATGGAATTCTTTTGAGTTCGAAGTTTCCCCACACATAGGCCGAGTTCAGATGCGCGCACTCCTGGGTCTTCTGCTGTATCTGAAGCAGAATTCATCCTGAGCATACCGGTTAAGGGAGAATCCCAGCATTGGGCCACTCAGTCCTGCGGAGTTCTTCTTGCTGAGGCACATCTGGGGTACTTGGAGACTCAGGTACTGGAGATAAGTTGACTCCAAGTTTGTTCATTTTCTGTCCGACTTGAGAGCGGCAACGGCATCTCCGGTGAACCCATTGGCCCTAAAAGCCATTCTTCCTCTTCCTCCAAGACTGCACTTTGTGGGACCTCTGACACTTCTGTGATTAGTCATCACCAAGCAATACCCGCCGCAGCCATTATAAGAAGTACCGATCATCAGACAGTAGATCATCAGGACCTCCATAGGTGCGGAAGTTCGGATAGCCTGAATAGGAACCCTCTGTTCCGGGTGTTTGTTCAGCTCACAACAGCAACATCTTCAGCAAACTCCTTCGACCTCCTGCCGCAGTTGAGGCCAGTACACCAGTCATTGCAGCCACTGAAAGGTCTTCTCTACACCAAAGTGGGCACCCCTGTCATGTGCTTCTTAACTAGCTGTACTATTAGCGCTTCTGGAGCCACTACTTGCCAGGTAACATCGAATTCTCCAGGGAGTTGAATCCTTCAGCACAGCAGGCTATCTTTCAGGAAGAGCCTTTCCCACTGGCCCAAGTTCTGCAGGGTACTTGGGGGTGAAGCAGCCCTAGCTTCATAATCAGGCCTTTACCCCAGAGTTGACCTACTTCCTCATTTTTGCAAGCTCCGGATCAGACTATTTCAGGTGTATCCACTCGTCCCTTGATAGGCCCAGAATCGGGGTGGGTCTGGGCTTTTCTCTAGACTCCTGAGCGGTTACTACAGCTGTGGCAAACTGCCTAAAATCCGGGATCTCATCACCCTCAAGCTCTTCATCTATGTCTGTCTTCTGTCCGGCTTGGGTGACTCAGACCAATAGGAGATCTTGTACTGATATTTAGAAATCTTTGTGACCCACCAGTGTTCTAGAGCTCCCAGTTTTGCATTTTGTAGGTGGGCCAGGAAGTTGTTATCCATCCGCAAGTGTATTTCTGACCCGGACAAATACTCCGCAAATTTCTCAGTCATGGCCTATACCAGCGCCACCAATTCCAGTTTGAACAAACTGTAATTGTCCAGATTCTTCTCCGTGTCTCTCAGTGACCTACTACTAAAAAAAAAATTATACTTGGCACTCAATAGATGAGAAATGTATTTTTAATGCAGTTCCAACAGACTTGTACACTAAATTCACCGACCGTAATATTCTATTGCATTTTGAGCCTTCATCCTACGTCGATGAAGAACGCTATTCCTAGGTCACAATTTCAGAGAGTCCAAAGTATAGTATGTGATACAAAACTGTGTACACAATGAATCAAGGCAAAACATGATCTCTACATATTCCAAAACCATGGATCGTATCCCTTTTGTGCACTCTTTCCATCCTTTCAATTACATCCTACACAGAACCATCAGAAACCACTGGCACCTTTTGCCACATTGCCACTTGTACATCAAGAAATTATGGAATTCAGGCAACCATTCCTACCATGCTTTAAGAGGGCACCCAACCTCAGACATTCACTAGTCAGAGCAGATATAGGCACCGCTAAACATCCACAACTACACCGCTTTTTGCAGGACCCAAAAACAGGCACGTTTCCATGTCTTCACTGCAATCAGTGTAATAATGTCCATAGGGGGAACACTATACATGATCCCCAATCAGGCAAGAAATACACAATTTGGGATTACTCTACATGTGACACATCATTTGTTGTGTATCTGATCAAGTGCCCCTGTGGTCTCCTATATATGGGTGAAATGACACATCCCATCAAGGATAGACTATCCAAACGTAAGTCCACAATCAGATGCAAAAATCTCCTCTTGCCCATACCTCAGCATTTAATTTACTCTGAACATAGGATTTCCCAGCTTAGGTTACAAGTGATCGAACATATATCACCCCCAAGATGGGGTGGGAATCATAATGGTATTCTAAAGGTACCATCACACTAGACGATATCGCTAGCGATCCGTGACGTTGCAGCGTCCTCGCTAGCGATATCGTCCAGTGTGACAGGCAGCAGCGATCAGGCCCCTGCTGTGCTGTCGCTGGTCGGGGAAGAAAGTCCAGAACTTTATTTGGTCGCTGGACTCCCCGCAGACATCGCTGAATCGGCGTGTGTGACACCGATTCAGCGATGTCTTCACTGGTAACCAGGGTAAACATCGGGTAACTAAGCGCAGGGCCGCGCTTAGTAACCCGATGTTTACCCTGGTTACCATCCTAAAAGTAAAAAAAAACAAACACTACATACTTACCTACAGCCGTCTGTCCTCCAGCGCTGTGCTCTGCACTCCTCCTGTACTGGCTGTGAGCGTCGGTCAGCCGGAAAGCAGAGCGGTGACGTCACCGCTCTGCTTTCCGGCCGCTGTGCTCACACAGACAGTACAGGAGGAGTGCAGAGCACAGCGCTGGAGGACAGACGGCTGTAGGTAAGTATGTAGTTTGTTTTTTTTTACTTTTAGGATGGTAACCAGGGTAAACATCGGGTTACTAAGCGTGGCCCTGCGCTTAGTAACCCGATGTTTACCCTGGTTACCAGGGGACTTCGGGATCGTTGGTCGCTGGAGAACGGTCTGTGTGACAGCTCTCCAGCGACCAAACAGCGACGCTGCAGCGATCCGGATCGTCGTCTGTATCGCTGCAGCGTCGCTAAGTGTGACGGTACCTTAAAACTTAGAGAAGCCTAATGGATTCACCAACTGGAAACGCTTTCCCCCAAAAGTCTCAATAGGGACTATGATCTATTATCATTTATGCAATAGGGGTAGTCTGCCCATACCAGGCACTCTGTCTTCCCACTGGTGACTAACTCGAATCATCCTCTGCACAGGGTTCCAGCATTATCTGTTATGTGTTATCTGATTAATATGTTGTGACTGCATTATCTGATAAGTGTTATCTGACTGACATATTATCATATGACTGTTTTCACATGACACTACTTCTCTATATCCTTCTTACAGAGTCACTTACACTGATGCATGATTAATCCCTTGACTCCATGATCTTCATCCTCCGATTTCTCTGCCTCCTCTACTCGCCTGACTTCCAGACATACAGTATTTCTCAATGTATTATCCTTTATACTTTATTATTATATTTATTTATTTATTTTTTTATACTTTATAGTTTGAATGAATCATAGGTAAAAAAAAGGTTTTCATGACTATTTGGGACAGACAATAGATCAAATAACAACGCCTCAAACCGTGGTGAAAGACAAGCCTTACATTTTATTCTGCCTCCTGTGACGACATTTCGGTCCTAAGACCTTTTCCCTTTTTTTGGGACAGAGTCTCACTTCCGGTTTGTGACACGCATGTTTCCTTAACAACTGCAATGCCCACACTCACTTACCACTGACAATATCGGTGAAACGCATAGAGGATCACCATGGATTGCATGCACTGCGTACTTCCAGCCTCCAGAATGCACACCCACCATACATCACTTCCGGGAGCGGCACGCTTCGCATTGGCTGGTCGCACACAGTTCCTTCCTGCCCATCAGCTTTTTAAACCCTCACGTGCCACCATAGCTCCGACGACCAGCGGTGGAAACGGCGTCACCAGAACCACCCATGATATGGTTATGTAGCCATTCTCCAGATTACATGTAGCGCAAGATCATTATAACATAGCACGTTACCTTTTTTAACCCCTTAATGACCGCCAATACGTCTTTTAACTGACCTGAGACATAAGAGAATAGTATCCCCATACAGATGACAATCCAGCATCTGTTGGTTGTACACTATAGCTGACAACTTGCTGTATCAGCCACGATCAGTATTTGCACCTTCTAAATCTGTTTAACCCCTTAGATGCTGCTGTCAATAGTGACTACATCATTATAAATGGTTAACAGAGTGTGGGGGCTTCTTCGTTGTCACAATTGGTGCCCTCAGATCATGATTTTGTTGTCCTGATGTTTGCCATGGCAATTCATGACCAAATAGCGGCCTTAGAGTCTGACGGCTGTAGTAATCTGTTTAGAAGTTAGCAACATTTAGGTGGTAAAAATACACATTTTCATTTCTGTCATACCACTTTGCATTAATTCCTGTAAAGCACCTGAAGGGTTAATAAACTACCTGACAGCAGTTTTCAATATGTTTAGGGGTGCTGTTTCTAAAATGGTATCACGTTTGGGGGTTTCCCAATATATGGGACCCCTAAAGTCACTTCAAACATGGATAAGTCCCTAAAAAAATAAATGTGGTAAATTTCTTTGAAAAAATGAAAAATTGCTGCTACATTTTTAAACCTCCTAAAATGCTAACAAAATAAAATAACATTTTACAAATGGTGCTGATGTAAAGCAGACATGTGGGAAATGTTATTTATTAAAGGTTTGCTGTTGTATGACTATCTGGATTAAAGGGATAATCATTCAAATTTAGAAAATTGCTAATTTTTTAACATTTTTCTCAAATTTTTAATATTTTTTATAAATAAACACAAAAAATGTTGAACTAAATTTACCACTATCATAAAGTATAATGTGTCACGAAAAAACAATCTCAAAATCACTGGGATTTGTTGAAGCGTTGCAGAGTTATTACCACATAAAGTGACACTGGTCAGATTTCAAAAATTTGGCTCGGTCACTAAGGGGTTAATCCCCGGACCTTTTTTTGGTTTTGCGTTTTCGTTTTTCGCTCCACTTTTTCCCAGAGCCATAACTTTTTTATTTTTCCGTCAATATGGCCAGGTGACAGCTTCTTTTTTGTGGAACGAGTTGTACTTTTGAAAGACACCATTGGTTTTACCATGCTTTGTACTAGAAAATGGGAAAAAATTCCAAGTGCGGTGAAATTGCAAAAAAAATGCAATTCCACACTTGTTTGGGCGATTCTGAAAGCGGCGATACCAAATATGTATATGTTTGATTTTATTTTTATTTTGTTTTATTTTGAATGGGGCGAAACGGGAGTGATTTGAACTTTTATATTTTTTTTATTTTTTTATATTTTTAAAAACTTTTTTTTTACTTATTAAGACTACTGAAGCATACTAAAGGAGACTAGAAGCTGCAATAGCCCAATTTGCTCTGTTACATAGAGGCGTTGTTCAGATCGCCTCTATATAGCAGATTTACTGACTTGCTATGACCACGGTGAGTCATTGGACGTGGTATATCTCGATTTTTCCAAAGTGTTTGATACCGTGCCGCACAAGAGGTTGGTACACAAAATGAGAATGCTTGGTCTGGGGGAAAATGTGTGTAAATGGGTTAGTAACTGGCTTAGTGATAGAAAGCAGAGGGTGGTTATAAATGGTATAGTCTCTAACTGGGTTGCTGTGACCAGTGGGGTACCGCAGGGGTCAGTATTGGGACCTGTTCTCTTCAACATATTCATTAATGATCTGGTAGAAGGTTTACACAGTAAAATATCGATATTTGCAGATGATACAAAACTATCTAAAGCAGTTAATACAAGAGAAGATAGTATTCTGCTACAGATGGATCTGGATAAGTTGGAAACTTGGGCTGAAAGGTGGCAGATGAGGTTTAACAATGATAAATGTAAGGTTATACACATGGGAAGAAGGAATCAATATCACCATTACACACTGAATGGGAAACCACTGGGTAAATCTGACAGGGAGAAGGACTTGGGGATCCTAGTTAATGATAAACTTACCTGGAGCAGCCAGTGCCAGGCAGCAGCTGCCAAGGCAAACAGGATCATGGGGTGCATTAAAAGAGGTCTGGATACACATGATGAGAGCATTATACTGCCTCTGTACAAATCCCTAGTTAGACCGCACATGGAGTACTGTGTCCAGTTTTGGGCACCGGTGCTCAGGAAGGATATAATGGAACTAGAGAGAGTACAAAGGAGGGCAACAAAATTAATAAAGGGGATGGGAGAACTACAATACCCAGATAGATTAGCGAAATTAGGATTATTTAGTCTAGAAAAAAGACGACTGAGGGGCGATCTAATAACCATGTATAAGTATATAAGGGGACAATACAAATATCTCGCTGAGGATCTGTTTATACCAAGGAAGGTGACGGGCACAAGGGGGCATTCTTTGCGTCTGGAGGAGAGAAGGTTTTTCCACCAACATAGAAGAGGATTCTTTACTGTTAGGGCAGTGAGAATCTGGAATTGCTTGCCTGAGGAGGTGGTGATGGCGAACTCAGTCGAGGGGTTCAAGAGAGGCCTGGATGTCTTCCTGGAGCAGAACAATATTGTATCATACAATTATTAGGTTCTGTAGAAGGACGTAGATCTGGGGATTTATTATGATGGAATATAGGCTGAACTGGATGGACAAATGTCTTTTTTCGGCCTTACTAACTATGTTACTATGTTACTATGAGCGCCGACCACTGGGTGGCGCTCACAGCAAGCCGGCGCAGACAACCATAGAGGTCTCCAGGAGACCTCAGGTTGTCATGCCAACACACTGGTGACCCGTGATCACATGACGGGGTCACTGGTGTGCGTATTTCCATCCCGATGGCCAGAAGCGCGATTTAAATGCCACTGTCAGAGTTTCACAGCGGCAGTTAACTGGTTAATAGCTGCAGGTGGATCACAATTCCACCAGCGGCAATTGCAAGAACGTGTAAGCTGTTGTACTCCCAATGTCGGTAAGGGGTTAATCACTTCCACCAGGCATTTACCCACTACTGGATGCATTCATTGGTACAGCCTCTCCTTTCACCCAGTATCTTCGGGTAGACATTATATTTATTTACATTTCTCATCAGCACAGTATGTGCAACAACAGTGTGAGGACTTAGGGTATGTGCACACATCAGGATTTCTTGCAGAAATTTTCCTGACAAAAACCGTACATTTCTGCCAGAAATCTGCATGCGTTTTTTTTCATGCGTTTTTGACTTGTTTTTGACGCTTTGTTGACGCGTTTTTTGTGCATTTTTTGTGCTTTTTTCCCAAATGCATAGAATAGCGGGAAAAACGCAGAAAATCCGCAAAATTAATGATCATGCTGCTTTTTTTATTGCGATGCATTTTTCTCGCGGAAAAAAACGCATCATGTGCACAAAACATGCAGAATGCATTCTAAATGATAGGATGCATAATGTATGCGTTTTTAATGAGTTTTTATAGCATTTTTACTGCGAAAAAACCTGAACGTGTGCACATAGCCTTAAACATATTGAACACTGCTAAATCCACTAACTACCGTGCCGCACAAGAGGTTGGTACACAAAATGAGAATGCTTGGTCTGGGGGAAAATGTGTGTAAATGGGTTAGTAACTGGCTTAGTGATAGAAAGCAGAGGGTGGTTATAAATGGTATAGTCTCTAACTGGGTCGCTGTGACCAGTGGGGTACCGCAGGGGTCAGTATTGGGACCTGTTCTCTTCAACATATTCATTAATGATCTGGTAGAAGGTTTACACAGTAAAATATCGATATTTGCAGATGATACAAAACTATGTAAAGCAGTCAGGGCCGCCATCAGGGCATGACGGCCGTGACTGGCGTATGGGGCCCGGTGAGCAGAGGGGGCCCGCATCGGGCCCCCTCTTATCTGCTCACCGGGCCCCTACCGGCAGCCGCAGGCTAACCGGGCCCTTAGCGCCGACGCTGCAGCTGTTTAAAGCTATTGACGTGCGGGCGCGGGCCCGCACGTCAATAGTTAACAGCCGCGGCGCCGCCAGCCAATCTGAGGCTGGCAGGCGCTGACGTCAGCCGCAGCGTGCGTGCATGTCGCCGGCGTCTGACATCATTGTCAGTCGCCGGCGAGTGCATGCACGCTGCAGCTGCGTGGAGACTTCGCCCGCCGCAGGAGCGCGGCAGGTAAGAAGAACTTCTTTTTTTTTTTTTTAGAGCGGCGATCCGGGGGCCCAAGGAAGAACGCTGGACAGAGATGGGGCAGAGTGCTGGGAAGAGATGGGGCAGAGTGCTGGGAAGAGATGGGGCAGAGTGCTGGACAGAGATGGGGCAGAGTGCTGGACAGAGATGGGGCAGAGTGCTGGACAGAGATGGGGCAGAGTGCTGGACAGAGATGGGGCAGAGTGCTGGACACGGGCAAAACGCTGGACAGAGATGGGGCAGAGTGCTGGGAAGAGATGGGGCAGAGTGCTGGGAAGAGATGGGGCAGAGTGCTGGGCAGAGTGCTGGACAGAGATGGGGCAGAGTGCTGGACACAGGGGCAAAACGCTGGACAGAGATGGGGCAGAGTGCTGGGAAGAGATGGGGCATAGTGCTGGGAAGAGATGGGGCAGAGTGCTGGGCAGAGTGCTGGACAGAGATGGGGCAGAGTGCTGGACAGAGATGGGGCAGAGTGCTAGACAGAGATGGGGCAGAGTGCAGGGAAGAGATGGGGCAGAGTGCTGGGAAGAAATGGGGCAAAGTGCTGGGAAGAGATGGGGCAGAGTGCTGGGCAGAGTGCTGGACAGAGATGGGGCAGAGTGCTGGACAGAGATGGGGCAGAGTGCTGGACAGAGATGGGGCAGAGTGCTGGACAGAGATGGGGCAGAGTGCTGGACAGAGATGGGGCAGAGTGCTGGGCAGAGTGCTGGGAAGAGATGGGGCAGAGTGCTGGGCAGAGTGCTGGACAGAGATGGGGCAGAGTGCTGGACATAGATGGGGCAGAGTGCTGGACAGAGATGGGGCAGAGTGCTAGACAGAGATGGGGCAGAGTGCTGGACAGAGATGGGGCAGAGCGCTGGACAGAGATGGGGCAGAGCGCTGGACAGAGATGGGGCAGAGCGCTGGACAGAGATGGGGCAGAGCGCTGGACAGAGATGGGGCAGAGCGCTGGACAGAGATGGGGCAGAGTGCTGGACAGAGATGGGGCAGAGCGCTGGACAGAGATGGGGCAGAGCGCTGGACAGAGATGGGGCAGAGCGCTGGACAGAGATGGGGCAGAGCGCTGGACAGAGATGGGGCAGAGCGCTGGACACAGATGGGGCAGGATTGGACACAGATGGGGCAGAGTGCTGAACACAGATGGGGCAGAGTGCTGGACACAGATGGGGCAGGATTGGAAACAGATGGGGCAGAGTGCTGGACACAGATGGGGCAGAGTGCTGGACACAGATGGGGCAGGATTGGAAACAGATGGGGCAGAATGGAGACAGATGGGGCAGGATTGGAGACAGATGGGGCAGGATGGATACGATGGAGACAGATGGGGCAGGATGGGGAGATCATATGGGGCAGAATGGATACTCATGAGGGCAGGATGGGAGAACATATGGCTGGAGCCTGCAATGAGACACACGGGGGCTAGGATGGCGAATATTACCATAGGGGCTAATTAAGGGATATTATTATTGCAGTGATGTATTTATTTTATTTTTTGAGTATACTGTTTTAAATGGGGGGAGGTCCTGTTACTGTGCAGAGTGATACTATGTCACCTTCTTTATGTGGTGTAATGTAGAGGCTGTGAAAATTAAGTAATGTATTCTGCAAGTGGAACTCGAGATAACTGTGTTATTTCCTGCAGAGACGAGTCCTGGCTGGAAGAAATGATGGCGGTCTGTGCTGGATGAACGATGAAGGACTTCACCTAGAGACGTCACTGGTGAGTCAGTGTTAACTATACACTGACACTATACACTGTATACTATATACAGAGCTCCTGTGTATAATGTCACCGGTGATCACTGTATTACCTGTACACAGACACTGCTTACTAATTACAGATCTCCTGTGTATAATGGCACTGATGGTGATAGTATTGTGGTTGTTTTTTTTTATTACTGATCAGTATTGTAGTATTCAGTCACTATGTGGTGGTAATATGCGGTCTGGTCATGGTGTTGTGGTATTTGTTCCTTGTATTTTATATTATTCGATCACTGTGGTGGTAATATGTCATCTGGTCATAGTGTTGTGGTATTTGTTCCTTGTATGTAGTATTATAGGTCATTTTAAAAATTGAAAAATAAATAAAAATATACCTAAATTGTATTGCATATTTTAACAAATATTTAGTAGGTTACAGTACAGTAGGGCCCGGCCAAAAGTGTCTACCGTGTTCTGGTGGCGGCTTAAAAAATCTTTTGGCCAAAACAAAAGCTGCCGGCTATATGTGTGATCTGGTGATGGGAACTGTTAATGTGTGATAGGTGAGAAGTGGAGATTTTCCAAGAGATAGCGGTGGGACTGTGGACAGTTCGAGGGGTGGAGCCTGGAGGCGGGGCTGGGGTGGAGCCTGGGCGGAGTCTCAAGGGGGCCCCGAAAATTTTGCCAGTATGGGGCCCCAAAATTTCTAGTGGCAGCCCTGCCTTCATTCATCCTGTTGTTTTTTTCACTTTTAACATTACTTGTTCATTTTCATTTGTTTTCATTGTTCCTTTTATGTACTATCACATGATTTCAGTCTCCATGTGTTGAGTGTTCTTTCAGTTGAGATGGCCGTTCCCTGAAGGGATGGCAGTTGAAGGTACGTTATATTTATTTGATACCTACAAGGACATTTACATCTCTGAAGGGATGCCTGTTGGGAGAAGATATCTGAAACAAGTAAAGTTCTTCTTTATGTCCATCCGGAACCTACAAGGACATTTGCACTCTATACAACCATATACCGTATGCATTATGAAATATGTGCTCTTATCAAATGTGATCTATTTTATTGCGATCAGTTTGATTTATCTGGCACTCGACTATAGGTATTACCATTAACATACTATGTACATATGTATCCTATGCAGTTGTTTAAAATTAGATTACTTCACTCATATACTTTTTCACTCAACATTATTATATTGGCGCAATCTCATTTTATTACATTGTTTCCCTCACTTTGTTCTTGTTGTTATTTTCTCTTATGTATATTTCTTCACTAACGATTTCTCATATTTTTATTGCTATTTTATATTGATGTGTACTCACATTATTCATATACATATATATTTAATACAGGTCTATTCTCTATAATTTACTATGATGGGCTTTGATGGGTTTACATGTATTTAGGTACTATAGGCTTCTCCTTCATACTTGTCTAAGATGGGTTGTAGTTACCACATTGCCCATAGTCTTTTACTTTGTTGTATATACTTTTGCAAATAATTTTGTATATTATGGGCTTTCTTGATGCACACACTCTTTCACATCATGATATTGATAAATTTTTAAAATTCTGTAGCATATCCCCTACTTTCCTTCACAGGCTTCTCTTTTGGGGTACTTATCTTTAGATTGTAATGTATCTGGCACACTTGCGTGTCGTCGTGCTGGGTGTGCACATTCCTCGTAGTATCTCCGATGGTCGGTGCTCTGGTAATGTGACCTGACTAGTGATCACGTGACCATGTGGGCATGTTCTCGTGTTGCGTGATCGGCTATGACACCCCGGTACAGACATCATTGGTTGGTGTCTGAGTGGCGTGAATAAACTACAGAGAATAGCCTGTCTGGCATTGTGATTCTGTCCTGAGGGGCATTAATTATAATAAGAATATGATATGTGATCATCCTCTACCTCAATTTGAAACTTAATACACCTTACAGTTAGTCCATTCATGTGTATCTACTAGCTGATTGGTTGGTTCAGGATATAAAGGGTTGCTCTTGATGGTGTGATCCCATCCCCGGAAGAAGGCAGTGCGTCGGGGTTTTCGCCTTGAGATTGGCACCATATTCCTGCATAGGTATAGTCTCTCATTTTTGTCATTATCTTCCATGAGTTGTCCATAATTTGCCATACAATGATTCTGTGACTGTTCATATAGAATTAATGGTATGACTAGCACTGATTTATCTAGTTATACCCAATATATACAGCATAGATAAGCCACTGATGGCAATATAACTGTTATCATTTGATAGGTCAGATGAAATTATGTTTTTTGTTGTCTGTAGTGATCTATATAAAGGTGCATCTCACAAAATTAGAATATCATCAAAAAGTTAATTTCAGTTCTTCAATACAAAAAGTGAAACTCATATATTATATAGAGTCATTACAAACAGAGTGATCTATTTCAAGTGTTTCTTTCTGTTTATGTTGATGATTATGACTTACAGCCAATGAAAATCTAAAAGTCATTATCTCAGTAGATTAGAATAATTAGCCAAAAACATCTGCAAAGGCTTCCTAAGCATTTAAAAAGGTCCCTTAGTTTGTTTCAGTAGACTCCACAATCATGGGGAAGACTGCTGACTTGGCAGATGTCCAGAAGGCAGTCATTGACACACTCCACAAGGAGGGTTAGCCACAAAAGGTATTTGCTAAAGAAGCTGGCTGTTCACAGAGTGCTGTACCCAAGCATATTAATGGAAAGTTGAGTGGAAGGAAAAAGAGTGGTAGAAAAAGGTGCACAAGTAAGCGGGATAACCGCAGCCTTGAAAGGATTGTTAAGAAAAGGTCATTCAAAAATTTGGGGGAGCTTGACAAGGAGTGGACTACTGCTGGGCTCATTGCTTCAAGAGCCAACACACATATATATATCCATGACATGGTCTACAAGTGTCGTATTCCTTGTGTCAAGCCACTCATGACCAATAGATTACGCCAGAAGCATCTTACCTGGGCCAAGGAGAAAAAGAACTGGACTGTTGCTCAGTTGTCCAAGGTGTTGTTTTCAGATGAGAGAAAATTTTGCAATTCATTTGGAAATCAAGGTCCCAGAGTCTGGAGGAAGAGAGGAGAGGCCACAATCCAAGCTGCTTGAGGTCCAGTGTGAAGTTTCCACAATCAGTGATGGTTTGGGGAGCCATGTCATCTGCTGGGATAGGTCCACTGTGCTTTATCAAAACCAAAGTCAGCGCAGCCGTCTACCAGGAAATGTTAGAGCACTTCATGCTTCCCTCTTCCAACAAACTTTTTGGAGATGAAAATTTAATTCTCCTGCAGGACTTGACAACTGTCCACACTACCAAAAGTACCAATAGCTGGTTTAAAAACAATAGTTTTACTGTGCTTGCTTGGCCAGCGAACTCGCCTGACCATAACCCCATAGAGAATCTATGAGGTATTGTCAAGAGGAAGATAAGGGACATCAGACCCAACAATGCAGACAAGCTGAAGACTGCTATCAAAGCAACCTGGGCTTCCATAACACCTCAGCAGTACCACAGGCTGATCGCCTCCAAGCCACGCAGCATTGATGCAGTAATTGATGCAAAAGGAGCCCCAAGTACTTAGTGCATTTACTGAACATACATTTCAGTAGGCCAACATTTCAGATTTTAAAATCATTTTTCAAACTGGTGTTATAAAGTATTTAAATTTACTGAGATAATGATGTTTGGTAGGGTTGAGCGAAACAGATCGGCACTTTTCAAAAGTCGCCAACCTTTAGCAAAGTCGGGTTTCGTGAAACCCGACCCGATCCCACTCTGGGATCGGGTCGGCGGTCAGCGATCTATAGTCCAAAGTCGGGTTTCGTTATATATATATATATATATATCATAGAAACACATATATATATATTTATATTTACTTCAGGGCGATATAGCAGAAAAGCCGGTAATTCAATTACCGGCTTTTCATTTCTCCTGCCAAAACCCGACATGATATGAGACATGGTTTACATACAGTAAACCATGTCATATCCCCCTTTTTTTTTGCATATTCCACACTACTAATGTTAGTAAACTAAAAAATACTAAACCAACAATATACATACCTTCCGTAGATCTGTAACGTCCCACATTGTAAATCCATCTGAAGGGGTTAAAATATTTTACAGCCAGGAGCACTGCTAATGCAGCTGTGCTAGTGGCTGTAAACTCCAGCGAATGAAGGTAATAACATAGTAACATAGTAACATAGTTAGTAAGGCCGAAAAAAGACATTTGTCCATCCAGTTCAGCCTATATTCCATCATAATAAATACCCAGATCTACGTCCTTCTACAGAACCTAATAATTGTATGATACAATATTGTTCTGCTCCAGGAAGACATCCAGGCCTCTCTTGAACCCCTCGACTGAGTTCGCCATCACCACCTCCTCAGGCAAGCAATTCCAGATTCTCACTGCCCTAACAGTAAAGAATCCTCTTCTATGTTGGTGGAAAAACCTTCTCTCCTCCAGACGCAAAGAATGCCCCCTTGTGCCCGTCACCTTCCTTGGTATAAACAGATCCTCAGCGAGATATTTGTATTGTCCCCTTATATACTTATACATGGTTATTAGATCGCCCCTCAGTCGTCTTTTTTCTAGACTAAATAATCCTAATTTCGCTAATCTATCTGGGTATTGTAGTTCTCCCATCCCCTTTATTAATTTTGTTGCCCTCCTTTGTACTCTCTCTAGTTCCATTATATCCTTCCTGAGCACCGGTGCCCAAAACTGGACACAGTACTCCATGTGCGGTCTAACTAGGGATTTGTACAGAGGCAGTATAATGCTCTCATCATGTGTATCCAGACCTCTTTTAATGCACCCCATGATCCTGTTTGCCTTGGCAGCTGCTGCCTGGCACTGGCTGCTCCAGGTAAGTTTATCATTAACTAGGATCCCCAAGTCCTTCTCCCTGTCAGATTTACCCAGTGGTTTCCCGTTCAGTGTGTAATGGTGATATTGATTCCCTCTTCCCATGTGTATAACCTTACATTTATCATTGTTAAACCTCATCTGCCACCTTTCAGCCCAAGTTTCCAACTTATCCAGATCCATCTGTAGCAGAATACTATCTTCTCTTGTATTAACTGCTTTACATAGTTTTGTATCATCTGCAAATATCGATATTTTACTGTGTAAACCTTCTACCAGATCATTAATGAATATGTTGAAGAGAACAGGTCCCAATACTGACCCCTGCGGTACCCCACTGGTCACAGCGACCCAGTTAGAGACTATACCATTTATAACCACCCTCTGCTTTCTATCACTAAGCCAGTTACTAACCCATTTACACACATTTTCCCCCAGACCAAGCATTCTCATTTTGTGTACCAACCTCTTGTGCGGCACGGTATCAAACGCTTTGGAAAAATCGAGATATACCACGTCCAATGACTCACCGTGGTCCAGTCTATAGCTTACCTCTTCATAAAAACTGATTAGATTGGTTTGACAGGAGCGATTTCTCATAAACCCATGCTGATATGGAGTTAAACAGTTATTCTCATTGAGATAATCCAGAATAACATCCCTCAGAAACCCTTCAAATATTTTACCAACAATAGAGGTTAGACTTACTGGCCTATAATTTCCAGGTTCACTTTTAGAGCCCTTTTTGAATATTGGCACCACATTTGCTATGCGCCAGTCCTGCGGAACAGACCCTGTCGCTATAGAGTCACTAAAAATAAGAAATAATGGTTTATCTATTACATTACTTAGTTCTCTTAGTACTCGTGGGTGTATGCCATCCGGACCCGGAGATTTATCTATTTTAATCTTATTTAGCCGGTTTCGCACCTCTTCTTGGGTTAGATTGGTGACCCTTAATATAGGGTGGTGATGCGCCCCCTGCTGGATGTCCCTGGAGCGTGGGAAAAGTTCCCAGGCTCGAGGTCATATGAGGACATCCAGCAGGGGGCGCATCACCGCGAATGAAGGTAACTACAGGTCATTGACCTACATTACCTTCATTCGCTGGGGTTTACAGCCATGAGCACAGCTGCATTAGCAGAACTCCTGGCTGTAAAATATTTTAACCCCTTCAGATGGATTTACAACGTGTGACATTACAGATCTACGGAGGGTATGTATATTGTTGGTTTATTATTTTTTATATGTTACAGAGCGAGGGTCTCCGGTGGATTACCTGTACAATAAAATATTAAAACAACCTGTGTTTTTATTTAATTAAAATACTTTTTAATAATGTGTGTGTTTTTTTTAACCATTTAATGCAAATGGATTAATAATGGATAGGTGTCAGAATTGAGGCCTCTCCATTATTAATCTGGCTTAATGTCACCTTACAATAGCAAGGTCACTGGCTTTACTACTCTGGCGGAGAAAATTGCGCGGGAGCCCACGCCAATTTTTCAGCGATTTAACCCATAAATTTAAGAGCTAGAGCGCCGAAATTTTGCATATACACACTACTAACATTAGTAGTGTGGAATATGCAAAAAAAAGGGGGATATTACATGGTTTACTGTATGTAAACCATGTCTCATATCATGGTTTTGGCAGGAGAAATGAAAAGCCGGTAATTGAATTACCGGCTTTTCTGCTATATCGACCTGAAGTAAATATAAAAAAAAAACCATAGACTTGCATTGGGTTTCGAGTTTCGGCCGATCCCCCGACCCCGACTTTTCAATTGGATTGGCAGATTTCACTCGACCCGACTTTTGAGACAGTCGGGTTTCGTGAAACCCGACTCGACCTGAAAAAAGGAAAAGTCGCTCAACCCTAATGTTTGGGTTTTATCAGCTGTAAGCCATAATCATCAACATTAACCGAAATAAACACTTGAAATAGATCACTCTGTTTCTAATGACTCTATATAATGAGTTTCACTTTTTGTATAGAAGAACTGAAATAAATTAACTTTTTGATGATATTCCAATTTCCTGAGAAGCACCTGCATGTGGGAATGTGGCGCCACCTTGTGGTTTCCCACTGTTTTATATGTTTTTAACTAATTTGTGTTTATATTATTAATACAAATGTGATAGTTGGTTTATAAGTATGGTTCTTTTGTACACTTTTTTTCTACATGATTTATGTTGTACTGTGTATTGAACCCTTCATTTTGTGCATGTGGAACATTTAATCTGACACATCCACTTGCTTTTTTTAATATTTGTGATGTGACTTTGGACACATTTGCTAGACTGAGCAGCCTGTCTACAGCGACTCTACAGATTCATCAGCCTGTTTACAGTGACTCTATAGATTCAGCAGCCTGTCTACAGCGACTCTATAGATTCAGCAGCCTGTCTACAGCGACTCTATAGATTCAGCAGCCTGTCTACAGCGACTCTATAGATTCAGCAGCCTGTCTACAATGACTCTATAGATTCAGCAGCCTGTCTACAGCGACTCTATAGATTCAGCAGCCTGTCTACAGCAACTCTACAGATTCATCAGCCTGTTTACAGTGACTCTATAGATTCAGCCGCCTGCCTACAGCGACTCTATAGATTCAGCAGCCTGTCTACAGCGACTCTACAGATTCAGTAGCCTGTCTACAGCGACTCTATAGATTCAGCAGCCTGCCTACAGCAACTCTATAGATTCATCAGCCTGTTTACAGTGACTCTATAGATTCAGCAGCCTGCCTACAGCGACTCTATAGATTCAGCAGCCTGTCTACAGCGACTCTACAGATTCAGTAGCCTGTCTACAGCGACTCTATAGATTCAGCAGCCTGCCTACAGCAACTCTATAGATTCAGCAGCCTGTCTACAGCGACTCTATAGATTCAGCAGCCTGCCTACAGCAACTCTATAGATTCAGCAGCCTGTCTACAGCGACTCTATAGATTCAGCAGCCTGTCTACAGAGACTCTATAGATTCAGCAGCCTGTCTACAGTGACTCTATAGATTCAGCAGCCTGTCTACAGGGACTCTACAGATTCAGTAGCCTGTCTACAGTGACTCTATAGATTCAGCAGCCTGTCTACAGTGACTGTATAGATTGAGCAGCCTGTCTACAGTGACTGTATAGATTCAGCAGCCTGTCTACAGTGACTCTATAGATTCAGCAGCCTGTCTACAGTGTCTGCATAGATTGAGCAGCCTGTCTACAGTGATTCTATAGATTCATCAGCCTGTCTTCAGCAATTCTACAGATTCAGCAGCCTGTCAAAAGTGACTGTATAGATTGAGCAGACTGTATACAGTGACTCTATAGATTCACCAGACTGTCTACAGTGACTATAGATTCAGGAGCCTGTCTACAGTGACACTATAGAGTCAAATTTGTTCAGCAGCCTATCTAAGGTGACTTTATAGATTCAGCAGCCTGTTCACAGCAACGCTACAGACTCTGCAGCTTGTCTACAGTGATGCTATAGGTAAAGCAGCCTGTCTACAGTGCCTATAGTGAAACAGTGCTGCAAAGTTCTTACCTTGTAAAATACACATACAGCTACCATCATTTAATGTTCTGTATTATGTACGTACTCTATATAAGATCATTCATGGGTTATTGATGAACATCACTAATGACCTAATAGTAATTTGTCTATCTTCAAGTTCAACCATTGAAACAATCTCACAATCCAGCTGTGACAGAAAGCTACATGTGGTCAGGCTATCACAAGGTAATAATTATCTTATTTTTTTTTCCCTACTACTTCCGGAGTTTTTGAGAATGGTTCATTTATAGAGATGGTAGGACCCCTGGATGTTCGGTACAGGCGGGTACGGCCGAACAGTTGAAAAAACAAATTCGGGTTTGGGTACCAGAACAGTACCCGGACCCTAACCCGGACGCCATTCAGTTGAATGGGGGACCTGATCAGAGTGTTTGACATGCTGTCATTTGCATGACAGCACGGAAAACACTTCTTCTGATCGGTGGTAAAGCCATTACCGCCGGACAGAGTGGTGTGGTTCCCATGCTGTCAAATGACAGTGTGAGCCCACAGCTGTGATCAGAGGTATAAAGTTTACCTCCAGTCACTGGCATGGGCTGATGGAACTACGTCTGCTGCTGCTAATAACAATGAGAGCAGGCACCTATGCTCTAAATAAATTTAAAAAAACTGTGTGAGTTCCCCTGTATTTTTGATAACCAGCCAGGCTAAACTGACAGCTGAGAGCTGCAACCCTCAGCTGTCAGTGTTAGCAAGGCTGGTTGTCAAGAATAGAGGGTCCCCACACTGTTTTTTAATGAGTTAAATAAATAATTTTTAAAAATGGCATGGGGTCCCGGCATTTTTGACAACCAGCCTTGCTAAAGCAGACAGCTGGGGGCTGGTATTCTCAGGCTGGTAAGGGGTTATGAATATTGACACCCCCCCCCCCCCCATCTAATAGATGCATCCATTCTGGCGCTTTGCCTGGTTCTTTCCACTTACCTTGTAAGGGTTTATATTTATGGGGTTGATGTCACCTTTGTATTGTCTGGTGACATCAAGCCAACGGATTAGTAATGGAGAGGCTTCTATAAGACACATCTCCATTACTAATCCTATTGTTGTATTGTAAATAAAGACACAGCAAGAATAAATTCTTTTATTTGAAATAAAAACAAAACACACTTTTCCTGATAGACACCTCTCCATTACTATTCTGTGGGATTGATGTCACCAGACAATACAAAGATGGCATCAACCCCAAAAATATGAACCCCAAATGCCAACGCTAGAAGGCAAGTGACAAGAGCTGGGCAAAGCGCCAGAATTGGCACATGTAATAGATGTGACTTTTCTGGGCAGCTGCGGGCTGCCATTTTTACTCTGGGGGGTGTCAATATTCACGGCCTCTTACCAGTCTAAGAATACCAGCCCCGAGCTGTCTGCTTTAGCAAGGCTGATTGTCAAAAATGGGGGAAATCCTACGTCGTTTTTTAAAATTATTTATTCAAATAATTGAAAAAACAGCCTGGGGAATCCTTTATACTTGATAACCTACCTTGCTAACACTGACAACTTAGGGTTGCAGCCCCCAGCTGTCCTGTACTATTGGCTGATACAGGATCCTCTGTTTTGACAACTATATGCACTCATTGTATATATGGGCAAGGGATGACCTGGTAAATGTACTAATTAACTACTTCGTCAAGGTTTATTTCTCAACATCCTAACATCGCTTTCAATTGATCATGGGAAATTCACTAAGCAATAGAAGTAATGCCTTATGTCCTACATTTACAGTGAATTGTTCTCCCCTTTAAATTGTGGCTGTTCCATTTATTGCCCCCCTTGTTTTCCATTTTTTATAAGGACCTTTGGACCGCTGTATATGGCATAGCCAAACAACACTTATTGTGTAGGGCTAAACAGTACTATGCTGAAAGTCGCTGAGCTCCTCAGAACAACTTGTAGTAATGATAATTGCTGTCTTTGGAGACTTGCTCAGAAAACACTGTAGTGCTGATCCACGTAAGCAATGTCTCCCCACTTCGGTGCATCCTCATACTTTGTTGGCTTACTATAAAACTAATTTTTCACATATCTAGGTCTCTGTTTAAGTGTCTAGCATGCCACTATGATTGCCATTATAAACTGTGCCAGTTCCCAACAGAGACTTATAAGGCCAATATAAATAGCATCTCTGGACGTATTTAGTAGAGTCGATACTCGTGAAAGAGTGTTCATGAGGGCAGGTGCAGACCAGCATATTTTTTGGGACAACTGCGATCCGAAGAAACATTGGTTCTCATTCAGATCAATGTTAGTCTATGGTGCAGTGCAAATGTCCAATTTTGTACTTGGACACAGTCTGTCAGAAAAAAAATATCAGAGCATGCCTGAGTTTGATCTGATATTCATACTAGACTCGGCCATGCATGTCAATGAGTCCATGGAAACCACTGACCTTCATTCAGGTGACATCTGGGTTCAGTCCAAGTTCCATGGACTGACACAATGGTGAAGAGGTAGACTCTCCATCTTCTCCTCATCTGAGAGAATCAGATTACACTATGATCAAAAGCTGATCATAATTTGGTCAGAATGTGATTTGCATAATTGGCCTGATTCCCCTGCATGAGAAAATACACAATTATCTGCACTTATCCTTAAGGTACCGTTACACTTAACGACTTACCAACGATCACGACCAGCGATACGACCTGGCCGTGATCGTTGGTAAGTCGTTGTGTGGTCGCTGGGGAGCTGTCACACAGACAGCTCTCCCAGCGACCAATGATCAGGGGAAAGACTTCGGCATCGTTGAAACTGTCTTCAACGATGCCGAAGTCCCCGGTGTTGTGAATTCTGCTCTTGGGTTCCCTCCAGTGGTTGTAGGTGGGAATGCAGTTGTCTCTGATTCGCAGTCCTGGCCAGGTGTATCGGATGATTACAATTCTGACTGGGATATTTAGGTGTGCAGGATCCTTTAGCCCTTGCCAGTTGTCAATGTTCCTTGTGAAGTGTTGGATCACTTTCTGGCTTCTCCTGCTTGCTGCCAAATTCAGCAAAGATAAGTGTTTGGTTTTTGTATCTGTGGCACACTGCTGTGTGCTTGTTTCAGTTTTATTCCTGCTCTGATTGTAGGATTCACTGGAGTTGCAGATTTACGCTCCTACATCTTTTAGCTAGATGTAGGAAGTTTTTTTGTATTTTCTGCTGTGGATTATTTTGAAGGGTTTTAATACTGACCGCACAGAACTCTGTCCTATCCTGTCCTATCTAGCTAGAGTGGCCTCCTGTGCTAAATGCTGTTTTTCTGCCTGTGTATGTTTTTTCCTCTCCGACTCACCGCCAATATTTGTGGGGGGCTGTCTATCCTTTGGGGATTTTCTCTGAGGCAAGATAGTATTCCTATTTCCATCTCTAGGGGTATTTAGTCCTCCGGCTGTGACGAGGTGTCTAGGTGTGTTAGGTACACTCCACGGCTACTTCTAGTTGCAGTGTTAAGTTCAGGATTGCGGTCAGTATAGTGGCCACCTTCTCCAGTGAAAGTTCTCATGCAGCTCCAAGGTCACCGGATCATAACACCCGGGTAACCAGGGTAAATATCGGGTTACTAAGCGCAGGGTCGCACTTAGTAACCCGATATTTACCCTGGTTACCATTGTAAAAGTTAAAAAAAACAGTACATACTCACATTCCGTTGTCTGTCACGTCCCCCGGCATCAGCTTCCTGCACTGACTGTGTCACCGCTGTGCTCTGCTTTACGGCCGGCCGGCGCTGACACAGTCAGTGCAGGAAGCTGACGCCGGGGGACATGACAGACAACGGAATGTGAGTATGTACTGTTTTTTTTTTTTTTAACTTTTACAATGGTAACCAGGGTAAATATCGGGTTACTAAGCGCGGACCTGCGCTTAGTAACCCGATATTTACCCTGGTTACCAGTGAACACATCGCTGGATCGGCGTCACACGCGCCGATTCAGTGATGACAGCGGGTGATCAGCGACCAACAAAAAGGTCCTGATCATTCCCAGCGACCAACGATCTCCCAGCAGGGGCCTGATCGTTGGTCGCTGTCACGCTTAACAATTTAATTAACGATATCGTTGCTACGTCACAAAATGCAATGATATCGTTAACGAAATCGTTATATGTGAAGGTACCTTTAGAACGCTAATTTGTGGCTTATCAGCTTGAACAAACATGAAGACAATCAACGACAATCAAAACAAGCAAAACACTGTTTCAAAAACTGAGTGGATAGTTCATGTTGGCTTTAAAATCATTGTTTTTCCCGTCTCCCATGACAGCACACCTGAGAGAGGGGATCCGCCCAGTCAGGACAGGAAACCTACTGAAATAAAAGGGCGGTACCTCTCCCTCGCTTCAGTTGGGTTTCCTGTCCTGAGGGGAACCCTTGTACTGAATGTACGGCGGTACGTTGATTGAAGATTCCACTCACCCACTCCTGTCCCGGCTCTGGAAGAACAGGCAGAATGCCTGTAAGCCGGCCTTCAGGTGGTGGAAGCGCCGTTCGCGGGTCCTGGGGCCTTAGCGCACGTGCGGGCGTTGGCAGCGCGGTCCGGAGTCCTGGGGCTCTTCTGCGGCTGTCACGCCGCTCTCTTCCTCCTCTGCTGCCGCCGGCTCTGATTTCCGGGTGCGCGGCAGTGATGCGCGCGGGGCACGCTGGGAGTAGGCGTGGCCTCGTGACGTCGCTGCTGCGCGCCGGATCCAAGATGGCGGCGCCCATGACCGAACGCTGCGGCGTCTCAGGAATCCCCTGGCGGTCTCCGGTGGGCGCAGAGGTGGGGGAGGGGCCAAAAAAGAGTACCGGAAGAGGCGATGAGCAGTGTGGATCACCCCTTAAAAGGGTGTGGATCCACAAGAAAAGTGCTCATACGTACAGAGCTCAGCTATGGAGGACTGTACTGAGCAACACTCAAATCAGTCATCACCACAGCCGCAGCAGCAGCAGGAGAACTTATCAGGTGCCATGTCTGCTCACCAGCATACTAGGAGGAGAAGCAGCAGTCGTCCGGATCGGAAATCGCAGGACTCCTCAGCTTCTAGGAGGGACGTTGTCCGTACTCCAGATCAGCCTCAAAAGCCGGTACCCTTGAGTGTCAGCGGGTGGTGAGTGATCTTCGTGAATGTCACATGGTGTTAATGGGCGTCATATCTCTGCTTACTTATCAGGCGCCGAGGAAGTCTAGTGCTAAAACCAAGAACAAAGAATGTGCCCTCTGCAAAACCCCGCTAGCAGTCCAATGGCAGAAAAGCCTCTGTGCAGACTGCATTCAAAAAACTATTCAGGATGAATCCCCTGACTTTACCACTAGCCTCAGAGCCATGATTAGAGCAGAGGTTAAAGGGTCTTTAAAATCAGCCCTTAAAAAGAAGAGCAAGGTCTTAGAGACTGTTCCAGATTCTGATACCCCTCAATCTGATGAGGAATATCAAGAAGGACCTCTGTCTCCCGGTTCATCCTCTTCTGTGGTCTCTGGCTCCTCTTCAGATAGTGACGTTGGGGGCAGACCATGCTTCCTGACTGAAAATACAGATAAACTGGTTAAATCTGTTAGGGCTACAATGGGCCTTAAGGACGAGAAGGAGTCCAGATCAGTAGAGGACGTTATGTTTGGTGGTTTGGAGGATAAGAGGAAGCGTACCTTCCCTGTAAATAATAGAGTTAAAAACCTTATAGAAAAGGAGTGGAAAAAGCCAGAAAAGTCGGGTAGTCTTCCCTCAGCCTCCAAGAGACGTTATCCTTTTGATGATAAGGATTCAGAAATATGGGATAAAGCCCCTAAAATTGATGGTGCAGTGGCCAGATCTTCTAAAAGATCTTCCCTACCCTTGGAGGATGCAGGTGTCCTTCGAGACCCTCTAGACAAAAAGGCTGATGCTTTTTTAAAACATACCTGGGAGGCAGCCGCAGGAGGATTAAAGCCGGCAATAGCTAGTACATGTGATGCCCGCTCCCTTATAGTCTGGCTGCAACAATTAGAAGATCAGTTAAAGTCTAGAGTGCCGAGAGATGAAATCATAGCCAATATGGCAATGACACAAGGAGCAGCGGCCTTTATAGCGGATTCCTCAGCCGACTCTGTAAGACTTGCAGCTAGGGCAGCAGGATTGTCGAACGCGGCAAGACGTGCCTTGTGGTTGAAAGGGTGCCCAGGGGACTTACCCTCAAAAAATAGACTCTGTTCCATCCCGTGCGACGGCAAATTCCTCTTCGGTCAGAAACTAGAGGACATTTTAGAAAAGGCTGGCGACAAGAAGAAAGGTTTTCCCCGTTTCCCAGTAGATATCAGACGGCCTTATTTTCGGAGGGGAAAATTCAATAGAGGTCGCCCCCCAGGAGATAGAAGAAACTGGGATTATAGGGATAGGAAAGGATCAGGGTACATGTTTAAGGGCCCCTCCACATCCACAAAAAAGCCCCCCCCCCCAATGACGCCATGCCAGAAGTAGGGGGAAGGCTTTCTTACTATCTTCATGCCTGGTTAAATATCTCCCCCAGTCGATGGGCGTTGGATGTTGTCAACGACGGACTAAAAATAAAATTTATTCATCTACCTCGAGAGACTTTTGTGTTAACACCATGCAGGAAACTTCCAGAAGAACAGCTAGCTCTGGAAACAGAGGTATTGGGGCTAGTTCTAAAAAAGGTCCTAGTAGAAGTTCCAAAAGTAGTGGAAGGAGAAAGGTTTTATTCTCCTCTCTTCTTAATACGAAAACCAGATGGCTCACTAAGGACTATTGTCAACCTAAAAAAACTAAATCGGTCAATAAAAAATTACTCCTTCAAGATGGAGTCGGTAAGCTCAGCGATAAAGATGCTGTTTCCAGACTGCTTCATGGCAGCTATAGACTTAAAGGACGCGTACTACCATGTCCCAATTCATCAAGACTATCAAAAATTCCTGACGGTGGCAGTGTTTGTCCAGGGTCAGCTCAAACACTACCAATATGCCGCCCTTCCATTTGGTCTATCAATAGCGCCAAGGATATTTACAAAACTGATGTCAGAGGTTATGTCCTTCCTCCGTTCCCGGGACATAGTCATCGTCCCGTACCTAGACGACTTCCTAATAATAGGCAGATCAGTGGATCACTGTCTTGCACAAGTAAAAGAAGTGACTACGACCCTAGCCATATTAGGTTGGGAGGTAAATGTCGCCAAGTCGAGATTAACACCAGTGAAGGTTCAATCCTTCCTGGGGTTGAATCTGGATTCCACGCGTCAACTCTGTCTCCTGCCAGAGAACAAAATTCTCAAAATTCAAAGTCTTGTAGAATTGGCAATACATCAACCTGTGATGACACTAAGGAAGGCGATGTCCCTGTTAGGGTCACTAACATCCTGTATTCCCGCTGTAAAATGGGCACAACTTCACCTGAGGCAATTACAGTGGGAGGTCCTGTCAACACAGAGGTTGTTAAAAGGGCATTTAGAGGGAAAAATTCATCTCTCAATGCGCGTCAGAGATTCCCTAACCTGGTGGTCAGTAAGGGATCACTTGAGCTCAGGGGTTCAGTGGCTGACTCCAATAGAGGACGTGATCACAACAGACGCGAGTGGCACAGGATGGGGTGCACATCTGAGGTCCCTTTCCGTCCAGGGGTCCTGGTCCCATAGAGAAAAACATCAAACATCCAATATAAAAGAGTTATGGGCTGTAGAAAGGGCAGTAAAACATTTCCTTCCAATTCTTCAGGGTCGCCATACCAGAGTAATGTCCGACAATTACGCGGTGGTAGCCTATATCAACCATCAGGGGGGAACGAGATCCTCTTCACTCATGAAGGCAACATCGGCGCTCCTTCAGTTAGCAGAATCTCACCTACTGTCTCTCACAGCTCTACACATAAAGGGGGTCGAAAACACGAAGGCGGACTACTTAAGTCGAAAAAAGCTAAGACAAGGAGAATGGTCACTGAATCCCAGGGTATTCCAACAAATAGTGCAGGCCTGGGGAGAACCGGTAATAGACTTGTTTGCCACGCTTCACAACAGGAAGGTGAACAGGTTCTGTTCGCTAGACCCGAGGGGGAACCCGGTTGCAGTAGATGCCCTCCGAATACCGTGGGAGTTCAGCCTCGCTTATGTGTTTCCACCAATAGCATTAATTCCGGTTGTAGTGAGGAAGATCAGGACGGAGCAGGCAAGGGTGATTCTGATTGCTCCATTCTGGCCGAAAAGGCCATGGTTCTCTCTCCTGAGACAAATGTCGGTAACCGATCCATGGATCCTACCAGAGGTCCCGGACCTGCTTACCCAAGGTCCAGTATGCCACTCTCAAGTGAAGGGCTTCCATCTGGCAGCCTGGAATTTGAGAGGGCATTACTGAGCAGACAGGGATTCTCGCCAGGGTTAGTTTCCACCCTGTTGAAAAGCAGGAAGCCAATTACATCAAAAATTTATGGTAGGACATGGAAGAGGTTTCTAGAGTTTCTAGGACAACCTTTGTCGGACGAGCCTCCTGTGGGTGCTATCTTGGAGTTTCTTCAAGCAGGCTTACAGTTAGGCCTGGCTACCAATACACTCAAGGTCCAAGTGTCAGCGTTAGGAGCTTTATACCATTGCAATTTAGCTTCCAATAAATGGGTGGCCCGTTTCATTAGGTCATGTAGTAGGTCTACACCGGTAGTAATTCAAAAAATTCCTCCTTGGGATTTAAATCTCGTGTTAGACGCTCTAACTAAGAAACCGTTTGAACCCTTGCAAGAATTATCAATTAAATTTCTCACTCTAAAAACAGTGCTATTGGTAGCCTTGACGTCCGCACGTAGAGTGAGCGATTTGCAAGCCCTGTCCATTTGTCCCCCATACACTCAGATATATGACGACAGGGTGGTCCTAAGACCAGACCCGGCTTACCTGCCTAAGGTAGTCCTTAAATTTCATAGGAGTCAGGAAATTGTGTTACCCTCTTTTTGTGTTAATCCAAAAAATCCAGGTGAGGAGAGGTTTCACACTCTTGATGTAAGAAGGTCTATGTTACAGTACATATCCTTAACTAGTCAGTGGAGGAAGGATCAGTCTCTGTTCGTAGCTTTCCAGGGTAGCAGGAAAGGTCATGGGGTATCTAAAGGTACTATTGCCAGGTGGATTAGAGAGGCCATTAGCTTATCCTATACTGCTTGTGGCGTTCCGATCCCTGAGGGCATCAAGGCACACTCCACCAGGGCCGTGGCTACTTCCTGGGCAGAAAAAGCAGAGGTATCGCTTGATCAAATATGTAAGGCTGCTACCTGGTCCTCACCATCTACCTTTTTTAAGCACTACCGACTGAATCTATCCTCCTCGACTGACCTTACCTTTGGTAGAAGGGTGCTGGAAGCGGTGGTCCCTCCCTAAGGTGTTCCTTTCTCCAAAAATCTCTCAGGTGTGCTGTCATGGGAGACGGGAAAACACCATGGTTACTTACTGGTAGCCGGTTTTTCCGGAGCCCATGACAGCACCTGTATATTCCCTCCCTTCTTTTTTTTCACCCTTGGGTGCGCACTTTTAGTTGGGTGTTTTTTGTTATTATTATAATGTGGTGGTGGATTACCATGTATACTAACCAAAGAGGCCTCTCATGCTCTGGAAAACCAACTGAAGCGAGGGAGAGGTACCGCCCTTTTATTTCAGTAGGTTTCCTGTCCTGACTGGGCGGATCCCCTCTCTCAGGTGTGCTGTCATGGGCTCCGGAAAAACCGGCTACCAGTAAGTAACCATGGTGTATCGGCTGCACAATATTCTGTGTAAACAGGAGATGTGTTGCTGAAAACATGATATTTTTTATACACAGAACGATTGTATTAGCAATCGTTCTGTGGCACAGAATTCTGGTCTATAAACAGGCTGTTATGATGACCAATTGACTTGTACATTGCCAATCATCATTTGGTTAATGGCTGTGGTTGTCAGGTGCAAATGTACTTTTACACATAAGATAGTGCTAAAACACAGGACATTTGTATTCTTTTTATGATATTTACAGTTTATTTATAGAAAGCAGCCATTTATGTACAGCTTACAAAGGCACAAACATACAAAAAACACAAAGACAGAATGCGCAATGGAGAGCACTCTAAGTACTATCCAACACATACTGTGATTGTGATTACATTGTAAAGCGCCATGGAATAAATGGCGCTATAAAAATGTATAATAATAATAATATTAATTGTCCACTCTCCTTATTGGAATAGTCAACGGTGAAACCACTAAACGTTATTTAAAGATAGAAATTCCAAAATAATACAATTAATCACGTCATTTCATACACATTATTTACACTCTGTGTTACCATTGTAAATGCATATATCAACTACATAATCATTTGAATGCTGTCAAAGATTGTTTCCAATGTGCTGCTGGTCCTTCTCTGTCATACTTTAACATAATTTATCATCTCCGTTGAGAGTTTTTTGAAAATTGGGGAAAAATAGTGCATCTTTGCTACAGCATGACTGCAGTGTGTGAACTCCTTAAAGGGGTAATCACATATTTGACAATTATTGCAGAACTTCAGTTTTCCGACCAGCACCCATCTCCAGAACAGGGTTCCCTTAATGGGAATACCTATTTGATGGATACTCCAGGCACAAATGATGCAAGGGGTTATGCTCAGTGCCCAATCAATCAGAGAGGGGGTGCATGATTTCAATGTATGATACTTACATCATGGCCCAGCCCCTCATGCCTGGCACTAGACATAACACATTTATTCAGTTTTGCCTCGAGTGCTGCCTTTAAAGAAACATACCTGTAGACTTGTTGCAACATGCCACAAACAAGTACCCACAGTACATCCATATCATACATTTAGAAATCTTCCTGGTTTGTTGAACACTAGATCCTTATCGATAGTGAATGCTACTCATTAACATTGCATAATGGATCAGACCTTTATTAACTATAGTGATTGGATAGATATTTTTGGTAGCTATGCACAAGCTATGAGTCAACTCATTGCTTACGTTATTCCATATTGACACCCATGTAATGTCCCATCTACCTTGACATGGTACCAGACATCTGAAAGGAGTGGGTACTGACACCATAGACTTCATTTGCACTGAATCCATAATTTTAACTGGATAGCTGATGACTCTTTAATGACTTTTTCTAATATGCACAGTGAGTCTTAACTTCTCATGTCATCTGCAAAATATACCCTGAACCATCTCAAACATAAGCCTATCCTTGACTCCTAGAAATCACACACTGTGCCTTCGGTTGTTAATCATGGTCACTATGTGGGTCAAGTCCAGAGTCTTCATCATCACATCCATAAATTCTTCATCTTTACGAGCACCCTCCACAAATTCCTCCAGAGACAGCTCCCCTGTGAAGAAAAAAAAACATTTTAGTGTTTAGTTCATACAACAATAAAGACACATGGACAAGGTGGTTGTGCCTAAACTGCCTACTGCTGCCACCTTCCTTCAACACTAGGCAGATTGCAATTATTCTCCATACAACCTGATGGCCAGCTCCTGAGGACATGGTCCTTGTTCCTCCATCCTACTCCTTGTAATTGAGTATTGTTGCAGTTTTCTTTCTTTTATTATTTTACATAATAACACCCCGGCAACAGGCGCGCTGTCTGGGAGTAACCTTTGACTCCGATCTCTCCTTCACATCCCATATGCAATCTCTTGCCTGCTCGTGCCGCTTACACCTAAAGAACATCTCTAGAATCCGCCCTTTTCTCACCATGGAAACAACAAAAACCCTCACTGTCGCCCTGATCCACTCCCGCCTGGACCATTGTAACGCTCTATTAATTGGCCTCTCCCTCACACGACTTTCCCCTCTCCAGTCCATCCTTAACGCAGCAGCCAGGGTTGTCCATCTGGCTAATCGTTACTCGGACGCGTCCGCTCTTCGCCAGTCATTACACTGGCTGCTCATTCATTACAGGATACAATTCAAAGTACTTGTTCTCACCCACAAAGCTCTCCACTGTGCGGCACCCCCTTACATCTCCTCCCTCATTTCTGTCTATTGGCCTAACCGACCGCTGCGCTCTGCAAATGACTTTCGACTAACCTCTGCACTAATCCATACCTCCCACTCCCAACTCCAAGACTTCTCCCGCGCTGCGCCAATCCTCTGCAATGCTCTACCCCAAGATATTAGGACCATTCGCAATTTGCATAGTTTTAGGCGCTCGCTCAAAACACATTTGTTCAGAGCGGCCTACCACGTTCACTAATCAAATTCATTTTATGTTTGTGTGTGTTGCCCATTCACTATCTCCATCTATCCCCCACCCCCTTAAGATGGCTGGACCATCATTGTAAATACATCATTGTAAATACACACCTGTACTTTGTATCTCCCCCACCTCATTGTAGATTGTAAGCTCTCACGAGCAGGGTCGCTTTATTTCGCTTTAATTATTGTATTGCTAATGTTGTTACTTATGACTGTTGTGTTTGAAACTGTTAAACTGTAAAGCGCTGCGGAATATGTTGGCGCTATATAAATAAAGATTATTATTATTATTATTATTATTGAATGTCGACATAGTCCCCTAATTTTCTCTGTAAAGGTAAATAATTCTTACCGTCTCCATTGACATCAATCTTGTCAAAAACCCGATTAGTAAACTCTTCTGCAGTGCTGTCTTGATCGCAGCCATTAATCGCCCGCACTGCCTGCAAAAGAAAAGGAAAAACAAATCAACTTTTGATAAGGAATCACCAGACTCCGGTTACAGTCCATCCACTCCACACAGGCAAATAAATAAAACCACATGACACAGGGAAAAAGTATTGCACACGCTTACTGAAATATATTTAGTACAAAAGCCTTTGTTGGTGATGACAGCTTCAAGACACTTTGTATATAAAGAAACTAGTCACATGCATTGCTCAGGTGTGATTTTGGCCCACAAACACTCTTCAAATCCTAAAGGTTCTGTGGGCTCACTCTATGAGCTCTGAGCTTTAGTTCCTTCCATAAATTTTCTCTTGGATTTAGGTCAGCTCATTGGCTGGGCCATTCTAGCAGCGTCATTTTTTTTCTATGAAACCAATTGAGAGTTTCCTTAGCTGTGTGTTTGGGATGATTGTCTTTCCGAAAAGTCTACCCTTGTTTCTTCTTCATCATCCTGGTAGATAGCAGATATTTTTATCAAGAATGCCTCAGTACATTTGTCCATTCATCTTTTCTTCAATCATACGAAGTTTTCAAGTGCCGTATGCTAAAATCAGACTTCTAAACTTCATTGTTGGTGGGTGTGTTTGGGTGATATATATGCAGTAAATTTTAGTCTTCAAACATATATGTATTATGGCATCCAAAGGGTTCAATTTTCATCTAACCAGATTACGTTTCCCAGTATTTCACATTATTGTGTACATGTTGTAGAGCAAACTTTAAACGCACTTGAACATGCTTTTTGTTCAGCAATGGAGTCTTGCAAGGTGAGCCTGCATACAGGCCATGGAGGTTGAGTGCATTACTTAAAGTTTTCTTTGAAACACTTGTACCTGCTGATTCCATGTCTTTCTGTAGCTGTTCACAGGTGGTCCTTGGCTCTTGGACAACTCTTTTGTTAATTATTTTCACTCCACTGTCTGAAATCTTGCAGGGAGCTCCTGGTCATGGTGAAATGCTGTTCTTTCCACTATTGGATTTTGGCCCCAATAGTGCTCACAAGAACCTTTGACTTCCTGACTAACGTCTTTAATAATGTTCACGTAGAGGCAGGGATGCTGTTAAGGTAAGAGTTAAATACTGCCACATCACATGTAAGCCTCCAATGAACTCAAATTATCTCATTTAACTTAAGATGGCTCCTAAAGCTATTAAATAGCTTTCTGGAATTTCTCAAGCCATTTAAAAGTGCAGTCATCTAAGTTTATGTAAAACTCTAACCCATTGAAATTGTGATTAGAGAATTCTAAATTAAATGATCTGCCCATCAACATTTGTTGGAACAATTGCTTTTGTCATGTGCAAAGTAGATATACAAGACAACTAGAGTAAACTATGGTTCTGTGAGGTGGAATCTGTGGCGGAGATAAATATGAATTTTATTAACTTCAATCTAAGTCTTTGTAAACTTATGACTTCAGCTGTACGTGATGGCCTCATTTTAACTACCGGTAGTTTACATTGCAACTTGCATTTTTGTCTAATCTAAAGTAAAGCTTGTCAGTCATGCATAACAGAAATTTGCATAAACCTTATAATGCCATATAAAGGAAGTCAGTTTGTATGTTTCATTGGGAAAAGATACAGCAATCCGATGACATTGAAGAAGAGCATGGATCTTAATTGTAGCTGATTTCTTACTTAGCTTTAAATACCCACGTTACTAGGTCACATTCAAATTAATCTCCTTATATCTGTTCTTTGGAAGATTAAGACACTTAGTAGAAGCGGATTAATGATATCTAGGCTTAAGAGCAGGGTGGCTCAACAACCACCTTGAGACGTGACTAAACATCTTCTACAGGCCAGATGAAATCGATTTGAAGCAGAAATTAGGCTGGGTTCATTCTACCTATGTGCCTGAAAACTACTACAACCCACGGTCCTATAAGAGCAGGGAAATATAAAATGTTTGGGTAGGCTTAAGTTTCCTTTAAAAAAAAAAATATACAGTATATATATATATATATATATATATATATATATATCAACAAGAAGAAAATAGCCGGACGGCACCACCGCCAATGATGCTGTGGGAACCGCTCACCTGTGTCCTGAAGGTGAAACCCAGTCCTGGGTGCGAAACTCCACTGGAAAACAGCCACAATGAATCGTATGTAAGAAGGAAGGAGCGCACTACCTGGACGTTGGATGCGGGTGAACTTTATTCCAAAAGTATAAAAGACATCTTCACGACCGGGGGTGCTGTGAGAAGAGTGCGGCAAAGCTAGACGACGGCCGTTTCGCGCCCGATCGGCGCTTCAACGGGTCAGTGTGACCCGTTGAAGCGCCGATCGGGCGCGAAACGGCCGTCGTCTAGCTTTGCCGCACTCTTCTCACAGCACCCCCGGTCGTGAAGATGTCTTTTATACCTTTGGAATAAAGTTCACCCGCATCCAACGTCCAGGTAGTGCGCTCCTTCCTTCTTACATACGATATATATATATATTACAGTATATATCTCAAAAGTAGGGACAAACAGCGGGTATACTTTTCCTAAGCTAAAATGAAGTATAGTTAAAATGATCCTGTCCCTTGCTCGAAAGAAATGTGTTAAGAACCTAGTAAAAATCCATGAGCTCCCCTGATTGTGCCATGCCTATCCACCTTGCCCTGGGTCAATCAATTGCAGAGATATTCACATTTGTTGCTTTAGGAGAGCAGTTTGTCTGATCTTTTCTCACAGTCGAACTGTAGTGTTTCTGTAATCTTCTCTGGGGATGTGCGCTTTCATGCCCCCCATCCAGATGCTGCAGGTGGTCTGCAAGAAGAGATCTTACATAGTATGCTCCAAAAGCATTAAAGCACACTCCAGCGTTTTTATATTGCACCGCTGAAGTGGTGCTTTAGATGTAGTTTCCCCATACCTGGTCATATATATACTGACCTGCCACCTTCATCTTTTTCCAGGTCACTCCCGTCCGTCTCCGGCGAAAAGTGACCAGTGTTTCATGGAGCGCGATGGAGGTCACTTTTCAGTACATCTCTATAAGAGCCTTGTTCTGGCTCTCACAGAGTTGCATTGAGTTTGTGCGTCATAACTTCTGACTTTCAGCTAGTCAGAAGTTACGGGCACAAGATGGTGCTGCGGGACCCGAGCAGCATCGGTAAAAGGTGAAGGAGCCGGAAGGTAAGTATAAGAATGGGGGCAGGGGTCTTACATTTAAAGCGCAACTGCAGTGATGAAAGAAAAACCCGCTGGAGTGGTGCATTAAATCCTAATTTCTCTGCAATGGAGTGACGCGCAAAATGGAAGGAAGCAGAAGGATTTCTGAAGGTATTTTTTGGAGCAAGTGACGGCTCCTCTTTAAATTCTAGGCAATACAAAGTTTCTAGGCTACATTGGCAATTAGTGGAAGCAGCAGAAGAAGTGCGCCATAATACTGCCATGTGACGTGTCCTAAAGGCAATGTTACAGGAGTAATCCATATTGATATATGCTGTGTAAGCTGTTTTAATTTGTCTAAATAGAGCGCGCAGCTATAATATATTTCCATTTTTATTTTAATAACAACATAAAAATATACAGAAGGATAACATTACTACGTATGTTGTGTGGTAGACATAAGTCAAAAATTGGCAGATCGAGATAATATTTATTTGGAGGTTACAAAAAAGAGTGGGTACCTTAAAAAAAGAATCTCTTTTCAATACTAATTTTTGGCAAACAAACATTTGCAAAATGCTATTTGAAAAAAAGAGAACCATATTTCATACAAAGAATGAAAAAGTAACTATAAGTGATGTGAAACTGGCAATAATATTATCAGTAGTCATTAAAACAAAATATTTGCATATATCCAATTCTCTCTCATGGAAGAATCATTGGATGTGTGATCGTCAGTGTGAGCGAACCCTACTCGTCAGTGTGAGCGAACCCTAAAAGAAAGGTTCAAGCAGCCACATCAGGGGAAAATGGAAAAATGACGGCTGCTGAAAAGTAGAGAGAAAAAATGGTTGGCCACTAAACTCATAGACTGTTTTGATGGATAATTTCTATATTTTCTTGTTCTAGCAAAACACAGTATAATTGAAATATTGGCAATACTGGATCTCTGACAGTAGAATTGTAGTGCTGACCCTCAAATGTACATGTACATTGTTAGCTGATCAATATCAGATATTCTATGGGGATCTGACACCTGAAGGCTATGTGCACACGTTTCGGATTGGGATGCAGTATTTTCTGCACAAAATCCGCATCTCCTGGCAGAAAACGCAGGTGCAGATTGGACGCATTTTTTATGCGGATTTTGTGCAGATTTTATGTGTTTTTTACCCCTGCGGATTTCTATAATGGAAGGGGTCAGAAACACTGCCGTTCCGCACAAAAGAAGTGACATGCAACTTCTTTTGATCCGCAGCATTTTCCGTGCGGAATTTTCCGCACCATTAGCACAGCATTTTTTTTCTATTGATTTACATTGTACTGTAAATCACTTTGCGGATCTGCAGCGTTTCTGCATGGAAAAAAACGCTGCGGATCCGCACTAAATCCGCATCGTGTGCACACAGCCTAAACCTCCACCCATCCACAGTTATCAGCTCTGGTTGTGGCCAAATGCAAACAAAGCACAGAGATGGAACTACGCTGTGTAGTAGCCTTTCTTGGGCTTTGCAGATTAGCTCCTATTGACTTCAATAGGAAATGAGGTGCAGTATCTGAGAATGGCAACTACAAAGTAGACGGAGCAGTGCGGTTTCATTTTTGTATGTTGTTCACATTGCCGAAGATGATAACAGCATATCTGTATTGTGCTGGGTTTCAGAACCATCTGATATTGACTAATCCTTTAACAACTACAGGATAAGGCATGAAACACAGAATCCCTGATATTTCACATCCCTGTTATTGTTTGTTTAATTCACTTAAAATACTCCATTGCAGAAACAGTACACATGCTATTTTAGGCCAGTCTCACACGTCCAGATAATTCCGGTACCGGAAAAATCGGTACCGGAATTATCCGTGTCCGTGTGTCCGTGTGCTCCCGTGGTACATCAGTGTGGCACACGTGCGGCATCCGTGTGCCACCCGTGTGCCAACTGGGTACCACACGCACCGTGCAGGAGACAGCGCTACAGTTAAGCGCTGTCCCCTGCATCTGGTGCTGAAGCCGCTATTCATTTCTTCTCTCCAGCATCGTTCGCTGGAGAGAAGATATGAAAAATCTTTTTTTTTTTTGGGGGGGGGGGTGTTTAAAATAAAGATCCCTGTCCTCCCATAGGGGTGGAGTTGCATATTCATCACTGTAATGGGCGGCACCACGTGACCGCTCATACAGGAGAAGCTGCGGCGAGGACAGGCAGCAGCGCCAGCGAGGGAGCCGGGTAAGTATTTTATTAACAGCGGGGGGGCGCACAGGGGGTGGGAGGGGGTTGGGGACAGGGATCTTTATTTTAAACACAAAAAAAAAGATTTTTCATATCTTCTCTCCAGCGAATGATGCTGGAGAGAAGAAATGAATAGTGGCTTCAGCACCACGCTGGGGGGACAGCGCTTACTGTAGCGCTGTCTCCTGCACGGCACACGGACTGCACACGGACAACATCCGTGTGCGGTACGTGTTTTACACGGACCCATTGACTTTAATGGGTCCGTGTAATACATGCGCTCCCACGAACACTGACATGTCTCCGTATTTTCCAAACGGACACACGGTCCGTGAAAACACGCTGACATGTGCAGAGACACATTGATTTTAATGTGTCTACGTGAGTCAGTGTCTCCGGTACGTGAGGAAACTGTCACCACACGTACCGGAGCCACTGACATGTGAAACCGGCCTTACCTGCTTTGAAAAACACAGTCAAGTACCGTATGTTTTTTTTAAATACAAGTTTACCCTTAAAATAGTACACTAGGCAGTATTATGACATATGCTAAGGAGACATTACTAAAAAAAAAAAAAAAGAAAAAGAAAGAAATCCAGAGATATACTAAAAAAATATTATTAAAGGCACTGATGTCACATTGACAGTATGCATGGCAGCCAATCAGTGAACTCAGCGACTATGAAGGAGGTGTTCCGTCTATACGGGCAGAGTGGCTGAGATACCCGATTGACTGTCACACTGTCGGCGTGACTGTAGGGAGGTGTAGTTGCTGTATACAGCCATTGAAAAATTTGTGCTGAAATAATGCATTTTGTTGTTTTCCACATTCACAGTAATGCATGTTTAGTAAGCTGCATTGTCATATGATGAAGTTGTAGTCTGCACAGCAACAGGCAATTAGTAGGGACAGACAGAGTTAATAGTTGGGACTAGTCCAGAATGGAAAGAGCTACATAGGGACACAGGACATGATTTCCTGGTACTGAGGCAAAGAGAGCACAGTATACAGCAGCACCAGACCTAAGGTCTGATAGCTGGCAGATTCGCATGTTAATGGGTGTTCATGTGGCAAGAGGGAGACTAAAGACCCAGATAGTAATATTCTGAGGAGAGGAAAGAAGCAGAGGTAAGCTGAGTTGCAGACAGGAGGCTTAAAAGAGGTGAAAGGAATAAAGTGGACTGAGGCCTGGACCTGGAAGCCCATCAGGACGGCGTGGAGTATTAACTGAGAAGTAACAGAAGGCAAAAGTAAAGAAAAGCAAGAGGAAGAGAATCCATATAGCATTGTAGCTACTAAGCGTCTATAGTGAAGGAAGCCACATAGTTGCCATATTGGAGCACATCCTCTCCTACGGAGGAATTAAAGGACGTGTTGCTACAGGATGGAGTCAGACTCTTGTGGACTGGACTTTGGAAGTGCAATTGAGAAGTGATACAAAGAGCCCCACCCCATGGGGTCCTAATTAGTCAGCTGAGAACTGAGAGTAGCTGTGAGGCATAGAGTTACACCTTGACCCATGCGATCCCTAAGGAAAAATGTGGAAGCTCCCAAGATAGTTTGCTGGGCTGTAGTGAGAACAGAGAGAGACAATATAACATTGCATGTGAAGGCAAAATGTACAAGTCTGCTTATTGCTAAAGAAACGACCATGTACAATGTTTAGTAAAAATAAGTTTGTTTTTTAACTGCGGTCTCCCTCACTAATCTCCATAACATCTGGTCCTGGTCAGCCAAAAACAGCGGTACCTTGTGGTCTGCAGAGGCATATCGCCAAAGTAACACAAGTCCACACAACCAGCCAGGACCCCCATTTTCATGTAGTGTGCTGGGGTGAGGAAGATGAGTACCTTGCCCAAGGCTACAGCCCAGCGCCACATTAAATGACATCAGGATGGTAGCCAATGCTAGACACCAGGAGCATAGCCAGAAATTCAACGCAGGACCCAAGGAGGGTGAGATAAGTGTGGTTTGTTTGTTTTTTACAACAAACTGCAGCCGGGGACCAAGATTTTATCAATTTACTATGACAGTAAAATATATAGGAAATATCTTAACACACAAAAATATATGAGAGAACAAAGAACAGCCTAGATATAGAAAATAGGTCCAAAGATACAACATTCACTTACCTTAATTATATTGAGAAGTTCATGTCGGTCAATGCAGCCATTTCCGTCCACATCATAAAGTTTGAAATACCAACGTAGTTTTTGTTCAATCTTTCCCCTGAGAACAAGGCTAAGTGCAGCCACATACTCCATGAAGTCTATATATCCATCCTGTAATAATTAGACATATAGATGAATAGGTAAGCAATTTTAACATGTAAAGTCATTAATAAGCTAACTAATGAATTAATTAAAATATGCATGACATTTTTTAACGTGGATAATTCTAAAGTCCAAAAAAGAAGGTAGAAATATGCCAAGGTGTTTCCACTAAAATGTGGCGAATTTTGCCACATGTCATTATGTCACAAAAATTGTGACCTTTTACACTTTTGAAACATTGGTGGTAAAATGGATGTGTTTAGCCAGAGAAATAGGTTGGACCATGCTTGGATAAAAAGACCTCCAGGACTGCAGACCAGAACTAATCACCTCATAGGCCTATATGAGGCAATTGGGCCGTGTCTTCTGATCAGAGCAGGATCCGTGGTTCACGGACGTGTAAAACCAGTATAAGCCATATTTATGAATTGAGATGTTTGACAGATAACAAAAAAGGCCACAATTCTCATTCCAGTAAAGAGGTGTAGCAAAAACTGAAACATCTATAGATAGAAGTGCCACAATGTGGGACATTTATCAAACATTGTGAGACACTTCCCGAGTCCATTCACGAAAAATCTCTCCCAAAATTTATACCTGCATTTGCACTAAAATTGGTATAAAAAAAACTGTTTAAAAATTCTTAGCTATAATTCCACTTTGTGCACCGCACCCACTTTTTCAACTTTTGTCCATTTTCTGTGTAAAATTGAGGTTCATGATGAAATCTATAAAGGGTTGTCTCATACAATTAGTGACACGCGCATCAGGAAATTGGTGGGTGAGCGTCCATGTACTTAGTCTCTTACATGTCCTGATCATTTTTTGCATTATTGCACTTTTCAGGACGTTTAATTAGTGCTATCACTTACGGTAAATCTTATGCATACACATTTTATATCTCGTCCTTGATTACTCCTATATCTTTGTGATATGTACCTTTTCATATGCCATTTTATTTTGATTGTTGGTACTTACATTTACTTTCCCTTATTTCACTTCATTTACCAAACACGTATTTCTCAATATCTTCAGGTCAACCATTTTTTCAATCCTATCCTACTTTCCACATATCTGTGTTTGCTATGTGGGATTTTTATCTTTCCTACTTTTTCTCCCTTGTTTTCATTGTAATTTATGAAGATTTACACTATTTATATTGAACCGTTTACCAGCACAATTTTTTCTTTCTTTGGTTTTGGAACATATACTCTGTCTTGGATTCTAACCTTTTTCATCCAAATGTATTCTGCAGCAGGGCAACAACCTTAAACATACATACAATATCATTAAGAACTATCTTTAGCATAGAAAAGAACAAGGAGTCCTGGAAATGATGATAAGGCCCCCCAGAGACCTGATCATCAAGTCTGTGTAATTACATGAAGAGAAAGAAGGATTTTCCTAAATCACCATCCACAGTGAGTTAGCTCTCCATGTTTTTGGAGTAACCTCCCTGCGGGGTTCCTTCAAAATATGATTTGCTATAGATCTCTCTTGTTCATTAACTTTGCATTTTGTTAAAAATAAAAACAACATTTTTTCTAATTCACTATGTCACTTTCCTCTTATGGAAGCATTGCAGGACCCAGGGCCGGCGTCAGCACCCGGGCAAGTGCCGGGGCCCTGAGCAGGCAGGGGGCCCACTCGCCGTCGGGGACACTGGCGCGCTATGGTGCCGGGCCCCGGCACTTGCGATACTTACCTCTCTCGGTTCCAGCACTGCAGCGTCTTCCATCCTCTGACTGTGACATTCAGGTCAGAGGGCGCGATGACGTCACCAGTGTGCGCCCTCTGCCTGAGCAGTCACAGCACAGAGAGCAGGAAGACACTGAGTAGTCCAGAGCAGAGCAGCGACAAGCAACGAGAAGTGAGTATTTCATTTTTTTTTTAGTAAATATTTGGAGCAATATATAGGGACCATCAGAAGGGGCCCATATATGGAGCATTATATGGGGCTAATTCTATATGGAGCATCTTATGAAGCCAATTCTATAGGGAGCATTATATGGGGCCAATTTAATATGGAGCCAATTTAATATGGAGCATCTTATGGGGCCAATTCAATATGGAGCAGTATATGTGGCCAATAATATATGAAACATCTTATGGGACTAATTATATGGAGCATTTTATATGGCCAATTATATATGGAGCATTATATGGGGCCCATTATACATGGAGCATCTTATTGGGCCAATTATTTTTGGAGCATTATATGGGACCCATTCTGTAAGGAGCATCATATGGGGCCCATTCTGTAAGAAGCATCATATGGGGCCCATTCTGTATGGAGCAATATATGGGACTCAGTATACTGTATGGGGCCAATCATATACTGTATGGAGCATTATATGAGGCCCATTATATATGGAGCAATAGATGGGGCCCATCATATACTGTATGGAGAATTATATGTGTCTCACTATACTGTATGGAGCATTATATGGGGCCAATTCCGTATGGAGCAATATATGAGGCTCATTCTGTATGGAGCACTCTGTGGTGCCCATTATACTGTATGGAGCATTATATGAGGCTCATTATTCTGTATGGAGCATAATATTGGGCTCATTATTCTGCTTGGAGCAATATATGGGGCTCATTATTCTGTACAGAGGACTATGTGGAGCCAATTATACTGTATGGAGCACTATATGGGGCCATTATACTGTATGGGGCAATATATGGGGCTCATTATTCTGTTTAAAGCAATATATGGTGCTCATTATTCTGTACCGAGGACTATACTGTCCGGTTTCTGAGCTAATGTAGAATGTACAATAGGTAATGTAAGAAGTAAGTGAAATCTTTGGCATTGTACTATACCTATATTTCTCTGCCGTATCGGTGCATTATGAATTGTGGTATGTGTTAAAGGGGCCCACCGGGACTCTTTCACCCAGGGCCCATGAAAACCTGGAGCCGGCCCTGGCAGGACCTTTGGTATCCATGGTTACAACCACTAGCAACTAGCTATCTAACTGTCACTATATCAGTGGTCGTAACCATGGATACATAAGGTCCTGCAATTCCTGCACATGAGGAAAGAAACCTAGCGAATCAGAAAAACTATACTATATTTCAAATTGGAGGTATTTACTAATATTATTATTACGCCTACTACATATTGGGATAGGATCTTGGAAAATAGAATACCCCTTTAACTGATAAAATTGATAATTGGTACAGTATTTAAATTATGCAAATTGTCAACTCTCACTTATGGGTCTGATTGGGCATTTTCTCTTGTGCCACCTATAAGGCCCAGCGTCTCTGACTTCACATTACCAGTTGCTTTTTAAATAAAATATTAGCTCAAATGACTTTGTGTTACAATCAGGCTACTGATGTCTTACATCTACTCAATATATAGCTTGTACCATGTGGTTTTTCATTAGTATAAGCTGCAATACAAATAAAATAATGTCGGTCTGTGGACTAAAGCTCTGGCACGCAGATTCAATCTGTAGGAAGTAAAATTACCTGCTCATTACAAGTGACCAAATGGTATATTATAATCTTTCTATTCACTTCACACCAAATGAATTCCATAAATGTCACTTTTTAACCCCTTTCTGACAATGGACGTACTATTCCGTCCATGTGGGGTGGGCCCTACTTCCCAAGGACGGAATAGTACGTCCAGCATGATCGGCCGCGCTCACGGGGGGAGCGCGGCCGATCGCGGCCGGGTGTCAGCTGCTTATCGCAGCTGACATCCGGCACTATGTGCCAGGAGCGGTCACGGACTGCCCCCGGCACATTAACCCCCGGAACACCGCGATCAAACATGATCGCGATGTGCCGGCGGTGCAGGGAAGCATCGCGCAGGGAGGGGGCTCCCTGCGGGCTTCCCTGAGACCCCCGGAGCAACGCAATGTGATCGTGTTGCTCCGGGGGTCTCCTAGCTCCTTCCTCGCTGCAGGCCCAGATCCAATATGGCCGCAGCATCCGGGTCCTGCAGGGAGGGAGGTGGCTTACCAAGTGCCTGCTAAGAGCAGGCACTTGGTAACTCTGCAGCCCTGTAAGTCAGATCGGTGATCTGACAGAGTGCTGTGCAAACGGTCAGATCACCGATCTGTGATGTCCCCCCCTGGGACAAAGTAAAAAAGTTTTAAAAAAATTTCCAAATGTGTAAAAAAAAAATCCTAGATAATGAAAAAAAACATATATATTATTCCCATAAATACATTTCTTTATCTAAATAAAAGACAAAAACAATAAAAGTACACATATTTAGTATCGCCGCATCCGTAACGACCCGACCTATAAAACTGGCCCACTAGTTAATCCCTTCAGTAAACACCGTAAGAAAAAAAAAAAAAACAAGGCAAAAAACAACGCTTTATTATCATACCGCCGAACAAAAAGTGGAATAACACGCGATCAAAAAGCAGGATATAAATAACCATGGTACCGCTGAAAACGTCATCTTGTCCCGAAAAAACGAGCCACCACACAGCAACATCAGCGAAAAAATAAAAAAGTTATAGTCCTCAGAATAAAGCGATGCAAAAATAATTATTTTTTCTATAAAATAGTTTTTATCGTATAAAAGCGCCAAAACATAAAAAAATTATATAAATGAGGTATCGCTGTAATTGTACTGACCTGAAGAATAAAACTGCTTTATCAATTTTACCAAACGTGGAACGGTATAAACGCCTCCCCCAAAAGAAATTCATGAATAGCTGGTTTTTGGTCATTCTGCCTCACAAAAATCGGAATAAAAAGCGATCAAAAAATGTCACGTGCCCGAAAATGTTACCAATAAAAACGTCAACTCGTCCCGCAAAAAACAGGACCTCACATGACTCTGTGGACTCAAATATGGAAAAATTATAGCTCTTAAAATGTGGTAACGCAAAAAATATTTTTTGCAATAAAAAGCGTCTTTCAGTGTGTGACGGCTGCCAATCATAAAAATCTGCTAAAAAACCCGCTATAAAAGTAAATCAAACCCCCCTTCATCACCCCCTTAGATAGGGAAAAATTAAAAAATTAAAAAAATGTATTTATTTCCATTTTCCCATTAGGGTTAGGGTTAGGGCTAGGGTTAGGGTTAGGGCTAGGGTTAGGGCTATTGTTAGGGCTAGGGTTAGGGCTAGGGTTAGGGCTAGGGTTAGGGCTAGGGTTAGGGTTGGGGCTAGGGTTATGGTTAGGGCTAGGGTTAAGGCTACAGTTAGGGTTAAGGCTACAGTTAGGGCTGGGGCTAAAGTTAGGGTTAGGGTTTGGATTACATTTACGGTTGGGAATAGGGTTGGGATTAGGGTTAGGGGTGTGTCTGGGTTAGAGGTGTGGTTAGGGTTACCGTTGGAATTAGGTTAGGGGTGTGTTTTGATTAGGGTTTCAGTTATAATTGGGGGGTTTCCACATCAGGGGCTCTCCAAACGCGACATGGCGTCCGATCTCAATTCCAGCCAATTCTGCATTGAAAAAGTAAAACAGTGCTCCTTCCCTTCCGAGCTCTCCCGTGTGCCCAAACAGGAGTTTACCCCAACATGTAGGGTATCAGCATACTCAGGACAAATTGGACAACAACTTTTGGGGACCAATTTCTCCTGTTACGCTCGAGAAAATACAAAACTGGGGGCTAAAAAATAAAAAATCTTTTTTTCCCACAAAAATTATTTTCACAGCTCTGCGTTATAAACTGTAGTGAAACACTTGGGGGCTCAAAGTTCTCACAACACATCTAGATAAGTTCCTTGTGGGGTCTAATTTCCAATATGGGGTCACTTGTGGGGGGTTTCTACTGTTTAGGTACATTAGGGGCTCTGCAAACGCAATGTGACACCTGCAGACCATTCCATCTAAGTCTGTATTCCAAATGGCGCTCCTTCCCTTCCGAGCCCTCCCATGTGCCCAAACGGTGGTTCCCCCCCACATATGGGGTATCAGCGCACTCAGGACAAATTGCACAACAACTTTTGGGGTCCAATTTCTCCTGTTACCCTCGAGAAAATACAAAACTGGGGGCTAAAAAATAATTTTTGTGGGAAAAAATTTTTGTTTTATTTTTACGGCTCTGCATTATAAACTTCTGTAAAGCTCTTGGTGGGTCAAAGTGCTCACCACACATCTAGATAAGTTCCTTAGGGGGTCTACTTTCCAAAACGGTGTCACTTGTGGGGGATTTCAATGTTTAGGCACATCAGTGGCTCTCCAAATGCAACATGGCGTCCCATATCAATTCCTGTCAATTTTGCATTGAAAAGTCAAACGGCGCTCCTTCCCTTCCGAGCTCTCCCATGCGCCCAAACAGTGGTTTACCCCCACATATGGGGTATCAGCGTACTCAGGACAAATTGTACAACTTTTTGGTTCCAATTTATTCTCTTACCATTGGGAAAATAAAAAATTGGGGGCGAAAAGATAATTTTTGTGAAAAAAAATGATTTTTTATTTTTACGGTTCTGCATTATAAACTTCTGTGAAGCACTTGGTGGGTCAAAGTGCTCACCACACCTCTAGATAAGTTCCTTAGGGGGTCTACTTTCCAAAATGGTGTCACTTGTGGGGGGTTTCAATGTTTAGGCACATCAGTGGCTCTCCAAACGCAACATGACGTCCCATCTCAATTCCAGTCAATTTTGCATTGAAAAGTCAAATGGCGCTCCTTCGCTTCCGAGCTCTGTCATGCGCCCAAACAGTGGTTTACCTCCACTTATGGGGTATCTGCGTACTCAGGACAAATTGTACAGTAATGTTTGGGGTCCACTTTCTCCTGTAACCCTTGGTAAAATAAAACAAATTGGAGCTGAAGTAAATTTTTTGTGAAAAAAAGTTAAATGTTAATTTTTATTTAAACATTCCAAAAATTCCTGTGAAACACCTGAAGGGTTAATAAACTTCTTGAATGTGGTTTTGAGAACCTTGAGGGGTGCAGTTTTTAGAATGGTGTCACACTTGGGTACTTTCTATCATATAGACCCCTCAAAATGACTTCAAATGAGATGTGGTCCCTAAAATAAAATGGTGTTGTAAAAATGAGAAATTGCTGGTCAAATTTTAACCCTTATAACTCCCTAACAAAAAAAAATTTTGGTTCCAAAAATGTGCTGATGTAAAGGAGACATGTGGGAAATGTTACTTATTAAGTATTTTGTGTAACATATCTCTGTGATTTAATTGCATAAAAATTCAAAGTTGGAAAATTGCAAAATTTTCAAAATTTTCACCAAATTTCCGTTTTTTCACAAATAAACGCAGGTAATATCAAAGAAATTTTACCACTATCATGAAGTACAATATGTTACGAGAAAACAATGTCAGAATCACCAAGATCCGTTGAAGCGTTCAAGAGTTATAACCTCATAAAGGGACAGTGGTCAGAATTGTAAAAATTGGCCCGGTCCATAACGTGCAAATCACCCTTTGGGGTAAAGGGGTTAAATAAAAATAATTCTAAATTAATTATCTATAGAAATATTTAGTAAAAAGTGTGGATTTCCCATTCTCACCTATTTCAATCAGCTCTTTATAAAAATTATTTTGAAGTGCTCTCTTTAGCTTTATTGTGGTCTGGTTGGAAAATGGAACAACAAATAGAATAGTATGGACTTAACGAAGATAGTGAACAAGCCATAACCCTAACGGGTTAATTAAGGTCTGAAACTTTGGTCAAAGTTATCTGAGCACACAAATCTCCAAGGATGCTCAAACTTTTGCATCAGCCTATGGTCCTTTTTGTCATTTTTAAAATGTAAAAAATGAAAAAGAAATTATATAATAATCAGTATATATATACTGTGTATATATATATATATATATATATATATATACACAGTATATATATATATATATATATATATACAGTTAGGTCCATATATATTTGGACAGAGACAACATTTTCCTAATTTTGGTTATAGACATTACCACAATGAATTTTAAACAAAACAATTCAGATGCAGTTGAAGTTCAGACTTTCAGCTTTCATTTGAGGGTATCCACATTAAAATTGGATGAAGGGTTTAGGAGTTTAAGCTCCTTAACATGTGCCACCCCTGTTTTTAAAGGGACCAAAAGTAATTGGACAGATTCAATAATTATAAATAAAATGTTCATTTTTAGTACTTGGTTGAAAACCCTTTGTTGGTAATGACTGCCTGAAGTCTTGAAATCATGGACATCACCAGACGCTGTGTTTCCTCCTTTTTGATGCTCTGCCAGGCCTTCACTGCGGTGGTTTTCAGTTGCTGTTTGTTTGTGGGCCTTTCTGTCTGAAGTTTAGTCTTTACCAAGTGAAATGCGTGCTCAATTGGGTTGAGATCAGATAACGGACTTGGCCATTCAAGAATATTCCACTTCTTTGCTTTAATAAACTCCTGGGTTGCTTTGGTTTTATGTTTTGGGTCATTGTCCATCTGTAGTATGAAACGACGACCAATCAGTTTGGCTGCATTTGGCTGGATCTGAGCACACAGTTTGGCTCTGAATACCTCAGAATTCATTCGGCTGCTCCTGTCCTGTGTCACATCATCAATAAACACTAGTGACCCAGTGCCACAGGCAGCCATGCATGCCCAAGCCATCGCACTGCCTCCGCTGTGTTTTATAGATGATGTGGTATGCTTTGGATCTTGAGCTGTACCACGCCTTCGCCATACTTTTCTCTTTCCATCATTCTGGTAGAGGTTGATCTTGGGTTCATCTGTCCAAAGAATGTTCTTCCAGAACTGTGCTGGCTTTTTTAGATGTTTTTTAGCAAAGTCTAGTCTAGCCTTTTCATTCTTGATGCTTATGAGTGGCTTGCACTGTGCAGTGAACCCTCTGTATTTACTTTCATGCAGTCTTCTCTTTATGGTAGATTTGGATATTGATACGCCGACCTCCTGGAGAGTGTTGGTCACTTGGTTGGCTGTTGTGAAGGGGTTTCTCTTCACCATGGAGATTATTCTGCGATCATCCACCACTGTTGTCTTCCGTGGGCACCCATGTCTTTTTGCATTGATGAGTTCACTAGTGCTTTCTTTCTTTCTCAGGATGTACCAAATTGTAGATTTTGCCACTCCTAATATTGTAGCAATTTCTCGGATGGGTTTTTTCTGTTTTCGCAGCTTAAGGATGGCTTGTTTCACCTATATGGAGAGCTCCTTTGACCTCATGTTTACTTCACATCAAAACCTTCCAAATGCAAGCACCACACCTCAAATCAACTCCAGGCCTTTTATCTGCTTAATTGAGAATGACATAACGAAGGCATTGCCCACATCTGTCCATGAAATAGCCTTGGAGTCAATTGTCCAATTACTTTTGGTCCCTTTAAAAACAGGGTGGCACATGTTAAGGAGCTGAAACTCCTAAACCCTTCATCCAATTTTAATGTGGATACCCTCAAATGAAAGCTGAAAATCTGAACTTCAACTGCATCTGAATTGTTTTGTTTAAAATTCATTGTGGTAATGTCTATAACAAAAATTAGAAAAATGTTGTCTCTGTCCAAATATATATGGACCTAACTGTATATATATAGATACACAGTATATATATATTATATATACAGTACAGACCAAAAGTTTGGACACACCTTTTCATTTAAAGATTTTTCTGTATTTTCATGGCTATGAAAATTGTAAATTCACACTGAAGGCTTCAAAACAAATGAATTAACACATGTGGAATTATAAACTTAACAAAAAATTGTGAAACAACTGAAATTATGTCTTATATTCTAGGTTCTTCAAAGTCACCTTTTGCTTTGATGACTGCTTTGCACACTCTTGGCATTCTCTTGATAAGCTACAAGAGGTAGTCACCGGGAATGGTTTTCACTTCACAGGTGTGCCCTGTCAGGTTTAAAAAGTGGGATTTCTTGCCTTATAAATGGGATTGAGACCATCAGTTGTGTTGTGCAGAAGTCTGGTGGATACACAGCTGATAGTCCTACTGAATAGACTGTTAGAGTTTGTACAATGGTAATAAAAAAGCAGCGAAGTAAAGAAAAACGAGTGGCCATCATTACTTTAAGAAATTAAGGTCAGTCAGTCTGAAAAATTGGGAAAACTTTGAAAGTGTCCCCAAGCGCAGTAGCAAAAACCATCAAGCGGTACAAAGAAACTGGCTCACATGAGGACCGCCCCAGGAAAGGAAGACCAAGAGTCACCTCTGCTTCTGAGGATAAGTTTATCTGAGTCACCAGCCTCAGAAATCACAGGTTTACAGCAGCCCAGATTAGAGACCAGGTCAATGCCACACAGAGTTCTAGCAGCAGACACATCTCTACAACAACTGTGAAGAGGAGACTTTGTGCAGCAGGCCTTCATGGTAAAATAGCTGCTTGGCAACCACTGCTAAGGCCAGGCAACAAGCAGAAGAGACTTGATTGGGCTAAAGAACACAAGGAATGGACATTAGACCAATGGAAATCTGTGCTTTAGTCTGATGAGTCCAGATTTGACATCTTTAGTTCCAACCACCGTGTCTTTGTGCGATGCAGAAAAGGTGAACAGATGGACTCTACATGCCTGGTTCCCACCGTGAAGCATGGAGGAGGAGGTGTGATGGTGTGGGGGTGCTTTGCTGGTGGCACTGTTGGGAATTTATTCAAAATTGAAGGCATACTGAACCAGCATGGCTACCACAGAATCTTGCAGGGGCATGCTATTCAATCCGATTTGCGTTTAGTTGGACCATCATTTATTTTTCAACAGGACATTGACCCCAAACACACCTCCAGGCTGTGTAAGGGTTATTTGACCAAGAAGGAGAGTGATGGGGTGCTATGCCAGATGACCTGGCCTCCACAGTCACCAGACCTGAACCCAATCGAGATGGTTTGGGGTCAGCTGGACCGCAGAGTGAAGGCAAAAGGGCCAACAAGTGCTAAGCATCTCTGAGAACTCCTTAAAGACTGTTGGAAGACCATTCCCAGTGACTACCTCTTGAAGCTCATCAAGAGAATGCCAAGAGTGTGCAAAGCAGTCGTCAAAGCAAAAGGTGGCAACTTTGAAGAACCTAGAATATAAGGCATAATTTCAGTCGTTTCATACTTTTTTGTTAAGTATATAGTTCCACATGTGTTAATTCATAGTTTTGATGCCTTCAGTGTGAATGTACAATTTTCATAGTCATGAAAATACGGAAAAATCTTTAAAAGAGAATGTGTGTCCAAACTTTTGGTCTGCACTATATATATATATATATATATATATATATATATACTGTACAGCTCTGGCAAAAATTAAGAGACCACTGCAAAATTTTCAGTTTGTCTAATTTTTGTCTTTATAGGTATATTTTTGAGTAAAATGTAAATTGTTCTTCTAGTCTATAAACTTCTGACAACATGTCTCCGAATTTCCGAGCAATAAATTTAGTATTTTTTTTCTGACAAAGAAGAGTTCAGAAAAAAATATTTTGTGGAATAACCATGATTTTTGATCACAGCTTTCATGTGTCTTGGCATGCTTTCCACAAGTCTTTCACACTGCTTCTGGCACAAAAATGTAAGCAGTTCTTCTTTGTTTGATGGCTTGTGACTATCCATCATCCTCTTGATTACATTCCAGAGGTTTTAAGTGGGGATCAGGTCTGGAGATTGGGCTGCCCATGACAGGGTTTTGATGTAGTGGTCTCTTAATTTTTGCCAGAGCTATATATTTAAAAATACAATGAAAATTTGTCTTCTTTAACTTTAGGACTTTTAGAGATCGTTTCCTCTTCAACTTGCTTAACTGTTCACAATAACAGTAATTTTGACCAGTGGTGCCCAAACCTTTGCATGACACTATATGCCTAGTTCATTGTCTTTAGAAACAATGTGAATTTCTCTAGAAACTAATTAATGAGGCCAAAAACTAGATGCTGAGAACAAAAATAGTCTTTGGGAAATATTTACATGGGGAATGCGAATTCAAACAAAATTATTTGTTCGATCACCTGTGATATATAATATTATGAACCAGATTTATCAAAGTATGCTATTTTGTATTTGTGTCACATTCTATGCAACCTTTTCCTTCGCATATGAATGTGTTATGTCTCACTCGGAGAGACACTGGCACAAAGCTTAGACTGTGCACAGGTACTAATAAAGAGCCTTTTGGCAAAGTCCAGCTTTGAAAGCCAAAATAAATTTGGGGTATATATATGCTGACATTATAAAAAATGATATATATGTGTGTATATAGTGTATATATATATTTGGGGGGACATACTGAACAGGGACCCAGGAGTTAAAGGGGCCCACTTACTTTATATCTCCAAAGCAGCAAGCAGCTTTAGTCATAGACACACAATTGGATGGCAAACTGCCATATCCTGTTCTTGCACAGATGCCCCTTTCTGTCTGTGTTGATCACTGACACAGATGCTTCTCACAAAATTAGAATATCATCAAAAAGTTAATTTCAGTTCTTCAATACAAAAAGTGAAACTCATATATTATATAGAGTCATTACAAACAGAGTGATTTCATTTATTTCTGTTACAGTTGATGATTATGGCTTACAGCCAATGAAAACCTAAAAGTCATTATCTCAGTAAATTAGAATGATTAACAAAAACACCTGCAAAGGCTTCCTAAGCATTTAAAAAGGTCCCTTAGTTTGTTTTAGTAGGCTAGACAATCATGGGGAAGACTGCTGACTTGACAGATGTCCAGAAGGCAGCCATTAACATACTCCACAAGGCGGGTAATCCACAAAAAGTCATTGCTAAAGAAACTGTCTGTTTAAGGTTTGAGGTTGAATGTGGAGCAGTTAATGTGGATGTGGAGCAGTGTGTTAAATTTGGTGTTATCGCTCTTACACCCTCTCATATTGGTCACTGGACGTTCAGCATGGCACCTCATGGCAAAGAACTTTTAGGATCTGAAAAAAAAACGAGGCTATAAGATTGCCAACACCCTGACACTGATCTGCAGCATGGTGGCCAAGACCATACAGCGGTTTAACAAGACAGGTTTCATTCAGAGCTGGCCTCTCCATGGTCTACCAAAGGAGTGAGTGCATGTGCTCAGCATCATGTCCAGAGGTTGTCGTGTCAGAAAAGACGTATGAGTATGAATGCTGCCAGCACTGCTGCTGAGGTTAAAGGGGTGGGGGTTCAGCCTGTCAGTGTTCAGACCATATGCCACTGCACACTGCATCACATTGCTCTGCATGTCTATCATCCCAGAAGGAAGCCTCTTCTAAAGATTATGCACAAGAAAAATGCAAACACTTTGCTGATGGTGTCAAGTGTGTGTGATGGCAACATGTACTGTGGCATCCAGAAGCAAAGCATGATCCGCTCCCTTCAAAAACTGAGTTGCAGGGCACTATTAAGACATGATAACAACCCACAAACACACCTCCAAGACTACCACTGCCTTGCTAAAGAAACTGAGGGCAAAGGTGCTGGACTGTCCAAGCATGTCTCCAGACCTAAACGTAAGATGGAGGAGCGCAAGGTCTCTAACATCTACCAGCTCCGTGATGTCGTCATGGAGGAGTGGAAGAGGATTCCAGAAGCAACCTGTGAATCTCTAGTGAAGTCCATGCCCAAGAGAGTTAAGGCAGTGCTTGAAAATATTGGTGGCCACACAAAATATTGACACTTAGGCACAATTTGGCCATTTTCACTTAGGGATGTGCTCACTTTTGTCGCCAGGATTCTAGACATTAATGGCTGTGTGTTGAGTTATTTAGAAGGCACATCAAATATACACTGTTATACAAGCTGTACACTGACTACTTACATTGTATCAAAGTGTCAGATCTGCAGTGTTGTCCCATGAAAAGATAGAATAAAATATTTACACTCACTCACTTTTGTGAGATGTGTTATGACCTAGTGGTCAGGACAACAATGGACCTAGTGGTTAAGAGCACACGGAATGACCTGATAGTTTCTGATAATAAGGACGAGCTCTGGGACATGGGAACTCTGCTGACCGCAATCCGTAATCCTATCAAACACACTAGAAATACCCGTGGATTGCGCCTAACGCTCCCTATGCAACTCGGCACAGCCTAAGGAACTAGCTAGCCCTGAAGATAGAAAAATAAAGCCTACCTTGCCTCAGAGAAATTCCCCAAAGGAAAAGGCAGCTCCCCACATATAATGACTGCGAGTAAAGATGAAAATACAAACATAGAGATTAAATAGATTTAGCAAAGTGAGGCCCGACTTACTGAACAGACCGAGGATAGGAAAGGTTACTTTGCGGTCAGCACAAAAACCTACAAAAAGACCACGCAAAGGGCGCAAAAAGACCCTCCGCACCGACTCACGGTGCGGAGGTGCTCCCTCTGCGTCTCAGAGCTTCCAGCAAGCAAGACAACAATAAAAATAGCAAGCTGGACAGAAAAATAGCAAACCAAAGAAATACAAGCTGGAACTTAGCTTCTGCTGGGAAGACAGGTCACAAGAACGATCCAGGAGAGAACTAGACCAATACTGGAACATTGACAGGTGGCATGGAGCAAAGATCTAAGTGGAGTTAAATAGAGCAGCAGCTAACGAATTAACCTCGTCATCTGTGGAAGGAAACTCAGAAACACCCACCAGAGGAAGTCCATGGATAGAACCAGCCGAAGTACCATTCATGACCACAGGAGGGAGCCCGACAACAGAATTCACAACAGTACCCCCCCTTGAGGAGGGGTCACCGAACCCTCACCAGAGCCCCCAGGCCGACCAGGATGAGCCAAATGAAAGGCACAAACCAGATCGGCAGCATGAACGTCAGAGGCAAAAACCCAGGAATTATATTCCTGACCATAACCCTTCCACTTGACCAGGTACTGGAGTTTCCGTCTCGAAACACGAGAATCCAAAATCTTCTCCACCACATACTCCAACTCCCTCTCAACCAACACCGGGGCAGGAGGATCAACGGATGGAACCACAGGCGCCACGTATCTCCGCAATAACGACCTATGGAACACATTATAGATGGCAAAAGAAGCAGGAAGGGCAAAACGAAATGACACAGGATTGATAACCTCAGAAATCTTATATGGACCAATGAAACGAGGCTTAAACTTAGGGGAGGAAACCTTCATAGGAACATAACGAGACGACAACCAAACCAAATCCCCAACACGAAGTCGGGGACCCACACAGCGCCGGCGGTTAGCGAAACGTTGAGCCTTCTCCTGGGACAATGTCAAATTGTCCACCACATGAGTCCAAATCTGCTGCAACCTATCCACCACAGTATCCACACCAGGACAGTCCGAAGACTCAACCTGCCCTGAAGAGAAACGAGGATGGAAACCAGAATTGCAGAAAAACGGCGAAACCAAAGTAGCCGAGCTGGCCCGATTATTAAGGGCGAACTCAGCCAACGGCAAAAAGGACACCCAATCATCCTGATCAGCAGAAACAAAGCATCTCAGATATGTTTCCAAAGTTTGATTAGTACGTTCGGTTTGGCCATTTGTTTGAGGATGGAAAGCCGAGGAAAAAGACAAATCAATGCCCATCCTAGCACAAAAGGATCGCCAAAACCTCGAAACAAACTGGGAACCTCTGTCAGAAACGATGTTCTCCGGGATACCATGTAAACGAACCACATGCTGGAAAAATAATGGCACCAAATCAGAGGAGGAAGGCAATTTAGACAAAGGTACCAAATGGACCATCTTAGAAAAGCGATCACAAACCACCCAAATGACCAACATCTTTTGAGAGACGGGGAGATCCGAAATAAAATCCATAGAAATATGCGTCCAGGGCCTCTTCGGGACTGGCAAGGGCAAAAGCAACCCACTGGCACGAGAACAGCAGGGCTTAGCCCGAGCACAAGTCCCACAGGACTGCACAAAAGAACGCACATCCCGTGACAAAGACGGCCACCAGAAGGATCTAGCCACCAAATCTCTGGTACCAAAGATTCCAGGATGCCCAGCCAACACCGAACAATGAATCTCAGAGATAACTCTACTAGTCCATCTATCAGGGACAAACCGTTTCTCCGCTGGGCAACGGTCAGGTCTATCAGCCTGAAATTTTTGCAGCACCCGCCGCAAATCAGGGGAGATGGCAGACAAAATTACCCCCTCTTTGAGAATACCCGCCGGCTCAGGAACACCCGGAGAGTCAGGCACAAAACTCCTTGACAGGGCATCAGCCTTCACATTCTTAGAGCCCGGAAGGTACGAAACCACAAAATCAAAACGGGAGAAAAATAACGACCATCGAGCCTGTCTCGGATTCAACCGTTTGGCAGACTCAAGATAAGTACAATTCTTGTGATCTGTCAAGACCACCACGCGATGCTTGGCTCCTTCCAGCCAATGACGCCACTCCTCGAATGCCCACTTCATGGCCAACAACTCACGATTACCAACATCATAGTTACGCTCAGCAGGCGAAAACTTTCTAGAAAAGAAAGCACATGGCTTCATCACCGAGCCATCAGAACTTCTTTGCGACAAAACAGCCCCTGCTCCAATCTCAGAAGCATCAACCTCAACCTGAAACGGAAGCGAAACATCTGGCTGGCACAACACAGGGGCAGAAGAAAAACGACGCTTCAACTCCTGAAAAGCCTCCACAGCTGCAGAAGACCAATTGACCACATCAGCACCCTTCTTGGTCAAATCAGTCAACGGTTTAGCAACAGTAGAAAAATTAGCAATGAAGTGCCGATAAAAATTAGCAAAGCCCAGGAACTTTTGCAGGCTCTTCACAGATGTCGGCTGAGTCCAATCGTAAATGGCCTGGACTTTAACAGGGTCCATCTCGATAGTAGAAGGGGAAAAAATGAACCCCAAAAATGAAACCTTCTGAACTCCAAAGAGACACTTTGACCCCTTCACAAACAAGGAATTCGCACGAAGGACCTGGAACACCATTCTGACCTGCTTCACATGAGACTCCCAATCATCCGAAAAGACCAAAATATCATCCAAATACACAATCAGGAATTTATCCAGGTACTCTCGGAAGATGTCATGCATAAAGGACTGAAATACTGATGGAGCATTGGAAAGCCCGAATGGCATAACCAGGTACTCAAAATGGCCCTCGGGCGTATTAAATGCTGTTTTCCATTCATCGCCTTGTTTAATACGCACAAGATTATACGCCCCTCGAAGATCTATCTTGGTGAACCAACTAGCCCCTTTAATACGAGCAAACAAATCAGACAGCAACGGCAAAGGATACTGAAATTTGACTAATTTTATTAAGAAGGCGGTAATCAATACAAGGTCTCAAAGAACCATCCTTCTTGGCCACAAAAAAGAACCCTGCTCCTAACGGTGATGACGACGTGCGAATATGGCCTTTCTCCAAGGATTCCTTTATATAACTCCGCATAGCGGCGTGTTCTGGCACAGATAAATTGAACAATCGGCCCTTAGAAAACTTACCACCAGGAATCAAATTAATTGCACAATCGCAATCCCTATGAGAAGGTAGGGCACTGGTTTTGGGCTCATCAAATACATCCCGATAATCCGACAAAAACACTGGAACTTCAGAAGGAGTGGAAGACGAAATAGACAAAAATGGAACATCACCATGTACCCCCTGGCAACCCCAGCTGGACACAGACATAGATTTCCAGTCCAATACTGGATTATGAACCTGTAGCCATGGCAACCCCAAAACGACCACATCATGCAGATTATGCAACACCAGAAAGCGGATATCCTCCTGATGTGCAGGAGCCATGCACATGGTCAATTGGGCCAGTACTGAGGCTTCTTCTTGGCCAAAGGCGTAGCATCAATTCCTCTCAATGGAATAGGATACTGCAAGGGCTCCAAGAAAAAACCACAGCGCCTAGCATACTCCAAGTCCATCAAATTCAGGGCAGCGCCTGAATCCACAAATGCCATAACAGAATAGGATGACAAAGAGCAAATCAGAGTAACAGACAATAGAAATTTAGACTGTACCGTACCAATGGTGGCAGACCTAGCGAACCACCTAGTGTGCTTAGGACAATCGGAGATAGCATGAGTGGAATCACCACAGTAAAAACATAGCCCATTCCGACGTCTGTGTTCTTGCCGTTCAGCTCTGGTCAAAGTCCTATCACATTGCATAGGCTCAGGTCTATGCTCAGATAGTACCGCCAAATGGTGCACAGCTTTACGCTCACGCAAGCGTCGACCGATCTGAATGGCCAAGGACATAGACTCATTCAGACCAGCAGGCATGGGAAATCCCACCATGACATCCTTAAGGGCTTCAGAGAGACCCTTTCTGAAGATTGCTGCCAGGGCACATTCATTCCACTGAGTGAGCACAGACCACTTTCTAAACTTCTGACAATATATCTCCGCTTCATCCTGACCCTGACACAGAGCCAGCAAGATTTTCTCTGCCTGATCCACTGAATTAGGTTCGTCATAAAGCAATCCAAGCGCCAGGAAAAACGCATCAACATCACGCAATGCCGGATCTCCTGGCGCAAGGGAAAATGCCCAGTCTTGAGGGTCACCACGTAACAAAGAAATAATGATCTTTACTTGTTGAACAGGGTCACCTGAGGAGCGAGGTTTCAAGGCAAGAAACAATTTACAATTATTTTTGAAATTCAAGAACTTAGATCTATCACCAAAAAACAAATCAGGAATTGGAATCCTAGGCTCTGACATCGGATTCTGAACCACAAAATCTTGAATGTTTTGTACCCTTGTAGTGAGATTATCCATCCAAGAGGACAGACCTTGACTGTCCATGTTTACACCAGTGTCCTGAACCACCCAGAGGTAAAGGGGAAAAGAGAGACACAAAACACTGCAAAGAAAAAAAAATGGTCTCAGAACTTCTCTTATCCCTCTATTGAGATGCATTAGTACTTTGGGCCACCTGTACTGTTATGACCTAGTGGTCAGGACAACAATGGACCTAGTGGTTAAGAGCACACGGAATGACCTGATAGTTTCTGATAATAAGGACGAGCTCTGGGACGTGGGAACTCTGCTGACCGCAATCCCTAATCCTATCAAACACACTAGAAATAGCCGTGGATTGCGCCTAACGCTCCCTATGCAACTCGGCACAGCCTAAGGAACTAGCTAGCCCTGAAGATAGAAAAATAAAGCCTACCTTGTCTCAGAGAAATTCCCCAAAGGAAAAGGCAGCCCCCACATATAATGACTGTGAGTAAAGATGAAAATACAAACATAGAGATGAAATAGATTTAGCAAAGTGAGGCCCGACTTGCTGAACAGACCGAGGATAGGAAAGGTTACTTTGCAGTCAGCACAAAAACCTACAAAAAGACCACACAGAGGGCGCAAAAAGACCCTCCGCACCGACTCACGGTGCGGAGGCGGTCCCTCTGTGTCCCAGAGCTTCCAGCAAGCAAGACAACAATAAAAATAGCAAGCTGGACAGAAAAATAGCAAACCAAAGAAATACAAGCTGGAACTTAGCTTCTGCTGGGAAGACAGGTCACAAGAACGATCCAGGAGAGAACTAGACCAATACTGGAACATTGACAGGTGGCATGGAGCAAAGATCTAAGTGGAGTTAAATAGAGCAGCAGCTAACGAATTAACCTCGTCACCTGTGGAAGGAAACTCAGAAACACCCACCAGAGGAAGTCCATGGACAGAACCAGCCGAAGTACCATTCATGACCACAGGAGGGAGCCCGACAACAGAATTCACAACAGAGATGCTTCATGTACAGTTGAAACCAGAAGTTTACATACACTATATAAAAAGACATATATGCATGTTTTTCTCAATATCTGATATGAAATCAGAATAAACCTTCCACAAGCTTCTCACAATAGTTGGTCGGAATTTAGGTCCATTCCTTCTGACAAAACTGGTGTAACTGATCCAGGTTTGTAGGTCACCTTACTCGAACCTGCCTTTTCAGCTTTGCCCATAAATTGTCAATAGGATTGAGATCAGGGCTTTGTGATGGCCACTCCAAGACATTGACCTTGTTATCCCTAAGCCACTTTGTTACCATTTTGGCAGCAGTCTTCAGGTCATTGTCCATTTTAAAGACCCATTTCCGCTCAAGCTTTAACTTCCTAGCTGATGTCTTGACATGTTGCTTCAGTATTGCCACATAATCTTCTTTACTCATGATGCCATCTATTTTCTGAAGTTCACCAGTCCCTTTTGCAGAAAAACAACCCACAACATGATGCTGCCACCACCGTGTGTCACAGTTGGGATGGTGTTCTTAGGCTTCCAAGCTTTTCCTTTTTACTTCAAACGTAACAATGGTCGTTATGCCCCAAAAGTTCCATCTTAGTTTCATCAGACCACAGGACATGTCTAAAAAAAAGCTCTTTGTTCCTGTGTGCGTTTGCAAACATTAATCTTTCTTTTTTATGTTTCTTTTGGATTAATTGCTTCTTCCTGGCAGAGGGGCCTTTCAGTCCATGTTGATACAGTACTCGTTTCATTGAGGATATTGACACAATCTTACCAACGTCCGCCATCATCTTCACAAGGTCTTTTGCTTTTGTCCTTGGATTGATATGCACCTTCAGGAATTTTGAAATTGTACCCAAGGTTGAGCCAGACTTGTGCATGTTCACAGTTCTCTTCCTGATATCTTGGCTGATTTCTTTAGACTTTCCCATGATACAAAACAAAAAAGCAGTGTGTTTCAGGTGTGCATTAAAATACATCCACAGGTGTGTCTCTAATTAACTCAGATGTTGCCATAAAAACAAAATCACAAGCGTCCAAACACATGATATCATCATATGGGCAGTCCAGAATTGTTTAAAGGGATAGTAATCTTAGTGTATATAACCTTTTGACTTTGCAGTAAGTAATAAAAATGTCCTAAAACATTATCGCTTTTATTAATCTGGCATTTTGCAAATAACAATTATAGATCTAAAACGGCAAAGGTTTATTCCGATTTCATGTCAGATATTGAGAAAAACATGCATATGTGTCCTTTTATATAGTGCAAAGACAGATTTTATTTTTTTGTTTTCATTCTCCCCTATCTCGCTACCTACAGATTGAGTACCGGGTATTACACCGGTCTTTAATACTCTTCTATGAATAGAACAATTTGTAAAAAACAAAGCCATATTTCTAATAATAATGAAAATATACAAGGCAATGGTAAAAAGTATATATATGTATATATATATAAAATATCAGTACATGTGTTAGATCACCGTCATTAAAAAGTTTATATTTTCTCCCTATGCTTCCTTGGGTTTCACTAGTTGCCTCCTCCCACACAAAAATATACTAAGAAGTTAATTGGTTTCCTATAAAATTGACCTATGTGTTTGTCTAAAAATAGGATAAAAGTTGTAAGCCTGATTGCGGATAAGAGTTTGATGGAAATGGTGACAAACTCTGTACAAAGTTACAGAACATGTGAGCACTATATAAGGGTTGTGGTGCCAAAGGGCATCTATAGACAGGAATTAAAGAAATGAAATGCCCCAGCAACTGTGCACCCTCCCAAAGGTGCTTTAGAGATTTTCCGTTGATCTTAAAGAGCCAATATGGTGAACCTTGTATAGATATACAAATTTATTTAGCTTTTATGCCTTAATTTTGTTTTATAATGATGCCAAAGAGGAAAAACAGAGTTGGTATTTTCAGTTTGTCCTCTGTTCACATCTTGAGCGGAATATATAGAGAGGAACCCAATGCACACAAAAAAAATTGTCATTTGTGGGAGGCGGTGGAGGGGACTGGTAGCTTTAAATTATAATTTTTTTTGTCTTATGGTACTTGATGCAGTTTTTTGTGCAAATTTTTTATAATGATGCACGTGATATATGAATTTTGCGTACAATTAAAAAGTTTCTTTATTTTTATCTGTGATCTGTTTAGCGACGACTGTTTAGTACAAAAAGTTGCATGTTCCACTAAAATGGTGCAAAATTTGAGCAAAAATTTGTGCCGCAAATAAAATAAACACTAGGGGAATCTGGAGTACTTTTGCACAAAAATGTGTGATTATTAAATTGTTACAGTTGGTAAATCAGCTGAAAATATCAGAAAATCACAAATCTCAACTGTACTGTATATCTATCTATCTATCTATCTATCTATCTATCTATATATATATATAATAAGTAAATAATGTTATTTTAGAAAAGTCACAAAATAAAATTATTAGATGCAAAAAGGGCAAAAACACCAAAAGCTGAACAAAAAAGGCACCAATGAAATGACTTGGGCCCACTGTGGACAGCTAGCTTCACTAGTGTTTGGCACTTGGTATGCACATTGATGGTCATAGTCTTTTGCAACTGAAAGGAAAAAAATGGGACCAGAGTAAAAAGGGCTGAGTGATTAATGTTGACATCAATTTATCTTTTGGTCTATGCACTAGAAAGGCCCAAAATACCTTGAGAATTAAAGGTTTAAAATAAAGACTAAATAGTCTACCCTTATTAAGACTTCTTTGCAATGATGTGACCTCTCTGATTTAGTTACGTAACTTAGTCCGAAAGACACAAGTCTATAAAAGCTGTACACAACCTGTCCCCTCATTATATCGCTTACGTAATCTCCTACCATCTCCCCGCACGTAATCGCCAGTCCTCACAAGACCTCCTTTTTTTGCTCTTGCCTTGCCTGCTTGTCACGCAATCATCTTAAAGAATAAAAGAGAATTGCGCAAGACATCTTGAAGTCTCTACCCCAATTAAATAGAACTTCAACCACTCTTTCAAACCTTAAAATGCAAAAAACACCTTATAAAAAAACACAACTGCAGAAAAGCCTACAATCTACAATAACCCTACTACCACTACACCGCTATATGAGCAGCTATATGAGCAGCTTCTACGGCTTCTATCCACAACTAATGTCTGCTTCCCTTGTAGATTGTAATCCCTCACGGGCAGGGTTCTCTCTCTATATATCAGTCTCTCATATATTTAGCCATGTTTAATTGTACTGGTTGTGTATCTTGTGTTTTATACATATTTTATATGAAACCTATGTACATAAGCATGTACGGTGCCCTGAAACTAAGGGCACTATAAAATAATAATCATAACAAGCTGATATCCTGCACTGTTGATCAAAAGATTGCCCATTAAAAAGCAATTGCTCCTTCTCGATTCAAAGTTTCCCCATCGAAACAAAACCCTTACCAGCTCAATCTGACTTGTTTAACTTCACTGTCATAAAATAATAATAACTCAATAATAATCAACTATAAAACGTGTATTCTACATTCCTACGATGAGCTGAAAACAAAATTCTCCCTCTCTTACATTATTTCAATATATTAAAATTATGCACTTTGCCTCATCATTATTCCAAGGTCTACAGACCACCATTCCTACCTCCTTTGAGAGATGCAAGAATAGTTCAACAACAAGAGGTTTAATATCTAGTATTTACAATATTCTACAGGCTCCAGACACAGATTCCCTAACTAGATACTCTTGTATGCTCAAATGGGAGGAATATCTGGGTAAAACACTGACCGTGGTAGAATGGAGAAATGTTTGGACCAGAGCAGCCAAGACTGCATCTTGTACTTCATACAAAGAAAATCAGTACAAAATCCTTCATGTCTGGTACCATACACCTGATTTTTTACATAAAATGGACCCATCTATTCCTTCCCTTTGCTGACATTGCGTCCTGTCTAGAGGTTCTATATTTCACATTTTTTGGGACTGTCCACTGATTAAACCGTTCTGGGTGACAGTCCAACTCCTCACTAAGCAAGTTTTTGGAGTGGATCTCCCATTAAGTCCTCAGCTCTTTCTATTAAATATTTTCCCTAAATTCATATCCAAGAGATCCATTAGATTGCTTTTACGTATGTTAACAGCAGCACGCTGTTTGATTGCCTACTACTGGAAGCAGACCTTTCAACCTTCCCAACTAGATCTATATTCTCGCATCAAGGATATCAGGAACCTTGAATACTGGGCAGCCCTTAATGAGAATACTGTAGAGAGATTTAACCTTGGTTAGTCTCCTTGGGATTCCTTTTGGTCCATGTTAAATATATGACCTCAATGAGATGGCTAGAACTAGGTCGTAACATTCCACATCATTTCCCCCTTTTCATTTTGTCTAAGTCTGTGTGTTTGGTTATAAAATTTAACTCTTTATCTACTAGAAAATGTTTAACTATTACTATAGTTGTTGTTAATAGTTGGTAATCTATAAATGATAGTGGAAAATCTAAAATGCTTAATTAATTTTTCTTTCCTGTAAAATTTGAAATCTTTTCAATAAAAATTACAATTTAGAAAACAAAACCCTTAGGTTTTGTTCATGCACTGCATCTTTTTTCTTCCACATTTTTCAATGGAAAAAAATACTGCAATTTACAATATTACCAAAATGAAAGATTTCTGAAAATCTCATGCACATGCTAGCTACTTTTCCCTTGCAGATTTGAACCATCAAAATGTTTTTTTTCAATTCTGCAGACTATCAACTCTTTCTGCGGTTCTGTAACATTTTTGAACCCATTATGGGTAAAAACGCAAGAAGAAACACATTTAAAAAAGTATTAAACTCATTTTTTCTGACAGTACTTTGTTTTTTGCTGCAGAAAAATCTGAACAAGATGAAGAATCTAATACTTATATTTTGTGATATTGTATCTTTGGAAGACTTGTTCAATGAATCACCAACAATGTGTGACAGAGTGAAACAGTAGACAGTGGGAAGGAGCTGCACACCTAAAGGCATATGGAGATGCTTCAAATAGAATTTATTGGCAGTATTTCATATCTATTGTTTAACCATGGTAAGTACAATATTACGTAACGTTTCGGGTGAAGAAGAGCAGGATGCCTCGATAGAGTTGGATCCTGGTTGCCCTTGTTTGGGGAAGCTCACTCCACACCCTGGATCACCTTATCCTACATGCAGTGAACACAGCCTATGCATTGGATGAAGGGTTTTTCACTAAAAATGTTAGGTAGTACTGTACTTACTGCGGTGTAACCAATGGATATGAAATACTGTCAATAAAGGCACATGGAGATGCTGCAAATAGAATTTTTTAACAGTATTTCATATCCATTGCTACACCACAGTAAGTACAGTATTAAAGTGTCATGTAAAAGTTTGGCCACCCCTGGTCAAAATTACTGTTACTGTGAACAGTTAAGCAAGTTGAAGTTGAAATGATTTCTAAAAGGCCTAAAGTTAAAGATTGCATATGTCCTTTGTATGTTAGGTATAAAACATATATTGTCATTGTTTAAATGTTAAAAATTACAAACAAGAAAATGGGACTATGTAAAAGTTTGAACACCCTTGTAGATTTGTGTGCTCAGATAACTTTGACCAAGGTTTCAGACCTTAATTAGCCTGTTAGAGTTATGGCTTGTTCAATATCCTGGTTAGGTCCATGCTATTCCATTTGTTATTCATTTTTCTAACCAGACCACAATAAATCTCAAATCTAAAGAGAGCACTTCAAAATAATTTTATATAGAGCTGATGGAAATAGGTAAGAATGGGAAACCCATAGTTTTTACTAAATATTTCTACTGGAAATTAATGTAGAAAGGCCAGGTGATGCAAATTTCTCAGCTTTATAAAAACCCAAAATTCAAACAATTGAACAACAGGGTCTTGATAAACAAAGAAAAACAAAGAGCCCTAAAAAATACCTTTTCATATTAATGATTAAAAGTTTAAAACAAAAAAAACTTTCCTAAAAATAGGGAAAGTTGAGGATCTATACTGTAGATGTCAGTGACGTAAAAAACTGATTGGTGAAAAAAGTGTTGTACACCAAAGAACATCACGCCAACCATTAAGCATGGGGGTGAGTCAATTATGCTTTGGCGTTATGTTGCAGCCAATGGAAAGGGGAACATTTCACGGGTACAGGGAAGAATGAATTCAATAAAATTTCAACAAATTCTTGATGCACAGCACCATCAATAAAAAAGCTGAAGTTGAAAAGAGGATGGCTTCTACAAATATAAAATGATCTTAACCACAGGTCAAAATCCACAATAGACTACCTCAAAAGCTGAAGGTTTTACAATGGCCCTCACAGTCCCCTGATCTGAACATCATTGAAAATCTGTGGCTAGACCTCAAAATAGCAGTGTATGCAAGATGACCCAGGAATGTCACAGAACTGGAAGAATGGATGAAAACAAACCCCCAAACAAGAATAGATGACTCTTGTCTGACTACAAAAAGCATTTACAAGCTATGATACTTTCAAAAGGGGGTGCTATCCATGCAGGGTGCCCAAACTTTTGCTTTCGCCCATTTTCTTTTTTGTAATTTTTAAAATGTAACAGATAAAAAAAATATTTTGCTTTTCCTAAAGTATAAAGGAAATGTGTCATCTTTAACTTTAGGCCTTTTAGAGATCAATTTATCTTTAACTTGTTTACCTTTTCACAATAACAGTAATTTTGACCAGGGGTGCCCAAACTTTCAACCCCTTTCTGACATCTGACGTACTATCCCATCGAGGTGACCTGGGCCCGTATGACCATCGACGGTATAGTGCATCATACGCGATCAGCCACGCTCACCGGGGGAACGCGGACGATCGTGGGCGGGTGTTAGATGACTATCACATCTGACACCACACACTATGTGCACTTTAACCCCTGCAACACTGCGATCAAACAAGATTGCAGCGTTCCGGTAGCATAGGGAAGTGTCGCGCATGGAGGGAGCTCCCTGCCTGCTTCTCTGAGACCCTCAGAACAAGGCAATGTGATTGGCCGCGGGTCCTTCTGGGTCCTGCAGGGAGGTGGCTTGTCAGTGACTGCTGAGAGCAGGACTTGAGATGCCTCGTTCACTGCCTGTCAGATCGCTGATCTGACACAGTGCTGTGCAAAGTGTCAGATCAGCGATCTGACACTATATAGTGATGTCCCACGCTGGGAAAAAGTAAAAAAGTTTTTTAAAAAATTAACGTGTGTAAAAATATTTTTTTTAAATTCCTAAATAAAGAAAAATAAATATTTTTCCAGAAAATACAGTTCTTTATGTAAATAGAAAACAACAATAAAAGTAAACATATTTAGTATCGCCGTGTCCGTAACGACCCGACCTATAAAACTGTCCCACTAGTTAACCCGTTTAGTGAACTCCTTAAAAAAAGTCAAAGAAACAATGCTTTATCATCATACCGCCGAACAAAAAGTGGAATAACACGCAATCAAAAATACGTATATAAATAAACGTGGTTCTGCTGAAAACGTCATCTTGTCCAACAAAAAACAATCCACCCTAAAGCATCATCAGCAAAAAAATGAAAAAGTTAGAGCTCGCAGAATAAAGCAATGCAAAAATAATTATTTTTTAATATAAAATTGTTTTTATTGTATAAAAGCGCCAGAACATAAAAAAATATAAATGAGATATCGCTGTAATCATACTAAACAGAAGAATAAAGCTGCTTTATCAATTTTACCAAACGAGGAACGGTATAAACGCCCCCCAAAAGAAATTCAAGAATTGCCGGTTTTTGTTTATTCTGCCTCCCAAAAATCATAATAAAAAGCGATCAAAAAATTTCATGTGCCCGAAAATGGTACCAATAAAAATGTCAACTCGTCCCGCAAATAATAAGACCTCACATGACTCTGTTGGCCAAAATATGGAAAAATTATAGCTCTCAAAATGTGGTAATGCAAAAACTGTTTTTTGCAATAAAGAGTCTTTTAGCGTGTGACAGCTGCCAAACATAAAAACCCACTATAAATAGTAAATCAAACCCCTCTTTATCACCCCCTTAGTTAGGTTAAAATAATAAAATTAAAAAATGTATTTATTTCCATTTTCCCATTAGGGTTAGAGCTAAAGTTAGGGTTGGGGCTAAAGCTAGGGTTGGGGCTAAAGCTAGGGTTAGGTTTGGGGCTAAAGTTAAGGTTAGGGTTGGGTCTACAGTTAAGGTTGGGGGATAAAGTTAGGATTTGGGTTGGGATTAGGGTTGTGTTAGGGTTAGGTTTGTGGTTAGGGTTATGGCTAGAATTACGGGAGTGTTGGGGTTAGGGATGGAGTTAGAATTGGGGGGTTTCCACTGTTTAGGCACATCAGGCGCTCTCCAAATGCGACATGACGCCCGCAGACCATTCCATCAAAGTCTGCATTCCAAAACATCTGTCACGCCGTAAACGACGATAAAGGGGCAGGACGGCATACTGGGACCCGCACCTGTCCCTATCACTTAAGTGGGGACCTGGCTTTCCCTTATCTCGGGGGTACCTATAATGGTTAGTTGGCCCGAGCTGCCAGTGTATCCCTGTCTCCTGAGCAGGCCCTATCAGGGGCCCCCTCTCCCCCCAAAGGAGGTGGACTGCACCAGTGTAATAATACAACAAATAACAGGGTATACAGACAAGGTAACTAAAAGTCTCAAACTCACCAAATGCTCACACAACCACAGAGGAAACACAGAGAAGGGAAGAGAAGGAATAAACTTAGGAAGGAAAACAGGTTTAACATGCAACCAAAATTGCAGACACCAATCTCTGTAAATAAACCTCCAACACCAACACTAAGCTCCTTCAACCTCCAAGCCAGGCAGTAGAACTGATCACTGACACTAGCTGAAGTCAGGACTGGGTCTATATAGAGGATCAGATTACAAAATCCACTTCAGCTGAGAGACCCAGCTCTCAGCAACTTAGCAATAAGGTTAACTCCTGCACTGCTGGCACAAAGCAGCTAGGTCAGAATACAGGTGAAGAGCTTCTGTTCACTGTGTGTGAACGAGGCCCAGAGCGCTGCGGTTCTCTGGAACCTCTCTGTCGCGGTAGCCCCGTGACAACATCACTACTTCCTTTACAAGCCCCGACGTGTGCCCACATAGTAGCTTTCTCCCACGTATGCAGTATCAGCGTACTCAGGACAAATTAGACAACAACTTTTGGGGTCCAATTTCTCCTGTTACCCTTGGGAAAATAAAAAATTGGGGACTAAAAGATCATGTTTTTGGAAAAAATATTTTTTTATTTTCACTCTCTGGCATTATAAATAGTGATGAGCGAATGTACTAGTTACTCGGGTGGTCTCCGAGTATTTGTGACTGCTCAGAGATTTAGATTTTGCTGACAGCTGCATGATTTACAGCTGTTAGCCAGCCTGAGTACATGTGGGGGTTGACTGGTTGCTAGGGAATCCCCACATGTAATCAAGCTGTCTAGTAGCTGCAAATCATGCAGCTGCGGCAAGGAAAACAAAATCTTTGAGCAGTCACAAATACTCTAAGACCACCCAAGCATGGTCGGGAAAACCCGAGCAACGATTATACTCGCTCATCACTAGTTATAAACTTTAATGAAACACCTGGGGGGGTTCAAAGTTCTCACCACAGATCTAGATAAGTTCCTTGGGGGGTCTACTTTCCAAAATGGGGTCACTTGTTGGGGTTTTCCACTGTTTAGGCACATCAGGGGCTCTCCAAATGCGACATGGCGTCCGATCTCAATTTACAGCCAATTTTGCATTGAAAAAGTCAAACAGCGCTCCTTCCCTTCCGAGCTCTGCCATGCACCCAAACAGTGGTTTTCCCCTACATATGGGGTATCAGCATACTCAGGACAAATTGCACAATAACTTTTGGGGTCTTGTTACCCTTAAGAAAATAAAAATTGGAGGTGAAAAGATCATTTTTATGGAAAACTATGATTTTTTTTATTTTACGGCTCTACGTTATAAACGTCTGTAAAGCCTTTTGGGGTTTGAAGTGCTCAAGACACATCTACATAAGTTCCTTGCGTGGGTCTAGTTTCCAAAACAGTGTCATTTGTGAGGGGTTTCCACTGTTTAGGCACATCAGGAGCCCTCCAAATGCGACATGGCATCCAGCCAATTCTGCATTGAAAAAGTCAAACGGCGCTCCTTCCCTTCTGAGCTCATCCATGCGCCCAAACAGTGGTTTACCCCCACATAAGGGGTATCAGCATACTCAAGACAAATTGCACAATAACTTTTTAGGGTCCTATTACCCTTGGGAAAATAAATATTGGGGGTGAAAAGATAATTTTTGTGGAAAAAAAATGATTTTTTTTAATTTTATGGCTGTACGTTATAAACTTCTGTGAAGCCCTTGGGGGTTCAAAGCTCTCACCACAGATCTAGATAAGTTCCTTGGGGGGTCTACTTTCCAAAATGGGGTCACTTGTGGGGGTTTTCCACTGTTTAGGCACATCAGGGGCTTTAAAAATGCGACATGGCATCCGATCTCAATTCCAGCCAGTTTTGCATTGAAAAAGTCAAACGGTGCTCCTTCCCTTTTGTGCTCTGCCATGTGCCGAAACAGTGGTTACCCCCCATATATGGGGAATCAGCGTACTCAGGACAAATTGGACAATAACTTTCCGGGTCCAATTTCTCCTGTTACCCTTGGGAAAATATTAAAATTGGACCTGAAGTAATTTTTTTGTGAAAAAAAAGTTAAATGTTCATATTTTTTAAACATTCCAAAAATTCCTGTGAAGCTTCAGAAGGGTTAATAAACTTCTTGAATGTGGTTTTGCACTCCTTGAGGGGTGCACTTTTTAGAATGGTGTCACTTTTGGGTATCTTGTATCATATAGACCCCTCAAAAAATGGTGTTGTAAAAATGAGAATTCAACTTTTAACCCTTATAACTCCCTAAAAAATTTTGGTTCCAAAATTATGCTGATGTAAAGTAGACATGTGGGAAATGTTACTTATTAAGTATTTTGTGTGACATATCTGTGTGATTTAAGGGCATGAAAATTCAAAGTTGAAAAATTGCAAAATGTTCTAAATTTTTGCTAGATTTCCGTTTTTCTACAAATAATTGCAAGTCATATCAAAGAAATTTTACCACTAACATGAAGTACAATATGTCACGAGAAAACAGTGTCAGAATCACTAGGATCCATGGAAGCATTTTAGAGTTACCTCATAAAGCGACAGAGGTCAGAATTGTAAAAATTGTCCGGGTCATTAACGTGTAAACCACCCTTGGGGGTAAAGGGGTTAAATGCCGCAGTACATAAAGTTTTAAGTGAACAACCCGTCATCCAACACATAGGCTATGCTGACTGCAAAAAGGGTAAAGTGATCCAGGGTGCGGGGTGAGTGTCCCCCAAACAAGGCCACCAGGATCCCAAGGACAACCAGAAGCCCACTACGCACCCTGGATCACTTTACATTGAACATAGTCTATATATCTCATGATGGGTCTTCACCTGAAACGTTATGTAATACTGTACTTACCGCAGGTACACAATGGATATGAAATACTGCCAATACATTCTATTTGAAGCATCTTCACATGCCTTTAGGTGCGCAGCTCCTTCCTATCTGTAATTTGCTGAATGTACCACCTACCTGTTTGATTAGAGAGTTCCATAGTGTCACTGTCGGGGAAGTAAAAAATACCGGTCTATAGGGTGATACCTTTATTCCTCTACCTGTAGAAGATGCCTCCTTGTCATTGCTGCAGGACTAGGTAGAAATACTGAAGATCATTAAGCAGACCTCTGTATTGTCCATTGGTCTATTTCTATATAGTGTATAAAATTCAGTGCCTCAAACTGTACAAAATATTCCTATTGTATTGTAGAGAGGCAAAACCATGTTGTCACCACTTGCATGTATGACTAATTGACGGAAATAAGTACTAAATTATGGATTAAGCACATCTAGCTCTGTGATATAATTCATGGCAAAACAACTCGATATTTAGAAAATATGATGTACAGTCTTATCTGTATTTTTCCATTGGTAGCTTTAGTACATAGCTGGGTATAATATATATATATATATATATACATATATATATATATATAATAGTTTATAAACCGTTTAGACAAATTCTTCATGAAATGCCCAATAATACACAATATATGTCATAATTATTATCTCCTGAGTGAACGAACAAGCCAGAGCCATCATTAGAAACTAAAAGCAACCAGACAAGTTGTGCTCCCTTTGATCAGAGGAATTAATCTATGTATAGTAGAACGTAAGTAATTGATATTTGCCAATGAATAGGTTGCATTGAAGAAAGAGTAGAACGTAAGAATCCATAGAATGGTAGATGATCTTACCTTATTCATATCAAACGTACGAAACATTTGCTCTATGTAGCTATTGGCTTCTCCACTAAGTCCTCGCAAACCGAAGAACTGCTTGAATTCATGTAGGGTTAGCTGTCCTGATGGACATTCAGTCATGAACTTCTTGTACCAGTGGTGGATTTCCACTGCCTGCAGGTCATCCACCGTAGAGCTGCTTGAACTACCCATTACTTTTATGTTTTATTTCTTTCTAGAAGTAGATTTTTGTTGCGGCTACAATTGCTATTTACAGCTCTTGAGGCTTTCTTCGAAAGGAAAAGGCTTTGTGTTTCGGCAGAAGAATAAGTTAGGATGTGGCTCTGGCAACTGATTAAGCAATTACACTTATTCTTTAAGTCCAGATAATTCATTCAGCTTCTTTGTTCTATTTTGATAGCAGATAAAAATAACTCAGGGTGTTCTGTATTCTGGGGTCTCTCCGTTACTGGCAGTCCCCTCAGCACAGATCCCCTACTAAGGGTCTTCCCAAAGTGTTGTATAGTAGCTTTTAAACTGACCCCGATATGTCTTGGCAGTCACAGGATGCTTAATCCAACCTGATGCCATCCAAAGAAGGAATGTATTCATGTACCATGTTAAGATATTAACAGTGTCAAGGTTAATCTTGGTCTTTACGAGATTACAAGACTCCTGTCAGAGTCCCTGATATCTTAGTCTCAGTATATTCCTTGTCCCATAAAAAAATATGTTTCATAACACTATAACGTGAATTCAGTCTCTGCTACATATAATAAGAAAAGGCATTATCAGCTATATAAGATGTATTATATTGATGTATTATATTACATGATATCTAGGACAATATAAAAAAATAATTTAATTTCATGCAAAAAAATAAATAAACACATAATAAAAAACATAATATAAAACATAGGTATATTATATGGACATACTAATGATGTACAGTTCAGATAATCCAAGAGCCAGGGTAAACTTTGCAAGTGGTACTGAACTCAGAATATCAGATCATAGCTGCTCAGGTTAATCCGATAAATCTTTTCTCCACCTAAAAATAGTCTTGGATGGAAACTTAAATAGCCGCAGCGTTACGAGACTAGAGTACGGTTGAGCTATACATCCCTTAAGACATAGAATCATTGCCTGCTTGGGGGCCACATTGTCAGATTTAACTGATTTAAAGAGAGTCTGTCAGCATTATCCCATTTCCCAACTATTAAATGCTCATGTTGATATCTAGTCTTCAAAGGGAGATTTGTAGTTAAGTTCCGCGCTGCGGCTAAGATGAATTTCAGGAGACTATAGTTGATTCACAGTGGTTTTATTCTACGCGTTTCAGGGGTCTCATGCCCCCTTCATCAGGAAATACCACCTCCGCGGCAGCGCGGAACTTTAACTACAAATCTCCCTTTGAAGACATTATTTTCTCTGGTCGGTGAAGACCTGTGGATCTGCAGCAGCCGCTATCTATATGCTCTAATCTCATCCTAACCAGGTGAGCAAATTTGGTGTATATTCTTCTCTGTGTAACGTGGATAAGGCCCTATTGCGCTCTTTGTCTCCCCATTGTTTTGCATGTTGGTATCTGAAAGATAATATCATCCACACCTTTATCGATGCAATCTGTAGCTCCCTGATAAAAAAAAATATACTGTTTAAATTTGTATGCAAAAAAAAAAGATAAAAGGCTTAAAGGGGTTTTAGAATATTATGTTTATTTATATAGCACCATTGATTCCATGGTGCTGTACATGAGAAGGGGTTACATACAAATTACAGATATCACTTACAGCAAACAAACGAATAATTACAGACTGATACAGAGGGGCGAGGACCCTGACCTTGCGGGCTTACTTTCTACAGGATGGTGGGGAAGGAGACAATAGGTTGAGGGTTGCAGCAGCTCTGGTGTTGGTGAGGCGGTTGCTACATTAGTGGTGAGGAGGCAGCGGGGTCATTGCAGGCTGTAGGCTTTCCTAAAGAAGTGGGTTTTCAGATTCCGTCTGAAGAATCCAAATGTGGTTGATAGTCGGATGTGTTGGGGCAAAGAATTCCATAGGATGGGGGATATTGGGGAGAAGTCTTGGAGGTGGTTGGGTGAGGAGTGAATAAGTGTGGAGGAGAGAAGGAGGTCTTGGGAGGACCGGAGATTACGCGAGGGAAGATATCGGGAGATTAGTTCAGAGATATATGGAGGAGAAATAAAAATAAGTTCCACAATTGAATGTGCTAAAATAAATGTTCCTATGCTGAGATAATCTTATAAATGTGCCCCTGCTGAGTGCTGTGTGATGGCTGGGTCTGACTGTGCAGGAACATGGTCTGATCATACCACAGCTCCTGGCCAGATGAGGAAGTAAAAGAATATGCAGACAGGACAGTGTGGGATTGCAGATGATTCTTTCCGGGAGGTAAAAAAAAAATAGATTTAAAACAGTCAGGGAAATGTTTTTCCTTATAGAAACCTGTAGCTGCGATCCCATGCTGTCCTGTCTGTATCCTTTCGTTTGCTTCCTCCCCTGGCCAGCAGATGTGGTATAATCAGACCCACCTTCCACTATTAGATTTGTTAACAGGTACACAGATGCAACAGAGCAGAAAATAAAGAAACAGTGGTACTTAAACCAACAACTATTTTTTTTATTAACACAATTGAAGGTGTACCTATGGCACAATATTGGCAGATATTGCAAATGGTGAAAATGAAGCAATCATGTTGCAAGTAGAATACAGCAATACCAAAAAACAAGATATTAACACAATGATACTCATACACTGTCATTCTAGTATTACAATTAAACAGCTGTTAATGTCAGTGATGTCTTAGTCCTAATACCCCAACCTAAAGGGCACCATCGTTACTCTCTAGGCATCACAAGATGTAACTCAGGCCCTAACAGGGGTCAACAATACTACTCGTTAGGCCGCATGTCCCAGATTCATGAGTCACTTGGCACACACCCCCAGCTGGCAGATTTCATTCTCTAAAGCACGGCTCCTGTCTCTAATTTAAACCATACGTCTACACTGTAAGTGATAGCTCACTCGAATGTCCCTCAGCTACAGCTTTTCTCTCTCTCTCGGCCCTGACCCTGCTCACTCAGCTTGGATCTCCCAGCTCCGCCGTCTAGTCCTAGTCACCCAGCTTCGGTCTCCTGGTTCTTTACTCAGATATGGTTTCTCGATTCCTTCACTCAGATCTGGTCTTTCGCTTCCTTTTGCTCAAGCCTGGTAGCTTGCAATGTCGGCTACAAGCCAACTCTGCTGCCTCACACGTCTGTCCTGCTAGAGGTCCAAGCATCAATTCCTCTTCACTGCCCTCCTTGACCTTTTACAACTATTCAAAGCACCACATCTATCACCTGACCCGGTGTTTCTTCCAGTTTCTTCCCTCAGGGAACATGCACTTCACTCTTCAGTTCCTACTAATACTAATGTAATTGTCTCTGCTTTCTTTTTCCTATCATCTTTGATCAGCAGATCTCTCCCAGACAATCGGTTAGGCATTAACTGTATGAATCTTCTCATCCATCTCCTTACAGATTACCATCTCGCTGGTTTGACTACACAGTGAACTGTCAGTCAAGAAGAGGAAGGTGGAGCTTGGCGGGGAATATAGCCAGGAAGGCAGAGGCTTGGGAAGTGTTTTGCCACTCCAAGAGCACTCAAGTCTCATTTACATATGAATTAAAACAGCAATGTTTCAGTCAGGGATCAAAATAATGAACAAGTAAAGGGGTGGATGACATTATCTTTCTGAGATCAATGTGACCATATAAACAGTTTGGGGGTATATTTTACAGATTCCCTTTAAAAGGCCACAGAATACTTGAGTAGCTTGGTTTTTATAACAGACTACAGTGCCTGACAACAGTGATACCCACATAACCGAGTTACAATGACGACCACGGTGTGTCAGTTGCAGTCATGTCAGTCGCAGTGACATGTATTGGCTAGTGTTATGTAACAGTGACAGAAACACAGAGACCCTTTTTGTGTCACTACAATGCCAAAAATGTGGACAAAACATATTGCACTATTAAACTACCCTTATAAAAACTGTCCAGGCACTAATTTAACTGGTCTTCTGTCAGACATTCCCAGTGCTGCTTATTTCCAAAAACAAAATATGATAAGACATGCAAAAATTCAGTTGGTGCAATTCTTGTTTTTTCCAATGGCTGATAGAGTTTATGGACTGTCTGAAACCATACAGACTAATCAGATCTGATTGGCTCGCTGAATGTTCTCTGCCTTTACACTTAAGGTACCGTCACACTGAACGATATCGCTAGCGATCCGTGACGTTGCAGCGTCCTGGCTAGCGATATCGTTGAGTTTGACAGGCAGCAGCGATCTGGATCCTGTTGTGCCATCGTTGGTCGGAGCAGAAAGTCCAGAACTTTATTTCATCGCTGGACTCCCGCAGACATCGCTGAATCGGCGTGTGTGACGCCGATTCAGCGATGTCTTCACTGGTAACCAGGGTAAACATCGGGTTACTAAGCGCAGCTCGGGGGGACAGACACCGGAATGTAAGTATGTAGTGTTTGGTTTATTTTTTACGTTTACGCTGGTAACCAGGGTAAACATCGGGTTACTAAGCGCGGCCCTGCGCTTAGTAACCCGATGTTTACCCTGGTTACCAGGGGACTTCGGCATGGTTGGTCGCTGGAGAGCTGTCTGTGTGACAGCTCTCCAGCGACCACACAGCGACGCTGCAGCGATCGGGATCGTTGTCTAGATCGCTGCAGCGTCTCTTAATGTGACGGTACCTTTACTTATCTGGAACATTTGCACTTAGAAAGTACCATTATTTAAATTGTACTGCCCTGTGGTTTCTCATCCATGTCATCCAGGCATGCTCAAACACATTTCACCGCTTTAATTAAACCTTTATGCTTCCAATTATTACTTGGTATTGTGCTAAATGACCTCCCAGTAAGCACATAATATTCAGACTCCAAACCCACTATCAAGGCATCTTTGTTACTTGCAGGGCCTGTACAATTAATGATGGTGCCATAAGGATGGCTATATACCATAACCTGTATAGACAGCGGTTACACCACACTGACACTAATAGTACATGTGGAAATCAGTATGGCTTAGGTGCAGCCAATATACTATAGTTTAATAGAAAGTACTTAATGATGTGAGTAAAAAAATAATTCTTACAAAAAGTGTTTATTCTCTGGTTACTTAGTGCTTTATACCCGGTCACCATGAGAGTCAAAGAGACATACATCAACATCCCGATTCCAGTATTTACCCCGCATTATCCAGCTTATGGATCTGCTCTCTTATACTATTTCCTCCATATTTTAACCCCTTGGTGATATACATCTCATAAATACACAATGCAGCAAGCCTCATAGGTGCGCCCATGTGATGATACGCAAGGTAACACAGAACAAAGTACAGAAAGCATGGTTAGTTGAATTTGGTGTTGAAGAACATGCCTGGCCGCACAGGGCCCTGACTTCAATCCTATAGAACCAGAAGCGTAGATAGGGGTTCAGATCAGGAGGGCGAGACATCTGAGTGAGCCCCTAACCCGATTCCAACTACGGTGGCACACTCTAATCGTGGGTATAGGAGACACTCAGCAGATGATCCTGCTGTAACTAAAAAAGCATCTTCACAAAGGCAAATAAAAGGTTTTCTAATGGGGTTTTCGTGTTTCTCACTTTGGATTTACTGATATAAGATCATAAAGACACTGATCTGACCCCAGCTACAGGACTGCATTACAATAAATATAAATATATATACAGTTGTGGCCAAAAGTATTGACAAACCCTGCAATTCTGTCAGATAATACTCAGTTTCTTCCTGAAAATTATTGCAAACACAAATTATTTGTTATTATCTTCATTTAATTTGTCTTAAATGAAAAAAAAAACACAAAAAGAATTGTCCTAAAGCCAAATTGGATATAATTCCACACCAAACATAAAAAAGGGGGTGGACAAAAGTATTGGCACTGTTCGAAAAATCATGTGATGCTTCTCTAATTTGTGTAATTAACAGCACCTGTAACTTACCTGTTGCACCTAACAGGTTTTGGCAATAACTAAATCACACTTGCAGCCAGTTGACATGGATTAAAGTTGACTCAACCTCTGTCCTGTGTCCTTTGTGTGTACCACATTGAGCATGGAGAAAAGAAAGAAGACCAAAGAACTGTCTGAGGACTTGAGAAACCAAATTGTGAGGAAGCATGAGCAATCTCAAGGCTACAAGTCCATCTCCAAAGACCTGAATGTTCCTGTGTCTACCGTGCGCAGTGTCATCAAGAAGTTTAAAGCCCATGGCACTGTGGCTAACCTCCCTAGATGTGAACGGAAAAGAAAAATTGACAAGAGATTTCAACGCAAGATGTGCGGATGTTGGATAAAGAACCTCGACTAACATCCAAACAAATTCAAGCTGCCCTGCAGACCGAGGGTACAACAGTGTCAACCCGTACTATCCGTCGGCGTCTGAATGAAAAGGGACTGTATGGTAGGAGACCCAGGAAGACCCCACTTCTTACCCCGAGACATAAAAAAGCCAGGCTGGAGTTTGCCAAAACTTACCTGAAAAAGCCGAAAACGTTTTGGAAGAATGTTCTCTGGTCAGATGAGACAAAAGTATAGCTTTTTGGGCAAAGGCATCAACATAGAGTTTACAGGAGAAAAAAAGAGGCATTCAAAGAAAAGAACACGGTCCCTACAGTCAAACATGTCGGAGGTTCCCTGATGTTTTGGGGTTGCTTTGCTGCCTCTGGCACTAGACTGCTTGACCGTGTGCATGGCATTATGAAGTCTGAAGACTACGAACAAATTTTGCAGTATAATGTAGGGCCCAGTGTGAGAAAGCCCAGGCATTGTACAGTAAGGAGGTCATACAGGCACGTGGAGGCCACACACAATACTGAGCATCTTTTCCTTGTCATGAGGCATTTCCACTGAAGTTGGATCAGCCTGTAATTTGATTTTCCACTTTGATGTTGAGTATCATTCCAAATCCAGACCTCCACGTGTTAGGAGTCGAGTTTCCTCTGCTGCACAGGGGGAATTGTTATGATCTGGTGGCCTTGGAGCAGCATGAGACGTACTCTGGAGAAGGTGGTCCCTGTACTGACCGCAAACCCTGAACCTAGTAGCGCAAGTAAAAGTAGCCGTGGGGGGTACCTAACTCTCCCTAAACCCTTTGGCACAGCCTAAGATCTAACTACCCCTAAAGACAGAAACAGGAAACCTATCTTGCCTCAGAGAAAATCCCCAAAGGATAGATAGCCCCCCACAAATATTGACTGTGAGAGGAGAGGGAAATAACATACGCAGATATGAAATCAGATTTTAGCATAGGAGGCCATACTAGCTAAAAAGAAAGAATAGAACAGAGTACTATGCGGTCAGTATAAAAACACTAGAAAATATCCACCGCAGAAAATACGGATTACCACATCTGACTAAAGACATGGGGGGTATATCTGCATCTCCAGAGAAATAGCTAGGCTGCAAAAAATCCTTCACAGACCAGGCTGGACAAGACAAAAACATGAAAATGCACAGAACTATAAGGTCCACTGCAGGTGGACAGCAAAAACAAAGCCAGGACTTATCTTTGTAGAAAAACACAGCAAACTGGAGAGACCAGCAGGGAAGTGAATCCTTCAAGAACAATGGACAACTGGCACTGACTAAAGGATCCAGCAAAGCTATATACCCGTCAGTTTTGCAATTAGTAGATACACCTGTCCACTCCTGCAGTCCAGGCACAACTGCATTACCCTCTACAGCCACCGGAGGGAGCCCAAAAGCTGAATTCACAACAGTACCCCCCCTTGAGGAGGTGTCACCGAACACTCACCAGAGCCCCCAGGCCGATCAGGATGAGCCCGATGAAAGGCACGAACCAAATCAACGGCATGGACATCAGAGGCAGAAACCCAAGAATTATCCTCCTGGCCATAACCCTTCCACTTGACAAGGTACTGAAGCTTCCGCCTCGAAAAACGGGAATCCAAAATCTTCTCAACAACATATTCCAATTCCCCATCGACCAATACAGGGGTCGGAGGATCAACAGAGGGAACAACGGGCTCCACATATTTCCGCAATAAAGATCTATGGAAGACATTATGGATAGCAAAAGAGGCCGGAAGCGCCAGTCGAAAAGACACCGGATTAATAATCTCAGAAATCCTATAAGGACCAATAAACCGAGGCTTAAACTTAGGAGAAGAAACCTTCATAGGAACATGACGGGAAGTGTTGTGAATTCTGTTGTCGAACTCCCTCCTGTGGTCATGAATGGTACTTCGGCGAGTTCTGTCTATGGGCTCCCTCTGGTGGCTATGAGTGAAGCTGCTGCTTCTGAGGTTCCTTACACAGGTGACGTGGTTTATCCTTAGGTTGGCTGCTCTATTTAACTCCTCTCAGATCGTTACTCCATGCCAGCTGTCAATGTTTTTGCATTAGTTCAGTTCGCTCCTGGATCTCTCGGGTGACCTGCCTTCTCCTGCAGAAGCTAAGTTCCTGATAGTCTTTATTTGTTCACTGTTTTCTTGTCCGGCTGGTTATCATGATTTTGTCTTGCTACATGGAAGCTCTGGGATGCAGAGTGGCCCCTCCGCACCGTGAGTCGGTACGGAGGTCTTTTTTGCACACTCTGCGTGATCTTTTGTAGGTTTTTGTGCTGATCGCAAAGTTACCTTTCCTATACTCTGTCTATTTAGCAAGTCTGGCCGCCCTTTGCTGAAACCTGTTTCATTTCTACGTTTGTGACTTTCATCTTTACTCACAGTCAATATATGTGGGGGGCTTCCTTTACCTTTGGGGAATTTCTCTGAGGCAAGGTAGGCTTTATTTTCTATCTCTAGGGCTAGATAGTTCTTAGGCTGTGACTAGGCGCCTAGGTCTGGTCAGGAGCGCTCCACGGCTATTTCTAGTGTGTGTGATAGGATTAGGGTTTGCGGTCAGCAGAGCTCCCACATCCCAGAGCTCGTCCTGTATGAGGTTTAACTATCAGGTCATTCCGGGTGCTCCTAACCACCAGGTCATAACAGGGAAGACAACCAGACCAGATCCCCAACCCAAAGTCGGGAACCAACACACCGACGACGGTTAGCAAAACGCTGAGCCTCCTCCTGAGACAGCACCAAATTGTCCACCACATAAACCCAAATCTGCTGCAACCTGTCGACCACAGAATCCACACCAGGAAGGTCAGAAGGCTCAACCTGCCCAGAAGCAAAACGAGGATGAAAACCAAAATTACAAAAAAAAGGCGAAACCAAAGTAGCCGAACTAGCCCGATTATTAAGGGCAAACTCGGCCAATGGCAAAAAAGCCACCCAATCATCCTGATCAGCAGACACAAAGCATCTCAAATAGGTCTCCAAGGTCTGATTAGTTCGCTCAGTCTGGCCATTTGTCTGTGGATGAAATGCAGAGGAAAAAGACAAATCAATGCCCAGCTTGGCACAAAAGGTCCGCCAAAACCTAGACACAAACTGGGAACCTCTGTCGGACACAATATTCTCCAGAATACCATGCAAACGTACCACATGCTGAAAAAACAACGGAACCAAATCAGAAGAAGAAGGCAATTTAGGCAAAGGCACCAAATGAACCATCTTAGAAAATCGGTCACAGACAACCCAGATAACCGACATTCTTTGGGAAACAGGAAGATCGGAAATAAAATCCATAGAAATATGCGTCCAAGGTTCTCAGGGACCGGCAATAGCAAAAGCAACCCACTAGCGCGGGAACAGCAAGGCTTAGCCCGCGCACAAATCCCACAGGACTGCACAAAAGAACGCACATCCCGTGACAAGGAAGGCCACCAAAAGGACCTACTAACCAAATCTCTGGTACCAAAAAACCCAGGATGGCCAGCCAACACAGAACAATGAACCTCAGAAATCACTTTACTAGTCCATATATCAGGAACAAACAGTTTCCCCACAGGACAGCGGTCAGGCTTAACAGCCTGAAATTCCTGAAGAACCCGCCGCAAATCAGGGGAGATAGCAGAAAGAATCACCCCTTCCTTCAAAATGCCGACCGGCTCAAGAACCCCAGGGGAATCAGGAAAAAAACTCCTAGAGAGGGCATCCGCCTTAACATTCTTAGTACCAGGAATGTACGAGACCACAAAATCAAAACGGGAGAAAAACAGGGACCATCGAGCCTGTCTAGGATTCAGCCGTTTGGCAGACTCGAGGTAAATCAGATTCTTATGATCGGTCAGGACCACAATACGGTGCTTGGCCCCCTCAAGCCAATGTCGCCACTCCTCAAATGCCCACTTCGTAGCCAACAACTCCCGATTGCCGACATCATAACTGCGTTCCGCAGGCGAAAACTTCCGAGAAAAGAAGGCACACGGTTTCATCAAGGAACCATCAGAATTCCTCTGAGACAAAACGGCCCCTGCCCCAATCTCAGACGCGTCAACCTCAACCTGAAATGGAAGAAAAACATCTGGCTGACGCAACACAGGGGCAGAAGTAAATCGGCGTTTAAGCTCCTGAAAGGCAGAAACAGCCGCGGAGGACCAATTCGTCACATCAGCGCCTTTCTTGGTCAAATCGGTTAGAGGTTTAACCACACTGGAGAAGTTGGAAATGAAACGACGATAAAAATTAGCAAAGCCCAAGAATTTCTGAAGGCTCTTCACAGATGTGGGCTGAATCCAATCATGAATGGCCTGAACCTTAACCGGATCCATTTCTATAGATGAGGGAGAAAAAATGAAACCCAAAAAAGAAACCTTCTGCACTCCAAAGAGGCACTTTGACCCCTTCACAAACAAAGCATTATTACGGAGGATCTGAAATACCATCCTGACCTGTTTCACATGAGACTCCCAATCATTGGAAAAAATCAAAATATCATCCAAATATACAACCATGAATTTATCAAGATAACTCTGAAAGATATCATGCATGAAGGATTGGAACACAGATGGGGCATTAGAGAGTCCGAATGGCATCACAAGGTATTCAAAATGACCTTCGGGCGTATTAAATGCAGTTTTCCATTCGTCACCCTGCTTGATATGAATAAGATTATATGCCCCTCGAAGGTCAATCTTAGTAAACCAGCTAGACCCCTTAATCCTAGCAAACAAATCAGTAAGCGAAGGGGTATTGAAATTTAACCGTGATCTTATTCAAGAGGCGATAATCAATACAGGGTCTAAAGGAGCCATCCTTCTTGGCAACAAAAAAGAACCCCGCTCCCAACGGTGAAGAAGATGGCCGAATATGCCCTTTCTCCAAAGACTCCTTAATAAAGCTCCGCATGGCGGTATGTTCAGGCACAGACAGGTTGAAAAGTCGGCCCTTAGGGAACTTACAACCTGGAATCAAATCAATAGCACAATCACAGTCCCTATGCGGTGGAAGGGAACTGGATTTGGGCTCATCGAATACATCCTGGAAGTCAGACAAAAACTCAGGAACTTCAGAAGAGGGGGAAGAGGAGATTGACATCAAAGGAACCTGATCATGAACCCCCTGACAACCCCAACTAGTCACAGACATGGATTTCCAATCTAACACCGGATTATGTAGCTGCAACCATGGAAAACCCAGCACAATATCATCATGCAAATTATGCAACACCAGAAAACGACAATCTTCCTGATGGGCTGGCGCCATGCGCATGGTCAGCTGTGTCCAAAACTGAGGTTTATTTTTAGCCAACGGTGTAGCATCAATGCCCCTCAAAGGAATAGGGTTCTGCAAAGGCTGCAAGGGAAAACCACAACGTCTGGCAAATTCTAAGTCCATTAAGTTCAGAGCGGCGCCTGAATCCACAAATGCCATGACAGAAAATGATGATAATGAGCAGATCAAGGTCACAGATAACAGAAATTTAGGTTGTATAGTACTGATGGCAACAGAACTAGCGATTCTCTTAGTACGCTTAGGGCAATCAGAAATAACATGAGCAGAATCGCCGCAGTAAAAACACAACTTATTCTGACGCCTGAATGTTTGACGTTCAGCTGTAGAAAAAATCCTATCACACTGCATAGGCTCATGGCTCCGCTCAGAGGACAACGCCACAGTGTGCACAATTCTGCGCTCGCGCAAGCGCCGATCAATCTGAATGGCCAGAGACATAGAATCACTCAGACCTGCAGGCGTGGGGAACCCCACCATAACATCTTTAATGGATTCAGAAAGACCCTGTCTGAAAATTGCCGCCAAGGCATCCTCATTCCATTTAGTCAGTACAGACCATTTTCTAAATTTCTGGCAATACAATTCTGCCGCTTCTTGACCTTGACACAGGGCTAACAAGATTTTCTCAGCCTGATCCACAGAATTAGGCTCATCATACAACAACCCCAATGCCTGAAAGAACGAATCAACATTAAGCAAAGCAGGATTGCCAGATTCCAGGGAAAATGCCCAATACTGTGGGTCACCACGCAGCAGAGATATGATGATTTTAACCTGCTGAATAGGATCACCAGAAGACCGGGGTCTTAATGCAAAAAACAGTTTACAGTTATTTTTGAAACTCAAAAATTTGGATCTGTCACCAAAGAATAAATCAGGAGTGGGAATCTTAGGTTCTAAGGCAGGAGTCTGAACAATGAAATCTGAAATACCCTGTACCCTAGCAGCAAGCTGATCCACCCGAGAAACTAACTCCTGAACATTCATGTTAATACTAGACTCCGTAGCCACCCAGAGGTAAAGAGGGAGGAACAGACCAAACAGGCTAAGGAAAAAAAAATGGCTCAAAATCTTTCCACCCTTCTTCTGAGATGCAATTAACTCATTGTTGGCCAGTTGTACTGTTATGATCTGGTGGCCTTGGAGCAGCATGAGACGTACTCTGGAGAAGGTGGTCCCTGTACTGACCGCAAACCCTGAACCTAGCAGCGCAACTAAAAGTAGCCGTGGGGGTACCTAACTCTCCCTAGACCCCTCGGCACAGCCTAAGATCTAACTACCCCTAAAGACAGAAACAGGAAACCTATCTTGCCTCAGAGAAAATCCCCAAAGGATAGATAGCCCCCCACAAATATTGACTGTGAGAGGAGAGGGAAATAACATACGCAGATATGAAATCAGATTTTAGCATAGGAGGCCATACTAGCTAAAAAGAAAGAATAGAACAGAGTACTATGCGGTCAGTATAAAAACACTAGAAAATATCCACCGCAGAAAATACGGATTACCACATCTGACTAAAGACATGGGGGGTATATCTGCATCTCCAGAGAAATAGCTAGGCTGCAAAAAATCCTTCACAGACCAGGCTGGACAAGACAAAAACATGAAAATGCACAGAACTATAAGGTCCACTGCAGGTGGACAGCAAAAACAAAGCCAGGACTTATCTTTGTAGAAAAACACAGCAAACTGGAGAGACCAGCAGGGAAGTGAATCCTTCAAGAACAATGGACAACTCGCACTGACTAAAGGATCCAGCAAAGCTATATACCCCAGTCAGTTTTGCAATTAGTAGATACACTTGTCCACTCCTGCAGTCCAGGCACAACTGCATTACCCTCTACAACCACCGGAGGGAGCCCAAAAGCTGAATTCACAACAGGGAATCTCGATCCGTGTCTGCTGCGGTCTCCCATTCTGCATCGGCCGCAGTGGAGCCTGCTCAGCGGAGACCACTCGTCCCAGCGTCTCGCTGGGACTGATACTGTGCAAAGGGTTACTGCTGCCTCTCCAGGCTCTGCTATTGTACCCTGCACTGATCTGCGGCGAGCAGGCTTTTCTGGGACTAAGTCCTGCTTTGCACACACTGAGCATGCCCAGGGTAAGATCTCTCAGTGGAGATCAAGGGTCACATGCTCAGGTACTGCAGCAACTTCCATTGGTCCTTCTTGGAAGGTCCTGTAGGTACTAGGACTAAGTCCTGCTTTGCACACACTGAGCAGGCCCAGGGCAAGATCTCTCAGTGGAGATCTAGAGTCACATGCTCAGTACTGCAGCAACTTCCATTGGTCCTTCTAGGAAGGTCCTGTACGTGCTGCAACTATTTAAGGCTCGCATGGCCGCACGGCCATGCGCTAGTATCTTCCTATTTTATGTGCTTTGCGCCAGTGTGGTCATGTGTTTGTATGTGTTCAGGGACCCGGCTGAAATAAGCCCCTAGAATGCTGGCACCTCCGGCGAGGAGATTGTGTTTGTGTGTATTCAGGGACCTGGCTGAAATAAGCCCCTAGAATGCTGGCACCTCCGGTGAGGAGTTTTGTGTGCATGCATGACCACTGACTGCTCTCGTTTGGGTAGTTAGCCTGTGCCTCTGTGAAAGTCTAACAGGGCACAGAGCTTTGCTTTCTTGGCTGCTCTGTGAAGCTAACAGAGCTGGTTCTTACCGCCATATAGTGCGGCCATTTACTTAGCAGCAGGTTCTTTCCTGCACGGTGGATCCCGGGTTGCGAACGCACCAATCCCATCTAATAAATATATCCTGTGCGTTCCGCCAACCCTAACACCATGGGATATTCATTTTGATTTACATTGATAATTGTTGTTTTATTGTTCTGAACACATTCCACTATGCAATGAATAAAAATTTGCAACTGGAATATTTCATTCAGAGATATCTAGGATGTGGGATTTTAGTGTTCCCTTTATTTTTTTGAGCAGTGTATATATTTGTGATGCCATGACTGCCACATGAGCTTTGCAGCAATCAGTGGTCCGTTGTTGTGAATTCTGTGGCTGAATTCACTCCTGTGGTCACAAGTGGTACTGCAGCTTCTGAGCTTCCTCCCTCAGGTGTTCTGGTGAGCTCGTTAACTGCTTCATTACTTAACTCCGCCTGATGCTGCTATCCTTGCTCCTTGTCAATGTTTCAGTGTTGGATCTGAGCTTCTCCTGATTGTTCCTGTGACCTGCTGCTCTGTATAGCTAAGTGCCTTTTGCTTTTTTGTTGCTTTTTTTCTGTCCAGCTTGTCTTTTGTTTTGCTGGAAGCTCTGAGACGCAAAGGGTGTACCGCTGTGCCGTTAGTTCGGCACGGTGGGTTTTTTTTGCCCCCTTTGCGTGGTTTTGCTTTAGGGTTTTTTGTAGACTGCAAAGTTCGCTTTACTGTCCTCGCTCTGTCCTAGAATATCGGGCCCCACTTTGCTGAATCTATTTCATCCCTACGTTTTGTCTTTTCATCTTACTCACAGTCATTATATGTGGGGGGCTGCCTTTTCCTTTGGGGAATTTCTCTGGGGCAAGTCAGGCCTATTTTTCTATCTTCAGGCTAGCTAGTTTCTTAGGCTGTGCCGAGTTGCCTAGGTAGTTGTTAGGCGCAATCCACAGCCGCTTTTAGTTGTGTTTAGGATAGGATCAGGTGTGCAGTCTACAGAGTTTCCACGTCTCAGAGCTCGTTCTTGTATTTTTGGGTATTTGTCAGATCACTGTGTGCGCTCTGATCGCTAAGCACACTGTGTTTCTGGATTGCCTTCATAACACCTGTCATTAGCAAACATAACAGTACAAGGAGCCAAACTAATGATTCTCAATAGAGGGAAAGAAAAAGTTCTGACATCATTTTTTTTTTTTTTCTTCTGCTCTGTGTTCATTTTTTTTTTCCCCTAGACATTTGGGTGATTCTGGACACAGGGGTGGACATGGATATTCAGGGTCTGTGCTCTTCAATGGATAATCTCGTTATAAATGTACAAAAAATTCAAGATACTATTGATCAGAAATCTATGTTAGAACCAAGAATTCCTATTCCTGAATTGTTTTTTGGAGATAGAACTAAGTTTCTAAGTTTCAAAAATAATTGTAAGCTATTTCTGGCCTTGAAACCTCATTCTTCTGGTAATCCTATTCAACAGGTTTTGATTATTATTTCTTTTTTGCGCGGGGACCCTCAAGACTGGGCATTTTCTCTTGCGCCAGGAGACCCTGCATTGAGTAGTGTCGATGCGTTTTTCCTGGCGCTCGGATTGCTGTACGATGAGCCTAATTCAGTGGATCAGGCTGAGAAAAATTTGCTGGCTTTGTGCCAGGGTCAGGATGATATAGAAGTATATTGTCAGAAATTTAGGAAATGGTCAGTACTCACTCAGTGGAATGAATCTGCGCTGGCAGCTTTGTTCAGAAAGGGTCTCTCTGAGGCTCTTAAGGATGTCATGGTGGGATTTCCTATGCCTGCTGGTTTGAATGAGTCTTTGTCTTTGGCCATTCAGATCGGTCGACGCTTGCGCGAGCGTAAATCTGTGCACCATTTGGCGGTACTGCCTGAGGTTAAACCTGAGCCTATGCAGTGCGATAGGACTATGACTAGAGTTGAACGGCAGGAATACAGACGTCTGAATGGTCTGTGTTTCTACTGTGGTGATTCCACTCATGCTATTTCTGATTGTCCTAAGCGCACTAAGCGGTCCGCTAGGTCTGCCGTCATTGGTACTGTACAGTCCAAATTCCTTCTGTCCATTACCTTGATATGCTCTTTGTCGTCGTTTTCTGTCATGGCGTTTGTGGATTCGGGCGCTGCCCTGAATCTGATGGATTTGGATTATGCTAAACGTTGTGGGTTTTTCTTGGAGCCTTTGCGGTGTCCTATTCCATTGAGAGGAATTGATGCTACACCTTTGGCCAAGAATAAACCTCAATACTGGGCCCAGCTGACCATGTGCATGGCTCCTGCACATCAGGAAGTTATTCGCTTTCTGGTGTTGCATAATCTGCATGATGTGGTCGTGTTGGGGTTGCCATGGCTACAAACCCATAATCCAGTATTGGATTGGAATTCCATGTCGGTATCCAGCTGGGGTTGTCAGGGGGTACATGGTGATGTTCCATTTTTGTCGATTTCGTCATCCACCCCTTCTGAGGTCCCAGAGTTCTTGTCTGATTATCAGGATGTATTTGAAGAGCCCAAGTCCGATGCTCTACCTCCGCATAGGGATTGTGATTGTGCTATCAATTTGATTCCTGGTAGTAAATTCCCTAAAGGTCGATTATTTAATTTATCCGTGCCCGAACACGCCGCTATGCGCAGTTATGTGAAGGAATCCCTGGAGAAGGGACATATTCGCCCATCGTCATCACCACTGGGAGCAGGGTTCTTCTTTGTAGCCAAGAAGGATGGTTCGCTGAGACCGTGTATTGATTACCGCCTTCTTAATAAGATCACTGTTAAATTTCAGTATCCCTTGCCATTGTTATCTGACTTGTTTGCTCGGATTAAGGGGGCTAGTTGGTTCACTAAGATAGATCTTCGTGGTGCGTATAATCTGGTGAGAATCAGGCAAGGAGATGAATGGAAAACTGCATTCAATATGCCCGAGGGTCATTTTGAGTATCTAGTGATGCCGTTCGGACTTGCCAATGCTCCATCTGTGTTTCAGTCTTTAATGCATGACATCTTCCGTGAGTATCTGGATAAATTCCTGATTGTTTACTTGGATGACATTTTGATCTTCTCAGATGATTGGGAGTCTCATGTGAAGCAGGTCAGAATGGTTTTTCAGGTCCTGCGTGCTAACTCTTTGTTTGTGAAGGGATCAAAGTGTCTCTTCGGTGTGCAGAAAGTTTCATTTTTAGGGTTCATCTTTACCCCTTCTACTATCGAGATGGATCCAGTTAAGGTCCAAGCCATCCAGGATTGGATTCAGCCGACATCTCTGAAAAGTCTGCAAAAGTTCCTGGGCTTTGCTAATTTTTATCGTCGCTTCATCTGTAATTTTTCTAGCATTGCCAAACCATTGACCGATTTGACCAAGAAGGGTGCTGATTTGGTTAATTGGTCTTCTGCTGCTGTGGAAGCTTTTCAGGAGTTGAAGCGTCGTTTTTGTTCTGCCCCTGTGTTGTGTCAGCCAGATGTTTCTCTTCCGTTCCAGGTCGAGGTTGATGCTTCTGAGATTGGAGCAGGGGCGGTTTTGTCACAGAGAGGTTCTGATTGCTCAGTGATGAAACCATGTGCTTTCTTTTCCAGGAAGTTTTCGCCCGCTGAGCGTAATTATGATGTGGGCAATCGAGAGTTGCTGGCCATGAAGTGGGCATTCGAGGAGTGGCGTCATTGGCTTGAAGGAGCTAAGCATCGCGTGGTGGTATTGACTGATCATAAGAACTTGACTTATCTCGAGTCTGCCAAGCGCTTGAATCCTAGACAGGCCCGTTGGTCGTTATTTTTTGCCCGCTTCGACTTTGTGATTTCGTACCTTCCGGGCTCTAAAAATGTGAAGGCGGATGCTCTGTCTAGGAGTTTTGTGCCCGACTCTCCGGGTTTATCTGAGCCAGCGGGTATCCTCAAGGAAGGAGTCATTGTGTCTGCCATCTCCCCTGATTTGCGGCGGGTGCTGCAAAAATTTCAGGCGAATAAACCTGATCGTTGTCCAGCAGAGAAACTGTTCGTCCCTGATAGGTGGACTAATAAACTTATCTCTGAACTTCATTGTTCAGTGTTGGCTGGTCATCCTGGAATCTTTGGTACCAGAGAGTTAGTGGCTAGATCCTTCTGGTGGCCATCTCTGTCACGGGATGTACGTACTTTTGTGCAGTCCTGTGGGATTTGTGCTAGGGCTAAGCCCTGCTGTTCTCGTGCCAGTGGGTTGCTTTTGCCCTTGCCGGTCCCAAAGAGGCCTTGGACACATATTTCGATGGATTTCATTTCTGATCTTCCCGTTTCTCAAAAGATGTCAGTCATTTGGGTGGTCTGTGATCGCTTTTCTAAAATGGTCCATCTGGTGCCCTTGGCTAAATTGCCTTCCTCCTCTGATTTGGTACCTTTGTTCTTTCAGCATGTGGTTCGGTTGCATGGCATTCCTGAGAATATTGTTTCTGACAGAGGTTCCCAGTTTGTTTCAAGGTTTTGGCGAGCCTTTTGTGGTAGGATGGGCATTGACCTATCCTTTTCCTCGGCTTTCCATCCTCAGACTAATGGCCAGACCGAACGAACCAATCAGACCTTGGAAACATATCTGAGATGTTTTGTTTCTGCAGACCAGGATGATTGGGTGTCCTTTTTGCCGTTGGCTGAGTTCGCCCTTAATAATCGGGCCAGCTCGGCTACCTTGGTTTCTCCATTTTTTTGCAATTCTGGGTTCCATCCTCGTTTCTCTTCAGGACAGGTTGAGTCTTCGGACTGTCCTGGTGTGGATTCTGTGGTGGATAGGTTGCAGCAGATCTGGACTCAGGTAGTGGATAATTTGATCTTGTCCCAGGAGAAAGCTCAACTTTTCGCTAATCGCAGACGCCGTGTGGGTCCCCGACTTCGTGTTGGGGATCTGGTTTGGTTATCTTCTCGTCATATTCCTATGAAGGTTTCCTCTCCTAAATTTAAACCTCGTTTTATTGGTCCGTATAGGATTTCTGAGGTTCTCAATCCTGTGTCTTTTCGTTTGACCCTCCCAGACTCCTTTTCCATACATAATGTATTCCATAGGTCGTTGTTGCGGAGATACGTGGCACCTATGGTTCCATCTGTTGAGCCTCCTGCCCCGGTTTTGGTGGAGGGGGAATTGGAGTATATTGTGGAGAAGATTTTGGATTCTCGTGTTTCTAGACGGAAACTCCAGTATCTGGTTAAATGGAAGGGTTATGCTCAGGAAGATAATTCCTGGGTTTTTGCCTCTGATGTTCATGCTTCCGATCTTGTTCGTGCCTTTCATGCGGCTCATCCTGGTCGGCCTGGGGGCTCTGGTGAGGGTTCGGTGACCCCTCCTCAAGGGGGAGGTACTGTTGTGAATTCTGTGGCTGAATTCACTCCTGTGGTCACAAGTGGTACTGCAGCTTCTGAGCTTCCTCCCTCAGGTGTTCTGGTGAGCTCGTTAACTGCTTCATTACTTAACTCCGCCTGATGCTGCTATCCTTGCTCCTTGTCAATGTTTCAGTGTTGGATCTGAGCTTCTCCTGATTGTTCCTGTGACCTGCTGCTCTGTATAGCTAAGTGCCTTTTGCTTTTTTGTTGCTTTTTTTCTGTCCAGCTTGTCTTTTGTTTTGCTGGAAGCTCTGAGACGCAAAGGGTGTACCGCCGTGCCGTTAGTTCGGCACGGTGGGTTTTTTTTGCCCCCTTTGCGTGGTTTTGCTTTAGGGTTTTTTGTAGACTGCAAAGTTCGCTTTACTGTCCTCGCTCTGTCCTAGAATATCGGGCCCCACTTTGCTGAATCTATTTCATCCCTACGTTTTGTCTTTTCATCTTACAGTCATTATATGTGGGGGGCTGCCTTTTCCTTTGGGGAATTTCTCTGGGGCAAGTCAGGCCTATTTTTCTATCTTCAGGCTAGCTAGTTTCTTAGGCTGTGCCGAGTTGCCTAGGTAGTTGTTAGGCGCAATCCACAGCCGCTTTTAGTTGTGTTTAGGATAGGATCAGGTGTGCAGTCTACAGAGTTTCCACGTCTCAGAGCTCGTTCTTGTATTTTTGGGTATTTGTCAGATCACTGTGTGCGCTCTGATCGCTAAGCACACTGTGTTTCTGGATTGCCTTCATAACACCTGTCATTAGCAAACATAACAGTCCGTGTGCTATGCGATGTTTTCTCGCATAGCACTCGTCCGTATTCTACGCTAGTGTGACCCTGGCCTTAAAGGGATAGTCCACTTTCAAAGGTCTTTGTCTCAACTATGACTCTCATAGACAACACAGCAGTGCTCGGCTAAGCCATCTGTCCCTGTGTATGGAGGACTCGGGAAAGATAGCAGCCAGGCAAACCATCAGCCAAACAATTGTTTGACCAACAGCTGTAAATTATTTATGGAAGGCTACTACTTGGGCCACCCTATTTTTACATGAAGTAGTCCTTCTTCTAACATAAAAATACAATGGCCTCAATTCATACATATTGGTGTTTTTCTCTACGGTCTTGATGAGGGGACACACGCCTCTTAATGAATCAGGAGAGGTATAAAGTGGCATTTGCCCTGCCACAAATCTTATTCAACGAAGGGAATGGAGTAAGATCTGTGGCATAAAGAACACCACCACTCATCGTGAGAAACAGGTCGCCATGCCCCGTCACAACCAGCTCCACCCACTTTGTCAGAGTTGGGTAAAAATGCCATGAAAACGCAAAGTCACAAAATATGTGTGTGCAGGCTTGTGATGCGCAAACATTTGGCAAATTTTCAAAGCTTTTTACTCCAGCTTTCTGGCTTTGCTGAATCGGAGCCCATATACCTACCTCCCACAGCGGCACCATCTCAGCGATATCTGCACTGGGGTATATACACTGCTCAAAAAAATAAAGGGAACACTTAAACAACAGAATCTAACTCCAAGTAAATCAAACTTCTGTGAAATCAAACTGTCCACTTAGGAAGCAACACTGTTTGACAATCAATTTCACATGCTGTTGTGCAAATGGAATAGACAACAGATGGAAATTATTGGCAATTATCAAGACTCCCTCAATAAAGGAGTGGTTCTGCAGGTGGGGACCACAGACCACATCACATGTGTCTGCACAAACGGTTAGAAACCAACTCCATGAAGATGGTCTGAGTGCCCGATGTCTACAGATGGGGGTTGTGTTCACAGCCCAACACCGTGCAGGACGCTTGACATTTGCCACAGAACACCAGGATTGGTAAATTCGCCACTGGCGCCCTGTGCTCTTCACAGATGAAAGCAGGTTCACACTGAGCACATGTGACAGAGTCTGGAGACGCCGTGGAGTGCGATCTACTGCCTGCAACATCATTCAGCATGACCGGTTTTGGCAGTGGGTCAGTAATGGTGTGGGGTGGCATTTCTTTGGAGGGCCGCACAGCCCTCCATGTGATCGCCAGAGGTAGCCTGACTGCTATTAGGTACCGAGATGAGATCCTCAGACCCCTTGTGAGACCATATGCTGGTGTGGTTGACTCTGGGTTCCTCCTAATGCAGGACAATGCCAGACCTCGTGGCTGGAGTGTGTCAGCAGTTCCTGCAAGATGAAAGCACTGAAGCTATGGACTGGCCCGCCCGTTCCCCAGACCTGAATCCTGAGCACATCTGGGACATCATGTCTCGCTCCATCCACCAACGTCACGTTGCACCACAGACTGTCCAGGAGTTGGCGGATGCTTTAGTCCAGGTCTGGGAGGAGATCCCTCAGGAGACCATCCGCCACTTCATCAGGAGCACACCCAGGCGTTGTACAATAAGGAGGTCATACAGGCACATGGAGGCCACACACAATACTGAGCATCTTTTCCTTGTTATGAGGCATTTCCACTGAAGTTGGATCAGCCTGTAATTTGATTTTCCACTTTGATTTTGAGTTGAGTATCATTCCAAATCCAGACCTCCATAGGATATTCATTTTGATTTACATTGATAATTGTTATGTTTTATTGTTCTGAACACATTCCACTATGCAATGAATAAAAATTTGCAACTGGAATATTTCATTCAGAGATATCTAGGATGTGGGATTTTAGTGTTCCCTTTATTTTTTTGAGCAGTGTATATTTCTGTGATGCGATGTCTGCCATGAGCTTTGCAGCAATCAGCAGTCGGTATTGTTCTGCTGCACTCTCACTTCTAGTAATGAGCGAGTGTACTCATTGCCCGGGTGACCTCCGAGTATTTATGACTGCTCGGAGATTTAGATTTCATCGGGGCAGCTGAATGATTTACAGCTACTAGTCAGGCTGAGTACATGTGGGGGTTGCCAGGGAATCCATCAATCAAGCAGGCTAGTAGTTATAAATCATTCAGCTGCCGCTATGAAATCTACCATAAATCTCCGAGCAGTCATAAATACTCGGAGGTCACCGAAGCGCGCTCGAGAAAACCGGAGCAACGAGTACACTCGCTCACTACTACTCACTTCCCTTGGAAGAATGTCAAACAGAATGAGAGAGAGCGTAGCAGCCCAATAACGGCCGCTGATTGTCTGCAGGGCTCATTAAGTATATGGGTATGTTCACACGTGGGTTTTTGCTGCCGCAGTAAAACAGCTGCAGAAAAAAAGCAGGTTTTGCTGTTTTTTTGTGCGTTTCTTGCTGCGTTTTTGTCATGCTACATTTGTCTTTTGTGCATGCTGGTTAAGTTTAGTGACAAACAAAATCTGATTCTATTTCATACTGTTTTGACACAAAAAAACTCAGCAAAACTTGATACCTGCGTTTTTGCTGTCTTTTTTTCAGCATTTTTTCACCACTCATTCCTTTCAATGGGTGAAAAACACTGAAAAAAAAATGAAAGTGACATTCTGCAAAAACCATGCAAAGCACAAAATACTGAGGACAAAAAAAAAACAAGGCGTGTGCATAAGATTTCTGGTATCTCAAAGGCTTTGCTGGTACTGTAAAACGCAGCTGAAAATTTCCACAAAACAAAGCAAGAAAAATGTTCCATGTGAACATGCCCTAACAATGTGACTTGAGCCCTGGCACAGACATTGCTGGAATGATGCCGGCGCGGGAGGTGAGGTGCATAGTGGTTTTCTTCTAGAAGGGGGGCACTTTATTTACAGGAACTCTATCAGCACAGAATGACTGTGCAAACCAAGTACAGGGGCTCAGTGCATCATTGCGGGGGCCAATCATTTATATACACCTTCCCACTTACTTATTTTCCATCTATATAAACCCCCCTCTTTGATTGACAGCTCAGGCTGCATAGAGCCAGAGAAGGAAGGTGATAGCGGGAAACCAAGCAGATGGCAAGGTGTATATAAATGACTGGCTCTTAACACCAAGGTGGGACTGGGTTGTCTGAGGCCCAGAGGACAATTGACCCTAGGGGCCCACCCCACAGATATCTGTAAGCCATTATCCCCGATATAGTGGAGCATCGACTGTAAAACACAGGCGGCTCCTGCATATCTACTGTGCGCCCTCATAACTGGGATGTATAATTATGGTAGTTTGCATTAAAGGGATTCTATGGCTAAAACAAGTTATCAACGATCCATGGGCTCCACAGGATAGGTAACTAGTGGAGTCCAACCATTGAAAACCGCACCGATCAGAAGAATTGGGAAGTTTTATCCCTGACAAGATACTTTTATCTCCATTTGAAAATGGAGCGGCAGGTGGGATGTCTGACTGTAGCGCATTCATTCTCTTTGCAGCTTCCAGAAAAAAACAAGCGCAGCGCTCGCAGCCGAGGGAATAAATGGATCAGTGGGCAATTTGTACATGCCGCTCCAGTCTAATGGGGATAAACATTCCACATCCTGCCGATTGGTGCAGGTCCTAACAGTCAGACCCCACCAATCAATAACTTATCACTTACCCTGTAGAAAGGCGATTATTTTTTCACCCCTGTGAGAGCATCTCCACCGCTGTGTTCCAAGTTTTTAATCTCTAATGGAAATAAAGAATCTTCTCCTAACTAATATCGGAGAGAACAAATGACCGCTATACACAACACAATCCAACATACCAAGACCAAAAATACCACATACAAGGGGGAAATACCATCACACCATGACCAGACCACATATTACCACCACATAGTGACCAAATAACACTACATACAAGGGAGAAATACCACACCAGTGACATTATACACAGGAGCTCTGTATATAGTGTCAGTGTACAGGTAATACAGAGATCACCAGTGACATTATATACAGGAGCTCTGTATATAGTATCAGTGTACAGGTAATACAGTGATCACCAGTGACATTATACACAGGAGCTCTGTATATAGTGTACAGGTAATGCAGTGATCACAAGTGACATTATACACAGGAGCTCTGTATATAGTGGCAGTGTACAGGTAATACAGGGAACACCAGTGACATTATATACAGGAGCTCTATATATAGTATCAGTGTACAGGTAATACAGTGATCACTGGTGATATTATACACAGGAGCTCTGTATATAGTGTCAGTGTACAGGTAATGCAGTGATCACCAGTGACATTATACACAGGAGCTTTGTATATAGTGTATAGGTTGCGTGTACCAGTGACATCACTTGGTGAAATCCTTCATCTTCGCTTTTCTTCTTCATCAGCACAGACCGCCATCACTTCTTATAGCCACGACTCATCTCTGCAGATAAAAAAACACACAGTCATGAATAGCTGACCTCTTCTAGCGCACATTGCACACTTTTTCCCAGATTTATACACTATGCCAGATGAAGAAAAAAAGCGACATATTGCTGCAGTAACAGGACCTCCCTTGTGTTTCCCCCATGGAAACAGTCTCCTAAATTAAGTAAATGATTATAAATTATAAGTAAATTATATCATAGCAGTAATATCTCCTAATTGCCCCCTACAGTAATTATGTCCCCCACTTGCCACCATAAACTAATAATGTATGTTCCTCATTCTGTCCCTCATACAGTAATTAAAGGGACACTGTCACCTGAATTTGGAGGGAACAATCTTCAGCCATGGAGGCGGGGTTTTGGGGTTTTTGATTCACCCTTTCCTTACCCGCTGGCTGCATGCTGGCTGCAATATTGGATTGAAGTTCATTCTCTGTCCTCCGTAGTACACGCCTGCACAAGGTGCAATCTTGCCTTGCGCAGGCGTGTACTATGGAGGACAGAGAATGAACTTCAATCCAATATTGCAGCCAGCATGCAGCCAGCGGGTAAGGAAAGGGTGAATCAAAAACCCAAAAACCCCGCCTCCATGGCTGAAGATTGTTCCCTCCAAATTCAGGTGACAGTGTCCCTTTAAGTCACTCATCATGGTCTCCTTTATTTAATAATGTAACCCATCCAGGGCCCCTATGTCTCTTGTCCATCCTGCCCCCATATGTCTCTTGTCCATCCTGCCCCCATATGTCCCTTGTCCATCCTGCCCCCATATGTCCCTTGTCCATCCTGGCCCCCATATGTCCCTTGTCCATCCTGGCCCCCATATGTCCCTTGTCCATCCTGCCCCCATATGTCCCTTGTCCATCCTGCCCCCATATGTCCCTTGTCCATCCTGGCCCCCATATGTCCCTTGTCCATCCTGGCCCCCATATGTCCCTTGTCCATCCTGGCCTCCATATGTCCATATATTATATGTATGCCCATATAAAAAGAAAAAAGTATGACGGCACTAGGCTAAAGGGTTTTAGATGGTTTTCCAAGTGAGCAATTTACTCCAACGATCAAAGTCTCTCATGGCAATCGGACCAACGGTGGGATACAATCGCACTGTGGTGCTCTACCAAACAGTATATTGTATTGCGCATCCAAAGGAATTAATTTTATTTTAAATAAATTGTATTAAAAATCCTTTAGTCTTCCATATATCGGAGTAAGGACATGCCTTTCGGGCTGCAGGTAAAACGAGAGGGTGCGGGGAGTGAACCGGACGACGGCCGTTTCGCGCGCAATGCACTTCAACAGGTCCAGATGATACAGGCAGAGAAACAGGAAGACGGCCGTTTCGCGTTATGCACGCTTCCACGGGTCCAGATCATCTGCCTGTATCATCATATGGCCAGTATGTAAGCAAAACAGCAGTGCAGCCCCACACGTCCTCCCTCTGCCACTGGGACTATGGAGAGTCCTGCGCACACGTGATCAGAGCATTTTATAGGACAAGATTCAGACTTGTGAGTTGATCCCTGCAGACACCTGAGCTCCGGTTTTCCCGTACAGTTCTCCATTGTGCGCTTAGAAGCCATAGTTGCGTCTCCTAGTAACGCATTCCTGTCATTCCTCCACTCGGCTGTATCAGTACTGCAGGTCTGTGCGCAGCCTGCTATCCCCGCGCAGTCCACGGCTAGCTAGCTGCAGAGTCACCGCCTGTGATTGGCCGGAGAGCGGGCACGCCCACAACCACGCCCCCTTCTGGAAGCTCAGCTCTTAGGTCGTGACGTCATTGTTTTTACTAGCGATCCCCGTCTTCTGATTTGCTCCTCATATTGCAGTAGGGCGGGGAGACTATCCAATAGATGTAATTGGTCAACTTCTAAAGTACGACACACCTACTGGGCGGAGAAAGCAGGGGTCCTTCGCACTGATTGGATAACTACTTAGAAGGAGGTGGAGTTCTGATTTCATCCGGAAGTGCTGCGCTGCTGATGTGGCCAGAGGCGGAGCCGCAAGCAAGGGGTACGGGAAGACATCAGTGTGATCGGAGCCGTAGACGAACCCCCCGGAGAGAAGAGGTGGTCCGGGGAGAGGTAAAGCTCGGCGTGTTCCTAATGGTGGCACAGGGCTCTCATGTCCGTGCACACCCGTCACTCCACCGCCAGCGCTGCCCCTTCAGTACATGGCACTGCCGCAGCCTGGCACAGTGACACTGGTGGGACCAGGCTATTGCTGTATTATTGGGGCTACCCTCATTGTGTTCCCTGGCGCTGCTGTCTGTGACCTGTAGAATGTGTCCGTCTCCCTGAGGTCCTGCTCAGTCCTCGCCCCAGTGTGGGCACGGCTACTGCGTGCCAGGTACAATGTGCCCATGTCCTGAAGCCGGCTCCACACCTTCCTGGCGTTTTGTGGCTAGGTTCACATTGCGTTAGTGCAATCCGTTTAGCGGATATGCTAACGGATTGCGCTAACGCAATGTCCATAAAGGGATTGCGTTTGGTGATCCCGCTAGCGCAGATGCCCGATCTGCGCTAGCGAAGAACGGACCCAAAAACGCTGCAAGCAGCGTCCGCGGTCCTTCCGAAACTAACGGCACATCGCACACGCATGCCAAAAATGGCATACGTTAGCGATGCGTCAGCGATCCATTAGCACATTGCAGTCAATGGGTGCGCTAACGGATCTGTTACATAGCGTTAATTGCGACAATTGCGCCATGTAATGGAGTCCATTAGGGGACACCCATTAACGCAATGTGAACCTGAATAAGTGGGGCTCGCCTCATCACTATAAATGGGTAAAATTGCCAAGAGTTTGCTATAAACGGGTGACGTAGCATTTTACCTCTTATCGAAAATCCTCTGGAGTCTGGAGGCCGCCCCTTGCGTCTGTGTTGCCCCCCCCTTGCGCGCCCCTGTGTCGCCGCCCCCCTTTGCGCGCCCCTGTGTCGCCGCCCTCCTTTGCGCGCACCTGTGTTGCCGCCCCCCCTTGCGCGCCCCTGTGTACACAAGAATTGCACACATTTCTGGAATATGACTTGATGGCCACTTTTTATTATTGTTGATAACTTCCTTTTATGAAAAAAAAAAAACACATTTACACGTCGTTCAAGATGTCAAATTAGTTAAAAAAAAAAAAAAAATCTGTCCAGAAATGTTCTTTGATTGAGACGGAGAGGTAATTTCTCAGTGACTAATGGCCCCATTGTATTTTAGGCTGGATTCAGCTCGGGATGTTCAGCCGTCTTTCTGGTATCGCCAACACCGTCCTTCATGAGCTTTCTGGTGATGGCGAAGGATCTGACAACGCGAGGAGCCCTGTAAGTTATAATGAGATAATGTTAGTAACATGACTCGCAAACATTGTTAGTCCTCTGTGTACCCATCCTGTGGTAGAGGCCCGTATATTAATATATGATGGCATATTGTCTGAATGACTGCTGACGCTATCTGGCCGGGCTGCTCTAGAAATGTAAGGTGTACCCCCGGGGATCCACTGATCAGGGTGTGCACCTCCATGGGTTCATTGAGATTTCTACTCTATTGTTATCCCTTAGTGCAGTGTACAAATTCACAAAGCTACTGTATCTCCATCTGTGCTGTGCACCTCTGCTGAGGGAGATGCATAAAATAACCTGAGTCACATTAAAGGGGTACTCCCATCTCCAAGATCCTATCCCAATATGTAGTAGCTGTAATAATAATAATATTAGCAAATACCTCCAGTTAGAAATGTGGTATAGTTTTTCTGATTCCCTATGCCTCCTTCCTCATGTGCAGGGCATTGCAGAACCTTCGGTATCCATGGTTACGACCACTGATATAGTGACAGTTAGCTAGTTGCTAGGGGTTGTAACTATGGATACCTAAACTTTAGCAAAGCCTGCACTTGAGGAAAGAGACTTAGCAAAACAGAAAAACTATACAACAATTCTAGTTGGAGGGATTTGCTAATATTATTTCTATTATTTCACCTACTACATATTGGGATTGGATCTTGGAGACGGGAGTACCCCTTAGGCCAGGATCACACATACGTGAGATACGGCCGAGTCTCGCAGGTGAAATCCCTCCTCTGGCGCCGGCACTCCGGAGCGGAGCGTGCGGCCGCACAGCAACACATGGAGCTGCACGCTCCGCTCTGGAGTGCCGGCGGCAGAGGAGGGATTTCACCTGCGAGACTCGGCCGTATCTCGCGGCCTTAAGGGGAACCTGTCAGCAGGATTGTAACCGACGCACAGTGTCAGGTCGGCGCCATTATACTGATTAATGATACCTTGTTGGTGAAATCCGTCTTGTGGTTGTTTTTTAATCTTTGTTTTCAGTTAATGATATGCTCGTGTTCCGGGGCATCCTGTGGGGGGGTCTTCATGTGGTGCTCTGCTTAGGCATTCATAATGCAGACTGCTGACAGGTCACTGATCCCTCACTTACCCTCCCCCTAATTTTCATAATTAATATCTGTTTATACATTTAAAAAAAAAAAAAAAACCCTTCTGCAGGCAGGTGGCCGGACACAGTTTAGTCTAAATGTGGCCAGAAGTATGCAAATTCTATATTTGTGGTCACATGACTGTCCCACTCCAAACACCAGAGAATCCCCACAGCATGAAGAGTGCGTGATGTGAGGATTCGCCAGTCTATAGTTACATAGAGTGAATACAGACTTGTAGCCTAGAGCCGGACAACCCCTTTAATTCTTCGTTTTTGGGCAGGGTTAGCCAACCGCCAATGTGTATGGGCTCCAAACCTGCCCCCTTACAGGTGATTTCAGTGATCATAAGTAAGGAGCAGTTGGAATCCAGCCCTCCAATATTAGTTCAGCAGTCTGGTCACTTATCTACAGCTAATGCCATATACTAGTTTAATTTCCAGACCTCATTTTTACATTTGGTTAATGGTTGACAGTGACCTATTGTGACCTAGAAAATTAGGCGTTGTAAACATTCTGGCAAATGGCCATGCCTTGTAACCGGCTTATTTCATCTTTTTCCTACACTTGTTTCTGACCTAGTTGCAATTCTTTCCAATTAAATTGTAAGACCTTTCCAAAAAGTGAAGGCGTTGTTTGTCACTGCTCTATACATTGTTTCCCCGTATAGCGGAGCGATGTGTACCTGGTGTATAAAACAATAAGAAGCATTGTCCCTGCAGAGTAGATCGCTGATCGCGTTACTTATTCCTGTTCCGCAGCACAATGGTTTACTTGGTACCGTGGCAATAGATAAGGAGACGCAATAAGAAAGTGGATACGTGCAAGTATTAACATCCCTCTGTATTTTAGATGTACACTGTTAAAGGGGTTGTCCCTTGAATAACGTACATTTTAATCAATACGTTTTTTGATAAAAATAAGTTCCACAAAAATAATGTCCCTGTGCTGAGATAATCTTATACATGTGCCCCTGCTGTGTACTGTGTAACGGCCGTGTCTGACCGTACAGGAACATGGTCTGATCATACCAGAAGAACGTATACAGGACAGCAGGCGATCACAGCTGATTCTTTTTGTGATGTGAAAAACTTGCCTTTTTGTAAACTGGCAGTAAAATGTTTTACCTCACAGAAATAAGTTCCACATCCAGTTGTGGAACTTTTTTTATTTCAAGATCTGATGATTAAAATGTACTTTGTTCATGGGGCAATCTTTTTAACTGTAGGCAGGGTGTATGCTAAAGCCATTGCCCATGAGGAAGTTTCTTAGAAACACTGTTTAAAAACCGGCAGGGAAATATTTTACCTCACAGAAAGAATCAGCCGCAATCCAATGATGTAATGTGTGTTGTTTATTAAAAAAGCATCTAAAGGTACCTTCACACTGAACGATATCGCTAGCGATCCGTGACGTTGCAGCATCCTGGCTAGCGATATCGTTCAGTTTGACACACAGCAGCGATCAGGATCCTGCTGTGATGTCGTTGGTCGCTGCAGAAAGTCCAGCACTTTATTTTGTCGCTGGACTCCCTGCAGACATCGCTGAATCGGCGTGTGTGACGCCGATTCAGCGATGTCTTCACCGGTAACCAGGGTAAACATCAGGTTACTAAGCGCAGGGCCGCGCTTAGTAACCCGATGTTTACCCTGGTTACCAGCGTAAAAGTAAAAAAAAAAACACTACATACTTACCTTCCGCTGTCTGTCCCCGGCGCTGTGCTTCCCTGCACTGGTTGTGAGCGCCGGCCAGCCGGAAAGCAGAGCGGTGACGTCACCGCTCTGCTTTCCGGCCGCTGTGCTCACAGTCAGTATGGGGCATGTTTTTGTATGAAGCATCTTATGGGGCCCACCGTAAACTGTATGGAGAATAATATGGGGCGTACTTTGTATGGAGCATCTTATGGGGCCATAAAGAACTGTGTGGGGCATTATATGGGGCTCCTGATTCAATATGGATATTCAAAAACACCTAACCTACTGATGTCTCAATTAATTTTACTTTTATTGGTATCTGTTTTTATTTTTGAAATTTACCGGTAGCTGCTGCATTTCCCACACTAGGCTTACACACAAGTCATTAAGCATTAAGTTTTCCCAGTTTTTTTGTGGTAAAATTAGGGGTCTGAGCTTATACTCGGGTTGGCTTATGCTCGAGTATATACAGTAATTTTCTTGCGAGTTGTAAGAAGTGCGGCCATTTTTTAATTGGCTATGCCAACGTGCTGGTGAGGCAGAAATTATGTCTAAAACGCGTGATAACTTGTGGATTGATGGGGGTCTAAGACCTGAACTGTTCGTGAAAAATGGGCTCTGAAATTCCTTGTAGGCCCCATATGACATGTATTCTTACAGGAATGGCAGATATCTGAGCGTTGTACCTTATTTTGACCGGGAATTTCAGAGCTGCTACTTGTCACCTTTACTGGGAGATGATGACTTTACATTTTGTAGAGGAGAAATTGTTAAAATACTGCAAGTGGACTTCTGATCAATCCTGATCCTGAGTGGACCTTGGGAATAGAGTCTTGACTTGTCCAATGTAAGTGTGTTCTTCTGTGTTCAGGACCCTGGACCAGACTCTGGACCTGCGGAGGGCATGTCAGAGGACCAGATTGAAAGATTGGCTCATTACGAACAGCTGGTGGTGCAGCTGAAAGACTTGATCCAGCAGAAGGATGTGGAGATACAGCACAAAGATGAAGAGCTTCAGAAGAAGGAAAGTCAGATCAAGGTACAGACCTGTGTGAGGTGACTGCTATCTCTTCACAACAAAGGTCCTTTTTCTTCTAGTGTTTGTAGAGTTAACGTGAACCTGTCATCAGTTTTGGCCAATATAAGATACAGCCATCACCTTTCAGGGCTGATATACAGCATTCTATAATCCTGTAGATAAGCCCCCGGTCCGACCTGAAAGATAAGAAAAATAAGTTTTTATTATAGTTAAATAAATAGGGCAGCACACTGCAGCGCCAAAACATGCAAACTTGAAAAAACGAAATTTGAACTGCATTACTGCACTAGAAATATGAAAAATGAGAGCTTTTAGCGCACAAAAATGGCCAATTTTATGTGTACCTCGTAGCCACGTTAAGGCATCTCTCTTATACGAGGTCCTACGTTTGACCTACCTCACTGAGAATAAACGTCTCCATCTGAATGGGTACATGTAAAAACCTCTTCTTGGACTCAAATTCTCTTTCTATGTGGAGGGGTATTGGACCTACTATAATTAAAACACCTGAAGCTAGGAGGCGGGGAGTGCACGATCAGAAGGCTAGAGAATACATTTCAAAAAACCTGATCAAAAAACCTTTTTTGAAATAAGTTTTTATTATACTCACCCAGGGGTGGTAAGGTCCGGTGTGTCCAATCTTCTTGTGATGCCGCTCTTCTACTTCTTCATCGCTCCCTGGCATCGCCCTCCTGCGCAGGCGTACTTCTCTGTCCTGCTGAGGGCAAAGCAAAGTACTGCAGTGCCCAGGATAATGATAAGCTCCTGTAATATAGCTGGGTCTATGCTGCCTGGTGTAAAGTTGTGCAGATCAGTGCATTGTTGGCTCCTGTTCAGTTCTTTTTTTTTTTCCCCCTCTCATATCTTTCTCTCGTATCCTTCTTGCATTGTTTCCATATCCTGGAGCACATTGTTTTCTACATAGACCCTTGTCTTCAGATTTGGCGGGACAAACTGACCGTGCTTTGCTGTGTTTTCATCACTCTACATTAATTCCACACTAGTTATTGTTGTATACTACTTTTTTTTTTTTTTTTTTTTTTTAACATTACACAATATATTAGGCCATGTTCACACAGTGCGTTTTTTGCTGCGGCTCCGCAGCTGTTTTCCATGCAGGGTACAGTACACTGTACCCTATGGAAAACAGGAACCACTGTGCACATGATGCGGGAATCGGGGAAAAAAAGCCGCGCTGAATAGCTGCGGTAAAAAAGAAGTACCATGTCGCTTCTTTTTGCAAAACTGCAGCGGTTCTGCACCCATTGACCTCCATTGTGAGGTCAAACCCGCAGTAAAACCCGCAGATGAAAAATATATCTGCGGGTTTTACTGCGGTTTGTGGTGCAGAACCGCTGCAGTGTGGCTGCCCCCCGTGCCCCAATCCCACCCCCCCCATGCTCCGATGCCACCCCCCGTGCTCCGACGCCCCCCCCCCCCCCGTGCCCTCATCTCCCCCCCCTTATACTTACCCGGCCTCCCGGTGTCCGTCCGTCCGTCTTCTCCCTGGGCGCCGCCATCTTCCAAAATGGCGCGCGCATGCGCAGTGCTCCCGCCGAATCTGCCGGCCGGCAGATTCGTTCCAAAGTGCATTTTGATCACTGAGATAGGTTATATCTCAGTGATCAAAATAAAAAAAATAGTAAATGACACCCCCCCCCCTCCCCCCCCCCCGCTTTGTCACCCCCATAGGTAGGGACAATAAAAAAAAAAATAATTTTTTTTTTTTTCCCACTAAGGTTAGAATAGGGTTAGGGGTGTAGGGTTAGGGTATTTTCAGCCATTTTAACCCTAAAAAACTCCCTAGAAAACACAGACTCTGCATAGAAAACTGCATAAAAAAACGCATCAAAAAACGCATCCAAAACCGCACCAAAAAAAGGACCTGCGTTTTCTGCCAAGAGCTGCGGTTTTTAGTGCAGAAAAAAAAGGATGGAAATCAGGAACGTGTGAACATGGCCTTAAGGCTGTGTGCACATGTTTAGGAATTTTCTCGGTTTTTTTTTCGCTATAAAAACACGATAAAAACGCATACATTAAGCATCCTATTTTTAGAATGCAATCCGCAATTATTGTTCAAATGTTGCCTTTTTTTTCCGCGGCGGACTCACATTCCAGAAAAAAACGCAGCATGTTCATTAAAGTGCATAATCGCGGTGATTCCATACACATAGGAATACATTGATCCGCTTACTTCCCGCATGGGGCTATGCCCACCATGCGAGAAGTAAGCGGATCATGTGCGGATGGTACCCAGGGTGAAGTAGAGGAGACTCTTCTCCAGGTCCTGGGAACCATATAATTGTTAAAAAAAAAAAAAAAAAAAAATTAAAATAAAAAAATAGTGATATTCTCACCTTCCGGCGTCCCGCACAGCTTTCCCGCTCCTCGCGACGCTCCGGTCCCAGTAATGCATTGCGAAAATGACCTGTGATGACGTGCGAGTTTTATTATTTTTTTTAACACTCTATCTTTTACTAAAAATGCATAGGCAGCATCAATAGTAAAAAGTTGGTCACGCTTGTCAAACACTGTTTGACAAGTGTGACCAACCTGTCAATCTGTTTTCCAAGCGATGCTACAGATCGCTTGGAAAACTTTAGCATTCTGCAAGCTAATTAGGCTTGTAAAACGCTAGTGTGTAGCGGGAATATGCATGCCAATTCCGCATGCGATATACCCGCAGCAGGAGGTGCAGAATGGAAATTTCCGTGGCAATTCTGCAACGTGTGCACTTAGCCTAAAGGGAATCTGTCAGGTAATTTTTTGTGTAGTATACTAATAATGTCCTGAACTAGGGTTTGAGCAGCCGTTTCAGGATATGTAACTTTTATTTTATTTCTGTACGTGGCCCCGCTGTGTTGCTGTAAGCCCCGGACAATTTTATAATCTTGCAGCGGCAAGTCAAGTGCATGTAAATGTGCAATGAATATTCAGCCCTTCCCCGGCCATAATCCTGCCCACCCCTCCTGGCCGGTGTCAATGATTCAGTCAGACTGCTAAGTTACTCGCCCGAGGATCACACCGCAATGCTTGGACTGGTCCTCTGCTCTGAGAGTGACAGCTGCATAGAAGTACATGTTGTCACACTTGCTCAGATCAGGAGAGCAGACGGCCAGTCCAAGCATTGCGGTGCGATCCTCGTGAGAGTAATTTAGCAGTCTGACTGCATCAGTGACGCCTGCAGAGAGGTGGGCAGGATTATCAGTGGGTGAAGGGGTGAATAAAGGGCTATCCAAGCCCTATTTCAGGATACTATTGGTGTACTACACAAAAATGACCAGAGAGCCTCCTTTTAACACCCACCTGACAGTCACCATATGTTTATACACTGTGTGCAGAATTATTAGGCAAGTTGTATTTTAGAGGATTATTTTTATTATTGATCAACAACTATGTTCTCAATCAACCCAAAAGACTCATAAATATCAAAGCTTAATATTTTTGGAAGTTGGAGTGTTTTTTTTTTTTTTTAGATATGGCTATCTTAGGAGGATATCTGTTTGTGCAGGTAACTATTACTGTGCAGAATTATTAGGCAACTTAATAAAAACAAATATATTCCCATCTCACTTGTTTATTTTCACCAGGTAAACCAATATCACTGCACAAAATTTAGAAATAAACATTTCTGACATGCAAAAATAAACCCCCCCAAAAAACATTAGTGGCCAATATAGCCCCCTTTCTTTATGAGGACACTCAGCAGCCTTCCATACACAGATTGTCAGTTGCTTGATCTGTTTATGATCAACATTGCGTTCAGCAGCCACCACAGCCTCCCAGACACTGTTCCGAGAGGTGTACTGTTTTCAATCCTTGTAGATCTCACATTTTCTGAGGGGCCACAGGTTCTCTATGGGGTTCAGATCAGGTCAACAAGGGGGCCATGTCATTATTTTTTCTTCTTTGAGATCTTTACTGGCCAGCCACGCTGTGCAGTAGTTGGAGGCATGTGATGGAGCATTGTCCTGCATGAAAATAAAGTTTCTCTTGAACGATACCGACTTCTTCCTGTACCACTGCTTGAAGAAGTCTTCCAGAAACTGGCAGTAGGTCTGGGAGATGAGCTTCACTCCATCCTCAACCCGAAAAGGTCCTAGAAGTTCATCTTTGATTATACCAGCCCATATCGGTACCCCACCTCCACCTTGCTGGTGTCTGAGTCGGAGTGGAGCTCTCTGCCCTTTACTGATCCAGCCTCTGGCCCATCAAGAGTCACTCTCATTTCATCAGTCCATAAAACCTATGAAAAGTCAGTCTTAAGACTATCTCACTAAATCTGTGATGTTTCTTGTCTTGGATCTTTCACAAGATAATATTTATTTGTCTGTTGGTTGTAATGAAGACGCTGTTGTCCCTTACCAGGCTTTGGTCAGCGGAGCTTTACTTTGACTTACAACAACTTACGTTAATGTAAAGTTGGTGTAAGACTATCTCACTAAATCTGTGATGTTTCTGGTCTTGGATCCTTCACAAGATAATATTTATTTGTCTTAAGATATTTCTTGGCCGAGTCTTGACGTTTTATCTTATGTTTCTTGTTCAAATGTGTTAGTTTTTCAGCCTTCCTTACCTTGGCAATGTCCCTGAGTATCGCACACCTTGTGCTTTTTGTTACTCCAGTAACGTGGCAGCTCTGAAATATGGAAAAACTGGTGGCAAATGGCATCTTGGCAGCTTCACGCTTGATTTTCCTTAATTCGTGGGCAGTTATTTTGCGCCTTTTTTGTCCAACGCACTTCTTGCGACCCTGTTGGCTATTTGCCATGAAACGCTCGATTGTTCGGTGATCACGCTTCAAAAGTTTGGTAATTTCAAAACTGCTGCATCCCTCTGCAAGACATCTCACAATTTTTGACTTTTCAGAGCCCATCAAATCTCTCTTCTGACCCATTTTGCCAAAGGAAAGGAAGTTGCCTAATAATTTAGCACACCTTATATAGGGTTTTGATGTCATTAGACAACACCCCTCCTCATTACAGAGATGCACATCACCTGATTTACTTAATTTTGTAGTTGGCTCTCAAAACCACAAAAAAAATATGTAACCCCTTTCTGACATGTGACATACTATCCCATCGAGGTGAGGTGGGCCCGTATGCCCACTGACGGGATGGTACGTCCTAGCAATCGGCCGCGCTCACGCAGCTGACTATCGCAGCTGACATACGGCACTATGTGCCAGGAGCAGTATACACCCTCCTGCTGGCCCCCAGCTAACCAGTTCTTGCTTAGTGTCCGTAGGAGGCACACGGACGGGTCTGCTATTCAGACCCAAAGAACTCTTTTTACTTTAACCTTTTACAACGGACGAAGGGAGCGACGGATTCTTTCATGTTCCGATCTCTCCCGAACCAACAACAGGAGAGCACAGGAGTTTTACCTCTCCGTATCCTCTCCTGCGACATGGGAAGCCACTGCCTGAGCTGATTCTAGGGGCGACGGGCCCCTTCATGGGCACCGATCTCCCCCCTCCCTTATCAGACGAGCACTGAAGTTTCACCTTCAGTATCCTCTTCTGCAGCCAGGCCTATTGCCGGACATTCAGCCCTGTCCACCAGGTTTTACCCTCGGCTGCACAGAGGCACCTTCCAGTGTGGCGTCCGAGCAGCCCCCACTGCATCACCACTGAAAAAGCGGATGATGGAAGGAGGCAGACGGTTCCTCTCCACCTCCCTGCTAAAGGAACGATGGATTGAGGACTTTTCTTATCCCTGCACCGTCCAAACAGCAGCAACAGCACAGGATCTTTTCTCTACCTCTGACCTGCTGAACAAAGCTGCATACTGGGGTAAGTGCTGGGACTCGAGTGGTTGGAGGGCTCTGCGCATTTGGCGGTTTATTCCCTCGTTCGGCGCCGGCTGGCTTAAAAAATTTAGCCCCCGGCTTCGGGTTTGTGTAGGCCGCAACCTGGTACTCTTCAGGCTCCGCCCCCTATTCAGGCGCCTCTCATTCAGGACGAGAGCTCTATTCTCGGCGGCCATCTTCATCCTCCTGCCATTTCCGGACACGAGCTCATCCGGAAGTGGCTGCTGCATCGCACCGGCGGTACTCAGCGTTGAACACAGCGCTATTCCAGACGGGAGGCTCAGAATCTCGGTAAGGAGAATCCTCCCTCCGCACCCCTCCCCCGCACGCACCCCGGCAGCATAAAGGGACTAGCGTTCCCGCTTTTTTAATACTTAACTCCTGCAACCTCTGGTTGTCCAGCAGCCTCTGGTCTTAAAGGCACAGGTCTTAAGGGTACATGACCGCATTCCCTGGCCTTAAAGACACATGCCCCTTATAGGTACATGTCCAGCTTTCCCTGGCTTTAACACATGACCAGCATCCCCTGGTCTTAAAGGTTCCCTAGTTTTTAAAAAGGGGCACATTACCAGCATTCTCTGCTCTTTAAGTCATGACCAGCCAGGAGCCGGTCACCTTCCACAGAATACTTAGTTCAAATGAGCTCAGGAGCCTTCCGCCGCCGCCGATCCCGGCTCTTCCCAGAGTACCTGGTTCCCCTCAAGGGGCTTCACCTCTGGCATAATCTTTGAAAAATGCCCCGGTCTTAAAGGCACATGACCAGTATGCCCTGGTCTTAAAGGCACATGGCCAGTATGCCCTGGTCTTAAAGGCACATGACCAGTATGCCCTGGTTTTAAAGGCACATGACCAGTATGCCCTGGTCTTAAAGGCATGTGACCAATATTCCCTAGTCTTAAAGGCACATGACCAGTATGCCCTGGTTTTATAGGATCATGACCAGTATGCCCTGGTCTTAAAGGCACGTGACCAATATGCCCTGGTCGTAAAAGCACATGACCAGTATGCCCTGGTCTTAAAGGCATGTGACCAATATTCCCTGGTCTTAAAGGCACATGACCAGTATGCCCTGGTTTTATAGGATCATGACCAGTATGCCCTGGTCTTAAAGGCACATAACCAGTATGGCCTGGTCTTAAAGGCACATGACCAGTATGGCCTGGTCTTAAAGGCACATGACCAGTATGCCCTGGTCTTAAGGCACATGACCAGTATGCCCTGGTTTTTAAAGGCACATGACCAGTATGTCCTCGGTTTAAAGGTACATGACCAGTAGGCCCTGGTTCTTAAAGGCACATGACCAGTATTCCCTGGTCTTAAAGGCACACGACCAGTATTCCCTAGTCTTAAAGGCGCATGACCAGTATTTACTGGTCTCAAGAGCACATCATCAATCCGAGGCTGGTCACCCTAACTGAGCTCTGGAGCCTTCCGCCGCTCATCCCCTAACCACAACCCTTGGTTTCTCTGACAAGAGATGGAATCCCTCTGTGAACCCTCTGTGGCTCGGAGTGCTCGCAGGACCGATATACATGGTCCCTCGCCTACATGGGAGCCGTCGGCTAGCAGGGGCCGCAAGTGTTCTAGGAAATCGTACAGGCGTCTAGAAAACGGAAGTTTTCACTTCCTGATCTCTCCTCTATGATTTGTTGAGTACAACGCTGAATATGGATCGCATATTGCCTTGGATTGCCAGAGCTTCAGCAAAAGAGGGACTCTCCTATTTATACCATCAACAAATTGACGAGTGATTCACTGGACAGAAGCCTCTAAGTAGGTTGCCATACCTGGTCTGTTTTTTATGGGCGACGGGTCCTTTAAAAGGCACCGTTTCCCTCCCCAACATCTTCAACACACGAACACATGCAGTGTCGCCTCCATGTATCCCCTTCTGCATCCAGGCCTAACGCCAGACAACCTGCCCTGTCCTCCCGGGGCCCTCAACTCTGGGGATGTACAGAGGCACTTATTTCTGGCGTCCGAGCACCCCCCTTTGTATCACCACTACTCAGTGGATGATGCAAGAAAGCGGACGATCCCTCTCCACGTCCCTGTTAAGAGGATGATGGATCGAGGGTTCCTAATTTTCTACTCTGCATGACGATGGCTAGAGACCTGCTGGTTGCAGCCCCGCTTTTTGCCACTTGGCAGACTAATCGGGTAGAATTTCTTGTGGTATACCTACCAGTATCTCCGCCCGATGTATCATCAATTAAAATACCACAGACGGTCGGATAGCAAATCTGGTGCGTTCCGTCTTGTGGTTTCGGGTTCAGCGCTCTCCACCACATGGGTTGCTTGACCAATAGTCTCCTGGTCAGAGACCTTAACTACTTCGATTCAAATAAAAATCTTCTGAGTGGGAGACTAACAAGGGATCGTGTCTTTTCTACAGACCCATCCAGCAGTGGAAGCGTTGTCCAGGACAGTCTAGATCTAAGGAATCTTGGTTTCAAAAAGGAGGCAACGAAAAGTAAGATCATTCCTGGACCTCAAACTTCTAACAACCTTTCACAGGCTCCTCCTTTTTCAGATGTAGTTCCTCCGCTCAGTCATCGACATTCGGGATTCTTACCCTCACATGCTTATTTTTTCCCCTCTACAATAATCTCTTCGCCTTTCCATTCGCGAACAGCAAGGGTCATAGCGGTGGTCATGTGCTTCTTGCATCCTAGAAGCATAGTTGTCCTGCCCTACTTGGTCGACTTTCTAGCCGCTCTTCAAGGACCACGCTGAGTCGTCTATATCACTTGCAATACCCTCTCACTTGGGCTAGCAGCTAAACTTAGACAAGTTTTTTTCCCTCATTCCCAGCCTAGCAGATCCTCTTTCAGGATGATCCTGCACAAGAAGGATGTTGATTCTCTCTCGAGTCAAGGTCGTGGCCCTTCAACAGGGAGCTTGTGCACTTGAGCTCTCATTCTCTCGGTTCATTCAATTCGCTAGTCGGGTTCTGAAGAAAAAATCGACAATGGAAGAAGTATCTTTCGCTCCTCTCGTTTGCAGCAAGTGAATCAGGCTTTCAAAGTTAGTCTCTAAGCTCCATCCTCATCCAGAGCCTTCTCCTGGTCCAATGGTTATTAGGGAATACCGATGCCAGTCTTCTTCTCCCGATCATTTCTCTGGACATCCGAACGGTACGGCTAATCCTAAAGCAGGTCCACTGCCTTTAGATGGATCAACCATCCGTCTTCAATTGGATAATGCCACGGCTGTACCATACGTCAATCATCTAGCAGGTACCCACAGTCAAGCGCCATGGCCGAGGTACCTCATACTCTCTGATGGGCTGAGATCTATCATTCGGTGATCTCAACAGTACATATCCCTGGAGTAGAACACTGGGCGGCTGACATATTCAGCCGTCAGGGTTTCTCCTCAAGTGAGTGGGAACTTCACTCGGAAGTCTTCCTTCAGATCTGCCTTCACTGGAGTACTCCAGTTGTAGGGCGGATGGCGTCCAAGCTGAACGCCAATGTACTCCAGTTCATGGGTTGGCCTCGAGATCAGAGACCATCGCAGTGCATGCTCGGTTCTTCCATGGTACCAATTTCCATATCCCTTCTTCCACTACGTCTAAGGTCCTTTTGGAAGCAGAAAGGGCCCCAGTGATCCCGGGAGACCCGCACTGACCATGTCAGGTTTTCTCACTTGCGGTGCTAGTATTTTTTCCGTCTTAGTTCGACAAAACTGGAAATATGGTCTTTCTCGCAGGGAGCCTTCACCTGTAGTTCTTCCCTACCGCGTACCGTTAGATCTGTGGGACCTCAATGGTCCTGGGGATCTTACAGTAGACTCCTTTTTCGATCCAGAAAGACTTTACTATCAGGGAAGGTCACTCCCCTTTTTTTTCTCTGCGTTCTTGTCTTCCGGATGAGTCTTCAGAGCTCGCCGCTCTGTTTTCTTTCAGTCTTTTTCTTATTACCATCAAAGCAAGGTTGCCCTCAAGCCATCCCCTTCCCTCGTTGCCAAGGTGGTTTTGTATTCCCACTGTTGCAGGAGCATCGTCCTCTCATCTCCTTCGGCTTCAGTCCACAAGACGGAAGGGGTTCTCCATAATCTGGAAGAAGTAAGTGCTCCGAGCGGGTACGTATCGAGGACGGCGTCCTTCCGAAAGTTGGACACTTTACTTGGGCTTCTCGATGGTAAGTAGGCTTCCTGACGGTCTCATCAAGTGTTTAACCGTTTCATCGGCCATGTTAGCCTGGTGGATTCTTTTCACCATCCAGGAGTCCTTCCGTGCTAGATGTCAGCCTATCTCCCTGTCTGAGGGCTCTAGGCTCCAGACGTCAGAAGCACGACCGCAAGCTTACGAATTCCTCCAGTCCGCAGGCATTCTTGCAGCACTATAATTCACACACTTCCACAGATGTGAGTCTGGGCAGGTGGACTTTGCAGGCCACGGTGGCGCACTTGTCAGTAGCGGTTACACGGCCTGATCTGATGTTGTCCCCACCCAGGGACTGCTTTGGGACGTCCCATGGTCTGTGTCCCCCAATGAGGCGAAGGAGAAATAGGGATTTTTGTGTACTCACCGTAAAATCCTTTTCTCCGAGCCATTCATTGGGGGACACAGCTCCCTCCCTATTATTAGTTTGTACTTGTTTTTATCATTTGATATGTTATACTCTCCTATATATTGTGACATGCTATACGCTTATATGTTCTAATTGATCTCCTACTGCTTTTGCACCGAACTGGTTAGCTGAGAGCCAGCAGGAGGGTGTATACTGCAGGGGAGGAGCTAACTTTCTTTGTATTACTTAGTGTCAGCCTCCTGGTGGCAGCAGCATACACCCATGGTCTGTGTCTCCCAATGAATGGCTCGGAGAAAAGGATTTTATGGTGAGTACACAAAAAAAAAATATATATATATTCATTAGGTACCCTGCCAATTTTTAATGTGTGGTCTTTTTCTTGATGTTTTTAATTATTAATATTTAAAATCATTGTTTTAGGTCTTTTGTTTTTGCTGGTTCTCATAGTAGGCTCTCAAGCGTGAACAGCTTGGAGTAGGACAACATGTATAAAAAGTATCATGTGATCAAAATCCAACTTGCCTAATAATTCTGCACGCAGTGTACAGATCTGCTGGCCAGGAGCGTTGCTGACTGTGCTATGTGCACATCTACTGTGCCTGCACATCAACCTCCAGTATACAGCTGGGATCAGGGGTGACTCAGGCTCCTCCCAGCTGATTAACACCTTAGATGCTGGACCATCTAAACCGCTAGGCAGACTGATAGTTTTCTTCCTGTTACCCCATTGGCAGGCCTGCAATGCAATCACGGGAAGCCAATGTGTTTCCATGGCAGCTGGTGCCTAGTGAAGGTATGCCATCCTAATACACATATTAGGCCATACCACTGGCAGGACCTGAAGGGATGCCTGACAGTTTTACACCAACAGGTTTATAATGCAGTACAAGTATTGTAACACACTGTGGTACATCAGCGATAAAGTAATCGAATGGTCAGTCCTATAGTGCATAATAAAGTAAAAATATATAAACAATAGAAACAACACCTGTTTGATACCTTTAACACCTTTAAAGGGAATGTGTCGGCATGAAAATGCAGTCCGATCTGCAGGCCCCATGTTATAGAGCAGGAGAGCTGAGTGAGATTGATATATAGTTTTGTGAAACGTGATCAAGTAATAGCCCGTGTTTTTCGCCGTTAGATCCTCTGCTCATCCTGGGAGCTTAGGATCGCCCACCGGACCCAACAGTGACTGGCAGCTTCCTTTATAAATGCGCATAAGATGATATATCAGATTACTCTGCTCTATAACATGGTCCCTGCAGATTGCACTGCATTTTCATTGTGGTAGATTTCCTTTAATGACCCATGCTGTAAAACTAACTTGGTATTTATCCCCCAGAGTGGACACTACATTCCCAACCCTCCCTTCGCAAAAAAAAAAATAGGAAAAGACTTTGGCAAAATGTTTTATGTTTTTTGTGCATGTGGAAACAAGTCATATGTTCTCCATATTCTTAGCAATGAAAACTGCAGCTCATCCTGCAAAGTATTTTATCCTTCTCTCTGGAACTGATGACGTTATGGTTCTCACAAAATGGATTCAGGTGTTATTATTTCTTTCCATGGGGTTTCCAGCATGTGGGGGTCGGCTGTTCTCCTAGGAGGTTTGGAATGTTTATATTCCTACTTCTAGCAATAACGACTTCTTCAAATGCAAATCATAACTATTTAGCCCTAGGAGCCAAGGAATTGGCAGTGTATACAAGCAATTTGTAAGTGCTATTTGCTGTGATTTCTAGGGTTCCTTGGGCTGCTTCTGAAACATTTTGTAACTTCAAAGTTTTCTTTTAAGCCATAAATGAGGGAAAAAAATGTCTGCTAGATGAGGGAAGCAGCAGAGAGGGTAACCTCTGTAATTAGTCATTTACTTAGCCATAGGCTTCATGTGATGATGGCGGCATATGGAAGTCATTAAGTGTACAAACCTGTAGTGTCTGACTCATTTTGTCCAAAATGTAATGGAATTTTCTCCCATTTATCGGTGTTGTGTTCTAGTCCGAGAGAGAAGCCTCCGATGCAAAATTTACCAAACTGAAACTTCAGGCGAAAGCTAAAGTGACAACTCTGAACAAGCAGATTGAAGAACTGAAGAAAACGGCCAGTGACCAGGTAGCTGCACGTACAGGACTTGTTTCTGTGTTGTTGACATTTTTGTCAAAAGTAGGTTTGAGGACGTTGTGGGGGGCACAGAGATACGTCGCCATTCATATCTGTACAGAAGGTTCCGTTGCGAAGCTCCTTCAGTTTCCATCCCTTTAACTCAAGAATCCTTTAATCCATTTATATATATATATATATATATATATATATATATATATATATATATATATATATATATATATATATATATATATATATATATATATATATATATATATATATATATAATTTTTTTTATTACTGTGTGATAAGATCCAATGGGTTATTGTTAGCTGGGGATTTTTCTTTGACTTAAAAAGGATGTCCGTGACTTTAAAAATAAAAATAAAAAAATTGTGTAGTTGCTAACCGAGGCATCTACCTGCCTGTTGTACTTGGCTCTGGTCATTGACTGCTCCTGCCAGAGATTCAGCTGCTCCCTAACAGTGCGGTAGTTTCTCTTCCTGTTGACAGGGCAGGATTACTTTTGTCATGCTGATTGACAGCCGGCTTCCACTGCCTAATTGGGGGAAGTCTGCTATCAATCAGCATGTCACCAGTAGTCCTGCCCTGTCAACAGGAAGAGAAACTGCTGTTCTGTTGACAAGGAATAGCTGAATCTCTGGTAGGAGCGGTCAATTACAGGAGCTGGGTACAACAGGCAGGTAGTTGCCTCTGTTGTCAACTGCATGCCTTCTTTAAAAAATTTTTTCTTAATTTAAAATCCTGGATATCTCCTTTAACCAGTTTTATAGGACACATGGATTTGCAGAACACTTGGATGCAGCCCAACAAGAAGTTAAACTGTATGCATAGGCTGATTAGGTGCACACCCTTCTGATAAATTAGAGGGGTAATATCACTCTCTCTTTCTAAACCTATTACCCTACTTACAATAGAAATCCGTCTGCTGGCCCTAAAAAAACATTCTATCAACATAAATGGAAGTGATTTCTACTGAAAAGGATTTTACTTATTCTTTATAAAAATGATAGTAGGTGAAATGATAAAACTTTTTTTTTTTTTTTTTAAATGTGATTAGCAAATCGGATGATTTCACTTAGTATCACAGAGATGCAGGTTTTACTTTCACCACAAAGAGTAAGTGGGTGAGATTCTCTTCTCTCTGAGATACCTTCTCTGCAAGGGAAGCTGCTTCTGCATGGCAACGTGGAGCCTCGTGCTCCGATCTGGCAGGATCTTCGGTGTTTCATTATTTTGTCCATTTGATAGTCCATAGAATATAATGGAGAAGCCAAGATAGGATTGTAGTTGCCTTGTCCTCCTGCCCATTTCCTAATTATTTAAAGTATATCATAGCATCTCCTTTTACATCCTAAAGTTTTCCTAGAAGTAATAGGTCCGCTTTAAGTTTGTTTCATGCTACAAGATGTCTTTTGATGACATTTTTGTCTTGCCTTTGTTAGGTAGTTATTTGTGTTAGAATCTAATTTTTTGACATGGTAAGGTTTTTGTTTTGCTTGTGTTGCATTGATTTTGTTGTTCTGTCCTCATTTTATTGTTTTTTTTTATTTGTTTGTATTTTGCAATCAGGGAAGTCAAGGTGAAAGTGAAGAGAAAAGGAGCAGTGGACAAAATAAATCCTCAAATGGTGTTCAGGATAATGAAGAAACCATCTTAAAACTCCAAGATGACCTCAATGAACTTACAAGGCAGTTACATGAGAGTCAAAGTAACATCACTGTCCTCACAAAACAACTTTCTGAAAGTCAAGAAACTATTGCTGGTCTGACAAAGCAGCTTCAGGACAGTCAGGAAAGTGGGCTGGAGCTCACAAAATCCCTCCAGGAAAGAGAGAATGTTGCCAAAAGTGTTCAAGAGCTTGAAGTAAGACCACAATAAGATTCATATTCTGCTATATATGTACTGAGATTATTTGTTATAGAAAGTTTAGACTAGTTGGGCAGAGGGTCCCCGACGGCTTCTCCTTGCCCGCTGCCCTGGATAGACAGGTCTCTCACTACGTGCATTTATATGGAGTGACCCGTCATTCCAGGACAGCAGGTGGGAAGAAGCCTCCAGAACCCGACTAGTCAATGGGACAGCATGTATCTGCTGTCATGTTTCCTTTAAGGTTTTTGAAAACATTTATTAGTTTTCCATGCAATCATGGTTTTGAGTTACAATAGCTATCTTGAAACTGTACATGGTAATGTATGCTAAAGATTCAGTGGTCTAACCTCATAACTACTAAATGTCATAAATTTACGGTATGTGGTTCTGCTTTTTAACCCTGCACTATAGTAAATTTACTGTACTTGGTTAAAGCTGCTCCTCCAACCTTCCAGTTTGCTGGCTGCATAGCACTCAGTGAGCACTTTGTAGTTGTGGTGTACTGAAGTGTTGGCATCGCTGAAGCTTCTGTAGGACCTGGCGAACACCTAATCACTGGGTGTCTACCGGCATAGCGGAGTCCTAGTAGACCCTGATAACCTCTGCCACTGACTTGTCACTTTACCCTCTTACTAGGACTCCTCTATATGCCCCAGTAGTGGCGTCGGAGCATGGGGGGGTGGGATTGGAGCACGGGGGGGGCAGCCACACTCCGCCCACGCACTTCCTGCTGCAGCGGTTCTGCACCACAAACCGCAGAAAACCCGCAGATATTTTTTCCGTCTACGGGTTTTACTGCGGGTTTGACCCTCACAATGGAGGTCAATGGGTGCAGAACCGCTGCAGTTCCGCACAAAGAAGTGACATAGTCCTTCCTTCTTTTTTACCGCAGCAATTCAGCGCGGCTTTTTTAGTGAATTTCCGCAATGTGGGCACAGCGGTTCCTGTTTTCCATAGGGTAACATTGTACTGTACCCTGCATGGAAAACAGCTGCGGACCCGCAGCGGCAAAATCGCGGCGGTTCCGCAGTAAAAAATGCATTGTGTGAACATGGCCTAAATGGTGGTTAACTAAACAGTCTCTTGTAAACGGTTCCATTTATCGTGACTGTAGCCTGACAATCTCTGAATGCCCCATGGATTGCAGAATGCCGGCAGTGTTTGGTGTAATGTCTGCTGGCGTCCTCGCCTAGCACATGGTCCTTCTTCTGGCTGCAGCGGGCAGTCTCCGGTTCTACCCGCTGAGCCTCTAGTCCATATATTTGTGGTGTAAGAGAGTAGAGCTCCCCAAACGATTCCTCTCGGCACGGGTCTCCTTAAGTAGCCGCTGTGACCTGAAGGGCTGCGCTGCAATGTTTTACCAAGCATGCGCCTCTCTGGATATCGTCTGACACCCGGACGTCTGTACTGCAATGCTCCGTCGATCATACGCTCCCCTGCGCACCCGCTGGTTTTCGGTGAGTCCCTCACTGTGCCGCCCTTTCTCTTCACGCCGCGGCCTATCGCTCCCCTCTCAGCGTTTGCTGTCTGTACCTCATCAGCGTTCTGGCGGGAAGGCTGCTTCCGTTGCCACGCAACCCATTTTACCTCACACTGACTGGCCATGCCTCTTTCACCCTGGTTACTGGCTCGCTTTGGCTGCAATCTCGTTTCCCCCCCCCCCCCCCCCTTTCATAGGAACAAGAGGTTCAACCCCAGCAGTTCCGGACCCAGCGCTTCATCAGCTCTGGCAGCCCGGTCTTCCCTTTTACAGTACCACAAAGTAATGCAAAAATAATACAATTTCTTGTCCATAAAACAAAGGCTCATAAAGTCAAATCACTGAAAAAAAATATGGCTGCTATAAAGAGAGGCAAAGCTGGGGAAAAGTGGCTTGGTCATTTAAGGTGCTTACATAATATTATACGTTTGTGATTTAATCAGTATTTCATTAGTTTATCATTTCTCGGTAAGATAAAAACACAAGTTGTTGTTTTTGTTTATTTCTTATATTTATTATTTTTATAATGAGGCTTATGATCGTTTTGTGTACAGAGGATACTCGAGGAAAAGAATGAAGCCCTCCATTCCCGAAATCAGGTAGTAGAGGTGTTGGAGCAAGAATTACAGAGTGTTGAGCTTCAGAAGCGGGTAAGTAGTCTCCCTTTTTGCATTTTATATTAAGGTACAGGGCAGGTGATTCCAGCAGGATCCATAAATGGCTGTAGCTAATGTTGGCCCTATGAATTGTGGAGGCTGAATTTACTTTTTTTTGTTTCTTAACCTTCGTCCGGCTGAGTAGGTACAATTGTAACTATTCCGTTTAAAAATTGCAGTAACTTTTTTTTCTTTCGAAAAGCCGTAGACTGCTGAAATTTCGTGACATCTCTGCAGTTTTGGTCCAGAATATATTGGCCAAATTTCAATAAAATATATGATGGTACAATTGTACCTCTGCAGCCTGTTAACGTTGTAAAATTATGCAGCCTGACGAAGGTTAAAGGGAACCTGTCACCCCGTTTTTTGAGATTGAGCTATAAATACTGTTAAATAGGGCCTGCGCTGTGTGTTCCTATAGTGTATGTAGTGTACCCCGATTCCCTATGTATGCTGAGAAATAACTTGCCAAAGTCGCCGTTTTCGCCTGTCAATCAGGCTAGTCAGGTCGGGAGGGCGTGGTGACATCGCTGGTTCTTCCTCAGCTTTACGTTGGTGGCGTAGTGGTGAACAAGCAGCGCGCGATCTGCGCTGTAATCCCTTGCATCGGTGGGGGCGGCCATCTTCCTGGGGCCGCGCGTGCGCAGATCGAGTGCTCTGCTGCACGGGGCTTCAGGAAAATGGCCGCGGGATGCCGCGCGTGCGCATTAGAGATCGCGGCGGCCATTTTCCCAAAGCCGAGTTTGCATCTCGGCTTTGGGAAAATGGCCGCCGCGATCTCTAATGCGCACGCGCGGCATCCCGCGGCCATTTTCCTGAAGCCCCGTGCAGCAGAGCACTCGATCTGCGCACGCGCGGCCCCAGGAAGATGGCCGCCCCCACCGATACAAGGGATTACAGCGCAGATCGCGCGCTGCTTGTTCGCCACTACGCCACCAACGTAAAGCTGAGGAAGAACCACCGATGTCACCACGCCCTCCCGACCTGACCAGCCTGATTGACAGGCGAAAACGGCGACTTTGGTAAGTTATTTCTCAGCATACATGGGGAATCGGGGTACACTACATACACTATAGGAACACACAGCGCAGGCCCTATTTAACAGTATTTATAGCTCAATCTCAAAAAACGGGGTGACAGGTTCCCTTTAAAGCGAACCTGTCAGCAGGATTTTGCAAAGTCAACAACAGACACTGTCAGGTAGGCAGTGTTAAACTGATTAAAATGATACCTGGGGTGAAGAAATCCATCTTGTGGTTCTTGTGTAATCCGTGTTAAAAGGTTTTGGTTAATGAGATGCTCTTGCTTCAGGGAAGGACTGTAGGCAGAGTCTTAGGCTAGGTTCACATTGTGTTAGTGGGTGTCCGCTAATGGACTCTGTTACTTGGCGCAATTGTAGCAATTAACGCTATGTAACGGATCCGTTAGCGCACCCATTGACCGCAGTGTGCTAACAGATCACTAACGCATGCCATTTTTGGCATGCGTCAGCGATGTCCCGTTATTTTTGGACGGACCTCGAATGCTGCTTGCTTCCTAGCTAGCGCAGATCGGGCATCTGCGCTAGCGGGATCGCCAAACGCGATCCCTTTTGAGACATTGCGTTAGCGCAATCCGTTAGCGTATGTGCTAAACGGATTGCCCTAACGCAATGTGAACCTAGCCTTATCTTTCTGCTCTAAGCCAGAGAAATCAAGGAAAGATTCTGCCCACAGACCACCTCAAAACACAAACATGTTCCTCATCATAGAGGCAGAGAGAGAGACTGTTTGTGCTTCGGGCGGCCTGTATGCAGGTCTCTCCTTGGTTTCTCTGGCTTAGAGCAGGAAGGTAAAGCTCTGACTACAGTCCTGAAACTAACTGAAAACTAACATTGATTACACAAGACGGATTTCTTCACCCCAGGTATCATTTTAATCTGTTTAACCCCTTAGTGACCACCAATACGTCTTTTTGCTGACCTACAATATAAGAGACTAGCAACCACAGACAGATGACAATCCAGCAGCTATCAGTTGGACACTATAGCTGACAATTTGCTACATCAGCCACGACCAGTGTTGGTACCAACTATTTTAGTTTAACCCCTTAAATGCTGCTGTCAATAGTGACTACAGCATGTAGGTGGTTGATAGTGTGGCGGCTCCCTCTTTAACCCCATCGAAACCCTGAGATCTTGATCATGTGGTTCTGATGTTGGCGATGGCAATTCATGGCCAAATAATGACCTTAAAGTCTGCCGACTACAGTGGCGTCTTCAGAAGATATCAACATTTAGGTGGTAAAAATAAATTTCTTCATTCCTGTTATGCATTTTTGTATTAATTCTTGAAAAGAACCTGAAGGGTTATTAAACTACATGAATCAATATTGAACATGTTGAGGGGCCCTGTTTTTAAACTGGTATCACTTTTGGGGGGTTTCCAATATATAGGATTCCCAATGTCATTTAAAAACTTAATAGGTCCCTAAAGAAATAAGTTTTGTAAATTTCCTTGAAAAAATGAAAAATTACTGCTAAATTTTTAAACCTAAGATGCAAAAAAAAAAATAAAACCTTTTACAAATGGTGCTGATGTAAAGCAGACATCAGGGAAATGTTATTTATTAATGTTTTGTATGATATGACTATCTGGATTAAAGGGATAATCATTCAAACTTCGAAAATTTCTGATATTTTTATAAGTAAACGCAGAAAATATCAACATAAATTTATCAAAAAGTACAACGTGTCACGAAAGTCTCAAAATCAATGGGATTCGTTGACGCGTTCCAGAGTTATTACCACATAAACTGACACGTGTCACATTTAAAAAATTTAGCCCGGTCACTAAGGAGTTAACTGCCAACCTGACAATGCCTGTAGTTTACTTAGCCAAATTTTTCTGACAGGTTCGTTTTAAGTAAAAGTAGAATGGCACCAATTATATTTTAAGAATTGAAACAAAATTGTGGCTGTGAATAAAAAAAATAAGTACCGTATATACTCGAGTATAAGCCGACCCGAATATAAGCCGACCCCCCTAATTTTGCCACAAAAAACTGGGAAAACTTATTGACTCGAGTATAAGCTGGCTACCGCCCTGGAATCCTCCTCAGCACCAGGTCTCACCCTCCACGACGCCCAGGTGAAATTCCTGCTGTATGCAGATGACCTGTTGCTGCTGTCACCAACCGAGAAAGGCCTCCAGGACAACCTGAAAATCCTAGAGAAATTCAGCTCCACCTGGGCCCTACCGGTCAACCTAAAGAAAACCAACACCATGGTGTTCCAGAGGAGAAAGAGAAGATCAGACCAACACCCATCATTTATCCTCAACAACTGCGACCTCACAGGAACGGACAAATATACCTACCTGGGCCTAGAGATTCACCGGTCAGGGAACTTCAAACAAGCCATAGAGACCCTGAAAGACAAGGCCTGCAAAACCTTCTATGCCATCCGAAGGACACTCTACCATCTGAAGCCACCAGTGAGGGTCTGGCTAAAAATCTTCGACTCCATCATCGCCCCAATCCTCCTGTATGGCAGCGAAGTCTGGGGTCCTCACACCTACCCAGACTGGTCAAAGTGGGACTCCAGTCCAACAGAAATATTCCACCTGGAATTCTGCAAGCACCTTCTCCAGGTCCATCGGAGCACCTCCAACAGTGCTTGTCGGGCCGAGCTGGGCAGATTCCCTCTACACCTAACAGTTCTAAAGAGGGCGCTGTCATTCCGGGCTCACCTGCATAGGAGCAATCCAAGCTCCCATCACCATAAAGCCCTGATACATGAAGGTGAAACAGAAAAACCAGAACCACCGGAACAGCCCAGCCAAACCCAACCGGAGCAGAACACCAATCACAACAACCTGACAAAAGCCGGAATTAGGAAGATGGCAGACGAAGGCCAGGAGAGGTATGTCAGTGACTGGAAGAATGATATCATCAGCTCACAGAAACTGACCATGTACCGGAGCCTACAGAGAGACTACAGACTGGCCCCATATCTGGAGAAACTTCCGGACCCCAGAGATCGCAAGATTCTGAGCCGATATAGACTCAGTGCCCACAGTCTGGCCATCGAATGTGGCCGACACAGGCAGAGCTACAAGCCCAGGGAGGAAAGACTGCCAACACTGTGATCAGGAGGCCATAGAGGACAAAACCCACTTCCTGCTACACTGCTCCAAATACTCAGCAGTGAGGGACACTCACTTCAGGAGACTCTCACATCTCTTCCCAGACTTCATCACCATGAAGGAGGAAGAGAAAACCTATATCTTGCTGGGAGAAGAAGAGAGAGCGGTGGAGATAGCAGCGCGGTATGTGAGCGAATGTCATAGACTACGAGAAAGAGAACTATGATGCCATGGACTATAGCCCCCAACCTGGACCTGCCCCATCCACCTCCCCTATGCCATGGACTATAGCCCCCACCCTGGATCTGCCCCATCCATCTCCCCTATGCCATGGACTATAGCCCCCACCCTGGATCTGCCCCATCCACCTCCCCCCACAGCTCCTACCCAACATCCCCTCAGTCCCTATCCCTATTGCCTCTATACACTTGCTTTGGCAAAACTGATGTGTATTTGGTCCTGCCAATAAAGCTTCTTTGAATCTTGAATCTTGAATCTTGATAAGCCTAGGGTGGAAATGCAGCATTTACCGGTGAATTTCAAAAATAAAAATAGATCATTATTTCCCCATAGCTGTGCCATATAGTGCTCTGCACCGTTCATATTTCCCTATAGCTGTGCCCCATATAGTGCTCTGCACCGTTCATAGTTCCCTATAGCTGTGCCCCATATAGTGCTCTGCCCCATATAGTGCTCTGCACCGTTCATAGTTCCCCATAGAAAGCTCTGCCATTGCCGCCGCTGCTGCTGCAGTAAAAAAAAAAAAAAAGCCATACTCGCCTCTCTTGCTTGCAGCTCCCAGCGTCCGGTCCCGGCGTCTCTGCGCACTGACTGATCAGGCAGAGGGCGCCGCGCACACTATATGCGTCATCGCGCCCTCTGACCTGAACAGTCAGAGCGCAGACGCCGGGAAGATGGAGCGGCGCCCGGCGGCTGGAACGCGGACAGGTGAATATTATATACTTACCTGGTCCCGATGTCCGGCTCCCTCTGCCTGTCACAGCTGGTCTTCGGTGCTGCAGCTTCTTTCTCTAATCAGCGGTCACCGGCAACGCTGATTAGAGAAATGAATAGGCGGCTCCACCCCTATGGGAGGTGGAGCCGCCTATTCATTTCTCTAATGAGCGGTCCCACGTGACCGCTGAAGAGGGGAAGAAGCTGCAGCACAGAAGACCGTGGGACGGCAGGGAGCGCCAGGATCGCTGGGACTAGGTAAGTATGCCTCAGCGCCCTCACCCGCCGACCCCACCGCTACCGTGACTCGAGTATAAGCCGAGAGGGGCACTTTCAGCCCAAAAATTTGGGCTGAAAATCTCGGCTTATACTCGAGTATATACAGTATCTAAACTACTATCATACTTCAGTATCATCATCCTCATTTTTAAAGGCTACCTGAACATGAATAGGTGCTCTTGTAAATTTGTGACAAAATAATATTTCAAAAGGGTGTTCCTCGAAATAAAGAAAATGATTGAAAAATACACTACTATGAATGAATTGCCACTTAATTATTTTTTCTCACTCCCCTTGTCCAGGTGGAAATAATTTATTTTTTCCTCGACTGCCCTCATTAGTGAAGACCAGACCTGCCCTAAACACAAAGCAGGAGATGTTGTGCCAGTCCAGTGAGCTGTATACCTGTAAGCCTTTCTGCCTTCTCTGATTGTTAGCTATGAGGAGAGACCTGCATCTGACTGTGAGGATGTGTAGGGAACAGCTGAGATTAACTATAAAAGTCAGCAGTTATGGAGAGGAAGGGGCAAGGTGCAGGCTCAGGTCGAAAAAGGACATCAAACCAAGCCTGGATCATCCCTTCCTTCATCCTTCCACCCCACAACTTCTGAAGTGTCCACTTCATTTATGGATACAGAAAATGTCATCTTAGCTATAATCTGTACTCATTCTCTCCTGTAAGTTTTCTGTCTCTCCTCATAGCTAACCACCAGAGAAGGCTCTCTAATGACACAACACATGTTGCCATGTGTTTAGGATGGGTTTTCCATTTACCAATATGTTTGCAGCAATTAAAAATAAAATCAATCAAATTAATAATTATGCCCTAGACAAAATGAGGATGTATTAATAATAAACCATTTTTTTTTTCATTTATTTTACGGAGTGCTCCATATCACACCCCTACTCACCCATTTTAGGTCATCAAACCAATGACTCCATTCTAAATAATCATATCAGTCACTTCAAATTCCAATGTGTAGGAGCAGCAAGATGGAACTCTATTTAGTTAAATTCTTCAGTTCGATATTCATAATTCAATATTGTTTTGTCAGAAAACCATCTATATGCAGTGGGTATTCAGAATTTTTTTTCACTTTTTTAATTTATTTATTTTTTAACGTCACCTTTTCCACATTAAATGTAGCTAATCTCTTTTTCGATGGATCCAAATAAACAGACGGATGTCATTACAGTAAATGGACAAAGTTAGGGTATAGTTTTTTTTAAATCCGAGTAGTGATGCAGAATGCTCTGTTCTTGCTGTAAAAAAAATTATGGAATATTTAACAGAAACGCCAAACAAAGTCCCAAACAACGATGTGAACAGTCTTATTTGTTTTTTCTCTTTCTCATGCTTAATTTTTTTTTATTATATGAATTACTCCTCGTCATGGGTCAATACATTCTAACTTATTTGCTTACTTTTATAGGTTCTGTCTGAGCAGTTTCGGGAGATGGAACAGGAATTGATATCTGTGAGAGAATCTCTAGTTATTGAACAAAAAGGAAGCTCTCAACAGGCTAACCTGTACAAAGATGTGTTGGAGGAGAAAAGTGTTTTATGCAAGCAATTACAGGAAGCTCTTGATAAAGAAAAAGAAGCATCATGTGAGATGGAAAATCTGAAATCACAACTACAAAAGGCTAAAGAGCAACTGGATGCTACACCACAGCCTGGCTTGGGACAAATTCATGCAGAATTAGATAGAGGAGCACAAGAGGAACTAGAAATATTGAGAGCAGAGCTAGAGAAAGAGACGGGAGCTCAGGAGGCATTGCAGCGGTTAAGTGAAGAGCTTCAAAAAGAGAGAGGTGCCCAGGAAGAATTGCAGCATTTAAAAGAAGAGTTTGAAAAGGAGAAGAATGCTCATGAAGAATTACGCCAACTAATGAAAGAGTTTGGAAAGGAGAAGGGTGCCCAGGAAGAATTACAACAACTAAGGGAAGAGCTAGAAAAGGAGAAGGGTCCCCTACCAGAACTACAACAACTAAGGGAGGAGCTAGAAAAGGAGAAGGGAGCCCAGGAAGAATTGCAACAACTAAGAGAGGAGCTAGAAAAGGAGAAGGGTGCTCAGGAAGAATTACAACAACTAAGGGAGAAGCTAGAAAAGGAGAAGGGTGCCCTGCCAGATCTACAACTACTAAGGGAGGAGCTAGAAAAGGAGAAGGGTGCTCAGGAAGAATTACAACAACTAAGGGAGAAGCTAGAAAAGGAGAAGGGTGCCCTGCCAGATCTACAACTACTAAGGGAGGAGCTAGAAAAGGAGAAGGGTGCTCAGGAAGAATTACAACAACTAAGGGAGAAGCTAGAAAAGGAGAAGGGTGCTCTGCCAGATCTACAACTACTAAGGGAGGAGCTAGAAAAGGAGAAGGGTGCTCAGGAGGAATTACAACAACTTAGGGAGGAGCTAGAAAAGGAGAAGGGAGCCCAGGAAGAGTTGCAACAACTAAGAGAGGAGCTAGAAAAGGAGAAGGGTGCTCAGGAAGAATTAAAACAACTGAAGGAAGAATTTGAAAAGCAGACAGGTGCTCATGAAGAATTGAAACACCTCAGAGGAGAGCAAGAAATGGAGAAAGGTGTCCAGGAAGAATTGCAGCAACTAAGAGGAGAGCTAGAAAAAGAGAAGGGTGTTCATGAAGAATTGCAACATCTTAGGGAAGAGTTAGAAAAGGAGAAGGGTAATCGAGAGGAGTTGCAGAAACTAAGGGAAGAATTTGAAAAGAAGAAAGGTGCCCAGGAAGAGTTGCAACAGCTAAGAGGAGAGCTAGAAAAGGAGAAGGTTGCCCAGGTAGAATTGCAACAACTAAGAGATGAGCTGGAAAAGGAGAAGGGTGCCCAAGGGGACTTGCAGAAACTAAAAGAACAGCTTGAAAATATAAAGGTTGATCAGGAGGAGTTGAAGCAAGTAAAATCCGAACTGGAACACCAGAAAGAAACTCAAAAACAGCGTGAGGTAGAGCTGGAAAGGTTGAACAAAGCTAATGAGGAGCTACTGGTTAACACAAAAGGAGAGCAAGGTGCAAACAACGTAAATAAATCTGAAGTCCATATAGAAATGGAGAAAGTGCAAATTGAGCTAGAAATGGAAAATAAAAAACAAGACGAGTTATCTAGACTGAAAGAAAAACTAAAAACAGTAAAGGAATCCCTCAAAGAATTTGATAATATGAAAGAAGAGTTTGAAAGAGGGCAGAAAACGCTGAGTGAATTGGAGATGCTGAAACAAGAGATGCATATAATGAGAGAAGCACAAGATGAGTTGAGTAAATTGCAAGCAGAGCAACGCCATGTCAAAAAACATATAGAGCAAAGTGGTGTGGGTTATACATATCTAATCGGACAGGGGTTAACTCAAGAGGAGCCAGGAATGCATGAAAAGGAAGAAACCTTGGTCTCATTTGCAAACCTCAATACCCAGCATGACGCATTAACAGGTAAGCTGCTTAAATAAATATAACTTATTGATGAAAAGAACTTAACTTTTCAAAAAAGTCTTGATTAAAAATATCCAATTTTTATGTCTACAATGCCTATTAATGTGTTTCACTGATTCCAGACTACAAATAAAACACGGTGTGTAGAGTGATTGTACAATTATCTTCAACCACTTTGCCCTCTCTTCTTGCTAACCTCAAGACAATGAACACTAAAGTTCAATTTCTTTTAGAACCATTTTCACCATCTAAATTTGGACTCTAGATTTTGAGCATTATAGGTGACCCATCTGTTGTAACACAATTTTGATATGCAATAGAAAAATATCTAGGGTTTTTAGCGTATTTTTCCTTTTATCAGAAAGCTAATGACCTTTCCATGTTCTGAAATATAATATTTTAAAAAAATCTTGTTTCATAGGTGAAAATTCTATTATCCTATCATCTACAGAAGTATGTAAGGAATCAGAGGTGAGCCACCAGGTGAGGTACTGGTATAAATTCTGAATGTGTGAACAATTACTGCATGTGCAATTTTTATATACTGTGCAGTTATCAATAGCATGAAAATTTCCTTTTTCATTTTTCAGAAAGTGCAATCTACTGTTTTGAATGTCCAAACTTGTTCAGTGTCTCAGGAGCTTGTTCTTAATGTTACCAGTGAAGATTTAAAGGAAAAACAACTGTCTATCCTTATGATGGACCTGCTAGATACTCAAGAAGAAATAAATAGACTCAAAGGAGAACTACCTTTGGAAGGAAACTTGAATGAATGTGCATTAAGTGAGCAAGCTATAGAAAAAAAACAGAATGTATCAGAAGAAGCTGACTCGTGTATTCAAACGCATGACCCTTCTGATCTCGCTTACCAGAATGTTACTACAGACAATGATGATAATGAAATTCTTTTAATGAGAAAAATGGTTAAAGAGCTCCAAAGTCAAATAGAGACTATAACATCTGAGAAAGAGGAAATCTCATTAAAACTTGAGACCATTCTAAACAAAGAGAATACTGTTGAAGTTTTGTCCACATATGAGCTTTTAGAGACTGAAAACCAACAGCTGACAGTCTATGAAAGTCAACATATACTTGTAGAGCAAGTAAAGAGTTTAGAAAATGAGTCAAAATCTAAAGACTTAAAGATCATTGCTTTACAGAAAGACCTAGACCATATGAATCAACTATTGTCTGAGAGGAATGAACTTTCAAAACTACAAGTAACCCAGTTAGAAAAGAAGGAGCATCACATTGAAAGCCTAAACGAAATACTTGGCCTTAGTCAAACTAAGGAGGAGAGACTTTCTGAAGAACTTGCCTCTAATGAGCGTGAAAAAGTCTTACTTCAAGAATTGCTTTCACAAAAAACAACGGAGATTCAAGGCCTTCAAGAATCTATTTCTGAGAAGGATCGACAAGTTGAAGAGATAAGCCACAGCTTATCTGACAAGGTGGTCATTCTAAATGAGGAAAAATACTCCATGAGCAAGGAAATAAAATCCCTGAAGGAACAGTTGAACGCGAACATCCAAGATCAAAATGGAATTGGGGAAGAATTAATACAGACATTAAGAACAGAAAATACAGAAATCCATTTACAAGTGGAAAAGGTTACTAAAGAGAAATGTCATCTTCAGGAAATGTTTGAGGCTATTCAAAGTGAGTTTGCAGAGTTGAATAGTCATTTGGAAACTGCAAAATTGACCCTTGCCCAAAACGATGAAATGATTAAGATTGCACAGGAAGAGCGGGAAGTACTGCATATGCAATTACAAGATCAGAAATGTGAACTTTCAAAGAAAGAAAAGGAATTTGAGGAGCTTCAAATTCAATTAGATCTTCAGAGGTATAACCATGTGCAAGAGCTACAAGTTCTAACTGATGAACAACAAAATAGTTTAGAAGTAATTAATGGTTTGCAAGGAGAAAAATTTATTTTAGAGAGTCAGCTAAAGTCTTACATAAACAATTCAGAACATGATCCGAGAGAGGTGGGATTAAAAGAGAGTGAGGAGCATCAGACTCAACTAGAGGGTTACAAAAAAGAGATTGAACAGCTAAAGAGAAAGTTACAAGCTGCACTAACAAGTCGAAAAGAGCTAAATCGCAAAATCTCTAAACTAGAAAAACAAATGGTAAATTCTGCAGTTAATCAGGACAAAGACTTTACTGTTAGTGGTGATGTTGATGTGAAAGCATTTGAAGAGCTATCTGAGCAAAGCATTACAGATTGTCTAAAAAAGCAACTGTCTGAAAAGGAATCTGATCTGGAAACTGCCCAGAAAGAACTGGCTGAAAAAAGTGCAGCTAATGTGCAGTATCAAAACTTGATTGAAGAACTAACGTTGGAGCTAAAAGCTAAATCAAATCAAATTGATTCTTTAAAAATGGATAAAACATCAGCAGAATCTTACATTTCAGATACAGTAAATGCTGTAGATCAAGATGCAAGAATTCAACTTGAAAACGCAATTGCAACTCTCAAGGAAGACAAAGAAATATTACAAAAAAAAGTACAAGAGGTGTTGAATTCTCGCAGAGATGCCATTAAGAAAGCACAAGAGAAAGACCGGCACTACCGTGAACAGCTAAAGCAACAGAAAGAAGACTTTAATCTCTTGCAAGAAAAGTATGAAAAACTACAATTAAATCAAAAGTCATATCAAATGAATGAAGTAAGTCTTGAAGAGAGCAGTACACAAGTTAGGAGGCCAGGAAAATCACAAAATACCAATACTAATATTTTTGAAGATGCTATTTCAGTGGATGTTTCAGGTGAGAATGCTGAAGAATCACACTGGGAATCGGACTGGGTAGATTTTTCACCTGCAAGTATTGTGGACCCTGTAGCCCACAAATCTGCTATTTTAGATGTGACAAGTACAGACTACCAAATGCAGATGGAAGTCTTTCAATCCCCAAAAAATGAACTGGAATGTAATGCTTTGCAACTAGAAGAAAAATTAAATGTCAGTTTGGAAGAGGTTTCACATATGCAGAATACTATAGAACAATTAAATAGAGAGCTACAAGTTGCAAAGGAAAAAAATCTGAATTTAGAAGTGCATGCATCTACCCTGAAAGAAGAGATGGAAAGTAGTAACCAGGAAACATCTCGGCTAAATGAAGTTAACATAGGGCGTTTAAAGGAAGAATTCATAGAAAAGGTGGAGCATATTGGACAACTTCACAAGGAGCTAGAAGTAGTAAATGGAGCTCTTAAAAGTGCAAATATTTTGTTGGCTGAGAAAGATGCTGCTATACTATCTCTTCAAACTGAAGTAGAAGTTAGGGCTAAAGAGCATGAAGAACTCCACAAAAAACTTGAAGTGCAGTCTCTTGAATCACAAAATAAGCTGGATGAAGAGGTGGAGGAAGCAAAGGGCAAGCAGCAGCTTCAAAGAAAGCTTCAGGCTGCTCTGATCTCTAGAAAAGAAGCTCTTAAAGAAAACAAGAGTTTAAAACTAAAATTGGACACTGTTTCAAATCTCAAGGATGACTTGTCTAAAAGATTACAACGTTCAGAGGATCTGGTTAACCAACTAAGTGTTGAAAAAGACTCTTTGCTTAAGACATTATCTGCTCAGAAAGAAGAAAGAGACAGAATGATTTTTGAAATTGACAACCGTTTACGGGAAAACCAAAATTTGGAAGCATCTTGTGAAAGCTTTAAACTAGTTTTGTCCGGTATCACACAAGAAAAAGATGATTTAGGAAGAGAGTTGGAAACTTTAAAGTTGTCTCAAGTTTCAGAGATCTCTGAGTGGCAAGAAAGGCTTACAGACCTGCAAAAGGAATATGAGACCCTGCTACAGTCTTATGAAAATGTGAGTAATGAAACGGATAGGATGAAACGTGCAATGGAAACTGTGAGACAGGAAAAGCAAGAGTTATTTAGTAAAGTAAAAACTGTGGAGACTAAAAAGAAAGAAGTAGAGAAGCAACTGGAAGAGGCTGAACAGGAGATTGAAAATATTAAGGAAAAAATGAGGAAATTTGCCAAATCTAAGCAACAAAAAATACTTGAACTAGAAGAAGAAAATGACCGATTAAGAGGAGAATTGCAACCAGTAGTGGGAGAGCAGCAGAATACTAGTACAGAAACTTCAGAACTAAAAGAAGAGCTAGCTAGGCTCCACTCAGAAAACCATAGTCTTTTACTTCAGTTAGAACAGGTAACGTCTGAAAAAGATAATGTAGCGCAAGAAACTGAATCACTAAGACTACAATTGCATAAAGTTGAGTCTAATGTTCAAATGAGTCTGCAGGAACATACATCTGAAATACATGAAGAGGTTATTATAATTAAAAATGAGGTTGAAGTGATGTGCTCACAGATCATGGGAAATGAACAGCAGCTTTATGTAGAGGTGGCTGCAAAACACAATATAACCCAAACTCAAGAATCCTTGGAGGAAAATTCACAAATGAAGGAACTGATACAAAAACTTGAAGGCAATGCTAATATGAAGCAAAATGAAATGGAGAGAATGAATGGAGAAATCAAGGTTTTGATGGAGAAGAACTTAAATTTGGAGACTCAGCTCAAAGAAGGACAAAATAGGATTGCTAAAATGGAAATAGAAATTGTACAGTTGGAAAAGAAGCATCAAGCAACCATTGGTGACCTGGATGAAGTCAGCAGGCAGAAACGTGCAATTGAGATTGAGAAAGACGAGCTAGAAGAGAGGCTAATGAACCAGATGGCTGAGCTCAATGGAAGCATTGGAAATTTCCAGCAAGATGCAATGGATTTGGAGGTAAAAAATGACAGCCTACTAAAAGAAATAGAAAACTTTAAACTCCAGTTAGAAGAGGAAACACGACAGCTAGAAAGACAGAAGATTGACGCTCTGTCAGAGGCACAAAAAGAGTATGTGGAAAAGTTAAAGTCTGCTAATCAGAGTGCAAAAGGCAGGAAAACACAATCAAAGGAGCTTCAGGAGCTGCTCAAAGAAAAGCAGCAAGAAGTTCGACACTTGCAAAAAGATTGCATACAATATCAAGAGACTATCAGTGGTTTAGAAAGGGCAATTAAGGTGCTTGAATTTGAGTACAATAAATGTGAAAAAGAAAAATTGGTCTCTAACGATAAAATAGTTAAAGCAATGGAGGAGGCAAACAAGGCTCGGGATGATCTAACATCTTTTCGTGTGCTTCTTGATGACACACAAAGTGAGGCAGCAAGGGTCCTGGCGGAAAACCTGAAACTGAAAGATGAATTGCGGACCATAGCTGAAAATACAACAGTATTGTTGAACATGAAAGAGGAAGATATGGAAAAGAGGCTTCATACTGAGCGAGACAAACATGTGAAACAAGTCTCAAATTTACAAGAGAAGATAAATGTGCTACAACAAGAAAAAGAACACCTTCAGGGGTCTATTGTCAATTTACAGAGCCAGATAAAGCAAAAGCATCAAGAAATGAAGAACTTACAGGGTGAATTAAATCAAAATATAGCTAAGCTTGCAGCCTTTACTCGTAGTATGTGTTCTTTGCAAAATGATAGAGATCGCGTTATAGAAGAATCCAGAAAGTGGAGTGAGAAGTTAACTGATGCAATGCATAAAAAGGACATTGAAATAAATGACAAAGAGAAAGTTTGTGTGGATCTTAAAAATGAGTTGCTACATATCACAACCCAAGTTGAAAAGCTTAAGGCTGAGGTAACCAGGTATGATATATTTTATTTCAAATTCTTATACTTAATTTATGCCTTTAAAGTAATTTTTACTTATTCCTCTTTCATCTATTGTACCTTTTTATTTCCAGAATTCACACAGAGAATAAGGAACTTGTCACAAACCAGCAGACAGAAACTGAAGTCCACCTAAAAATGAGAGACTCTCTGTTGGAGGAGAAGGCAATTCTTTCATCCTCTTTGGAGGAAGAGCAGAAGATGCACAGTACCTGTCTGCAGGAACTGAAACTGCGTACCCAGGAAGCAAATGATCGTCAGAATCAGTTGGATGCCCTTGAAATAAAAGTAAACCAGATTACATCTGAAAATCGGAACCTTTTGGAAGCATTAAAAAGATTAGAGACAGAAGTCCAAAACTGGAAGTTGCATAATGAGCAGATTCAGAGTGATCTTCAGGCTTCCAAATCTTTGACAGAAAAGTTGCACAAAGAATTGGAGCAAAAGGAGCAAGATGTGGTGCGGCTGTTAAATTCACACGATGAAGCTGTGAGTACAGCCGTTAATGAGCTGCAAGATGTACATGCTATCGAATGCAAGACTTTGCAAGATAGACTTAAAGAAACTGAGAAAGAGACATTAGACATGCAGGACAAATTAAAACAATTAAAGACTCAATTAAAAACTTCGCAAGACGAGGTTGGCCAAACTAAAGGTCAACTAGACTCCTTTACTAAGTCTATGTGCTCACTACAGGAGGAGAGAGAACGTGTATTAGGTGACTATCAACAGTTGGAGCAGCGCCATCTTGATGCAATTCTTGCCAAAGATGGTCTAATTCAAGAGGCAGCAGCAGAGAGTAACAAGCTACGTGAAGAATTAAGGCTCCTTCGTAGTCGTACCGATGATTTAAATGCACAAAATGCTAAATTGAATGCTCAGCTGACTCGCTACCGGGAGGACTTGAAGGAGCTTATTTCATTGAAGGACTCTCAACTTAAACAGCTTCTGGGTGAAAAATTGCAGGAGATTGAAAGGCTAAGACATGAGCAAAGTAACCAAGAGCAGCAGTTGAATCAAGAAAAAGGCCAACGAGAGATTTTACAACAGGAGCTAGATGAAAGCAAGCTAGAAAAGCAAAAAATGCTGGAAGAGATTGATAACCTAAAACTCTATGTATCTCAACTGCAAACTGAAATTGGGACACAAGGAAACCAGCTTGAACAGGCCAAGGAAGAGATGCAGCATTTAAAAGATGAACTGATAAAGATGCAAACTGAGTTGACGCATTTACAAGAGGAAAGCTCTCGCATCCAATTAGAAGCAGAACAGCGAGTACAGCGTGCAGAAGATGAACTAAATAAGAAGTTAAAGAGCATGCAGCATGATACTGGAGTCTTGCGTAACGAGACAGAAACAGCAGAGGAACGAGTAGCCGAGCTTGCAAGAGATCTTATGGAATCGGAACAGCGATTGCTAACTGCAAATGAAGAAATATCTGGTCTAAAAGCTCAGCTACAGTCATTTGGAGGCTCAATGAGGTCTTTGCAGGACAGTCATGATTTAGCTCAGGAAGAAATACAGAGACTGCAGGAGCAACTGACAGAAGTATCTGTCCTGAATACAGAGCTTAGTTCTGTAAACTCAGAAAAGGCCAGCCTCACCACTATGTTATCTGAAAGCAAGGAAAAGCAATATGACTTGGAAAAGCAGCTTAATGATATAACTTATACTTTACAATCAAGGGAAGAAGAAATGTCTAGGATCACATCTGAACTTCACATCTCGCAGACACAGATACAAGATATGTCCAAGGCAATGGCTGGTCTGCAGGAAGATCATCACAGATTGCAGAGCACCTTGAAGGCCCCACGCAAAGAAACTGAAAGACGTCTGCAGAGTCCTTTTCAAACAGAAGTAAAGGTATGGTAGAAAACCAGAAAATAACAGTACTTTGATCTTGTAAAAGAAAAGTGGACTTGGAATAATGAAAGTTACTAAAAGTACATATAGTAGAATGCAGAGAAAGTTGAAAAGAGATAATGTGCCTCTGTCAAAAAATGCACTCCATGGACATTTTTGGCGGAGAGGTGCATAACAGTTGTGAGAAACTACTCTTAATGATTTAGGCACATTTTACTCCAGCGCTACCTTCATTAAGAATGGCATAAAAAACACCAGTCTTAAAAGACAATGGGTCCAATTCGTTATTTTAGGCTTTATACTTGTACTACAGAGACATTTATTTTGATGAATTTTCCAGGCGAGTTTAGCCATATTTTGTCCCACCCAAACCTCACTCCCTTCGATGAAGCTATCAGTGCTAATATAAAACATTTTCTAAGATTTCAAGTCATTTTATGGTACAAAACTGGTGAAAGCCACCTTAATAAAAAGATGAAATGTGTTGGATAAACTGGTCGAGAAAATGGGAGGATTCTTAGTGTCCTTGGTCAAGACCAAGTAGACCGGAGAAAAATCTATTTGGCTCATCCATGTTAGTAGAAATTAGCATTGACCGAAGAGCAATTGTATAAAACCAATACACTATATAATAGCCTTTAAAATATTATATTCATGAGTTTTGCTTTTAATCCCTTAATGACCGCCGATACCCCTTTTAACAGCGGTAATTAAGGGTACTTATGCCTCAGAGCTGGTTTTTAATGGCGCTGAGAAATAAGTGTATAGCAACCCCTCAACCTAGAGTCGGAATTTCTCCGGGGTCTCAGATACCGATTGGTATATGAGACCCAAGAGAACATGATTCGGGTCGGTTTTTACCGACCTCAGTGCTGCTATCGCTGTTAACCGATTAACGGTGACCACAAAAAAAAGTCTGATTTCCCTCCCCCAACCCTCCCCCGTACCTCTGATGTCCTTGAAATTCCCCATGATGTCCACCCGCATGAAATAAAACCTCCCTTTATCACCCCCTTAGTTAAGTAAAAATGATGAAATAAAAAAAAAATACATTTATTTCCATTTCTCCATTAGGGTTAGAGTTGGGGTTAAAGTGAGTTGGGGTTAGGGTTTGAGTTAGAATTGGGGGGTTTCCACTGTTTAGGTACATCAGGGGGTCTCCAAACGTGACCTGGCAATTTTGCGTTCAAAAAGTCAAACGGTGCTCACTCCCTTCTGAGCCCTGCCATGCACCCAAACAGTGGCTTTTCCCCACATATGGGGTATCGGCGTACTTGGGAGAAATTGCACAACAAATTTTGTGGTCCATTTTCTCCTGATTCCCTTGTGAAAATTTAAAAAAAAAATTGGTTCCAAAGTAAATTTTTTGTGAAAAAGGTAAAATGTTCATTTTTTCCTTTTATATTGCTTTAGTTCCCGTGAAGCACCTGAAGGGTTAATAAACTTCTTAAATGTGGTGTTGCGCACCTTGAGGACTGCAGTTTTTACAATGGTGTCACTTTTGGGTATTTTCTGTTACATTGAGGTAGTCCCTAAAAAAATGGTTTTGCAAATTTTGTTGGAAAAATGAGAAATTGCTGTTCAACTTTTAACGCTTATAACGTCCTAACAAAAAAAAAATTGTTTTCAAGATTTTGCTGATGTAAAGTTGACATGTGGTTTTTGCCAAACTTCCATTTTTTTTCATAAATAAACGCAAGTTATATCAAAGAAAATTTATGGCTAACATGAAGTACAATATGTCACGAAAAAAACATTCTCAATCTGTGACATCCGTTGAAGCGTTCCAGAGTTATAACCTCATAAAGTGATAGTGGTCAGAATTGTAAAAATTGGCTTGGTCATTAAGTACTAAATTGCCTCTGTCACTAAGGGGTTAAAGACGTTAATGTACAAAGTATTGAAGTCCTCGGGGGAGTTAGTAGTTCTGCCTAGTGCAGGGCCTGAGTGGATGAAGCTTGACACTGGGATTCTCTTTGGTACTTTGAATGTGTTTCTCACTGCCCTTCCATGACCGTAGACGTGCTCCACGAAGCAAGAAGACCGTAATTCATGCAATTCATCTTTCAGATCTCTAGTAATGAGGCTAAGGACTCAGTTGAAGAGCTTCAAAAGATGCAGACAGAGGTGCAAAACTTGCACACCCAGCTCAGTGAAACGCTTACACAAGTGCACCATAAGGAACTCCGGATCCAACAGCTAAACTCAAAGGTCAGATATGAAATGACTTTTGATGTTAAAAAGTATTTCCATTTATTTGTTCATGGCACTTACACAAAACAAGTCATCAGATTATGTCCCGTGATTTTACAATCTTTGTCTCTACTGTCAATAGCAAAAAAAATGTACTAGCCTACTAAAATTGTATTTTTTTTTTTGGAAATGCATTTTCATAAATTTGTCTTTTAATAGTCCATTACCTATAATTTCTACGCATAACTGAACAATGAACACTCACATCGGTAACTGCTTCAACTACTTGCTTAAGTTTGGTAGTAATTCTTGTTTTGCTATCCGATATATTGGCCTTTTTGAAGGTCATCTTCAGATAACTGCCAGTCGATCGCAAAGTCACGGTGGCTGAGAGACTTATACACTTGTCATAACCAATGTGACAGCACTTCCTAGAAAACAATAGTTAAAAAGCCCTATTACAATTGAGTAAAAATGCCATTTTTTCTGTAAGAAACCCAGTTGCCTGACTTCATGTAACACACAAAGTGCTATGTACAATTTAAAGTGTTGAGTAGAAATCCTCTTGAAGAGTTTCTGTGAATTGCTGGACTATTATGCCTTTGACTTCTTGTCTTTGCCTCTTATAATTGTGTTTTTTCTTTGCAGCTTTCTCAGATATTTGAAGAGAAGAATGCTTTATCTCTGCAATTGCGTGGCAGCAACCAGCACCTGCGAGATGCTAATGGTCGCTGTTCATCTCTTGAACGACAACTTCAAGAATTACAGCAGAAGAACTTGGTAAAAAATGCCAACATTTCTTAAAAACACCAATACAACATTTAATAGTTAAAAAGGGAGTAGAAAAATTGTAAAGAATCTAGTTCACAGTTGAAAATGATGTGCTGGACAAAGCCAAAGTCCTTAATGAATATCTATCTGAAGCCATTTTCTTAAAGGGTTATTGCTACCATGGCCAGAAAAAGGCATATCTCTTTGATATACGCTTACCAAATTGTCTGCACAGATCCTGCTAGCCATATCGGAATTAACAAGCAGCCTAAAGTGTGTGGGGTATAACCAGGGCTGTGGAGTCGGTAAGCTAAACCTCAGACTCCACAATTTCCGTGACTCCGCCTCCACTGCACTGGTCACTACTGAGCATGTGCATAAAGTGCAGCACAGATTCATCTCTAAAAGCCGAGATCCTTAGATCAGGAGCAGAACTGACATTTTAAAGGACATTTCATAACTTTCCCAACTTTTTATGAAAAAACATTTACATCACATCCTGCATTGTACTGCTGTACCCAATGTATTATATATTTTAGGAGTCTGAGTCAGTCCGTTTTATACCGACTCCACCAAAATGGACTCCCGACTCAGACTCAACAGCCCTGGGTACAACTCAATGCTTTAACGGTAGAAATCGGACAGGTTGGATGTCGACATCCCTGATCGCTTGTTTTCGACTGATCCTTGTCTGCATGTGATGTCTGGGGAGGTTGTTTTTATTTGTAGAGAGACAGCTTGAATTTGGATCCGTATTGTTATAATCTTCTTACTGTATAATGTAGGAAGCTTTGCCAAGTGATTCAGCCCCTGGAGCCCCACAGGAGAAGAAGGAACCTCAGAGCGAGACTGATCAGCAACTGCTGGAACTACATGAAAGGTGGGTTGTTCCTCATTAGCACATCATTCACACTGTATGGCCAATATACAAGACTGTATGTACTGTTCTGTGCATTCTATTTATTCTGTTAAGGACCAGGTGATTTTTAGTTTTTGCACTTGCGTTTTTTTTTACCTCCCCGTCTTCCAGGAGCTATAACTTTGGGAGATAAAGAACTGTGTTTAATTAGGGGGAAAAAAATGTAATTCTGGCACTGTTTTCTTGTTTTCATAGCGTTCATTGTCCAATTCCGGTATTTCAGTTGTGTATTGTGTTTTTTTTTTTTGTCATTCATGGTGTTAACCGAGTTATTTAATTGTATATTATGCTAGAATAGATTTTTACAGATGTGGTGATATCACATATTATTTTTAATGGTGTGGGAGGGGAAAGGGGCTGACTCAGATTTTTATCCTTTTTTTCATTTTTTTAAGCTTTATAATGTATTGCAGTATTCAGAAAACTCAAGGCCTCAAAGGAATCTCAGCTGCAGGTTGGCCTTTATAGATGTGACATCATGGCAAGTTTGGAGGTCTTCAGCAGACTCCCGCCTGCCATGGCACAACCCATCAGTACCCCGGGATGCAGGCTCTGAAAGAGGATCTCTCATGTGAAAAATCATTATTAACCTGCTGATATGAATTAGGCGCATGTTTTAACACATATTCGTTTTTTAGTTTCAGAGATTTGACCCCAAATTTTCCAACCAGGAAAGTAATTTTTAAGCACTAGTTGTAAATGTGCTAATTTTTTTTCTTATCTGAAAAGTATTTGAAACTCATCTGTGTTCTTTTTTTTTTTTTTTAATCACTTTCATTCTATATTTAATATTGTCTCTATACACAGGTATTTGGAAATAAAGCAGCAGAATACTGAACAAGAGCAAGTGAGGTCGGTTCTGGAACAACAACTGAGAGAAGAGCGACAGAGATCAGAGTGCCGGATTCAGGAACTAGAGGAAAATCTGAGCATGTGAGTACAATACGAAGAAGAAATAATGGGCCCCTGGCAAGAACAATACATGGGGCCTCTGCAGTCCAGTAGCACTTCCTAATGCATAATTCCAATTGCTTTGCAGGTGGTATTGGGCCCCCTTAGCTCTTGCATCGGTTTCAAAAATGATATGTCCGCCCCTGATACTAATAACAAATGCAAAAAAAAAGAATGCAATAGAAAGTGACCATTAATTTTTGCTGTGTAAGAATTAAAGATTCCAGCATCCGCAGTAGTATGACAAAATGCTAAAACCTAACTTTTAATGCGTAAATTTAAAAATGTTTAAGAACAAACATGTTAATAAAAAAAAGGGGGAGTGGTGGGGGTGTACAAGAGGAGGGACAGGTTGCCAAGTTTCAAGCTAGCAGCTCTTAGTTCTGACTAGGACTAGGTCAGGACTAACCGTTTCTAGCTTGAAACGTGCCGACCCGTGTCCCCATCCCCAACGCCCACCCTTTTTTTATTAGCCTGTTTGTTCTTATACACTTTAACATTTATGCAGTAAAAGTCATGTTTTAACATACTTCTGCGGATGCTGGAATCTTTCATCCTTCTGCTGCTCTCTGCCAGAAGCCGGTCTGGAGTCAGTGTGCTGCACTTTTTTGATGGGAGGTAATTATTTCCACACTTGGTGAGCTCAACTTCCCACTTCCTCATATTTTTATATTGATTTTTGCCATTTTACACCAGCTCCAACACTCCAGGGAACTGGCCAATTGCTGCAGTTCTAAATCGCTAGACTCAGCCGCTTGTGAGCTAATGAGCCCAGTGATGGGTTGCAGCGGTCATGTGAGCTACAATCATGACTTCACCAATGTAGCATCTCAACAAAGAGCAGGAGCAGTATCAAAGCGATAGTGCTGGGTATGGTGATTAATGCCGAGTTTGATATTTTAATTGATAACAGAAGAGGTATATCCCCTTATTAACCACCAGTACAACGTACAACTGAGATATAAGAGAATATCATCAACCAACAGATGACAATCCAGCAGCTGTACACAATAGCTGACACCCTCCTGTATCCGTCACGATCAGTGTTGGCACCGATCATGGCATTTAGCCCCTTAGATACTGCTGTTAAAGCCGGGATCACACATACGCTAGATACGGCCGAGTTTCGCAGGTGAAAACCCAGCTCTGGCGCCAGCACTCCGGAGTGGAGCGTGCAGCCGCACAGCAGTACATGGAGCTGCACGCTCCGCTCCGGAGTGCCGGCGCCAGAGGAGGGTTTTCACCTGTGAGACTCGGCCGTATCTCGGGTATGTGTGATCCCGGCCTAATACTTACTTTGACATCTAGATGGTTAGAGAGAAATTCCTGCCAAGCTCAACGATCATAACTGATCTGCTCACTCGGTGTGATGGGTTTACAGCTGACCACATGGCAGGGCTGAAACAGGAGAAGGAGAAAAATCTCAACTAATGGAGCAGGTATGAAGCAGGGTAAAAAAAGGCCCATTCTGCTCAATGTTCAACAGCCAGAGTGAGAAGATCCGCTTTGCCCTCACACACTGCTGCTCTAACATTTCTCCTAATGCATGCTTTGGACAGATCACATCTAAAATATGTGACTGGGGCCATATGTGGACACCTTCTCCGAGAACCCATTAAAAACCTATCAAACCGTAATAGAGCATATAATAAACATCATCCCATATAAACATGAGATTAAACTGCGCTGGTAATGGCTTGGTATGCCATGTCTGTATTCATACAATCGCTTATCTCCTGTCTCCTTGCAGGCTGAGATCACAAGATTGGTCCGCTCCTCAGGACCCCGCACCACATGAAATGTCACTGCTGATTGAAACCCATGGGACCACAAGTGTTAAGGTAGATGCTTGGAGTAACCTTACAATTGTCTATTTTTGTCATGTCCTTCCAAAGAGTGAATGGTTTTATATTCTCTATGTTGCAGGGTTCTTTTCATAATCATAAATGGTTAAAATTGCAACACTTTTTAAAACACCTTTGTGATTTCAATGTATTAAAAATCCTCACAATGTTTAATTTTGTTTCCTGCTCATTGCCGAGGTTACTGGCCACCTCTGCAGTCTATTAGCGGTGGACAATCTCATATGCGAGGAGGGCCGTTTGTACAAGCTCTTTTGCTATAGAGCTTGTAAGAACTGCTCTGCAGATGGCTAGAACACTACAGTGCTAGTACGCTTCCTTGTTGCCACAAAGGCAAAGCTGCCTCCGCTTGCTTGTTGGAGATGGCACAGTTCGTGCGAGCAGTGCAACCATGACACTGGTCCGAACTGATCACCATCCCACCTAATGTTAAGACAACTCCTTATTAGCCATTTACTCACCCTCTTAATAATGTTTTCCAGTTAGGTAAAGTTCTACCTAATAGAATATTTTCTGCAAATACTTTTGTCAAAAGTAAATGAATGAGAATTTACATGAAAATGTGAAAAAGTTTTCCATATTTGCTGTTGATCTGTGCTTCTTTTATTCATCTTTATCTCTTCACGTCTACAGACTCGGAGCTCGTCTTTACGGAGATTTCTTCGGTTTCTCTTTTGTTCTCGAAACAAGGCACCCCTGCTCTTCTCCATTTACCTACTTGTCATCCATGCACTGCTGTTCCTGTGCTTTACTGGACACCTATGAGAGAATACACCTCCACGTGATGACCCAGGCGAACATTAGAACCTACATGCTGCATTAGATCAGGAAATTACCGAAAATCACAATTGGTGCCAATCAGTGAAGCTGTTCTGTCACATGGCTGGACCCATACAGGACATGGTGGTATTAGTTCCGGGCTACTGCACAAAAGACCCTCATCAGTGTGGGCAGAGGAGCAGGACACAAGTGTTCTCCATGATGCGTTCGCTCTCAACAAGATAATGTCCTTAGTTAGAAATGGAATCCTTCCCAGTTCACCTTTGATGCCTTCTCTGCAACCAAAAGCCTGACGTTTAGCTCCTAGTGATTTCTGGAAATCATTTACTCTTCTGGGCGTTTTATGGCCTTTCATCTGTGCTTTTCTATCAGTATGATTATATAAAAAAAAACTGAAAAATCTTTTGTGCAATTATCTGTAAATAATTTTGTATTAAGACTGTCATGTATAAATCTACATAATCTACTCCCTTTAGGGAATCTTTAAACTTATTTATTATAATTATTTCATGAAGACCATGATCATTCATTCCTATAAATGGTATATGTATTGATATCCTTTTAGTGGCTATTTGTTTTGTTTTGTTTTTTTCATCCAGGTTCGCCCTCTTCGGTTAGATTCTTCTTCCTCAGGAGGAATGTTTTATGATCGTGTCTCGTAATTTTTAATGACGAGTGTTACAGATTTGGGTCTAGGCACGTGCTACAGTACAAAAGAGCGTACAAAGCCGCAGCTGCTAGTGGTCCGTTTAGATAGGTCGATAATCTGCAAAAAAAAAGATTACTCCTGAATATTGGCTCATGCAAACGCAAAGAGGTTGTCAGTGGGTTGCAAGCATTTTGTGTAAAGTTCAGTTGTCAACCAACCAGTAAAGGCAGTAGTGTAGTGGCCCATTTACACGAGCCAATAATTGGCGAACGAGCGTTCGTAGATTTCAGATGTAATCGGGTGATTAGATTTTTATACATGGACAAAAATCATTATCGGCAGCATATGAATCCTTGTAAACTAGGGTTACACAACCTGTGGCTTGGGGGGCACATGCCGCCCACTAATGCGCTCAGCCATCTGCATAGTATCTGGTCACATTTATTTTCCATGTCATGGAGAAGACCATTTGCACCATTAGGACGGGTAATTACAAATGACGTGCTGTGTGGTCATGTCTCGGACAGCCATATTTTAGAATATGTGAGCCATGATTCCTAAAGAACAGAAGAGCATAGATAAGGTGAAGGAATAGCCATGCAGGAGCTCCGCTATATTCATTGTACCTTTTGGGAGAAGGGAAGCGCTGTTTCAGCATCTGGCACATACAATGCAGTGAGCTGTATGGACGGTCTCTTCCTTTACGCACAGTAAACCCCTCTGTCTTCCTGATAGGTGGGAGCCCAATAAATGAAACCTGCACCTAGTAGATATTTATGGCACATACTTTTAATGCATATTACAAGTATCCTAAGGCAGTACGTTGCCAGATCAGACTGCTAGCATGGTCCGTAACATTACCAATCTGGCCCTTGACCTCAAAAATGTTGCACTTTCCTGGTCTAGACAGATGATGTGCTGCCGATAACATGCCCGGTGTTTGGGGACAGAACAATTGCTAATACGATCGTTCTGTCCCCGTCATTGCTCGTCAAGCCAGTGTAAGCAAACAAGCACCAAACTACTCGTGTATAGTCGATCAGCGCTCGTTACTGGCCTGACACAAGTCCATGTAAATCGACCATTGCTCCAGAGGATCGCACTGCTTTGAAATATATCTGATTACAGCTTTATAAATTTTATTATGTGTAATAACCAAATATTCGAGGCTTCCGGTCAGCAAGCTGAAGGTTTGTTGTTATTCGTGACCCCTACTTAACTGGTATTTTTAGTAGAAAGGAAACTGTGGGCTTTTATTGGACCTCGTGTATCAAATCACTTGCTGACCATAGCAGCCAATCAGAATGTGGCTTTTATAATCCTGAAAGCGTCTGATAAGTAAGAAAAGGTGGGTTCTTATTGGTTACTATGAACATTACGCTTTCTACTGTAATGTGGTAACATTTCTGTGGGCTTTACCCTAAACGGCATTTACCTTTTGGGTTCTTGGTGCACTTTAAAAGCCGCACTGTGACAAGGGTTAAGAAGCCGATGTCATATTGCAGGTACGCCATTGTAACAGCTTACATGGGATTATCTTAGCTGTGTACTATGAGGTTTACCTTCTGCACGAAGTCTTGTGTGTATGCTGTATTCATGTTTGCATCGTTCTTCATGCACTTGAACACTTTCCACTTCACAGAACTTAAATGGCATTAAGCCCTTTGCAACCATTTTTTTTATTTGTTGTCCCATTGCATCTTAAATAAAAATTTTAGTAACCTTGCAATAAGTCTTGATTAAAAAATGCTCTCGGCAGACTTAGGCATTTTCATGGCAAAAGATTGTGCTGTCTTACTCTATTCCAATTGTTGCCAAGCTCACACTTACATGGTCAGTACGCTTCCAAGAATTAGGGCACAGATGCAAGGGTCAGACTACACTGGGTTTGATTGTAGTCTGTTACCATGGAGACGTATAGGTATATATCCAGTATTAACTGTATGATCAAAACAAATGGATATTTTTAATCAAGACACATTGCAATGTTACTTCAAATCTATTGCCACTTTTGGGCTGTCTCTGGATGGCAGTTCAACCGTTTTTCAGTAAACAAAGATACACTGCATCATGGGAAAAAGTGGTGCTGTTTCTGGACTAAAACAAAAAGTATACAGCACTATGCAAGTGTTTTAGGCAGGTGTGGGAATAAAATTCTGCAAAGTCAAAATACTTTTTAAAAAAATAGTGCTAATAGTTTGCATTTTAATGATTCATAAAAACTAAGTGAATGAAATAAGAGAAACCTAAATCAAATCAATGGTGTGACCAGCCTTTTGCCTTTAAAACAACATCAAATCATCAATTCTTTTAGGTACACTTGTACACCGCTTTTGAAGGAACTGAGCAGACATGTTGTGCCAAACATCTTGGAGAACTAACCACAGAACTTCTGTGGATGTAAACTTGTGCAGATGTTTGTCTCTTCATGTAATCCCACACAGACTCTCTGATGTTGAGATCGGAGATCTGTCTGGGCCAAATCATCACTTTCAGGACTCCTTGTTATTCTTTACGCTAAAAACAGTTCTTGAAGACATTGGCTGTATGTTTGGGGTGACTGTCCTACTGCAGAATAAACTTGGAGCCAATCGGATTCCTCCCTAATGGTACTATATTATTAAGTAGCTACCGGTATTTCTTAGCATTTAGAGCTCCAAGAAATTGACATAATTGAGGTGTGTTGAACCTGTGGTCAGCCAAGGAAACTTATATGTAAATGTAAGGAGGCATCTGATTTAGCTCCAAATTTATTCTGCAGCAGGAAAATAGTCCCAAACATATAGCAAATGCGATTAAGAACGATCTTCAGCGTAAACAAGAAAAATGAGTCCTAGAAGTGATATGACCTCCACAGAACCCTGATCTCAATATTATCGAGTCTGTGTGTGATTACATGAAGAGATGGATTGTTCAAGCCTATAACCACAGATCTGTGGTTATTTCTTTAAGATATTTGGAACAACCTCCCTCCCTAGTTATTTCAAAAACCTTGTATAAGTGTTCCTAGAAGAATTGTTTCTTTGATGCTATTTTGAAGGCAAAAGAGGTCACACCAAATATTGCTGTGATTTACATTTCTCTTTTGTTCATTTTAATTTTTTTCAGTTAATAGTCTTGTTTTTTAAAGGATTTTTACTTTGTTGCATTTTTTTCTACACCTGTCTACAACTTTTTGCACAGTGCTGTAAATTCCTTTTCCTAACTATGTTCATTATTTGTGCATCAGATTTTTAAGTACTCCTTACTTTTGATTTGATGCTTAGTTTTCCAGTGTTATGATGCATTCATAGCCCTTTTTACGGTCAGCTTGCCTCCAACCAAGGGTTGACAGTGAATTTTTTCCCTTTATCAACACTGAATTTCTTACGAAATTATTTATACTTGTTTATATGGACAATATTCTATCTGATGTGTAATAAGAGTGCAATGCAATGGTTTAATTTACTTGATTGAGGGATTTGATATCCTCTTAGTTACAAAATCAGAGACTGTACAGCTTTGATATCATTTCTATGTTTCAAAAACAAACTGTAATGTGGTATAATGTAAATTAATAAAATTCCGTTAATCCAAGCTCTAACTCAGACTTTTTCTAATGCAAACTATCTCATTTTTATGAGCCTTGACGAGAAGACCAGATTTGGGAAAAACCTGAAACGTAACATTTAAAAGGGTTGTCCACTACTCTAGCAAATCCTTTTCAATCATTCTATTTCTGCCATGTCTCTAATGTCCAAAGCAGGTGAGAGTAAAGTGGCCACTTACTGGCTGCAGGGCTCACGCGACATAAAATAAATGTCACAGGAGACCAGGTGCCAAAATGGCTGGAACTGTGATGACACCAGAGATACAAATAGCGGCTATTATTTTACATGGGGGAAACATTGATTGAGAAGGGTATTATGAGTAGTGGAAACCCCCTTTATTGCTTCTCTTTGTATGATTATACACACACACAACCTCTCATTCCATAATGTATGAGCGGGCACGGACTGGGGCTGAAATTCAGCCCTGGCAATTGAAATCACACAGGCCCATGCTGTCAGCGTTCCCAAGCACCAGATGGGATTTATTACTAATGTTACCCTAGATCAGTGTTCCCCAACTCTGGTCCTCAAGAGCCACCAACAGGTCATGTTTTCAGTATTTCCTTAGTATTGCACAGGTGATAATTGCATCACCTGCACAGGCAATACTTCGATCACCTGTGCAATACTAAGGAAATCCTGAAAACATGACCTGTTACCAATACTCCATTTATTTCAAGAATGTTTTACTTTGACATAGTAAACGAGGTATTTGAATGAGTTGGTGTACCCTAGATGGGCAAAATTAATGGGACACCTGTGTGACATTACACCTGCCGAAGCTTTTGACATCACATTCTAAATCCTTAGGCATCGTTATGGAGTTGTCCCTTCCTCTTTTTGCAGCTTTAACAGCTCTTGGTGTTCTACAAGATTTTGGAGGGTGCCTATGGGAGTTTTACTCATTCATCATGAAAAGTAGTTGTGACGTCAGTTATTGATGGATTTGAGGTTTGGCACACAATCTTTCTTCTAGTTAATCCTAAAGGTGTTTGCAAGGGTTGATGTCAAGGCTTTGTGAAGGCCAGTAAAGTTCTTCCACACCAAATTTGCCCAACAATGCCTTTAAGGACCTTGCTTTCTACACTTAGGCACGGTAATTCCAGAAGAGAAAAGGGTGTTCCACAAAGTTGGAAATATACAATTTTCAAACGTGTTGGAACATTGAAACATTAAGATTTCCTTTTGCTGTAACATTTACAAACTTACCACCTGGCTCAGGAATTGTTCTCCTGGCATTCGCCAAAACCAAATTTGTCCACCAGACTGCCAGATCGAGAAGCATCATGTTACTTCATAGAATACCTTCCATTGCACCGGAGTCCAGCGATGGTGTGTTTTATACTATCCAATACTAGTCATTGTGCTTGGTGATATAAGGCTTGCATGCAGCTACTTGGGCACCCTTTGCGCAATTTTTTTTTTTTTTGCTTAAGTTAATGGCAGAGGTTTGATGCTCCACAGATATTGAGTATATATGTAGTACACTGCTCAAAAAAAATAAAGGTAACACTAAAATCCCACATCCTAGATATCAATAAATGAAATATTCCAGTTGTAAATCTTTATTCATTACATAGTGGAATGTGTTGAGAACAATAAAACCTAAAAATGATCAACGTAAATCACAACTAATATCCCACGGAGGTCTGGAGTTGGAATAATGCTCAAAATCAAAGTGGAAAATGAAATTACAGGCTGATCAAACTTCAGTGGAAATGCCTCAAGACAAGGAAATTATGCTCAGTAGTGTGTGTGTGTTGGTGTGGCCTCCACGTGCCTGTATGACCTCCCTACAACACCTTGGCATGCTCCTGATGAGGCGGCGGATGGTCTCCTGAGGGATCTGCTCCCAGACATGGACTAAAGCATCCACCAACTCCTGGACAGTCTGTGGTGCAACATGACGTTGGTGGATGGTGTGAGACATGATGTCCCCGATGTGTTCAGTCGGATTCAGGTCAGGGGAATGGGCGGGCCAGTCCATAGCTTCAATGTCTTCATCTTGCAGGAACTGCTGACACAGTCCAGCCACATGAGGTCTGGCATTGTCCTACATTAGGAGGAACCCAGGCCAACTGCGCCAGCATATGGTCTCACAAGGGGTCTGAGGATCTCATCTCGGTACCTATGGCTACCTCTGGCGAGCACATGGAGGGCTGTGCGGCCCTCCAAAGAAATGCCACCCCACACCATTACTGACCCACTGCCAAAACCGGTAATGCTGAAGGATGTTGCAGGCAGATCACTCTCCATGGCATCTCCAGACTGTCACATGTGCTCAGTGTGAACCTGCTTTCATCTGTGAAGAGCACAGGGAGCCAGTGGCGAATTTGCCAATCCTGGTGTTCTGTGGCTAATGCCAAGCGTCCTGCACGGTGTTGGGCTGTGAGCACAACCCCCATCTGTGGACATCGGGCCCTCAGACCATCCTCATAGAGTCGGTTTCTAACAGTTGGTGCAGACACATGCATATTTGTAGCCTGCTGGAGGTCATTTTGCAGGGCTCTGGCAGGCACATCAAAGGGAGGGAGTCCAACATCGGCATACTAATACGCCCAATGATGGAAAGGGGTAAATGCAAATAGCCTATTTTACTTAAAGGGACACTGTCACCTGAATTTGGAGGGAACGATCTTCAGCCATGGAGGCGGGGTTTTGGGGTTTTTGATTCACCCTTTCCTTACCCGCTGGCTGCATGCTGGCTGCAATATTGGATTGAAGTTCATTCTCTGTCCTCCGTAGTACATGCCTGCACAAGGACAGAGAATGAACTTCAATCCAATATTGCAGCCAGCATGCAGCCAGCGGTTGTGGGCTGCAGTCTGGTTGTGGGCTGCCTTGTCTGCTATGTTGTTAACAGAATCAGTGCTCTCATACCCATACTGTTAAGAGCAGTGACAAAGCACAAAGTTGCTGACTCAGTCACTTACCCCAGCCGCCATGGGTATCACTGGAAATATTGGTCTTGTAGTAAATCTTCCTTTCCTCCATCCAGGGTAGTATTAGTAATATATCCCCATCTGGTGCTTGGGGACGGGGACACCATGGGTCTGTGTGATTTCAAATGCCAGGACTGAATTTCAGTCCCAGTCCGTATCTGCTCACTCATCACTAGCCCGCATCCCTGTCATTTTTTTTGATTAGTTGGTGCATATGTGTGCATCATGTCATAACAATTACATGTGCCGGTTCGACTAATCAGAAGAAGCATCAGGGATGTCTGCAAGTAAGTTGAGATTTGCTGTTTTGATTTTTGTTTTTCTTTTGATCGAGCTCTCCTAACTCTGTTAGCACCCAAAAGTTCTCTGGTAACAATTTATCCAATCACGTTCGCTCTCTAATTGTAACCCATTTTAACAGGGTGGAAGCAGGTGCACATTCATATTCAGCTTTTTCTTTCCTGCACTAGATGGCGATATTGGCATAATTCACTACAAAAGCCTTTGTAACAAAATGTTAAGAGAATGTTGTTTGCGTAAGTATTAGGTCATTTATGAATTCAACGTATTCAAAGGTATAAAGTAAGATTTTAACCCCTCTGTGACCTTAGACGTACTATCCCGTCGAGGTGCCCTGGGCTTATCTGACCCTGGACGGGATAGTACGTCATAGCCGATCGGCCGCGCTCACGGGGGGAGCGCGGCCGATCGCGGCCGGGTGTCAGCTGCTTATCGCAGCTGACATCCGGCACTATGTGCCAGGAGCGGTCACGGACCGCCCCCGGCACATTAACCCCTGGCACACCGCGATCAAAGATGATCGCGATGTGCCGGCGGTGCAGGGAAGCACCGCGCAGGGAGGGGGCTCCCTGCGGGCTTCCCTGAGCCCCCCGCAGCAACGCGATGTGATCGCGTTGCTGCGTGGGTCTCCTCACCTCCCTCCCTGCTCGAGCCCCGGATCCAAGATGGCCGCGGATCCGGGTCCTGCAGGGAGGGAGGTGGCTTCACAGAGCCTGCTCAGAGCAGGCACTGTGAAGCAGCCTGCACTCCTATCAGATCAGTGATCTGACAGAGTGCTGTGCAAACTGTCAGATCACTGATCTGTGATGTCCCCCCCTGGGACAAAGTAAAAAAGTAAAAAAAAAATTTTCCAAATGTGTAAAAAAAATAAAAAAAAAAATTCCAAAATAATGAAAAAAAAAAAAAATATTATTCCCATAAATACATTTCTTCATCTAAATAAAAAAAAAAAAACAATAAAAGTACACATATTTAGTATCGCCGCGTCCGTAACGACCCGACCTATAAAACTGTCCCACTAGTTAACCCCTTCAGTAAACACCGTAAGAAAAAAAAAAAAAAAGAGGCAAAAAACAACGCTTTATTATCATACCGCCGAACAAAAAGTGGAATAACACGCGATCAAAAGGACAGATATAAATAACCATGGTACCGCTGAAAGCGTCATATTGTCCCGCAAAAAAAGAGCTGCCATACAGCATCATCAGCAAAAAAATAAAAAAGTTATAGTCCTGAGAATAAAGCGATGCAAAAATAATTATTTTTTCTGTAAAATAGTTTTTATCGTATAAAAGCACCAAACCATAAAAAAATGATATAAATGAGGTGTCGCTGTAATCGTACTGACCCGAAGAATAAAACTGCTTTATCAATTTTACCAAACGCGGAACGGTATAAACGCCTCCCCCAATAGAAATTCATGAATAGCTGGCTTTTGGTCATTCTTCCTCACAAAAATCGGAATAAAAAGCGATCAAAAAATGTCACGTGCCCAAAAATGTTTTCAATAAAAACGTCAACTCGTCCCGCTAAAAACAAGACCTCACATGACTCTGTGGACCAAAATATGGAAAAATTATAGCTCTCAAAATGTGGTATTGCAAAAAATATTTTTTGCAATAAAAAGGGTCTTTCAGTGTGTGACGGCTGCCAATCATAAAAATCCGCTAAAAAACTCGCTATAAAAGTAAATCAAACCCCCCTTCATCACCCCCTTAGTTAGGGAAAAATAAAAAAAAATGTATTTATTTCCATTTTCCCGTTAGGGTTAGGGCTAGGGCTAGGGTTAGGGTTAGGGCTAGGGTTAGGGCTAGGGTTAGGGCTAGGGCTAGGGCTAGGGTTAGGGCTAGGGTTAGGGCTAGGGCTAGGGTTAGGGTTAGGGCTAGGGTTAGGGCTAGGGTTAGGGCTAGGGTTAGGGTTAGGGCTAGGGTTAGGGTTAGGGCTAGGGTTAGGGCTAGGGTTAGGGTTAGGGTTGGGGCTACAGTTAGGGTTGGGGCTAAAGTTAGGGTTAGGGTTTAGATTACATTTACAGTTGGGAATAGGGTTGGGATTAGGGTTAGGGGTGTGTCAGGGTTAGAGGTGTGGTTAGGGTTACCGTTGGAATTAGGGTTAGGGGTGTGTTTAGATTAGGGTTTCAGTTATAATTGGGGGGTTTCCACTGTTTCGGTACATCAGGGGCTCTCCAAACACGACATGGCGTCCGATCTCAATTCCAGCCAATTCTGCGTTGAAAAAGTAAAACAGTGCTCCTTCCCTTCCGAGCTCTCCTGTGTGCCCAAACAGGGGTTTACCCCAACATATGGGGTATCAGCGTACTCAGGACAAATTGGACAACAACTTTTGTGGACCAATTTCTCCTGTTACCCTTGGGAAAATACAAAACTGGGGGCTAAAAAATAATTTTTGTGGGAAAACAAAAAGATTTTTTATTTTCACGGCTCTGCGTTATAAACTATAGTGAAACACTTGGGGGTTCAAAGTTCTCACAACACATCTAGATAAGTTCATTGAGGGGTCTAGTTTCCAATATGGGGTCACTTGTGGGGGGTTTCTACTGTTTAGGTACATTAGGGGCTCTGCAAACGCAATGTGACGCCTGCAGACCAATCCATCTAAGTCTGCATTCCAAATGATGCTCCTTCCCTTCCGAGCCCTCCCATGCGCCCAAACGGTGGTTCCCCCCCACATATCGGGTATCAGCATACTCAGGACAAATTGGACAACAACATTTAGGGTCCAATTTCTCCTGCTAACCTTGGAAAAATACAAAACTGGGGGCTAAAATATAATTTTTGTGGAAAAAAAATATTTTTTATTTGCATGGCTCTGCGTTATAAACTGTAGTGAAATACTTGGGGGTTCAAAGCTCTCACAACACATCAAGATGAGTTCCTTAGGGGGTCTACTTTCCAAAATGGTGTCACTTGTGGGGGGTTTCTACTGTTTAGGTAAATTAGGGGCTCTGCAAACGCAATGTAACGCCTGCAGACCATTCCATCTAAGTCTGCATTCCAAATGGCGCTCCTTCCCTTCCGAACCCTCCCATGCGCCCAAACGGTGGTTCCCCCCCACATATGGGGTATCAGCGTACTCAGGACAAATTGGACAACAACTTTTGGGGTCCAATTTCTCCTGTTACCCTAGGGAAAATACAAAACTGGGGGCTAAAAAATTATTTTTGTGGGAAAAAAATTTTGTTTTATTTTTATGGCTCTGCATTATAAACTTCTGTGAAGCCCTTGGTGGGTCAAAGTGCTCACCACACATCCAGATAAGTTCCTTAGGGGGTCTACTTTCCAAAATGGTGTCACTTGTGGGGGGTTTCAATGTTTAGGCACATCAGTGGCTCTCCAAACGCAACATGGCGTCCCATCTCAATTCCTGTCAATTTTGCATTGAAAAGTCAAACGGCGCTCCTTCCCTTCCGAGCTCTCCCATGCGCCCAAACAGTGGTTTACTGCCACATATGGGGTATCAGCGTACTCGGGACAAATTGGACAACAACTTTTGAGGTCCAATTTCTTCTCTTACCCTTGGAAAAATAAAAAATTGGGGGCAAAAATATAATTTTTGTGAAAAAATATGATTTTTTATTTTTACGGTTCTGCATTATAAACTTCTGTGAAGCACTTGGTGGGTCAAAGTGCTCACCACACCTCTAGATAAGTTCCTTAGGGGGTCTACTTTCCAAAATGGTGTCACTTGTGGGGGGTTTCAATGTTTAGGCACATCAGTGGCTCTCCAAACGCAACATGGCGTCCCATCACAATTTCTGTCAATTTTGCATTGAAAAGTCAAACTGCGCTCCTTCCCTTCCGAGCTCTCCCATGCGCCCAAACAGTGGTTTACTGCCACATATGGGGTATCAGCGTACTCAGGACAAATTGGACAACAACTTTTGAGGTCCAATTTCTTCTCTTACCCTTGGAAAAATAAAAAATTGGGGGCAAAAATATAATTTTTGTGAAAAAATATGATTTTTTATTTTTACGGTTCTGCATTATAAACTTCTGTGAAGCACTTGGTGGGTCAAAGTGCTCACCACACATCCAGATAAGTTCCTTAGGGGGTCTACTTTCCAAAATGGTGTCACTTGTGGGGGGTTTCAATGTTTAGGCACATCAGTGGCTCTCCAAACGCAACATGGCGTCCCATCTCAATTCCTGTCAATTTTGCATTGAAAAGTCAAATAGCGCTCCTTCCCTTCCGAGCTCTCCCATGCGCCCAAACAGTGGTTTACTGCCACATATGGGGTATCAGCGTACTCAGGACAAATTGGACAACAACTTTTTGGGTCCAATTTCTCCTGTTACCCTTGGTAAAATAAAACAAATTGGAGCTGAAGTAAATTTTTTGTGTAAAAAAGTTAAATGTTCATTTTTATTTAAACATTCCAAAAATTCCTATTAAACACCTGAAGGGTTAATAAACTTCTTGAATGTGGTTTTGAGCACCTTGAGGGGTGCAGTTTTTAGAATGGTGTCACACTTGGGCATTTTCTATCATATAGACCCCTCAAAATGACTTCAAATGAGACGTGGTCCCTAAAAAAAAATGGTGTTGTAAAAATGAGAAATTGCTGGTCAACTTTTAACCCTTATAACTCCCTAACAAAAAAAAAAATTGGTTCCAAAATTATGCTGATGTAAAGGAGACATGTGGGAAATGTTACTTATTAAGTATTTTGTGTGACATATCTCTGTGATTTAATTGCATAAATATTCAAAGTTTGAAAATTGCGAAATTTTCAAAATTTTCGCCAAATTTCCGTTTTTTTCACAAATAAACGCAGGTACTATCAAAGAAATTTTACCACTATCATGAAGTACAATATGTCACGAGAAAACAATGTCAGAATCACCAGGATCCGTTGAAGCGTTTCGGAGTTATAACCTCATAAAGGGACAGTGGTCAGAATTGTAAAAATTGGCCTGGTCATTAACGTGCAAACCACCCTTGGGGGTAAAGGGGTTAATTTCTTATAAAAAAAGAATAAAACACCTGTTGTAAAGAAAAAGAAAACTGGTTCCTCAAAAAAAAAAACATTTCATACCCCCCAACTGTCCTGGATCTAGTGGGACAATCATGAATTTGGAAAGCGGTCCTGTGAGGTCAGGGGTAGGTCCCAACTTCACCTGTATCTGTGTCATCAGAACATGGATACAATTCAATCAGCTCCATATACCGTGTGCTACACAGAGCTGATTGGTCCACTTTCCATCTAGGTAGAGCCTGTAGGTCCTGCAAGGACCGTCGTGTCACATGATCTGAAAGTTTTGGCAGGCTTTCAGACACTATCTAGACTGGCAGCAGAGACAAGAAGAAACGGTGTTGTGAGAGGCAAATTTGCATCATACTGTGTGTGGGGAATTTGGAGGCATCATACTGTGTAGAGGAACTGTGTGGACATCATTACATTTGTGCTGGGACTACTGAGGCATCATTCTATGTCTGTGGGGGTTGTGCTGTGATATCATTCTGTAAATGGGACGCTGTTGCAACATTATATGTTGAGGGAGTATGTAAGAGCATCATTGTGTGGCGGAATGTACTGTTTGGGGGGACTGTTCTATGGGGGCATCATACTGTGTATGTGAGGATGAACTGTGGGGCCATTATACTCCGTGTTTAGATATGTATTGTGGGGACATGATACTATGTGTGGACAGTATGCTATGTGTAGGTTACTGTGAGGACATCATACTATATGTGGGGACTATGGAGCATCATTATGTAATTGGAATACTGTGGGAGCATCAAATACTGCCTTGGGGGTATGTAAGGGCATCGTATTTTGTGGGTAATATACTGCATGTGGGGGGGTGTTCTGTGGGGCCATTATACCCTGTGGGAATCTACTGTGGGGACACCATACCGTGTGAGGGCATTATGTTGTGTGTGGGGGATTATGGAGGCGTCATACTGTCTGCAGGCAAATTTAATGTGTGGGGGGAATCATGCTGTGTGCTGGGGGACTAGACTATGCAAGCATTATACTGTGTGTAGTGGCTATTATACTGTGTTTGAGGCAATGCACTGCCAGGGGGTATCATACTGTGTGAAGGAAAATGTACTTTGGGGGATTCATAATGTATGTAAGGGGCATTATATGGGGGGCATTAACAAGGTAACATACTGTTTAGAAACAATAATTAGACTCAAGGAGCATTATTTCGGTGCAGGTGCATATAAAGGAATGGGTAGAGTAACAGAAATGACGTAGCACAAAATATTAATTGCTATGTATGTTACACAGTATACAGCGGGTGAAATACAGTGGGGGAAATAAGTAATTGATCCCTTGCTGATTTTGTAAGTTTGCCCACTGACAAAGACATGAACAATCTATAATTTTAAGGGTAGGTTAATTTTAACACTGAGAGAGAGAATATCAACAATAAAATCCCGAAAATCACATTGAATAAATTCTATAAATGTGTTTGCATTTTGCAGTGTCTTTGTGAGTGTGCAAACTTGCAAAATCAGCAAGGGATCAAATACTTATTTCCCCCACTGTAAGTATTGAACACAACACCAATTTTTTAAGTGAATATATTTCTAAAGGTGCTATTGACAGAAGAGTTGTCCAAGAGCAAGGACTACCTGTGGAGAGCTACAGAAAGACCTGGAATCAGCAGGCACAATTGTTTCAAAGAAAACTATAAATAATACACCCCACCTTCATGATCTGTAAGCACGATCACCTCACAAGACTCCTTTGCTGAACAAAAAGCATGTTCAAGGGCATTTGCAGTTTGCTAAACAACATTTAGACAAGCCTGCAAAATACTGGGAGAATATTGTCTGGTCCAATTAGTCCAAAATTTAATTTTAGAATTTCATAATACCATATTTGGAGGCCAAAAGGTACTGCAAATCATCCTAAAAACACCATACCAACAGTGAACTTTGGAGATGGGAACATCATGGTGTGGGGTTGTTTTTCAGCTTACGGCATTGGCAAACTTCATCTAATTAAAGGAACCATGAACAAACAAATGTACGGAGACATTCTTGATAAAAATCTGCCATCTACCAGGATAATGAAGATGAAACAAGTGTGGACATTTAATTAAGACAATGATTCCGAATGGACAGCCAAGGGCGCTCTCAATTGGTTTCAGAGGAAGAAAATAAAGCTGCTAGAATGGCCCAGACAATCATCTGACCTGAATCCAATAGAGAATTTATGGAAATAACTTCATAGAAGGAGCCCACGGAACCTACAGGACTTGAAGAGTGTTTATGTGGAAGAATGGTCCCCAAATCACACCTGAGCAATGCATGTGACTAGTTTCTCCATGCAGGAGGGGTCTTTAAGCTGTCATCACCAACAAAGGCTTTTGTACAAAGTATTAAATACTTTTCAGTAAGGGTGTTCAATATTTTCAGCTAACACATCTTGTTTCTACTAGAATTGCTTATAATGTCCTTGATATCCCAACAAATTATTATTTTGGCTGCACATATGGTAAACACGCCCAAAGGGGATTTGGTTTTGAATGCATGTGTCCAACCTAATACGCTCCCTATTAATTGAGACACATCCCTTCTTTCTGTGCTCCTTGTGCCTAAAGGTACCGTCACACTAAGCGACGCTGCAGCGATACCGACAACGATCCAGATCGCTGCAGCGTCGCTGTTTAGTCGCTGGAGAGCTGTCACACAGACAGCTCTCCAGCGACCAAAGATCCCGAGGTCCCCGGTAACCAGGGTAAACATCGGGTTACTAAGCGCAGGGCCGCGCTTAGTAACCCGATGTTTACCCTGGTTACCAGCGTAAAAGTAAAAAAAACAAACACTACATACTTACCTACCGCTGTCTGTCCCTGGCGCTCTGCTTCTCTGCACTCCTCCTGCACTGGCTGTGAGCACAGCGGCCGGAAAGCAGAGCGGTGACGTCACGGCTCTGCTTTTCGGCTGACCGACGCTCACAGCCAGTGCAGGAGGAGTGCAGAGAAGCAGAGCGCCGGGGACAGACAGCGGTAGGTAAGTATGTAGTGTTTGTTTTTTTTACTTTTACGCTGGTAACCAGGGTAAACATCGGGTTACTAAGCGCGGCCCTGCGCTTAGTAACCCGATGTTTACCCTGGTTACCAGTGAAGACATCGCTGAATCGGTGTCACACACGCCGATCCAGCGATGTCTGCAGGGAGTCCAGCGACGAAATAAAGTTCTGGACTTTCTGCAGCGACCAACGATCTCCCAGCAGGGGCCTGATCGTTGGTCGCTGTCACACATAACGATTTCCTTAACGATATCGTTGCTACGTCACAAAAAGCAACGATATCGTTATGTGTGAAGGTACCTTAACTCATTTTCAAGTCAAACTTCTGATGTGATGTTGGCCAATAAACAAACATATAGCACTGGCTTGCCAACCAACAATTGTACCCACAGTCAAGCCCAGAATTGATAGGTAGTAACCATGCAGGGTGCTCAAACATTTGCATCATCATCCTTTTTTATTATTGTTAATCCCTTCATCCCCAAGCCAGTTTTCACCTTCATGACCAGGCCAAATTTTACAATTCTGAACCTGTATCACTTTATAGGGTAATAATTCTGGAACGCTTCAACGGATCCCCTTGATACTGAGAATGTTTTATTGTGACATATTGTAGTTCATGATGGTGGTAAAAACTTGTTTGATAAGATTTGTGTTTATTTGTAAAAATATCGGAAATTTGTCGACAATGTTGCAATTTTCAAACTTTTACTTCTTATGCCCTGAAATCAGAAAGTTATGTCACACAAAATAATCAATAAATAACATTTACCACATATCTACTTTACATCTGCATCATTTTATAAAAACATATTTTTTGTTAGTAAGTTAAAAGGGTTAAAAATTGATCAACAATTTTTCCGATGAATGACAAAAACCCAAAACACAGTATCTGCAGTTTGAGATTTTATTTGACTTTTATCCAAAGTTATATGTCAAGGCTAATTAAATGGTCAATATTGACTTGTAGGATTGCTGCTTCCAACAGGTGGCACTAGATTTCAAGTCCTCTTCCTCTCTGAAAAGAATTTGCATATTTAATTTCCCAGAGGAGCATGCAAGGCATTTAAGTCTCCTCATACTGGTGTGCCAGACCTGTCATTTCACTCTCCACAAGGAGAAAACTTACCCCTTAGATCCCAGTCTTACCCTCTCATCCAGCCAAATCAGATTTAATACTTTGCACTGATGAGGGGCAATACCCTAGAACACTGTCTCTGTAAATTGAGATTTTGATTTTATCCTACGTTATATTGCAAGGCTCGTTAAAAGGTTGATTTTGATGTGCAGGATTGCAACTACCAATAGGTGGTACAAAAGGTCAAGTCCTATCCCTCTCTGAAGAGACAATGTGCATATTCATTTTTACAACAAAATTTACAAAATCTTTTTTTTTTTAGGGACCACATCACATTTGAAGTGACTTTAAGGGGCATATATGTCAGAAAATACCCAATAGTGACACCATTCTAAAGACTACACCCCTCAAAGTCCTCAAAAACACATTGAAGAAGTTTATTAACCCTTCAGGTGCTTCACAGGAATTAATGCAATGTGGAAGAAAAAATGAATATTTCCCTTTTTTCCACAAAAATTTTACTTTAGCATCAATTTTTTTTATTTATTTTTTTTACAAGGGTAACAGGAGAAAATCAACCCCAAATTTTATTGTGCAATTTCTCCTAAGTACGCCAATACCCCATATGTGGGGGATAACTACTGTTTGGACTCATGGCAGGGCTTGGAAGGGACCATTTTACTTTTTTGAACGCAAAAATGGCTGGAATCAAGAGCAGACGCTATGTCTCATTTTGAAAACCCCCAATCTGGAAATCCCTAAAGGAATGTATCTAAATGTGTGGTGAGCACCTTCACAGAAGTTTATAAGTAGAGTCGTGAAAATAAAAAAAAATCTCATTTGTTCCCACAAATTGTTCTTTTAGCTACAAATTTTGCATTTTCACAAGGATAACAGGAGAAAATCCACCATAAATTTGCTGTGCAATTTCTCCTGAGTACACCGATACCCAATATGTACAGGAAAACTAGTGTTTGGGTGCACAACATTGCTCGAAAGAGGAGGCGCGCTGTTTGACTATTTGAACGCAAAAATGGTAGGATTCTTTAGCAGATGCCATGTCGAGTTTGAACAGTCCCTAATGTGCCGAAACAGTGGAAACCCACCACAGGTGACATTAGCTTGGAAGCTGAACCCCTCAAGAAATTTATCTAGATGTGTGGTGAACAGTTTGAACCCCAATGTGATTCACAGAAGTTTATAGCATTGAGCTGTGAAAATTTAAAAATTAAATTTTCCTGCAAAAATGTTGGTTTTGCCCAAAGTTTTTTATGTTCACAAGAGTAACAGGACAAAATGGACAATACAATTTATTGTGCAATTTCTCCTGAGTACACCGAGACCCCATGTGTGGTCGAAACTACTTTTGAGGCACAGTGCAAAGCTCAGAAGGGATGAGGCACCATATTGGAGTTCAGATTTTGCTGGAATGGTTTGAGTGTGCCATGTCATATTAGTAGAGCCTCTGAGGTGTCACAACAACAGAAACCCCCTATAAGTTACCTCATTTTACAAATTACACCTCTAAATCAATTCATCTAGAGAAGCAGTGAGCATGTTGACACCACATGTGCCTCACAGAAATTTATACCATTGGGCGGTAGAGAAAGAGCAATTACAATTACAATTTTTACTGTTAAAATGTTGTTTTATCCCCAAATTTTTAATTTTTATAAGGGATAATAGAACAACATAGACCTCTCAATTTGTTGTGCAATTTTTCTTGAGTACGCAAATACCCTATATGTAATCAGGAACTATTTTTGAGGCACAGTGCAAAACTCAGAAGGGAAAGAGCGTCATAATTCAGTGGAGATTTTATTCTTATTGTTTGTGGGTGCCATGACCCAATGGGGGAACCCCCAATAAGTGATCCCATTTTACAAACTACATCTCTCAATTAATTAATCTAGGTGTGCAGTGATCATATTGACACCACGGGTGAGTAACAGAATTTTATGATATTGGGCAATGAAGAAAAAATAATTACATTTTTATCACAAACATTTTCTTTTAGCCCCAGATTTTACATTTTCAAAAGAGAAAATGGATAGAAATGGTACCAAAATTTGTCCCACATATCTGCTGTACATATAAATACCCTATAGGTGGCTGTACAGTACTGCCTATCCACAAGGCGAGAGCAAGAGGGATGGAGCGCTATTTGCCTCCTGGAGTGCAGATTTTTGTAGAATAGTTTACAGACTCCATATACAGAGTCCCTAAATGCTAGAAGAGCAGAATCTCCCCTCAAGTGACCCCATTTTGGAAATTATACCCTTTTGGGAGTTCATCTACAGGTCTCATGATGATTTGACTCCATGGGTGTTTTCCAGAAACAAGCAGCAGTGGATGTTGCTGAGTGAAAATTGCAAATCTGCTATTGTAGTGCCCAGTACAATGTGGTGCCCAATACGTTATGACCAGCTTGTGCTTCTGGAGACATGCACCCGTAAAATAGGCGAGCTCTCATTACTACAGAAATGCCAGTGTGGTTTAGGCACACTGTGAGGCTCAGAAGGGAGAGGGGCATTTGGATTTGGGAGTTCAGAATTTGCTAAATTTCTTTTAGGGCGTGAGGAGCCACAGCGCTTTTCCAGAGCCTTTGGACTACCAGTAACGTGGAAGCCATCTATATTTCTATTAAGAGAAGACGGACTTGAGTGGGGACTTGATTTTTTTGTGGATTGAGTTGAAGCTTTTATTGGAAACATCTCATATAACATCTGGGATCACATTTATACGGTTCTCTACGCTGAGCACTTACATCGGGGGTTCCATCTAAATCTCTAAATTACATGATTCAGATAAAAACCTTGAGGGATCCATTCACTATAATGAGGCAGCAGAGTTACTCTAGACTCTGTCTGGCGGTGTCCTTTTCAGAAGTGCATAAAACTTCACTCTTATACACGCTTTAGAAAAACGGACACCGCTGGATCATAGGTCAGACGGCATCCACAGTGTCTCTATCTGACTCATTATAGGGAATCTTCCGCCGGCGGTTTCGTCTGAATCGCATATTTAGGGATTTACACTGAAACCCCGTTGTAAGCGAACAGCGCAGAGTGCGCCGCGATCTTTGGGAGGCAGAATAAATTAATAGCAGATCGAGAATTGGTTTTATTTACTTTTTATGCCATTCCTTGTGCAATATAAGTGATTAGATGACTACATTCTTCAGGTGTATGCGATTTCAGCTGTACCAGATTTATATAGTTTTTTTATGCTTGGCTGCTGTCACACACTAAAAGACATCATTATATATGCTCCCCCATCCTGGTATATTTTCCCCCAGCCTGGTATATGCTCCCCCAGCCTGTTATATGCTCCTCCATCCTGGTATATTTTCTCCCAGCCTGGTATATGCTCCCCCAGCCTTGTCCCCCTTCCTATTATATAAAGAGAATATAAACTAGTGGGCACCACCCACTAAAATGGGTTCTATCTAATACATACTCAGAATAATGTGGGAAGCCAAAAAAAGGGATCACCATAATAAAGTACATGATTTCATTTAGACACAATTAAAGACATTAGTAACTACAGAAAAATACCGATAAGTCAAAATAGGATGGCAAAAAATGGAATATTGGATAAACAACAAGGAGCAGATTTTATTAAGTCAAAGTAAAAGTAGAAATTCAATCATAACTACAATGTAAACAAGGTGACTGCTAACCATAGGCAGGGACTGCGAACAGCACAGGAGGCGCCTCCTGACGAAGAAGCGAAACGTGTGTTGGGGCAGCAGGGACTTCACACGGACAGGTGACCTACACATGTAAGTACTATTTTTTATGTACTGTTGCCTAAACTTGTATTTAATGTTGTAACAGTGTATCCAATTCGCTTATTGAGAATAAGAGGCATTATTTTTATCTGAAACCTGTGATTTTGTGTCAACCTGTATTGTGCCGTTCGCATTCCCTGCCTATGGTTAGCAGTCACCTTGTTTACATAGAAGCTATGATTGAATTTCTACTTTTACTTTGACTTAATAAAATCTCTTTATATTGGCAATTTATACTGTTTTTTGCTCCCTGATGTTTATACAATTAAAGACATGCAAAAAAACCACAATGGTTAAAAAGATTTAAAAGAGCCACATGGCTACCAAAGCCTAAACCTAAACCAAACAACCTTTTTATGGTTGTGGTAATCCCAAACATCACCCGAATTGTGTATTGAATACCAAGCATAGAAGCAAACTATTATACAAGCAATACCATAATTCAGTAGTGTTACATAAAAACCCCAATATACGGTAAACAGTGTGCTGCAAGCACAATAAATATGAAAAGCATGTACATTCTAAAATGTTTTTAGAACAAACATGCCAATGCAAAACCTATGCACACCCATGAAAGGGAACAAAAGGTCTGTCCTATTCTAGGTTCTATAAGGATAAAAGCAGCAATATACAGGTGCTTCTCACAAAATTAGAATATCATCAAAAAGTTAATTTATTTCAGTTCTTCAATACAAAAAGTGAAACTTATATATTAGTCATTAGAGAGTGATCTATTTCAAGTGTTTATTTCTGTTAATGTTGATGCATATGGCTACAGCCAATGAAAACCCAAAAGTCATTATCTCAGTAAATTATAATAATTAACAAAAAACACCTTCAAAGGCATCCTAAGCATTTAAAAGGTCCCTTAGGGTACCGTCACACACTGCCATTTCGATCGCTACGACGGTACGATTCGTGACGTTCCAGCGATATCGTTACGATATCACTGTGTCTGACACGCAGCAGCAATCAGGGATCCTGCTGAGAATCGTACGTCGTAGCAGATCGTTTGGAACTTTCTTTCGTCGCTGGATCTCCCGCTGTCATCGCTAGATCGGTGTGTGTGACACCGATCTAGCGATGCGATCTAGCGATGCGTTCGCTTGTAACCAGGGTAAACATCGGGTTACTAAGCGCAGGACCGCGCTTAGTAACCCGATGTTTACCCTGGTTACAAGCGTAAAACTAAAAAAAAAAAACAGTACATACTTACATTCTGGTGTCCGTCAGGTCCCTTGCCGTCTGCTTCCCGCACTCAGTGACTGCCGGCCGTAAAGTGAAAGCAGAGCACAGCGGTGACGTCACCACTGTGCTGTGCTTTCACTTTCACTTTACGGCCGGCAGTAAAGAAGAAGAAGAAGTTACAGGTCTGTGAGAGCCAGAAATCTTGCATGTTTTTAGGTGACCAAATACTTATTTTCCACCATAATTTGCTAAATAAGTCTTGCCAAATCAAACAAGGTGATTTTCTGGATTTGTTTTCTCATTTTGACTCTCATAGTTGTGGTCTACCTATGATGTCAATTACAGGCCTTTCTCATCTTTTTAAGTGGGAGAACTATCACAATTGGTGGCTGACTAAATACTTTTTTCCCCACTGTATATATTGTGAGATAGCGCTTACTGAATGTATTGGGGTACACTTGCTTAGCCTTGGGATTGTTCTGAAGTCACTCCTTTGTTATTTTAGCTGTGCTTACGGCAATTGTCTTGTTGGAAGGTGAACCTTTGGCCAAGTGTAAGGTCCAGAGCACTCTGGAAGAGGTTTTCATCCAGGATATCCCTGTACTTGGCCGCATTCATGTTTCCTTCAATGGCAACCAGTCGTCTTGCCTCTGCAGCTGAAAAACACCCCTATAGCATGATGCTGCCACCACCATATTTCAATGTTGGGATTGTATTGGGCAGGTGATGAGCAGTGCCTGTTTTCTCCACACATACCGCTTAGAATTACCAAAAAGGTCTATCTTCAACTCATCAGACAAGAGAATCTTATTTCTCATAGTCTGGAAGTCCTTCATGTGTTTTTTAGCAAACTCTATGTGGGCTTTCATATGTCTTGCACTGAGGAGAGGCTTCCGTCGGGCCACTCTGCCTAAAGGTCCGCCTGGTGGAGGCCTGCAGTGATATCTCCCTACTGCATCTCTGAAGCTTAGACACAGTGATCTTGGGGTTCTTCTTTACCTCTCTCACCAAGGCTCTTCTCCCACGATTACTCAGTTTTGCTGGACGGCCAGGTCTAGGAAGACTTCTCGTAGTCTCAAACTTCTTCCATTTAAGGACTATGGAGGCCACTGTGCCCTTAGGAACCTCGAGTACTCCAGACATTCTTTTGTAACCTTGGCCAGATCTGTGCCTTGCCGCAATTCTGTCTCTTAGCTCTTTGGCCAGTTCCTTTGCCCTCATGATTCTCATTTGGTCTGACATGCACTGTGAGCGAGCTGTGAATTTATATAGACAGCTGTGTGCCTTTCCAAATCAAGTCCTATAAGTTTAATTAAACACAGCTGGACTCCTATGAAGGAGTAGAGCCATCTCAAGGAGGATCACAAGGAAATGGACAGCATGTGACTTAAATATGTCTGAGCAAAAGGTCTGAATACTTATGACCATGTGATATTTCAGTTTTTCTTTTTTAATAAATATGCAAAAAATTCTACATTTCTGTTTTTTTTTTCAGTCAAGATGGGGTGCAGAGTGTACATTAATGAGGAAAAATGAAGTTTTTTGAATTTACTAAATGAATGCAATGAAACAAAGAGTGAAAAATCTAAAGGGGTCTGAATACTTTCCATACCCACTGTACTACACAGACTAGTGAGGCAAAAACCTTTAAGGTTTCAACAGTCTGACAAGAGGCAACACTTTGACTTTAACAAAGGCTGACAGTTGGTGTTGACCACAGTTGGTTCCACTTTTTCTGATGTATGTAGTGGCCTGCTCTCAATCTATACAGCAGCACCTCCATAACTCCACAACAGTCTCTGTGTAACTTCTCAGCATTGCAGTAGACAACTAAAAATGCTTGTCTCCACCCTTCTCTTGTGCACTTCTTTTGGCAGCAATGTCCTGCAGTAGCTTGCCTGGAACTTTGTGTACATTTGCTGCCTATCCATAACCATGTCAAAGTCACTCAAACAGACATCAGTCTCCTAGTCATCTCTTGCGACACTTCTCACACTGAGACATACAGGCTCCTTTGATTGCTAATCTCTTTAGTTAAGGCCCCTTCACATTAAGCGACGCTGCAGCGATACCGACAACGATCCGGTTCGCTGCAGCGTCGCTGTTTGGTCGCTGGAGAGCTGTCACACAGACAGCTCTCCAGCGACCAACGATGCCGGTAACCAGGGTAAACATCGGGTAACTAAGCGCAGGGCCGCGCTTAGTAACCCGATGTTTACCCTGGTTACCTTCCTAAAAGTAAAAAAAACAAACGCTACATACTTACCTACCGCTGTCTGTCCCCGGCGCTCTGCTTCTCTGCACTCCTCCTGTACTGTCTGTGTGAGCACAGCGGCCGGAAAGCAGAGCGGTGACGTCACCGCTCTGCTTTCCGGCTGACCGACGCTCACAGCCAGTGCAGGAGGAGTGCAGAGCACAGCGCTGGAGGACAGACAGCGTTAGGTAAGTATGTAGTGTTTGTTTTTTTTACTTTTAGGATGGTAACCAGGGTAAACATCGGGTTACTAAGCGCGGCCCTGCGCTTAGTTACCCGATGTTTACCCTGGTTACCAGTGAAGACATCGCTGGATCGGTGTCACACACGCCGATCCAGCGATGTCCACGGGAGATCCAGCGACGAAATAAAGTTCTGGACTTTCTTCAGCGACCAACGATCTCCCAGCAGGGGCCTGATCGTTGGTCGCTGTCACACATAACGATTTTATTAACGATATCGTTGCTACGTCACAAAAAGCAACGATATCGTTAACGATATCGTTATGTGTGACGGTACCTTTAGGAAAAAGCCTCTATGCCCTCCTCTGTGTTGGCACTCATCTCCCTCTTCTAATGGTGGTACAGGTACTCTCAAGCAGTTGGACTTTTCTCTTCCACCTGAGGCAAATAACACTGACAGCAGATGAAGATGAAGCTTTTTTATGCTACTATATGGTCAACACAAACCCTGGAGTAGCACAGCCTACTCCCCCCCACTTACTAGCTAGATATGGTTTAGGCATTGCATTTTTTCTATAGTGCACAGCCTCTTTTTCTCCTCCTGTCTGTGGCATTAGAGCTTTCTTTTACTGGTGGATGTACTGGATTTTAAGCGCAATGGATGCTCCAAGAGCCACGGAGGTGCATGTCAATGCTTACTCTCTACCCAACTATGTCACCAGCAACTCATTGCACATAAACTCTTTAAAACTAGAGAGGAAAGGTAGCATACTGAATTCTATTAGTTTCAAATGTACACTGTGTTAGGATTCCACTTAGTATCTCATTACCGGGGTCACCACAAAAAGTGGAATAACACGCAATCAAAAAGACGGATATAAATAATCATAATATCACTGAAAACGTCATCTTGTTCCAGAAAAAATGAGCCACCATACAGTGTCAGAGAAAAAAAAAAGTTATAGCTCTCAGAATAAAGCGATGCAAAAACAATTATTTTTTATATAAAATAGTTTTTATTGTATAAAAGCTCCAAAACATAAAAAAAGATATAAATCAGTTTTACCACACGCGGAACGGTATAAATGCTCAACCCAAAAGAAATTCATGAATTGCTGGTTTTTGTTCATTTTGCCTCCCAAAAATCGTAATAAAAAGGTCATGTGCCCGAAAATTGTACCAATAAAACCATTAACTTGTCCCGCAAAATTCAATACCTCACATGACTCCGTGGGCCAAAATATGGAAAAATTATAGCTCTCAAAATGTGGTGATGCAAAAACAAATTTTTGCAATAAAAAACGTCTTTTAGCGTGTGACAGCTGCCAAACATAAAAACCCAATATAAAAACCCGCTATAAAAAGTAAATCAAATGCCCCTTTATCACCCCCTTAGTTAGGGAAAAATAATACAATAAAAAAGTATTTATTTCCATTTTCCCATTAGGGTTAGGGTTAGGGCTAGGGTTAGTGTTGGGGCTAAAGTTAGGGTTAGGGTTGGGACTAAAGTTAGGGTTAGGGTTGGGGCTAAAGTTAGGGTTAGAGTTGGGCCTAAAGTTAGGGTTAGGGTTGGGGCTAAAGTTAAGGTTGGAGCTAAAGTTAGGGTTTGGATTAGGGTTTAGGGTTGGGATTACATTTACGGTTGAGATTAGGGTTAGGGTTGGGATTAGGGTTAGGGGTGTGTCATGGGTAGAGATGTGGTTAGGGTTATGATTAAAGTTGGGATTAGGGTTAGGGGTGTGTTGGGGTTAGGGTTGGAGTTAGAATTGGTGGGTTTCTGACATGGCGACCGATCTCAATTCCAGCCAATTTTGCATTGAAAAGTCAAATGTTACTCATTCCCTTCCAAGCTCTGCCGTGCGCCCAAACAGTGGTTTACCCCAACATATGGGGTATCAGCGTACTCAGGACAAATTGGACAACAACTTTTGGGGTCCAAATGTTCCTGTTACCCTTGTGTAAATAAAAATTTTGGAGATAAATCATTTTTGTGGGAAATAAAAATTATTTTTTATTTTTACGGGTCTGTGTTATAAACTTTAGTGAAACAATTTGGGGTTTAAAGTTCTCACAACACATCTAGTTTCCAAAATGATGTCATTTGTGGGGGGTTTCTACTGTGTAGGCACCTCAGTGACTCTGCATACGCAACATGACACCCGCAGACCATTCCATCAAAGTCTGCATTCCAAAACATCACTACTTCCCTTCCAAGCCCTGACGTGTGCCCACACAGTAGTTTTCTCCCACATATGGGGTATCAGCGTACTCAGGACAAATTGGACAACAACTTTTGGGGTCCAATTTCTCCTGTTATCCTTGTAAAATAAAAAATTGTGGCTAAAAAATCATTTATGTGGAAAAAAAATGATTTTTTATTTTCACAGCTCTGCATTATAAACTTTAGTGAAACATTTGGGGGTTCAAAGTTATCACAACACATCTAGATAAGTTCCTTGGGGGTATAATTTCCAATATGGGGTCACTTGTGGGGGGTTTCTACTGTTTAGGTACATCAGGTGCTCTGCAAACGCAACGTGACGCCCGCAGAACAAAACCATCAAAGTCTGCATTCCAAAACGGTGCTCCTTCCCTTCCGAGCTCTGCCATGCACCCAAATGGTGGTCCCCCCCCACATATGGGGTATCAGCGTACTCCAAACAAATTGGATAACAACTTTTGGGGTCCAATTTCTCCTGTTATTCTTGTAAAATACAAAATTGGTGCTAAAAATCAGTGGTTTACTCCCACATATAGAGTATCAGCATACTCAGGACAAATTGCACAACAATTTTGGGGTTCAATTTCTCCTTGTTAGGGTTGGCGGAACGCACCGAATATATTTATTAGCTGAGATAGGTGCGTTCGCAACCCGGGATCCACTGTGCAGGAAAGAACCTGCTGCTAAGCAAGGCGGCGAAGCAAACTAGTACAAACAAACTCTGTTACTACACAGAGCCCGTAGTAAAGAGAACGCTTTGCCCTGTTTAGCTCACAGGGGACACAGCTACTGTGTAGAGCCGACAGTGGTCATGCAGTCCAACCAACACGCAGCTCCTCTCTAGTGGAGCCGGAATTCTAATGGCTTATATCAGCCGGGTCCCTGACTGCATACACAAAACTCCTCGTCGGAGGTGCCAGCATTCTAGGGGCTTATTTCAGCCGGGTCCCTGACCACACACACGACCACACTGGCGCTGAGCTCATACATATTTGATATTAGCGCATGGCCGTGCGGTCATGAGAACCTTTTATAGCTGTAGCACCTACAGGACCTTGCAAGAAGGACCAATGGAAGGCTACCACAGAACTTGATCAGGTACAGGGTCTTCCTGGAGGACCAATGGAAGTTGCTGCAGTACCTGAACAAGTGACCCTTGATCTCCACTGAGAGATCTTACCCTGGGCATGCTCAGTGTGTGCAAAGCAGGACTTAGTCCCAGAAAACCCTGCTCGCCGCAGACCAGTGCAGGGTACAATAGTAGAGCCTGGAGAGGCAGCAGTAACCCTTTGCACAGTATCAGATTCAGTGAGATGCTGAGACCGACATCTCCTCTGAGCAGGCTCCACTGCGGCTGATGCAGAATGGGAGACCGCAGCAGACATGGTTCGAAATTCCCCCTGTGCAGAGGTGGGAACTCGACTCCTAACACTCTTATTACCCTTGGGAAAATAAAAAATTAGGGGCAAAAAGATCAATTTTCTGAAAAAATATGATTTTTTATTTTTACAGCTCTACATTATATACTTCTGTGAAGCACTTGGGGGTTCAAAGTGCTCACCACACATCTAGATAAGTTCCTTAGGGGTCTACTTTGCAAAATGTTGTCACTTGTGGGGGGGTTTCACTATTTAGGCAAATCAGGGGCTCTTCAAATGCGACATGGCTTCCGATCTCAATTCCAGCCAATTTTGCATTGAAAAGTCAAACAGTGCTCCTTCCCTTCCAAGCTCTGCCATGCATCTAAACAGTGGTTTACCCCCACATATGGGGTATCAGCATACTCAGGACAAATTGTACACAAACTTTTGGGGTCCAATTTCTCCTGTTATCCTTGTAAAATACAAAATTGGGGCTAAAAAAAATCATTTTTGTGGAAAATAAATGATTTTTTTATTTTCACGGCTCTAACTTTAGTGAAACATTTGGGGGTTCTAAGTTCTCACAGCAAAACTAGATAAGTTCCTTGAGGGTCTCGTTTCTAATATGGGGTCACTTGTGGGGAGTTTCTACTGTTTAGGCACATCAGGGGCTCTGCAAATGCAACGTGACGCCCGCAGACCATTCCATCAAAGTCTGCATTCCAAAATGGTGCTCCTTCCCTTCGAAGCTCTGCCATGCACCGAAATGGTGGTTCCACCCCCCCTCCCCCACATATGGGACATCAGCATACTCAAGACAAATTCCAAAACAACTTTTGGGGTCCAATTTCTCTGGATACCCTTGGGAAGATAAAAAATTGCGGGCTGAAAGATAATTTTCACGACTCTACATTATATACTTCTGTGAAACAATTGGGGGTTCAAAGTGCTCACCACACATCTAGATAAGTTCCTTTGGTGGTCTAGTTTCCAAAATACGGTCAATTGTGGGGGTTTCCACTGTTTAAGCACATCAGGGGCTCTCCAAACGCGACATGGCGTCTGATCTCAATTCCAGCCAATTCTGCATTGAAAAAGTCAGACGGTGCTTCTTCCCTTCCGAGCTCTTCCATGTGCCCAAACAGTGGTTTACTCCCACATATGAGGTGTCAACATACTCAGGACAAATTGCACAACAATTTTGGGGCCCAATTTCTCCTATTACCCTTTGGAAAATAAAAAATTGGGGGCAAAAAGGTCATTTTTGTGAAAAAACATATGATTTTTTATTTTTACAGCTCTACATTATATACTTCTGTGAAGCACTTGCGGGTTCAAAGTGCTCACCACACATCTAGATAAGTTCCTTAGGGGGTCTACTTTCCAAAATGGTGTCACTTGTGGGGGGTTTCCACTGTTTAGGCAAATCAGGGGCTCTCCAAACGCAACATGGTGTCCAAAAAAAAATGGTGTTGCAAAAACGAGAAATCGCTAGTCAACTTTTAAACCTTATAACTCCCTAACAAAAAAAATTGGATCCAAAATTGTGCTGATATAAAGTAGACATGTGGAAAATGCTACTAATTGATTTTTTTGTGTGACATATCTGTGTAATTTAAGAGCATGAAAATTCAAAGTTGGAAAATTGCGAAATGTTCAAAATTTTTACCAAATTTCTGTTTTTTTTTTTACAAATAAATGCAAGTCATATCAAAGAAATTTTACCATTATCATGAAGTACAATATGTCACGAGAAAACATTGCCATAATCACCGGGATCTGTTGAAGCATTCAAGAGTTATAACCTCATAAAGGGACAGTGGTCAGAATTGTAAAAATTGGCCAGGTCATTAACTTTCAAACCACCCTTGGGGTTAATTTCATTCCCAATTCCTCTTCCTTTCACCTCTTTAGTTTTCTGTGACGTTATACTTGTTCTGTTTACTTTTGGTACCCTGGGAGCCATACATCTACACGGTAATAAGCACTTGTCTATTTTGCGATCTTATATGAGGACCATGTTGTTTGTAGCTGCTATATTTTCCACCAATGCATAGTTTCATCATTCATGTGACCCTCGTCTATTCATTCTTTTTGATTTTTGCAAGTGTACCCATGCTTGATCACTTTTGATATGCATATATCTCATTATTTCCCCTCTTGTAGGGGTATGCATGGTTCGAGACGGTAATTTTCTATATTTGTAGCTTTGACTCCCCGGCTCCGTGCGCCTCTGGCATTTTTTACATGATTGTGCAGTTTCTCTGTATGCCATGCTGCACCATGACCCTACCTGGTTGCTGCTGTTTTTACTAATAAAGTTTTTTTGATACTTTGGTACCCTTTGAACTTTGTTGGTCGTGTTTTTGGGCTTTTCAGCCCACCCCTCCTCAAGGTTCAAACTGTGCAGACAGGACTGCCACCTAGGACGGGTTCAGACTGTGCTGATAGGACGGCCACTTCGGACAGGTTCAGACTGTGCAGTCTCCAGATAGCAGATAGGACGGCCACTTCGGACAGGTTCAGACTGTGCAGTCTCCAGATAGCAGATAGGACGGCCACATCTACAGATTCACACTGTGCAGTCTCAGGATAGCAGACGGGACAGCCACAGGGATAGGAAACTGCAGTCTCCAGAAAGAAGTTCAAATACCGCCGATGCAGTTTCAGGGTATGGACACTGCAGAAGCGGTCACTGGAAGAAGGACTAACTATACTGGACTAACGGGACACAGGATATGGGAACAAGTTTAACAGACTAAGGATGGGGGACCTGGCAACATACAGTTGCACACACCTAACACTAAACTATAGTTTTTGCTCAGGCACCCCCTAATTGGGGAGGGTACCTTTTATACAAGGTGCCTTTCAGCTATTGGCTTGGAGACAACTTGCATGTGCACACATTAACTAAATGCTTCCCAGCTGTTAGCTGGGAGCATTTTACCATGTTCTCGCACTTCCCCTTTTAAAACAGGGATGCGCAAGCACTAGGCTTGCCGCCGGGACACAGTGTGGTGTGCACAGCAGCAGGAAGCAGGAGACAGGAGCACGCCGGGGGCCACACCGAGGACCGAGAAAGCCAGCGTCCCTGCACAGAAGGAGAAGGGGACACTGTGCAGGGGCGTCGGCAATAGCGCTACATATATCTCATAGACAATACAATAGAACACAGAAGCGTTAAAGAAGCATTAGTATGTCATTAATGAACATACCTAAGGGAACATAATATTATCTTGCACCAATATATTGCCAGCAATGCAGAACATATATATGGTAAAAGGAAGAGATGAAGTCCAGCGCTTTGATTACAGACTACAAAAACTGTTTATTTCAAGAACATGGAAAATATAAAACCACAATCTCCAGCGTGAAACATCAATGCGTTTTGACCTTGACTATAGAAATTTACGTTTATTTAAAGAACATGCAAAATTTAAAACCGCAATCTCAACCATTAAGAGGCAAGGCTTTCAAAGTCTATAGCCAAAATGCGTTGGTTTTAATGCCGCTTTATATTTTTCATGTTTCTGAAATAATTGCAATTTTTTATATTCTAGAATTAGAATGCTGGACTATATCTCTTACTATCCAAATTCCATGAGTGCACATCGGACGAGGGGGAGGATTCATTATGAAAGCAGTGAGCTGGCAAGAATTAACCTTTGAACATACATGATAATGCTTAAAGAAAACACTTTGACCAGGTGATCTAGCCACTTAGCCACCGTAACAAGGTCTAGCCCCTAGCAGCCAACAAAGGCTATAGCAGTTCTGGACAGTTTGAGCTGTAACAGTTGGGTTCATGTGGCATCACTCCTTATTTTTTTAAGCGAGTAACTAGACTTTTTTTTTCAACCCTCTTATAGTTGTTCCAATCATTTGAATGTGCACGCTGCAAACAGCCCATTCTAAGGTATGAAATACTGTAGATTTTCATGTATTTCTGTGGCAAATCTTCTGAGTGCGAATAAATCGTTACATTTTTTAAATCACCTTTCAGAGAATAGAGAATCTGTGGGGGGTCGATAATTTTAGATCCCTCCTATCAGCTTAAGGTTTATTTCTATAAATGAATGCCTTTCTACTAGCTACATACTGTATATTTCAGTGGGCTGTCTTGTAAAAGAGTTCTTTTAATTGGATGTTTTGTTAAAAAATATATGGGGGAAGCATTCCATGATGTTTTAACACTGCAAAAAGAAACCACAGAGGAGGAAGTGAATTTTTACAGCAGCTTCACGTAAGAGAGGAACTGTGACAGCAGGAAATCTATAAAGACGGAACAGTTAACCACCTACATATAAAGAAAGAAACTTTAATACTGCATATTGAAAAGAAGCCCTTTATATAAAGAAACACGACAAAGAGCAGGCGAGCAAAGGTGAGTAAATATTGGCCTGTATCCATGTTACTATCTACTGCATGTCAATGTCATGGCAAGTGCAGCGTTACACGGCAGAAGTGTATGTTGGGTGGGCCGGGGCACTTGGGCAGATAAAATACCTAATCAGGTGTGCTAGAGCATCTTATAAACATTAGGATGCTGCACTCTTAATAAGATAGAACCTGCGCTCCTTGTCATTTGAAGCAATGTAAACACACTCCATTGCTAAATATTAGCCTGTAAGAAAAGAGATAATGGCATCCAGTATGCACAAGTACTGGGAGGATATAGGACTGTATACTAGTCAGTATCATAAAACACTAAAAAGAATAAATCAATGAAGTCTTAAAGGGCATCTGTCAGTAGGAGCACCGCCCTAAGCCGCCTATATGGGCAGGTAGGTCACAGAAAGTTGAATAAAATGATACCTTGATATCTGTGATCTGATGTCTTATTTCAGAGAAACCCACATTTTTTAAATATGTAACTTAGATGTTTAGATCTATGGGCGGGACACTGATCTCCATGAAAATCTGTCTCCACAGCTTATTTTAAATTATTTTAAATTAAGGGGTAGTTACCAGTGTGAGATATGTATCGACTGACAGTCTGTTCTACTGATCTACATGTCTCACACTGGTAACTCTACCTTTCATTTAAAATAAGCTCTGGAGGCAGATTCTCAGTTAAATCTGTGCAGGGCCCATAGATTTTAACAGTTCCACTGGAATATTTAATTCAGTGATATCTAGGCTGTGTTCCCTTTATTTTTTGAGCAGTGTATATAGATTTCTTAGGAACTAATTTTGATCCTTCATAATATCATATATTGCAATTAAATTTCTGTAATTTTTTTATTAGCTATTCCATCTTCATAATATATATTTTATTATTCTCTTGTACCATCGTGCTGGGATATCGTGCTGTTTTTCTCTTTCCCTTCATGGAGGTTTTTAACCCTGTTTATTTTAATTATTTATTTTTTAACTGATTATTAATAAAATATTGATCTTTTAACTTTATTTCTGTTGGAATCTCTTCTGGTCTGGTGGTAATTATACCACAACAGACATCTCTTTGAAACATGTTGTTTGAAGTGTCTAACGACTAATTTCTATGTTTTTTGGACACATTAGTATTACAATAATTGTGCAGTGTAGACAGGCTGCGACTCTACTGACATACGAACAAAATGCTAATTCGTGGGGTGAAATAATCTTTTAGCTTGCCCAAAAGATCATCGTCCTCGGCAGCACATTGTCATGCGTAAACAGGATCTGCACTGCCGAGAACAATGGCAACTGCCTACGTAGACAAATTATCTATTACAGATCATTCATTGCACATCTGAAAGGCATTCTGCCTGTGTAAACAGTCTCTTAATGACTGGTAAATTTTTACCTATCATTGGTCAGTTAACTCCTTACCAATATATGACGTGATGTACTGGTATGTCATATGTTGGCTCCTGCCTTTGATGTGGGCTCAGGAGCTGAGCCTGCTTCTTTGACTGTTGATGATGACCGTGATATTAAGTTATCATCTGCCTTTAGCAGAGTTTAGAGTGGAACTGGGTTCTACCCCCTGATGTTTAACCTGTTTATTGCCGCTGTCAATCTCCGACAGCTGCATGTACAGCGCGCAGCCTCGTTGGGTGTGCTGTTCTATCTGCTTACTGGTGCATTTGAGGAGTGCTGATGAGTTGCTGTGATGGCTGGAGATCTACTGGAGACCCCCGTTCATGTCATGATGGTACTCCTATAAAAGCCAGTCTGTGGCCGGTGATCATAAGAGTCGGTGATTTTTGCTATATGCAGATATAGTATATGTGGCATCGTCACGTCCATAAAGGTCTGATATATCAAAATATAATATTAATTAAACTAACTGGTAAATAGAAAAAAATCTGAACACCAGGATTTGCGTTTTGTTTTGATTCTTTGCTGACAAAACACCACAACAAATACAGTTGTGCTCAAAAGTTTACATACCCCTGCATAATTTTTGCTTTCTTGGCCTTTAAGGTATTAGAACGTATTACTACTTATTGCCAGCTTGGTGTCCCATATAAGGAACGATACATGTGCAGTAGCTATATGTATATAGACATTTGATACCTGTACCATGTCCGTCATTAGCGTATGTTGGATGCTGCAACATTTTAAACTTTTTTTTTTTTAGCCCCATTTGGCTGCTTGCCTGCTTTGTTGTCAATAAAGATTATACTTGATACCTATATTGGGCTTTATGACTGCGGTTTTTGTCTTTGGTTTGCATTTATGTAGAATATAGCCCATCGTATAATATTACAAAGCTGTTTGCTTAGACCAAATAAATGCTGTTAAAAAAATATAACAAAGGGCACTTTTTGGTGCTAGAATGAATCAGTTCCTACGATGATAATGAATGCTATGCTATATAAGGATATTTGCTCAGAGCTTCCTCTTACCGCCTGCATTGCTGCATTGCTTATTTGTCGAAGTTGCGTAATTGTGTGATTGACACAGCATTTATATTGTGTACACAGGGTCGGAGAGCAAAGTTTGGGCACACTACTCGCCAAAATATTGTGAGGGGTGATGCATCTGTCATTTTTAGGGTATGTGCACACGTCCGGATTATTAGCGTTTTTTTTTGCGGAATTTCGCTATAAAAACGCTATAATTCCGCATCAAAAACGCTAAAAATATGCATCCTATCATTTAGAATGCATTCCGGATTTTTTGTTCAGATGGATGCGTTTTTTTCCGCAAAAAAAACGCATTCCGCAAAAAAAATGGACATGCTCATTCTTTTTGCGGATTTTTTGCGGATTTCTAAGCCAAAATGACTTTTAGGAAAAAAAAAAATTCCGCAAAAAATCCGCAAATAATCCGCGCAAAAAACGCGAAAAATCCGCGCGGAAAAAAACGCGATTTTCTGCCAGAATTCTCCGGATTTTGTCAGGAAAAAAACCTGACGTGTGCACATACCCTTAGAATGAGAGTAAGGGCTATAGTAAACAAACGAACATTGTATAACTGCAGTAAATCTTAAAGAGGTTGTCCACTACTTTTATATTATGACCTATTCCTAGGATAGGTCACCAATGTCTGATCGGCTGGGGTCCGACACCCAATCAACCGCCATCGGTGTCTGCGGCGGCAGCAGAAGGATGGAAGTACTCAGTTAATGAGTTGCTCCATCATCTGGTAGTGGCCAGAAGATTCTACAAATCTTCACTATTTTTTATTTGTTACTGAAGTCACTGTCTCACAGTAAAACTGTAGCAGCATGTTCACATGTCTTGGATTTGTCTATGGCAAATCTTACATGTAGTTTACAAGAGAATCACTGGAATATTTATCTAGAAGAAATATCTTCATACCAATCATCTCTATGCCATGACAAATGTCAATTATATGTTTATCAATGGGAAATATATTTTGCGGAGTTCTCATTCACCTCTGGACTCTGTTTCTATAATATAGATGTGGAAAGCAGCTGTGGGGCACAACGTAGCTGTGACAGATGCTGCGGGAGGTGATGACTGGGAAACTGATCCAGATTTTGTGGTGAGTCTACAAAATTTGTTTATTTATTTTACTCACTTATATAGTGCCATTAATTCCACTGCATTTTACAGACATCATCACTGTCCCCATTGGGGTTCACAATCTAAATTCCTTATCACTATGTCTTTGGAGTGCGGGAGTGTAAAGGTACCTTCACACATAACGATATCGTTAACGATATCGTTGCTTTTTGTGACGTAGCAACGATATCGTTAAGGAAATCGTTATGTGTGACAGCGACCAACGATCAGGCCCCTGCTGGGAGATCGTTGGTCGCTGAACAAAGTCCAGAACTTTATTTCGTCGCTGGATCTCCCGTGGACATCGCTGGATCGGCGTGTGTGACACCGATCCAGCGATGTCTTCACTGGTAACCAGGGTAAACATCGGGTAACTAAGCGCAGGGCCGTGCTTAGTAACCCGATGTTTACCCTGGTTACCAGCGAAAAAGTAAAAAAAAACAAACACTAAATACTTACCTACCGCTGTCTGTCCCCGGCGCTGTGCTCTGCACTCCTCCTGTACTGGCTGTGAGCGTCGGTCAGCCGGAAAGCAGAGCGGTGACGTCACCGCTCTGCTTTCCGGCCGCTGTGCTCACAGCCAGTACAGGAGGAGTGCAGAGAAGCTGAGCGCCGGGGACAGACAGCGGTAGGTAAGTATGTAGTGTATGTTTTTTTTTACTTTTACGCTGGTAACCAGGGTAAACATCGGGTTACTAAGCGCGGCCCTGCGCTTAGTAACCCGATGTTTACCCTGGTTACCCGGGGACTTCGGGATCGTTGGTCGCTGGAGAGCTGTCTGTGTGACAGCTCTCCAGCGACCAAACAGCGACGCTGCAGCGATCCGGATCATTGTCGGTATCGCTGCAGCGTCGCTTAATGTGAAGGGGCCTTTAGAGTAAGCAGTGATAACCCTGAAGAGTACTTGTGTGATGTGACATCTGCTGGCTGGGCGAAACCACGTGGAACCAATTTGTACCAGAAGAATTGAAGAAGGAGCAAGTCCCTCTGCTGGTCCTTGTCAGGTGACTCGCATGACAGAGTTCCTGGATATAAAAACCCTGCGTGCCAAACCACTGGGAGATTTGGCACCAAGTAGGAGAGCCAAGCAGATGCGGACCAGGGATGGTGCTGAGGCCAGCAAGACAAGCCTCAGCGGAAAGTCTACACCACTAAGGTGCCAGTCATTGCTTGACAAGGTCCAGATGACTTCCAGTGAGATGTGTGTTGCATCCAGTCACTTATGCTACATTTGGTGTAGTCGTCAGGATGCAACATTCAAACACAGAGATGGTGGAACAGTCCGTGGTCGAGTCGGTCAGGGGAAATACAGAAGGAAACCAGGGGTACCCAGAGGAAACTCACGCAAACACGAGGCGAACATACAAACCTTGCAGATGTTGTCCTTTGTGGAATTTTGGCTTAGCACCCCAGTGCTACAAGGCCACCCTGGTGACTTAGTTTCACTATATTGTGAGGCAACTAATGACTAACGATCTGTAATAAGAAAAGCAAATATTAGAAGTAAATATTTAGTGTAGCAAATGTAAAAGGCTGGCATATTATATTGAAAGTTATACAATAGCATACGTCATACATAGGCCTTATTTTTAATAAGTTTACTATTCACCATTACTTACTGTATATAAAGGAACAGCAGACTACAGTGTCCTATGTAGTTAGAAAAAAAATATGTTTTGTCATTAGTCGTGTCCATAAGGGCTTATGTGTAAATATAGGATATGCACTAACTGTATCTTTGGGGTCATGCGCTGAACTACAGTACAGACCAAAAGTTTGGACTCACCTTCTCATTTAAAGATTTTCCTTTATTTTCATGACTATGAAAATTGTAAGTTCACACTGAAGGCATCAAAACTATGAATTAACACATGTGGAATTATATACTTAACAACAAAGTGTGAAACAACTGAAAATATGTCTAATATTCTAGGTTCTTCAAAGTAGCCAGCTTTTGCTTTGATGACTGCTTTACACACTCTTGGCATTCTCTTGATGAGCTTCAAGAGGTAGTCACCGGAAATGGTTTTCCAACAATCCTGAAGGAGTTCCCAGAGATGCTAAGCACTTGTTGGCCCTTTTGCCTTCACACTGCGGTCAAGCTCACCTCAAACCATCTCGATTGGGTTCAGGTCTGGTGACTGTGGAGGCCAGGTCATCTGGCGTAGCACCCCATCACTCTCCCTCATGGTCAAATAGCCCTTACACAACCTGGAGGTGTGTTTGGGGTAATTGTCCTGTTGAAAAATAAATGATGGTCCAACTAAACGCAAACCGGATGGAATAGCATGCCGCTGCAAGATGCTGTGGTATCCATGCTGGTCCAGTATGTTTTCAATTTTGAATAAATCCCCAACAGTATCAACAGTAAAGCACCCCCACACCATCACGCCTCCTCCTCCATACTTCACAGTGGGAACCAGGAATGTAGAGTCCATCCTTTCACCTTTTCTGCGTCACACAAAGACACGGTGGTTGGAACCAAAGATCTGACATTTGGACTCATCAGACCAAAGCACAGATTTCCACTGGTCTAATGTCCATTCCTTGTGTTCTTTAGCCCAAAAAAGTCTCTTTTGCTTGTTGCCTGTCCTTAGCAGTGGTTTCCTAGCAGCTATTTTACCATGAAGGCCTGCTGCTCAAAGTCTCCTCTTAACAGTTGTTGTAGAGATGTGTCTGCTGCTGGAACTCTGTGTGGCATTGACCTGGTCTCTAATCTGAGCTGGTGTTAACCTGCGATTTCTGAGACTGGTGACTCGGATAAACTTATCCTCAGAAGCAGAGGTGACTCTTGGTCTTCCTTTCCTGGGGCGGTCCTTATGTGAGCCAGTTTCTTTGTAGCGCTTGATGGTTTTTGCCACTGCACTGGAGGACACTTTCAAAGTTTTCCCAAATTTCGGACTGACCTTCATTTCTTAAAGTAATGATAGCCACTCGTTTTTCTTTACTTAGCTGCTTTTTTCTTGCCATAATACAAATTCTAACAGTCTATTCAGTAGGACTATTAGCTGTGTATCCACCAGACTTCTGCACAACACAACTGATGGTCCCAACCCTATTTATAAGGCAAGAAATCCCACTTATTAAACCTGACAGAGCACACCTGTGAAGTGAAAACCATTCCCGGTGACTACCTCTTGAAGCTCATCAAGAAAATGCCAAGAGTGTGCAAAGCAGTCATCAAAGCAAAAGGTGGCTACTTTGAAGAACCTAGAATATTAGACATATTTTCAGTTGTTTCACACTTTGTTGTTAAGTATATAATTTCACATGTGTTAATTCATAGTTTTGATGCCTTCAGTGTGAATTTACAATTTTCATAGTCATGAAAATATAGAAAAATCTTTAAATGAGAAGGTGTGTCCAAAGTTTTGGTCTGTACTGTATACACTGGATGTTGTTTCAATACAACATTGAAAAAAAAAGTACATTCAAATATTAAAAATCATGTGCTGTTACTTGAAAAATTACACAATATGAAACTACTCCCTGACATGGCTGTCTAATCTACTGGATCTAATAAATATTAATTAAAGAATACAATTTCTTAGGGGTCTGCATTTCTGTCAGCAACTAGATATAAGTAAAAACTTAGGCTTAGATTTCAATGTATGAACAAAATTTATCGTTTACAGCAATAGTAACTCTGCTTCTGACCTGGCAGACTTGCATCGCTTAGCTCTTGAATTACTTCCTCCTTTGTGGCAGTTTGGAAAAAGTTATAAAAATATTGGGCTCAATTCATCGAAACCAGCTTTGCTCACACCGGTCTTGATGAGAGGTTGTGCTGGAGTCAGACGCTTCTAATTCGTAAAGAGATGTACGCCTCTTCATGAATATGGAGTCGGATGAGTGGTGTACACTTTTGTGTGCGCCTCGCTATAAATCCTACTAAGTCCCTGCTGGAGTGAGCTTTTTGCTATAGCAAATGTCGCCGCTCACCATGATTTTGATAAGCAGCCGTAGCCATACTCTGACCCAGCCCAACTCCACTCATTTTGTCTGAGATGGGCAAAATTGGTGTTAGTATGCCAGAAATCACATCATTTACTGCAGCTTCAAGATGCACCAAAATTATGCAATTTTTCAAAGCTTTTGACTGGATAGCTATGGTTAGATCCAGGCCATGTGTTCACTAGTCAGTCAGCTGGGGGAGCGGAGCAGTGTGGGTTGTGATGGAGCTACAGAGACAAGCCAGAATATCTCTGATAAAAAACTGCACAGGCCGTGTGCACCAAACTGCAAGTATCACTGGTTTCTACAGACGATAGCTGTTTTGTGTAACCAAACTGGGGCTAGCTGAGCCGTGTATGAGTAGCCAGGGTCTTTATTTTTTAGTTAGTGCCTGGACAAGGCTAGGGATTTTATCTTTTATGGTTTTGTTTTGGTATTGTAGAAACAGTAGAAATAAACACTATTCCATGTGTGATATGAAGACTCTGTGGCTTCGTGTTCCAAGCAGCTACCCGACAGAGTGGACACCTACACCAACATATTTTTATGAGCTTACCTAGTGAGGTAGATTCTAAAAAGCCATAGGTCATGGTGATGAGTGGGAATGGATTTTCTGGACAGCTTTTGGATCAGGGAGAACAAGAGCAGAAAGGTATGGGATAAAGCAGTGGGGCAAAAAAAGCTGGAAGCACAAGATGTTGTAGAGCCAGTTGAGCTGATTGCAAAACAGTAGGAGAGATGCATAGCATAACATATTTTGCAACAGAAATGAGGTTCTACACAGGAACAGTACATGTAATCAGGTATCTTTACAGCTGGCAGAAGTGTGGTTATGTACAGGAACAGTAGGTGTATAGGTAAGCAAGTATTTTGTGACAGAGATGCATTCACTCACAGGAATAGAAGTGTTGCAAGTGTGGGCAGAACAGGAATAGTGGAAAACCAAAAACATAGATACACCCAAAAAAATAGACAAAAACCCTCTAAAATATAACTTTTTAATGAATATACTAAAAATAAACATATAGAAAAAACAACATAACATCTCCCCAAAACCCTCTAAAAGAAATAGGGGGATGTCTTGATTGTTTATACAGCAGGGACTTAGAGCAGAATTTTTTTTTGTATGGTGTGGATACAATAAACCTACACTGACCCTAATGGGTCCCTTAAATCTGTCTCCCTGCCTAACTGCGGAGGTCGGAAACCCAAAAATTTGATTTGGCACCCCCGCTCAACATCGGCAGACCATACAAATCCCTGCTTGCCCATATTATAGAGCTATATAAATAATTCAACATTCATCCAGTGTACAATATGTCTATGATAACTAGGCTATGGGGGAATTTTCTATTAACGGTATTCTATCATATTTCTGAGTACATATCTATTGAACCAGTTTTGGATTTCATATATTGATAAACATCAGATTTAGTTCTCAGTAGTGTTCCCTCAAAACTATAAAATTTGATCATTTGTACAGCAGATCTAGGATAGAAAAAGCAACATGATTCACTGGTTTGTGCTTTTAGTAAAAGTTAGTAGATTTAAAGCCGACAGGAGTTGCTGGGAAGGTAAATAGACATCTGAATCTAATAGAAGTGAGAAAAATCCTGCAAAAACATGTTAGCAAGTTGTTATACTTCCAGAACACTTCAGGCAGTGGGCAGCTGCCTGAGCCAGCCTTAAAGGGCCTTAGGTGATGATATTAGGGATGTTAGCCAGATTAGAGGAGTAACCCAGTGTGGACTAGCACAGAGGGAGCTGGCCATTGGAAAATAACTGGAGAGTAACACATATACTGTATACCTATAAATATGATATTGTATGATAGGTTTTAAACGCTTTGTCATTAGTGATAGGGAGGTAAACCTCTATTTTCCTGTGGGAAGTTGAAAATATTTCTGATTGTCCATAAAATGCTTCCTCCTCAGAATGATATAACTGAAGAAGAGCAGCGATGGGGGGCAAAAACCATACAAGGATCTGGCCGGCCGCAGCACATAGAGTAAGTCATTATATCTATTCATAGTAGGAAGTTAATCTTATACAGTTGAAACTAGAAATTTACACTATATAAAAAGACACATGTTCAGGTTTTTCTCTAAATCTGACATGAAATCAGAATAAACCTTTCCTGCTTTAGGTAAATTAGGATTACCATAATTATTAATATTTGCCAAATGCCAGAATAATGAGAGATAATGTTTTAAGGCATTTTTTATTACTTACTGCAAAGTCAAAAGTTTACGTGCAATAAGATTACTATGCCTTTAAACAATTACGGACTGCCCATATGATGATATCATGTATTTGGAAGCTTCTGTTTTTTTTGCAGCATCTGAGCTAATTAGAGACACACCTATGGATGTATTTTAATGCACACCTAAAACACACTGCATCTTTGTGTAGCATCATGGGAAAGTCTAAAGAAATCAGCCAAGATATCAGGAAGAGAATTGTGGACTTGCACAATTGTGGACTTGCATGATTAAGGGAGCTTAGTCTCCAGAAACGCATTGAGATTCTTACCCATATGGTTCATGCTGAAGTCTGTATCCTCTATGTTCAAAGTTTGTGAATAAAGAAAACTCTTTTTTATGGATTTGGTGAAGCTGGACATTCTCTTCTTTTTATAAGCTTTTAATACCTGAGACAGAATAGGACCTATTTTTTGCTCAGCAGTTACTAATCATTTACAGAACCATTTACAGTTTCCTATGTTACAGAATTGCAATGTATCCTTAAAAATCGGATGCCACTCTGATGGCCCGTATTGCATCTAATTAATTTTTTTTTTGCACGCATCCAATTTCAGAGTTAAATCGCGGCATGATGTGAATACATGCCAAATACTTCTGAGAAAAAAATGCAGATCTGCACTGCCTCACTGAATAACATTAGTCCGAGTGCAATCTGTTTTTTTCATCGAATTCAACTCATCCGAGTTGTACGTTCGTGTGAGCGAGCCCTAAGGCCTGTTCAACATGTCCTGATATTTCAGGTACTGAAAAAAACGGTACCGGAGATATCAGTGTCTGTGTGTACGTGTGTATCATACTTGTGGCATACATGTGGCAACTGTGTGCCGCCTGTGTGGCGCATCAGTACCACACGTACCAGCACCTGGGAAGCAGCGATACTGTTAGAGCTGTTCCCCATGAAAAGAAGTCACTGAATTCACCACAGTTCAGCTCAGTAAGTTCACCGGAGATCATCGTAAGAATGAACCCATATGTTTTTATATATTTATCTATAGCGCAGACGGTGGCTGGTGAATACTCCCATCAGCCGCCGCCTACTCTACCTTGTTAGCGGCAGCAGGTGTAGGCTAATGGGAGTAATAATACCATCAGCCATCACCTGTTCTCGCTGTTATCACTTGAATATAATTCTCATCACTCTCACCTGCTGGCGTTGATCGCCGGCAGAGCAAGGGAGAATGATGAGAGCTGTGTTCAGCACCTGGCGCTGGGGAACAGCGCTTACTGTAACACTGCTTCCCAGGCGCCGATGCGTGTCACACTGATGACACATGAATGTCATCTGTGTGTCATCAGTGTGCACGTGTGCGGGACATTTTGCAGCCGTTGCTGCTGTTAAAAAACGGACATGTCAGCATATTTTGCCCACAGACCATGTGTCCATGGAAACACTGACATGTGCACAGACCCATTCACTTGAATGGGTCTACGTGTGTAAGTATCTCCAGTACGTGAGAAAACTGTCACCTCATGTTCTGGACACACTGACTTGTAAAGGGGGCCTGACACTGTACATGATTACTCCATAAATGTTGCAGCACAATCAAGTTTTGAGCTGGCTGTGTAGTAAAAAGGCACTAGCAACATCCTTTCCTGTGGTAGAGAGCTCATTTTATGTTTTATCGCCTGTGGAGCATTGTGAATAAGAACGCTTTAATCCAACAAAAAAATCTACCACCCCAAAACTGCCTTTTCAATCAGAACTACATGCACAGATTTATTTATAATGTGTCATACACAACAATAGCCTGATGTGTTTGTAAAGGACTCACACAAGCTCATACACCATCAGGTTCTGAATCGTAGAAAATAACCTTCACTCTTGTTTTTCCAAAAACAGCATAAAGGAACTAAGAAGCAATGTGTCTAAAGAACATGAGCAATTGAAAAAGAAAGAATTTCAGCAAGGTCCCAAAGCCTCTTATGGATATGGCGGACAATTTGGAACAGAGAAAGATAGGATGGACAAGGTACTGTCATTTACATAACATACTCCACTCTTTGTGCAATTCAGAATTACTGTGTCCATTATTATTGTGCATACATTTATCCTATGAAAAATCTCTACTCTATAGTTTACCTCATTGATCAAATCTCATAGTAAAGCCCACCAAACACAACAGATGATTTGGCCGGCAGCAGTCTCAGATGGCTCTCTCATACGCAGGAGCGCTCTCGGCTGACCGCTCCTGTGTTCTCATTATTGCCAGACATGTCTGATAGTGACTTATTTCTGAGAGACAATACGATCGGCAGTTCTAAATAGAACATGATGGATGAATATTTTTCCAATCAATAAATTGTCCATTGTGTATGGGGGCTTAAGAAGTCACCTTTGCCAAGATTGTCACATTCAATTTCCGTTTCACCTGTCTAATATTGCTTGCTTCCTCTCAACTGGATGCTCTTTTCCCCACTGTGTTCTGTGTCTTTTTTATTGTATTTTTGGTGAAGATTTTCCATTTTTACAAAGTAATAAACATTGGTGTACATACAATGATCTTGACACATCCGCATCAGGAAACAAGAAAGTGGATATCCACTAGAATGAAAACAAAGCAAAAGTTATGGTAGCAATACATTTTAAGATCATTAAACAAGTGAAGCTCTATACATCTAAGGTCTCAAGGAGACGACCGTAGTTTCGGCCCAACTGCAATCCATCAAAATATCAGATCGCACTCGGACTAATGTTATTCAATGAGGCAATGTACATGTTCAATTACGTCCTCGGACCACAAAATCGTGGCATGCACAATTTGCCTCCCATAATCTGCTCACACTCAGTCTTTGATGTCTACGGGTCTGTGTAAAACATCGGACCGCACTCAGATGACATCGAATTTTCAAGGACTGACATAATGGAGAAGGTGGAGACACTTCCATTTTTTCTCTCCACCTCAGAGAAAATCTGATCACACTCTGATCACACTCTGATCACACTCTGATCACACTCTGATCACACTCTGATAAGGATAATGAGGCAAATTTTCTCAGATGGAGAACATAATGTCTGCACCTGACCTAAAGCAGAGATGTAGTCAGGGTTCAGCACAGGGGAAAAGGGGATAAGTGAAACATCTGAGTGGGCCCCTAACCAGGTAACTATGTTTAGAACTATTTTGGTGCACATTAACCATGGGTATAGTGAAACCTCTGCCAATGACCATGCTGTTCGTGAACATAAATCTCTATACAAAGACCAACAATGATATTACCACCATGTGGTAAACATATAGTTGTAGATATACCATAAGTCCTGCAGAATATATTAAGAGCTTACAGTGCAGTTACTGGGACATACAGGTCTTTCTGATGGAGTTGTTCACTTTTACCATCTTGCCCGGATGGACATGACAAGTTCTCCCAGAAATGAATCATCTGCAGAGATTACAACAAAGATGCATATAACTTCTCACATTTCCTGCACCTTCCCATGTATTCCCAACCTGCACAAACGCCTCATCATGCGACCCTGATACTGAGCCGCTGCTGCCATATTTGTCCACAAAAACAGTGCTCCTCTTAGTGCCTCTGTACACTTACTTCGTAAGGGGCACCAGGCTTTGTTCTGACCTACCAAGGGAGAGCAAAGTCCTGTAATGCGTTAGCACCTATTACCTGAAAATGAAGTCAGCGCCTGCGCATGCATATTATAGGACATCGTTCTACCCTTGGTAGGCCAGACCAAAATGCGCCTCCACAGGTCTGCTCTTGAAATGCGCAGGTACAAGAGTTGCAGGGATCTGTGGATGACGTAGGACATCATCATGTACATTAATCAAGGCAGGAGGACAGACACACTCGTCAGAGCAAACCGTGCGAGAGACTTATAAACGATATTTTTTGGAAAATGCAGAGGGAGTTACTGGCTTATATACAGGTCTATGGACTGAAGTAATAGAGCAGATAAAGGCGGTAGCTTTTGTTTATCTTGTGAAAAACTGGTGACAGATTCCCTGTAATGTCTGGAAACCATTAACATGCAGGATAACTGCTGTAGACACATAAAATAATGGCATATGAATATCGAATACTTGGTTCTGGCATTCATGTGCATATCATCCTACCCACAGGAGGTATATAAATGGGGGCTTCTATCACAGACACTAATGGAGTTAGGCCGGCGTCACACTAGCGAGTTTTACGGACGTATGAGGGCATAAAATACGTCCGTAAAACACGCACTACACACGGCCCAATGATTCTCAATGGGTCAGGTCCTATCATCAGCCGTATATTACGCATACGTATTATACGGCTTTCTACGGCCGTACAAAATCGCAGCATGCTGCGTTTGTCACCGTATTGCGCAAATAATACACCAATGAAAGTCTATGAGGGCGCATCACCGCGAATGAAGGTAACTACAGGTCATTGACCTACTTTACATTCATTCGCTGGGGTTTTACAGCCAGGAGCACAGCTGCATTAGCAGAGCTCCTGGGTGTAAAATTATTTAACCCCTTCAGATGGATTTACAGCTCATCGGAAGGTATGGGATATTGTTGTTTTTTTATTTTTCCTTTGTCACAGAGCGAGGATCTTCAGGTGGATTAAGAGTCTAATAAAATATTACAACAACCTGTGTCTTTATTTCAGACTTTGTAATAATATGTGTGTGTGTGTGTTTTTTAACCATTTCATGCTATTGGATTAATAATGGATAGGTGTCATAATTGACGCCTCTCCATTATTAATCTGGCTTAATGTCACCTTACAATAGCAAGGTGACATTAACCCTTCATTACCCCATATCCCACGGCTACACGGGAATGGGAAGAGAGTGGCCAAGTGCCAGAATAGGTGCATCTTCCAGATGTGCCTTTTCTGGGGTGGCTGGGTGTTGTGAATTCTGTTGTCGAACTCCCTCCTGTGGTCGTGAATGGTACTTCGGCGAGTTCTGTTTATGGGCTCCCTCTGGTGGCTATGAGTGAAGCTGCTGCTTCTGAGGTTCCTTACACAGGTGATGTGGTTTATCCTTTGGTTGGCTTCTCTATTTAACTCCACTCAGATCGTTACTCCATGCCAGCTGTCAATGTTTTAGCATTGGTTCAGTTCGCTCCTGGATCTGCCTGGTGACCTGTCTTTTCCTGCAGAAGCTAAGTTCCTTATTGTTATTTTGCTCATTGTTTCTTTGTCCAGCTGGTTATCCTGATTTTGTCTTGCTAGCTGGAAGCTCTGGGATGCAGAGTGGCCCTTTCCCCGCACCGTGAGTGGGTGCGGAGGTCTTTTTTGCACACTCTGCGTGGTCTTTTGTAGGTTTTTGTGCTGACCGCAAAGATTTCTTTCCTATCCTCTGTCTATTTAGTAAGTCTGGCCTCTCTTTGCTGAAACCTGTTTCATTTCTGCGTTTGTGACTTTCATCTTTTCTCACAGTCATTATATGTGGGGGGCTGCCTATTCCTTTGGGGAATTTCTCTGAGGCAAGGTAGGCTTTATTTTCTATCTCTAGTGCTAGCTAGCTCTGAGGCTGTGACGAGGCGCCTAGGGAGCGTCAGGAGCGCTCCACGGCTATTTTTAGTGTGTGTGATAGGATTAGGGCTTGCGGTCAGCAGAGCTCCCACATCCCAGAGCTCGTCCTGTATGAGTTTAACTATCAGGTCGGGTGCTCCTAACCACCAGGTCATAACAGCTGGGGGCAGATGTTTTTAGCCGGGGAGGGGGGGGGGCAATAACCATGGACCCTCTCCAGGCTATTAATATCTGCCCTCAGTCACTGGCTTTACTACTCTGGCGGAGAAAATTGCGCGGGAGCCCACGCCAATTTTTTCCGCCATTTAACCCTTAAATTTAATAGCTAGAGCGCCCAAATTTTGCACATACACACTACTAACAGTAGTGTGAAATAAGCAAAAAAATGGGGATATGAGATGGTTTACTGTATGTAAACCATGTATCATATCATGTCGGGTTTGTGAAGAAGAAAGAAAAAGCCGGCAATTGAATTACCAGCTTTTCACATATCTCGCGCTGAATTAAATATAAATACAGTGTGTATATATATATATATATATATATGTGTGTGTCTCAATGACATATATATATATATATTATATATACTGTATATATGTTTTAACGAACATTTGAGCCCATAAATCCATTAGATGTCGGTTTTGCAAGGCTGCAAGAAAATATCGCAGTACGGATGCCATACGGATTACATACGGAGGATGCCATGCGCAAAGTACGCTGCCACACCCTGCCTATGGATGACATACGGATCACTATTTTGGGAACATTTCTGCGTATTACGGCCGTATTACGGCCATAAAATACGGACCGTATTGTCTTACGCCGGCCTAACAAGTAGACTTTCTGACAGATTGACCCTAATTATCTAAAAAGGCACCAGTAACACATTCAGGATTTGTCATGCTAGTAGTTAAAGAGAACCTGTCACCGTGAAAAAAACGCTATTAACCTGCAGGTATAGGGTTAATCTGCAGGTTAATATCATTACTAACCTGCCCGGTGCCTGCACATAGCCAAATGCCGCAGGGTTTCAGTCACGAGTACGGTGCCATCAAGGGTTCAATATAGAGAGCGGCAGCTATAACTGCGCCCCCAGTCCGTACTGACACTGGCTCTGCATTGGGAACGACTGTCAGTCAGGGCCAGGGGTGCAGTTACAGCCACTCAGAGCAGTGACTGAAACTGAATACTACCAGGGAGAATAAAGTTAATTTTCTCCCTGCAGTGTTCGCCTACCTGCTGGTACTGAGCAGGTTAGTAACGCTGTTATCCTGCAGATTAACCCTATATCTGCAGGATAATGTTTTTTTCTGGTGACAGGTTCCCTTTAAATAAGTAATATTAAAAGCGCAGAGTGCTACCTTTAAAGGGGTTTCTATACATTTTACAGTAGGTGAAAAGGCGTAAATAATACATATATATGTATAAAATCTTCTAATACATTGTATAAGGTGTGGTCTAAAGCGCTAGTCTCCAGGACCATAGCTGCATCAGTTTGTCCAATCTGTTCATTAGGGATGGTGAGATTTTCTCCAGCTTTTATAATGGTGACTGGGCCCAATTGCTTCACACTTACCTCTTAATCTTCAATATTTCAGAGTGCACTGGGGCACGAGTACAAAGCAGACGTAGGACAGCATTCCTCGCAGACCGATGCGGCTAAGGGTTTTGGAGGGAAATATGGTGTACAGAAGGAGAGATGTGATAAGGTAAGTAAATATATACTGAACATAATCCGGGTTTACAGGCTGGTCATTTTTAATAATTTAACTACAAAACTCCTATAGATACAAGATGGAGTTTAACATTTGCTAGTCATAATGGCTTTTATACAGATTTTATGATTTCCACAATATAAATGGAAAGAAATTCATCTTGGCTTTATGCAGGTATCTATACACCGGGGTTAGACTTAGTAGCAGCAAGATCAGACCAACAATGAGCAAAAAAGGTACTTGTAAAAAAATGCAGCATGATAATAAATGTTTTGATCTCACCCAAATTTCCAGGAATAGATCTAGAAGGTTAATAGAAGTCCATATATTGCAAAAAACTTCTTGTTGTGCCCAATGCATTTTCTTCCAGCCTTACAAGGGCAGTACTCAAGTGTAAAAACTGCCACTAATGTTATTCAGGACCCCATATAATGTAAATCACAGATCTTTTCCTGGAAATTAGGCGAGAACAAACCAAATAGAGTCTGATGGGCCCTTGTGCAAAATTTGGACCTGGGTCCCCACCTACATGTTGGTGAAATGCATTCACCCTTATAGCATTCTGGATCCTATAAAGACATACATGTTCACCTCCCATGTAATAATGTCCCCCGTCTTGGCTCCTTGTTTTAATAATCTCCCCATCCTGGGCCCCATGCTGTATTTTCCCCCATCCTGGGCCCCTTCCTGGTGTAATGTCCCTCATCCTGGTATAATGTCCCCAACCTGGAATAATGCCCACCATCTTGGTATAATGTTCCAATTCCGGTGTAATGTCCCCCATTCTGATATAATGTTCCCATCCACGTATACTGTCACCATGCTGGTTTAATGTCCCTCATCCTGATATAATACCCCCATTTTGGTATAATGTTCCATTCTGGTATAATGTCCCCAATTCTGGCATAATGTACCCATCCTGGTATAATGTTCGTCATCCTTGTATAATGTCCTCATTCTAGTATAATGTCTCTCATCCTGGCATACTGTCCCCATTCTGGTATAATGTCCCCAATTCTGGTATAATGTAGCCATCCTGGTGTAATGTTCATCATCTTTACATACTGTCTCCATTCTGGTATAATGTCCCCCATCCTGCTATAATGTCCCCATTCTGGTATACTGCGCCCAATCCTGGTATAATATCCTCATTCTGGTAGAATGTCCCCATCCTGGTAAAATGTCCCCCATGCTGGTATAATGTCTTCAATTCTGATATAATGTTTCCCCTCCTGGTCCCTTTCTGTTCTTTTCCAACACATTTTAAAGGAAACAAACGATTCTACTCACTGTTCCCAGTTCCCACACCACTCGGCATCCTTTTCTATAGCTGGTAAAGGAGCCAGCAGCTGACTTTGGCACCGTGCTGGTTCGGGCAGCTTATGACATCATTGGAAAGCCAACGTCTGCTGCCAGCCTCTGATTGGCCGGCGGCGTGTATTGAAGTGCAGGGACCCAGCGGATCTCTGTGCTGCAATACATTTCACTTGAATGTATGTTCAGGGATGCACATCCAGGTGAAATTGGCATTGGCAGGCCCCCACCACACAGGCCCGGTTGTGATTGCACACAACGACCACGATCATTATGCCCCTGGATCAAACCATTTAGTATCAAGTACAGTTTTTTATGAGCACATATATGTACATTATTGGACTGTTCTTGCTGCAACTGGTAGCCACAGATTGTTATTATGTGACTCAACCTCTTCTGGGGACACCGGTTGAATTACTTTTCACTCTTTCTGTATCTCTTAATATGCCACTGTAGGTTTATTTTTTATCATAATATACATTAAAGGGACTCTGTCACCTGAATTTGGAGGGAACAATTTTCAGCCATAGGGGCGGGGTTTTCGAGTGTTTGATTCACCCAGGGCCGGACTGGCCATCTGGCAATTCTGGCAAATGCCAGAAGGGCCTGTCTGGTCATGGGCTGCCTTGTCTGCTACATTGTTAACAGAATCGTTGTTCTCAAGACACCCATACTGTTAAGAGTTGTGATGGAGCACAAAGTTGCTGACTCTGTCATTTACCCCAGCAGGCCACGGGTATCATTACAAATATTGGTCTTGTAGAAAATCTTCCTTTCCTCCATCCAGGGTAATATTAGTGATATATCCCATTGGGTTCATGGGGACAGTGACAGCATGGGCCTGTGGGATTTCAAATGCCAGGGCTGAATTTCAGCCCCAGTCCGTACCTGGATTCACCCTTTCCTTACCCGCTGGCTGCAATATTGGATTGAAGTTCATTCTCTGTCCTCCGTAGTACATGCCTGCACAAGGCAATCTTGCCTTGCGCAGGCGTGTACTATGGAGGGTAGAAAATGAACTTAAATCCAATATTGCAGCCAGCATGCAGCCAGCAGGTAAGGAAAGGGTGAATCAAACACCCGAAAACCCCGCCCCTATGGCTGAAGATTGTTCCCTCCAAATTCAGGTGACAGAGTCCCTTTAAAAGTTAAATATTTCTCTCGTTGCTGCATACACAATATATTCTGTGAGCGGGTTATGACACTCCTCATTTACCTATAGGGTATCCGCACTTTTCATGGCTGTTTTGACAGTGAAAACGTAGACTAAACGATCTTGAAATGCATCAGTGGTTCATGCTGTTTAATACATTTTTGCATATTTAGACTATTTCTTCGAAGTTTACACCACCCATTAGTGAACTTGCTGTACACCAAAAATTTGCACCACAATTTTAGTATGTAGTCTCATATTGTAAACTATACCCATTTCGTAGATTTAATCTATTCAAGAATTATTTTGTGAAACCATTTGTGCGCATTGGCCAACAAAATATTCAGTATTTTTTAACACATTACTGAAGAGTCACAGAGTGGACAAATTACATTGGGTGCAGCCAGTCGGGCTTCCCCATGATGCCTTGCAGCTATCACATCACATGGTCTAGTGTACCCAATCAGTTGAGACCATAACGGTCAGTATAAAAGATAAGGGCCAACCAAGGAGCACCATTTTATGCTTCTATAGTGTAGGGGTAGAAGGTCAGTCTGTACAGCTTGCTCCACATATAGACAGAAAAAGTCTAAAATTGGATTGTTTTGTACTATTTCACTAGTGAAGCACATTGAAAATAGAAGTGATAGTGTGTGAATAATAATCCGAAGAATTAACTGATATTTGAAAGTGCTGGACCTGCACAGTTACTCGTTGATCTGTGATATGCTGCAAGTAATAGCACCACAATACCTAATACCAGTATTTTTGTAATCTTCATACACCAGTGCTAGTGTTGAGCATTCCGATACTGCAAGTATCGGGTATCGGCCGATACTTGCTGTATCGGAATTCCGATACCGAGATCCGATATTTTTGTGATATCGGAAATCGGTATCGGAGTGTGCGGTACGTATGGTTCCAAGGGTCTGGAGGAGAGCAAACTCTCCTTCAGGCCCTGGGATCCATATTAATGTAAAAAATAAAGAATAAAAATAAAAAATATGGCTATACTCACCCCTCCGAAGAACCCTGGCTGTCACCGCTGCGAGCGTCCACCTCCAGTCCTGAGAATGTAGTGAGTGAAGGACCTTCGATGACGTTGCGGCCAGGTGAGCGGTCACGTGAGCGGTCAGGTGACCAGTCACCTGACCGCAACGTCATCAAACGTCCTTCACTCTCTGCAATTCTCAGGAACGGAGGCGGACGCTTGCAGCAGTGACAGCCAGGGTTCTTCGGAGGGGTGAGTATAGCCATATTTATTATTTTTATTCTTTATTTTTTACATTAATATGGATCCCAGGGCCTGAAGGAGAGTACCCTCTCCTTCAGACCCTGGGAACCATCGAGGATACCTTCCGATATTTGTGTCCCATTGACTTGTATTGGTATCGGGTATCGGTATCGGCGAGATCCGATATTTTGCCGCTATCGGCCGATACCATCCGATACCAATACTTTGAAATATCGGAAGGTATTGCTCAACACTATACACCACAATTGCAAACCAGGAGCGTAGTTTAATGCCCTGTGTCCAAATTTTGCTAGTGAACAATAAGCTTGAAATCCCGGCTTCTATGTCACAGGCAGGGAAGCCATCTTCATGTATTTATTTTTTATAAATCACAAATCTCTGCAATCTAGAAATGTAAAATCAACTTTTTATTTCATAAAGTTTGTGTGTTTTTAAACAATTTAAGTTTTGTGGCATTTTTATTGGTCCAATTTTAGAACTGTACATGTCACCCGAATACAGTGGCCTGTTGCAGGTTTGCGCTTTTGGGATGCAAAACTAACAAGGTTTTCTTTCCCAGATCAGTTTTTGAAAAAGTATTGGGGGTAGATTTTTTAAAACCTTTTGTATAATGGACATATTTAAATTTGTTGACTAACTATTTTAATAGTCCAATTTATCAACTATACACGCCAATAACATCCCGCACAGTGTTGTCTCATTTTCAATGTCATGTACCTACGAGGGGTGTTCATTAAAGATTTCCCCTGAACTACTTCCTGTGGACTGGGAACAATGAAACTTGGCACAGTTATTAGTCCTTTTCCACATAGGTGCCACCTAGGGACACACACTTCTCCCACCTCTTTAAGTAACTGTAAATAACTTGCTTGTAGAAGTCGACAGGTTGCTCCAAGATCAACGTAGTGACTTCGGAAATCAGTCTTATCATCTGGAAAATGCTTGCACTTCAAAAATAACTTAATTGTTGGAAAAAGGTAGAAGTTCGATGGTGCGAGGTCGGGTGAATAAGGGTGATGCAATAGAATTTAAAACCCACAGGAGCATGCTTACATTCGGCAACATGTGAGTTGTGAAATGATGCATTGTCTTGCAGAAGGCAGACATTTTGGTGAGTATGCCACGTCTCTTGGTTTTGATGGCCTCCCGTAACTTCGCAGCAGTGAAGCATAGTATGCCCCAGTGATCATGGTACCTTTTGCTAGGAAATCCATCAATACTACTCCGTGATAGTCCCAAATACTGTGAGCATTACCTTGCTTGCCGAGGTTTGGGCACGGGCCTTCTTTGGAGGCGGTAAGTCATGATGCTTCCATTGCATCGACTGTCATGATGTTTCCACTGCATTGACTGAACTGGAGTCTCAGGATCATAGTGATGAACCCAGCTTTCATCCTGTGATATCAGTCTGTTGAAATAGTCCTCCTGGTTTTCATAGCACACAGTCAATAGAGAGCCTGAGAGCACTCAACTCGTTCCTACTTCTGGAAAGGTGTGAGCAGCTGGGGAACCCAGCGAGTGGATACCTTATGCATGTGAAGACGGTCTTGGATGATTTTTTCCATGGACCGCATACTAATCTTAACATTTTGGGCTAGGTGGCGAATGGTTATGCGGTAATTTTCCAAAATGGCGACCTTCACTTGCTGGATGGTGTGTTCATCACTAACCGAGTGGGGACACCATGGAATTGGAGCTGTTTGCACCGAAGTCCGACCACATCATCACCATAAACCTCTTTTATCTCATCGAATGTCTCCTTTGGTGTGCGGCCTTTCAAGTAAAGAAACTTGATGACTGCTTTGTATTCCACTGGGTCCATTATCAAACCTCACACCACTTCAGCACCTGTAAAATCAAGACCATTATCAGTTCTGAGTTGCAAATTGGCACCTAACCTATAGAGACTTACATCATTACACATGTGCAGTTTCAGCATCCTATGATAAATAGAAGTGGATCAGGGGAAATCTTTAATGAACGCCTCTCGTACATTGTAACTTAGCATTTTGGGTTACGTTGCATTTTTGTTGAAGGGGAAAAAACTAAGAAAAATACCCCAAGGGCTTAAGGTTTTATAATTGTTTTAATTGTCGAATTTGACAACTGATTGGACCATAACAATTCTGTTGGCTGTTGCTGCAAATTACTTAAAGGGCCACTGTCACCCCCCTCCAGCCGTTATAAACTAAAAGAGCCACCTTGTGCAGCAGTAATGCTGCATTCTAACAAGGTGGCTCTTTTAGTTTTGTGTTCAGGTATTACTAAAATAAAGCACTTTGAAACTTTGCAAAAATACCTATCTTTGTCCACGGAGGCGGGTCCTCAATCCCCAGTTTGAACGGTACTCTGCCGTCATTCACATCTTCAGGGACTTTCAGCGCCGCCCCCTCCATGCTGTTTTCTCTTCAAATCCGGCACCTGCGCTGTGTAAATCTTTGTGGGGCAGGCGCAGTAAGCTCTGGCGGTCTGACGTCCCAGCCAGGCTTGGAGACTGTGCCTGTGCTGGCAGTGCGGCCACCCACCTCGGTAATCCCTGCCCCGCACTGTGTTATGCATTATGCACAGTGCGGGGCTAGGATTCCTGGGCATGCGCACTGCGTGTGTCAGCCTCTGTCTATTCATCTGATCGTGTCTCCTCCTCCTCATAGCAATCGCAGGGATTGCTATTGCTATGATAACATACATGTAAACCCCCAAATATAACAGAAAGCATGGAAAGTCTACTTCTAAAGCAGATAGATGAAGCTGCAACCCATAATGAGGTCCTGGTTATGGGGGACTTTAACTACCCGGATATTAACTGGGAAACAGAAACCTGTGAAACCCATAAAGGCAACAGGTTTCTGCTAATAACCAAGAAAAATTATCTTTCACAATTGGTGCAGAATCCAACCAGAGGAGCAGCACTTTTAGACCTAATACTATCTAATAGACCTGACAGAATAACAAATCTGCAGGTGGTCGGGCATTTAGGAAATAGCGACCACAATATTGTGCAGTTTCACCTGTCTTTCACTAGGGGGACTTGTCAGGGAGTCACAAAAACATTGAACTTTAGGAAGGCAAAGTTTGAACAGCTTAGAGATGCCCTTAATCTGGTAGACTGGGACAATATCCTCAGAAATAAGAATACAGATAATAAATGGGAAATGTTTAAGAACATCCTAAATAGGCAGTGTAAGCGGTTTATACCTTGTGGGAATAAAAGGACTAGAAATAGGAAAAACCCAATGTGGCTAAACAAAGAAGTAAGACAGGCAATTAACAGTAAAAAGAAAGCATTTGCACTACTAAAGCAGGATGGCACCATTGAAGCTCTAAAAAACTATAGGGAGAAAAATACTTTATCTAAAAAACTAATTAAAGCTGCCAAAAAGGAAACAGAGAAGCACATTGCTAAGGAGAGTAAAACTAATCCCAAACTGTTCTTCAACTATATCAATAGTAAAAGAATAAAAACTGAAAATGTAGGCCCCTTAAAAAATAGTGAGGAAAGAATGGTTGTAGATGACGAGGAAAAAGCTAACATATTAAACACCTTCTTCTCCACGGTATTCACGGTGGAAAATGAAATGCTAGGTGAAATCCCAAGAAACAATGAAAACCCTATATTAAGGGTCACCAATCTAACCCAAGAAGAGGTGCGAAACCGGCTAAATAAGATTAAAATAGATAAATCTCCGGGTCCGGATGGCATACACCCACGAGTACTAAGAGAACTAAGTAATGTAATAGATAAACCATTATTTCTTATTTTTAGTGACTCTATAGCGACAGGGTCTGTTCCGCAGGACTGGCGCATAGCAAATGTGGTGCCAATATTCAAAAAGGGCTCTAAAAGTGAACCTGGAAATTATAGGCCAGTAAGTCTAACCTCTATTGTTGGTAAAATATTTGAAGGGTTTCTAAGGGATGTTATTCTGGATTATCTCAATGAGAATAACTGTTTAACTCCATATCAGCATGGGTTTATGAGAAATCGCTCCTGTCAAACCAATCTAATCAGTTTTTATGAAGAGGTAAGCTATAGGCTGGACCACGGTGAGTCATTGGACGTGGTATATCTCGATTTTTCCAAAGCGTTTGATACCGTGCCGCACAAGAGGTTGGTACACAAAATGAGAATGCTTGGTCTGGGGGAAATTGTGTGTAAATGGGTTAGTAACTGGCTTAGTGATAGAAAGCAGAGGGTGGTTATAAATGGTATAGTCTCTAACTGGGTCGCTGTGACCAGTGGGGTACCGCAGAGGTCAGTATTGGGACCTGTTCTCTTCAACATATTCATTAATGATCTGGTAAAAGGTTTACACAGTAAAATATCGATATTTGCAGATGATACAAAACTATGTAAAGCAGTTAATACAAGAGAAGATAGTATTCTGCTACAGATGGATCTGGATAAGTTGGAAACTTGGGCTGAAAGGTGGCAGATGAGGTTTAACAATGATAAATGTAAGGTTATACACATGGGAAGAGGGAATCAATATCACCATTACACACTGAATGGGAAACCACTGGGTAAATCTGACAGGGAGAAGGACTTGGGTATCCTAGTTAATGATAAACTTACCTGGAGCAGCCAGTGCCAGGCAGCAGCTGCCAAGGCAAACAGGATCATGGGGTGCATTAAAAGAGGTCTGGATACACATGATGAGAGCATTATACTGCCTCTGTACAAATCCCTAGTTAGACCGCACATGGAGTACTGTGTCCAGTTTTGGGCACCGGTGCTCAGGAAGGATATAATGGAACTTGAGAGAGTACAAAGGAGGGCAACAAAATTAATAAAGGGGATGGGAGAACTACAATACCCAGATAGATTAGCGAAATTAGGATTATTTAGTCTAGAAAAAAGACGACTGAGGGGCGATCTAATAACCATGTATAAGTATATAAGCGGACAATACAAATATCTCGCTGAGGATCTGTTTATACCAAGGAAGGTGACGGGCACAAGGGGGCATTCTTTGCGTCTGGAGGAGAGAAGGTTTTTCCACCAACATAGAAGAGGATTCTTTACTGTTAGGGCAGTGAGAATCTGGAATTGCTTGCCTGAGGAGGTGGTGATGGCGAACTCAGTCGAGGGGTTCAAGAGAGGCCTGGATGTCTTCCTGGAGCAGAACAATATTGTATCATACAATTATTAGGTTCTGTAGAAGGACGTAGATCTGGGTATTTATTATGATGGAATATAGGCTGAACTGGATGGACAAATGTCTTTTTTCGGCCTTACTAACTATGTTACTATGTTACTATATGTTACTATTTGGGAAGAAAGTTTATAGGTTATCCTGAGGGTGGTGTCAGCTATAGTTCTGCCTTCGGCGTGTGAACCTGACTCTGAAAGCCCTTGATTTGTCCTACTGTGAACCCTGACTTGTCCTGTGTCTGTTATCTCCCTCTGTCTGCCCTTTTCCAGTGTCTGTCTGTTGATCTGCTTGATTCTCCAGTTATGACCTCCTGGCTTGGCTTTTGACTCTGTTTCGGTTTGTCCCTATTGTACCGTATTTTGCCTGTCCTGGTTTTTACTGATCTCTTGGTATGTCCTGACTATCCATTCTGTCTTAATCCTTTTGTACTGTCGTGCTATCTCATGCTCTGACTCGGCTTTTCTGACCACTCTTTTGCCACTAGGTGGCATCGGTTCTGCTGCTCAGTGTGCGCAGTCTCGCTTCCCTATCATGCTCCCCCTGGTGGAGGTTGTGCTGTACTGCACTGCAGCTGCATGACAGATACATTTATACATCCATTTTCATTATTCAGAAATAGAACTTTCATACAGGATCAACACCTCAGTGTATGGATTACAAATATAGTGCAGTGTAAACGAGTTGTAAAAATTAATATGAAGAAATAAAGGTAGCTGTTGTCTTTATTGAGTTATCTATCTCCTACACCTTATCCCGATCATACTCAACAGACATGACATCATTGTCCATACCTGCAGGTTAAAGCATTAATTCCACTCCCTAGCCTAACTTATTTCGCTCATGCAAGATAACGCTTCTCCAAGCAGTTGTACAGATCGTAGGCCTGAGGAACTAAAGCCATACAGTCAATAAGTTGTGTGTCAGCATCAGGTGGCAACTTGCCTGCTGACTTTATGTGAACTGCAGCTAGGAATTGTCATGAGCATCAATGCCCAGAATATTCTGGCTGCTTTTTAATCAGGGAAACTTATTTATGCATTATTGGATAACCCGCATACTAAATTTAATAATGCATATACCAACTTGAAGAGTTTGGTGACTATGGCCAGGAAAGTGTCAGCTCATTGCAACCATTCTTATGTGAAAAAAGCACGCCATCTTAGCTTTGCAAAAAAACAGAATGGTCTGCCAGAACACAACCCACTGGAATTTGACACTACATATGTTGAAGCTCTGTATGAGCAGCACAAAGCAGTAATGGACTATTACATGCAACAGCCAAACTGGGTTACTGTGAAATCCAACATTGGCTGTTGATGAGGGACTCATGTTAGTTACTAAAGTGCTTTGAATAGGCAACCAAATGTGTCAGTATTGAAATTGCAGGAATCAATAATGTCACCCCCCTCATAGTTATCCTGGAAAAACACCAGAATGCAAGAGTGGTTGAATAGAGAACAACACCTTGCAAATGTTCAATTCTGCTCCGTGTCTATTTGGGGCCCTCAAGGTCTATGTTGCATGCAGTAAGGTTTCAAGGAAAGAGTGAGGAAGAGGAGGAGGATAAGCAGCAGACAGATGTGGAGGAAAACTTACATTTGGCACTGTATAAGGCTAACAGAATGAAAATGAAGACCACACTGATAGTTAACTCCTAGCAAAGAGATGGCTATTGGATAGCCATGCTTTTAGAGTCTAACAAATAGGGAACTTTTGCTAGCTACCGAAAGGATCTCCAAATTGGCTTATTACCAGGATTAGCTGAGTTACCAGCTTTGCAAAGCTTTTGCCGAGACAACTCCTGCCAACCTCCTAACTGACCAGCAGAAACTTCTGTAATCCCTGCAGACCCAATGCCTTCTAACCCATGTTAACATTAGCCCTACAACAAGAAGCCGAAGTAGCGGCAGCAACAGCTACAGTATGTTTGACATGATGGACCAGATGTTTTTTCTGCCATTGCGACAATCTGCTGAAATTTAACAGAAATGCACTGGCTGAATAGTTAGACTCAGTCAGACCTAAACTGTGTCCTTTCTCAGGCAGATACCCTGAGCTCCAATCCCATGGACTTCTGGGTCACAAGATTGGACCAATAGTAAGAACTGAACAAGTTTGCTATTGGCATTCTGTCATGGATGCCCTCAAAAGTAATGTCAGTGATTGTATTAAGTGCAGTCGGTTGCTTTGTCAAACCTAAGCAAGCCAGGATATCCACCACAAGTGATAGACTGTACTGCTACTGTCGAGGGCTTTGTCATACCCAAAAGAGCCAGGTTATCCACCACAACTGATAGACTGTACTGCTCCTGTTGAGCCAACAGACACATATCTCCTGGCTGCCTGCCCACTGTGTTTAATAGTAATAGTTCTGCTGATGTGAAACGTACTCTCTCTCTAGGGTACGCAAACATTAAACAGCTGGCAAAAAGAAAAGGGGGTAATTTTTGGAAGTCTTAATGAAATAACTTTGTTATTGTTTACTCGTTTTGAGAATAGCAAATTTGTTGCAGATCACTACTTTTCACTACTACTTGAGAAATCATGACATCTTCAAGTTCAAAAGTGCTGCTGAGCCCCTGTTTTTGCTCCCTAAATAAAGTGGTATATTTTGGATGCCTTGTAAAAAAAGCTTTAATTTACCTAGCAAAGGAAAAAACACTTGAAACTCTCCAAACAGGGATAATTTTTGCACCACCTTATGTGAAAAATTCATAGCTTCTTCTGTTTGCACAGCCTGTGTATGAACACCAGCAAGGCACACATGTGCTCCCAAAAAGGGATAATATTTGGACTATTTTTACAATTTAAACCCGGTAGTCTAAAAAGTCTGCTACTACATTATGTTGTTTAAAAGGCTGTTGGTTAAAATCAGTTTTTTCCTCTGCAGAAAGGTTGAGGTCAATTGAACATTAATATAGCCTTGTTTGCATTAAATATCTCAAAAGTGGTTCTGTGAGACCTTCAAGTGTTAGTGTGAGAGAAGAGCATCCATTTTTGTGTTTCTGGTATCCATTTTGTCCTATAACTTCTGTGTAATGATAATCAAGTAACACTGATGAGCAGGGAAGTTTCACCTTTCTATTCACTCCCCTAAAGTTACTATTGGTTTATAGTTCAGAGGGAACGTTTCCTGTTGTGAGTTCTGCTCTTGGGCTCCCTCCGGTGGTTTTAAGTGGAATGGCTGCTCCTTGGATTTAGCTGTCAGTAGCTGCTTCCACTGATTGTCTTTTCTGCTCATCTATTTAGCCTGGCTCTTTCCTTCAGCTTGTGCCACTTGTCAATGGTTCCTGGTTGGATTCACATCTCTTTGGATTTCCCTGTTATCCTGGCGAGTTCAGCAAAGCTAAGTCCTTGCTTTCTCTTTTCTGTCCACAGGTTGTGGACTTATCCGTTCTGTGCTTTCTATGTTTGTCCAGCTTGTCAGTATGAATTAATTCTGTGATGCTGGAAGCTCTGGGAAGCAGATTTACCCTCCACACCTTTAGTCAGGTGTGGAGATTTTTGTAAACTCTGTGTGGATTTTTTGTAGTGTTTTATACTGACCGCACAGTATTCCATCCTGTCCTATCTATCTAGCTAGACTGGCCTCCTATGCTCATCCTAGTTTCATTCTGTGTATGTCTTTTCCCTCTCCACTCACAGTCATTACTTGTGGGGGGCTATCTATCCTTTGGGGATTTTCTCTGAGGCAAGATAGTTTTCCTGTTTCTATCTTTAGGGGTAGTTAGTTCTCAGGCTGTGACGAGGTGCCTAGGGAGTGACAGGAGCATCCCACGGCTACTTCTAGTGTTGTGTTGAGCTTAGGGACTGCGGTCAGTACAGGTACCACCTCCTTCAGAGCTCGTTCCATGTTGCTCCTAAACCACCAGATCATAACAGTTTCCTTTGTCTGTGACCCTATTTAAAGTGCTTACATGTGCTAAGAAAGCAGAAGTCCTACCCAACATACAAGGCTGTGATGTATTTATTTCATCAAAATCTTGAAACACACTTTAATATTTGGAGTTTGAGAGGCATAGAAGAAAGTGGATTTCGCTCACAATTATACACCAATTTTTATGGCAATTAGAGGTTTTGCAGTAATTGTGATTCAAACCTATTCGATGTGAAATAAAACTGAGCAAAATTGACTGCAAATTTGAGTATCAAATTGTTTCAACATCTCTATCATTGTGTTTAATGTCATGTCCCATCACCAGGCCTTGCACAAAACAAGTCTAAAAAAAATAATGAATGTCATGCAAGCCATGTTCAATTTTGTGGTGCAAAATGTGCCAGAGATATGGTGAAAATAGCTCAGTAAATTTTCCCCATTATACCAAAACTTATATGGATATTTCCTAAAAGAGCTAGTTATGTTTTTAAGCAAATGTTTTGGTTTATGAATGTCTATTTCTTGCCTGCCTACAATCATATTTTTATGGCTCGTGTCTCATAAATTACCGTAATTTTATTTCCCTGGACTTTTGTTCTTGGGAACATAAGCTCCCAAGAGTTTGACAGAAGGTTACTTGTCTCTTCCTTCTCAGAACACTTGCTAGTCAAGCACATCTAAGGGGGCATCAGGTGAGATAACTGTTCAACCAACAGCTGTTCAATGTGTTGAAGTTCCATTCAGACATGATGAAGGAACATTTGTTAGAACCCTCCTTCTCAATCATTAGTCCATATAAACAAATCTGCAATAACCCACCAAATGAGAAAAACACTTGTTCATCAGGTGCCATGATTTTTAATCTTGCTGAAAAATCAAAGTTATCGGCAGTGCATCGTTCTGTATAAATAAATATGCTGCCGATAATATGATATTCTCTGGGTACAGAATGATCGTATTAACAATCATTCTGTGCACGTAGAATTGTGGTCGGCCTGACTAAATACACCAACCTCCAATCAGCTTTCATGTAGCTGATCGATGGTCCATAAAAAGCCACAATTGTGCTGTTTAAATTATTAAAATTAGAAGTAGTAAGAGAATTACTCATAGTTCTAAAAGCTACCGATAGGGTTTCTTACATGTGATCTGTCATTTTGTTTTAGTCTGCAGTTGGATTTGATTATAAAGCTCAAATAGAAAAACATTCATCACAACAAGGTAAGAAAAACTTGTCCCAGTGTGCTACCACTCTGGAGGGATATTCCAATATATGTAAAAGTGGTTAATATTATTCTTAAAAGGGTCTAGACTGGCTTAAAAAAAAAAATTATACTCATCTGTCCTTTGCGACTTGCCTTTCCAAATTTTACCTGGTTCTCACTTATCTCCATTTTCTGGTCTGGTCTCAACACTTAGGAAATGTCAGGAAAAGTCCAAGTTGCCACTCACTGTGCCAAACACTAGTGTCAGTGTGTTGAGACCAGACCAGGCTACACCCAAAACTGGTCTCTTTACTACTATTTTTTATCCTCTGGACAGCTCCTTTTGGTACTTGTTAGATTGATTGTGTTTTATAGAGTTTACTCGGGTTAATGTACATTGTAGGCATAATAATTTGGATTTTACTTCATCTGGAATACAAAAAATAATCTTTAAGAACACTGTACTTAAGAATTAAAAACAATAAACTTATGTAGAAAAATAAAGTGAATCATTAGTCCACAATCACAATCAGTGTCACTATAATTCATTTACAAGGTCTTCCCTTGAGGTATCAATTTCCCTTTGTTTGGAGGAGCAGATAAGGAATGTGATAACGCTCCTTAGATACATTACTTGATTGCTGTGGGAATTCCGGAACCCTAACTATTTTCCCACTAGCTGTTACTTTGTTTTTGCCATATGTTCATACTTCATTTTACTCCATACAGATCATTCCAAAGGTTTTGGAGGACGTTTTGGGGTTCAGTCTGACCGTGTGGACAAGGTAATAAGGTGACACAGTACAAAATTATTTACACACAGGGTGAACACGGTCTTTTATTACTTACAGATAGAGGGAGGACAGCTGGGGGATGAGAAATTATTAGTGATATGACGTAGCAGGGATAGAACAAGTCAAAGATAAGTAAAGTAAATGTTGTGCAGCAGTCATTCAGCATTAGTCTTTGTTCACATCACATTTGAGGAATCAATAAAATTTGCCCATATGGAAATCTTACATTATTACTTAGTATCAGGTTTACCATCACTCTCTGTAGATTTGGTCTATATTATGCATCTGTTTTTTAAAACTGTTCACGTCTATGTTGGAGGCTCTGTTCAACACATCTGAAGCAGAATCAGGAAAAAAATATGCCGTGCTATTTTGTCCCGTAAAATACCGTACCCTGTTATATACAATGGGATCCATTTAGCGTCTCTAAATGCACTAAAACACATGCAATCCGCATGTGACTATCAATAAAGTTTTGTCAAAGCCAAAAACTAGAGAATATCAAACAAAATCAGCTTTATTTGATACTTGAAACAACAAAAAGAGATGAAAACCATAGTGTAAAACGTCACATAAAAACACGTGTAAAAAAAACTCACTGTAAAACACAATGAAAAAAACGCACATAGACTATTTAGCCAATAGGTGCAGAAATGGTGCAAAAGATCTATAACATGGAAAACTCATCATGGGAATGGAGCCAAAGGCCACGTTCATACATTGAGTATTTGGTGAGTCTTTTACCTCAGTATCTGTACACCAAAACCAGGAGTGGGTGATAAATACAGAAGTGGTGATGTGTCTCTATTATACTTTTCCTCTGATTGCTCCACTCCTGGAGTATTTTTTTCCTTACGCCATATACAGCTGAAAAAAATATGCAGATCTGCACTTCCTCATTGAATAATATTGGTCTGCGTGCAATCCCTTTTTTTCAGATTGCATTTGTCCGATTTGTACGGCCTGTTCAGCAAGGCCTAAAAACCCCTCTGTGTGTACCTATCCTTATGGTTCTCATTTCTATGTCTTAAAAATGGATGCAAAAGGTTGACCAAATCTGTCAGGTGTGTATAAGTCACAAAGAGTTGCACAAGATTAGAAAATGATGAGCTGTTGTCTTCTAGGAAATGCGCTGCACATATTCCATAGGGTGTGTTTCTGGTCTTGCACCTTAGCTCCATTCATGCGAAAAGGACTAAGATGGATTACCATACACAGTCTGTGGACAAGTAGGTCACTGTTTTAGAAGAAAGTAGCCATAGTTTTCTAATCTTGTGCTTAGGCAATGTACAATAACTCATAGCACTTGAAGGTTATACTGGCAATAATATATTTTTATTAAGTTTATGTATTTATTATTTGGGCAATGTATTGGGTCATAATTATCTCTTTGGTTTTGTGATACAACTGTATTGTGGAACATTTCTGGTGCTGTGTGTTTCAGTCGGCCGTAGGCTTTGAATACAAGGAGCAGTTGCAGAAGCATGCATCCCAGCAAGGTAAGTAATAACAGGAGATGAAAGGAAATGGCTATATTTGGCCAATTTAGAACATTCTGTGACCGATGTAAAAAAAAAAATCGCAGTACGTTTTACTAATTAAATCAGGATTCTTTGTTGAAAATTGGCAATGTTTTCCTTTTCTTTTTTACATGTCACAATCAGTATTAAAGATAAAAATAGAAGTCTTGCAATTTTCACTCTAGCCACTCTATGGCTTTTTTTAAACTCATGCTTTCTTTTGTTTCAGGAAACACATAGGTACAGAGGATATAAATAGTCTAAACGCCCCTGTAAAATGCCAGGTTTTTGTCATTTAAAAAAATCACGCCAAGAATAATAATTGCGGAACTTTTGCCACTTTTAATGTCATTTAAATTCATTAAAAATAAAACTGAAATAATTTTGCTGAGAAAATAAAAGTAGCAAAACTGCAACAATGTGGTTGCATGTGAACACCCCTAATTGGGGATGGGGTTGTGTTCAGAATTAGTCAATCACATTTAGCCTCCTGTTAAATAGTTTTCAGTACACAGCTTCCATCATTTATAGTGATTCTGATTAATACCATAAACAGTTTAGCTGTTCTAGTAGGATTTTACTGACATTTTCTTAGTTGCATTTTACAGAAAAAGCCATGGTCCATAAACAGTTTACAATACAGCAAAGGGATCTCATTAGTGAATGTTATTATCCAGGAGAAGGGTACACAAAAATTTCCTAAGACATTAGGTGTACCAAGGAACACTCTTAAGATTGTTAGCAAGAAATAACTTAAATTTGCCACAACAGTAACACTACCTAGAATTGGATGGCACTCAAAAATTGATGAAAAGACAGTAATGAAATTGGTTTGGGAGGATAAGAATAGGTATTATGTACAGTGCCTTGCGGAAGTATTCAGCCCCCTGGAACTTTTCAACCTTTTCCCACATATCATGCTTCAAACATAAAGATACCAATTGTAAATTTTTGGTGACGAATCAACAACAAGTGGATCACAATTGTGAAGTCGAATGAAATTTATTTGTTAGTTTACATTTTTGTGGATATTCAAAAACTGAAAAGTGGGGCGTGCAATATTATTCGGCCCTTTACTTTCAGTGCAGCAAACTCACTCCAGAAGTTCACTGTGGATCTCTGAATGATCCAATGCTGTCCTAAATGCCTAATGATGATAAATATAATACACCTGTGTGTAATCAAGTCTCCGTATAAATGCACCTGCTCTGTGATAGTCTCAGGGTTCTGTTTGAAGCACAGAGAGCATTATGAAGACCAAGGAACACAACAGGCAGGTCCGTGATACTGTTGTGGAGAAGTTTAAAGTTGGATTTGGATACAATATGATTTCCAAAACTTTAAACATCCCAAGGAGCACTGTGCAAGCGATCATATTGAAATCAGACGTACACTGCACAAATCTGGCATTTATGGAAGAGTGGCAAGAAGAAAGCCATTTCTCAAAGATATCCATAAAAAGTGTTGTTTACAGTTTGCAACAAGCCACCTGGGAGACACACCAAACATGTGGAAGAAAGTGCTCTGGTCAGATGAAACCAAAATCGAACTTTTTGGCAACAATACCAAACGATAAATTTGGCGTGAAGGCAACACAGCTCATCACCCTGAACACACCATCCCAACTGTCAAACATGTTGGTGTCTGCATCATGGTTTGGGCCTGCTTTTCTTCAGCAGGGACAGGGAAGGTGGTTAAAATTGATGGGAAGATGGATGGAGCCAAATACAGGACCTTTTGGAGTCTGCAAAAGACCTGAGACTGGGATGGAGATTTTTCTTTCAACAAGACAATGATCCCAAACATAAAGCAAAATATACAATGGAAAGGTTCACAAATAAACGTATCCAGGTGTTGCATAATGGCCAAGTCAAAGTCCAGACCACAATCCAATCGAGAATCTGTGGAAAGAGCTGAAAACTGCTGTTCACAAACGATCTCCATCAAACCTCACTGAGCTTGAATTGTTTGCCAAGGAAGAATGGGCAAGAATTTCAGTCTCTCGATGTACACAACTGATAGAGACATACCTCAAGCGAATTGCAGCTGTAATCGCAGGAAAAGGTGGCGCAACAAAGTATTAAGTTAAAGGGGCCGAATAACATTGCACGCCCCACTTTTCAGTTTTTGAATTTCCACAAAAATTTAAAATAACCAATAAATTTTGTTCAACTTCACAATTGTATTCCACTTGTTGATTCTTCACCAAAAGTTTACATTTGGTATCTTTATGTTTGAAGCATGATATGTGGGAAAAGGTTGAAAAGTTCCTGGGTGCCGAATACTTTAGCAAGGCACTGTATATGTCTTTCCCATAGGCGAGGCAGAAGCTATTTTTTTACAAAGAAAAACATACACCAAGTCTGCTAAAACATGTGGGTAAGTGTTTTATGGTCTAATGAGACCAAAGTTCAATGTTTTGGCCATAATGTCAAAAGGTATATTTGACACAAACTTAATACTACATATCATCAAAAGAACTCCATACCCACAATGAAGCATGTTGGAGGCAGCATCATGCTCAGCAGCTGGAACTTGGGCTTTAGTCAAGGTAAGGGAAATTATGAACAATTCCATATATCAGTTGATTTTGCAATGAAACCTTCATGCTTCTGCTAAAAAGATAAGATGAAGAGGATTTCAAGTTTAAGCACGACAACTACCCTAAGCATAACTTCAAATGACCAAAAAAAAAGGATTTGCCAGAAGGTCAAAGTTTTGGAATAGCCTAGCCAGAGCCCAGACCTAAATCTAATTGAAAATTTGTGGGTTCACCTAAATAGGGCTGTAACACAGGAGATGCCCCTTTGCAAGCTGATAGATTTGAAGCACAAGGAAGAGTGGCCAAAGTTGCCAATGCAATATGAGTGCTAACTAAAAAGACTGAAGGTTGTCATAAATTCAAAGGATACTTCAACAAAGTATTAGTTTATGAGTGTGTATGTTTATACAACCACATTATTTGAGTTCTTTATTTATATTTTCAACCTGAAAAGATTTCAGGTTTGTGGCATGAAAGATTGTAAAGTTCTGAAATTCTTCTTGATATGAATTGTTTTACCTGACAAACTGCTATTCTAACAGTGGTGTTAGACTTTTATGTCCACTGAATATAGTTCCAATAGTTGGATCCCGACCCAATCTTTTGAACTGAACTATCTGATGAGCCTGTGCAAAGGTCACTGTGAAGGGAGGGAGAGCAAAGATGTGTGGAATTACCTATTGTGATTGAAGCAAAGTATCTTGTTTTATAAGCTGTGTATAGAGGTGTTACTTGTCATTGTACACCTGCTGCCTCTCCTTATCAGAAAACACCAGTAAACTCTTCCTGAAAGAGTCTGAAAGGTCAGTGGTCGGTGTAAAAAATTGGAAGATTACTAATTTTTATTTTTTTTTTAATAAAGATCGTGCCATGAAAAAGAAAAAAAAATTGCCTATTTTTTAAACATACGGTACATGTAACACAAAAAGCTGATTTAAATATTAGGTAATTTTCTGATGATACACTCCCTTTAAAGGGGTTCTCTGTGATTTTGATAGCCTATCCTAAGGATAGGCCTTAAACATCATATTAGTGATTTCAACTCACTCAAGTGATTGCCGACTTCAACTCAAAAATATTTCACGAATCCGTTCATTCCTCAACCAAGAATCTGCAAAAACCCTAGTCCATGCCCTCATCATCTCTCGCCTTGACTACTGCAACCTCCTACTCTGTGGCCTCCCCTCTAACACTCTCGCACCCCTCCAATCTATTCTAAACTCTGCTGCCCGACTAATCCACCTGTCCCCCGCTATTCCCCGGCCTCTCCCCTCTGTCAATCCCTTCACTGGCTCCCCATTACCCAGAGACTCCAGTACAAAACCCTAACCATGACGTACAAAGCCATCCACAATCTGTCTCCTCCATACATCTGTGACCTCGTCTCCCGGTACTTACCTACACGCAACCTCCGATCCTCACAAGATCTCGTTCTCTGCTCCCCTCTTATCTCCTCTTCCCACAATCGTATACAAGATTTCTCTCGCGTATCACCCCTACTCTGGTACCCTCTACCACAACACATCAGACTCTCGCCTACTATCGAAACCTTCAAAAAGAACCTGAAGACCCAACTCTTCCGACAAGCCTACAACCTGCAGTAACCACCGATCGACCAAACCGCTGCATGACCAGCTCTATCCTCACCTACTTTATTCTCACCCATCCCTTGTAGATTGTGAGCCTTCGTGGGCAGGGTCCTCTCTCCCCCTGTACCAGTTATGACTTGTATTGTTTAAGATTATTGTACTTGTTTTTATTATGTATACCCCTCCTCACATGTAAAGCGCCATGGAATTAATGGCGCTATAACAATAAATAATAATAATATTAGTGATGGTCTGACTGCTGTCATCACCACTGATCATTTTCTGCCACATCTCTGATATTGATATCTTCCAGCCTTTAAAAACCCTTTTAATATTATCACTAATTAAAAAATCAGAACCCATTATGTAATAAGTAAAATCTGGAAGAAGTTTTTACAATATATAAAGAAGCATAAATGGTACTGTTAACTGGTTTCATATTGTTTAATTTGTCTCATCAGATCATTCTGTAGGATTTGGCGGAAAATTTGGGGTACAGAAAGATAGACAAGATAAATCCGCTCATACTTGGAGCCATAAAGAAAAAGTAGAGCTTCACGAATCTCAGACAGGTAATATTTTCCAAAGTAATCATATTATTATTATTATTATTATTGTACTCAGTGAGGAATATGTTATATTAAATGAAAAACTGTCTCTGTGACAGTACAACTTTCATTTCACTAAAGAACAAGACGAAATTAACAAAACTTAAAGAAATTTCATACATTGTCTATAGGTTTTTTTTTACCATTCTTTGTATTTCTATACTATGTTTTCTTCTATATGTTACATGCAGTCAGTACATAATCACCCAAAGATCGGAAATGTGTCTTTACACTGTGTGAGCCCACATATCATTCGGAACATTGTTATTTTGTTTAGAACTTTATACACCTGCTATAAATATTATGCCAAAAAATAGCACCACCAATAATATTCTGGCACAATGATATAATATACTAATGAAACAGAATATGTGTCAATGTTAGGGTAAACCAATGCTGTATCCACTAGTAATTAGTGTCAAACTAAAACTAATTCTGGTGACTCAAGGGTACCATAGACTATACACAATGCCTTTATTATATTCTGTAACCAGTACCTGGAGACAGTTTATGCTACAATTGTGTCCAAAAGTTTTGAGCTTCAGTGTTTTTAGATCTTTTAGTCAGGTGTTTGTAGGGTTACTGAAATACAATTATAACCATTTTTTTACACTTTTATTGCCAAATTTATCAAATAAAGACCAACCTTTATAGCACTGACATTTTATTTTTCGGTTTCTGCAATTTGCTGGCATGCTGGATATTGCGTTTTGGGCCAAATTTTGACTAATGACAACCCATGCTTGTCTAATCAGTGCTTGGTGACTAGAACAATTTCTGCGTTTTTCTTTGTCAGAAAAAGAGAAAAGAATTCCAGCTCGACGAGGCAGTGAAAAGTAAAAACTTGGTACTTTATTCACTTCATATAAGAAGCAGAGGATAAAACATCAGCACAATATGGATAAAAAACACTATCTACGCGGTTCAGGTGACAAGGCACCCTTAGTCATGATATTATGACTAAGGGTGCCTTGTCACCTGAAACGCGTAGATAGTGTTTTTTATCCATATTGTGCTGATGTTTTATCCTCTGCTTCTTATATGAAGTGAATAAAGTACCAAGTTTTTACTTTTCACTGCCTCGTCGAGCTGGAATTCTTTTCTCTTTTTCTGGTTTCTTCACGCCTTGACACAGCGTTTCCGTGCTCCGAGCCTCCTGGGATCGTCACTATGGTGAGCTGGATTTTTCGTTTTTCTTTGTCGACCCGCTTTTTGAGGATTAATCAAAGGTTCACAATGAGATTGACATCTGGGGGGGGTTTCTTTACCATGGACCCAAAATGTCAATTATTTACCAACGATCACGACCAGCGATACGACCTAGCCGTGATCGTTGGTAAGCAGTTGTGTGGTTGCTGAAGAGCTGTCACACAGACAGCTCTCCAGCGACCAACGATGCCGAAGTCCCCGGGTAACCAGGGTAAGCATCGGGTTACTAAGCGCAGGGCCGCGCTTAGTAACCCGATGTTTACCCTGGTTACCATTGTAAATGTAAAAAAAAAAAACCACAACATACTCACATTCCGGTGTCTATCACGTCCCCCGCCGTCACCTTCCCGCACTGACTGTCATGACGTCACCGCTGTGCTCTGCTTTACGGCCGGCCAGCGCTGACACAATCAGTGCGGGAAGCTGACGCCGGGGGACGTGACAGACAATGGAATGTGAGTATGTACTGTTTTTTTTTTTAACTTTTACAATGGTAACCAGGGTAAATATCGGGTTACTAAGCGCGGCCCTGCACTTAGTAACCCGATATTTACCCTGGTTACCAGTGAACACATCGCTGGATCGGCATCACACACGCCGATTCAGCGATGACAGCGGGTGATCAGCGACCAAAAAAAAGGTCCTGATCATTCCCAGTGACCAACAATCTCCCAGCAGGGGCCTGATCGTTGGTCGCTGTCACACATAACGATCTCGTTAAGGATATCGTTGCTACGTCACAAAAAGCAACGATATCTGTTATGACCTGGTGGTTAAGAGGCCACACTGAAATGACCTGGTGGCTAAAACGCAACATGGAACGAGCTCTGAGAAGGTGGTATCTCTACTGACCGCAATCCCTAATCCTAACAACACAACTAGAAATAGCCGTGGGATGTTCCTGACACTCCCTAGACACCTCGTCACAGCCTCAGATATAACTACCCCTAAAGAAGGAAATAGAAAGCTATCTTGCCTCAGAGAAACCCCCAAATGGAAAGACAGCCCCCCACAAATATTGACTGTGAAAGGAGAGGGAAATGACGAACACAGAAATGAAATTAGATTTCAGCAAAGGGAGGCCAATACTAAACTAGATAGACAGAGAGCAAAGGATACTGTGCGGTCAGTATTAAAAACTACAAAATCCACGCAGAGTTTACAAAAATGAACTCCACACCGACTCACGGTGTGGAGGGGCAAATCTGCTTTCCCAGAGCTTCCAGCTAGCCTGAATAAGACATAGTGACAAGCTGGACAAAAGAGACAAAATGCAAAGCAATAGAGTCCAAACAAATGGACAAACAAAACTAGCAAAACTTATCTTTTGCAGACAAGGACTGGCCATATGAGAAATCCAAGGGAAGAATCAAATCCAACCAAGAACATTGACAGCAGGCATGGACTAATGCCCAGAGCAGGCTTAAATAACAAACCCAGGCAAGGCGATTAGTGAAGACAGCTGCTACAGCCACCTAACAGAGCAGCAGTTCCACTCGAAACCACCAGAGGGAGCCCAAGGGCAGAACTCGCAAAAATACCATTAGCAACCACAGGAGGGAGCTCCAAAACGGAACTCACAACAGATATCGTTAAAGAAATCGTTATGTGTGACGGTACCTTTAGTGATCACTTTCGCCTTGTGACATAGTGTTCTATGATGCTGGAAAAGATTTGTTCATCACTAAATCACTCCTGGATCATTGAGAGAAGTTGCTATTGGAGAATGTTTAGATCCCATTCTTTGTTCATGGCCGTGTTCTTAAGCAAATTTGTGAATGAACCCACTGCCTTAGATGAAAATCAACCCCAAACAATGGTCTCAGGAAGCTTTACTGTTGGGATGACACAGACCTCATTGTAGCTATCAGCTATTCTTCTCTGGGCAATCATTCCAGTGGTTCGAAACAGTCTGAAGGGGGCTTCATCAGAGAAAATAACTCTGCAGGATATACAGTGAATGGATGGCAGAGGACTCAGGTAAAGTTATTTTCTCTGATGATGCCCCTTCAAGCTGTTTGGGACATCTGAAAGAATTATTGTGTGGAGAAAGAAAGAAGAGCACTACCACGAGTCCTGTCATGAGTCCTGTGCCATCTCAACATTAAGGCATCTTGACACTATTCATCTGTGGGGTTGCTTTTTATCGAAGGGAATGGTCTTGCTCGCAATTTTTTTTTTACCGAAAAACACTGCCATGAATAAAGAATTGTATATACAGTGGGGCAAAAAAGTATTTAGTCAGTCAGCAATAGTGCAAGTTCCACCACTTAAAAAGATGAGAGGCGTCTGTAATTTACATCATAGGTAGACCTCAACTATGGGAGACAAACTGAGAAAAAAAAATCCAGAAAATCACATTTTTTTAACATTTTATTTGCATATTATGGTGGAAAATAAGTATTTGGTCAGAAACAAACAATCAAGTTTTCTGGCTCTCACAGACCTGTAACTTCTTCTTTAAGAGTCTCCTCGTTCCTCCACTCATTACCTGTAGTAATGGCACCTGTTTAAACTTGTTATCAGTATAAAAAGACACCTGTACACACCCTCAAACAGTCTGACTCCAAACTCCACTATGGTGAAGACCAAAGAGCTGTCAAAGGACACCAGAAACAAAATTGTAGCCCTGCACCAGGCTGGGAAGACTGAATCTGCAATAGCCAACCAGCTTGGAGTGAAGAAATCAACAGTGGGAGCAATAATTAGAAAATGGAAGACATACAAGACCACTGATAATCTCCCTCGATCTGGGGCTCCACGCAAAATCCCACCCCGTGGGGTCAGAATGATCACAAGAACGGTGAGCAAAAATCCCAGAACCACGCGGGGGGACCTAGTGAATGAACTGCAGAGAGCTGGGACCAATGTAACAAGGCCTACCATAAGTAACACACTACGCCACCATGGACTCAGATCCTGCAGTACCAGACGTGTCCCACTGCTTAAGCCAGTACATGTCCGGGCCCGTCTGAAGTTTGCTAGAGAGCATTTGGATGATCCAGAGGAGTTTTGGGAGAATGTCCTATGGTCTGATGAAACCAAACTGGAACTGTTTGGTAGAAACACAACTTGTCGTGTTTGGAGGAAAAAGAATACTGAGTTGCATCCATCAAACACCATACCTACTGTAAAGCATGGTGGTGGAAACATCATGCTTTGGGGCTGTTTCTCTGCAAAGGGGCCAGGACAACTGATCCGGGTACATGAAAGAATGAATTGGGCCATGTATCGTGAGATTTTGAGTGCAAACCTCCTTCCATCAGCAAGGGCATTGAAGATGAAACGTGGCTGGGTCTTTCAACATGACAATGATCCAAAGCACACCGCCAGGGCAACGAAGGAGTGGCTTCGTAAGAAGCATTTCAAGGTCCTGGAGTGGCCTAGCCAGTCTCCAGATCTCAACCCTATAGAAAACCTTTGGAGGGAGTTGAAAGTCCGTGTTGCCAAGCGAAAAGCCAAAAACATCACTGCTCTAGAGGAGATCTGCATGGAGGAATGGGACAACATACCAACAACAGTGTGTGGCAACCTTGTGAAGACTTACAGAAAACGTTTGACCTCTGTCATTGCCAACAAAGGATATATTACAAAGTATTGAGATGAAATTTTGTTTCTAACCAAATACTTATTTTCCACCATAATATGCAAATAAAATGTTAAAAAAACAGACAATGTGATTTTCTGGATTTTTTTTTCTCAGTTTGTCTCCCATAGTTGAGGTCTACCTATGATGTAAATTACAGACGCCTCTCATCTTTTTAAGTGGTGGAACTTGCACTATTGCTGACTGACTAAATACTTTTTTGCCCCACTGTAAATGTCTTACAAGTGCAGCTTCTCCCAATGGCCCGGAGCAATTTGGTGATGAACAATGCTTTTTACAGCCTGATGGAGCACCATGTCACAATGTAAAAGTGAAAGCCAAGTGGCTAAATGAACAAAATATAGAAATTTTGCATCCATGGCCAGAAAACTCTCCAATTCTCAAACCTATTGAGAATCTGTGGTCAGTCATCAAAATGTAAGTGGACAAACAAAAGCACAAAGATTGTGATAATCTACAAGCACTGATAAGACATGAATGGATTGCCATCAGTCAAGTTTTGTGCAGAAGATGTATAAACTTGATATATTTGTTAATAAAAGTATAAAATCTTATGAAATGCTAATTATAATCAATTATACTTCAGTAATCATGTAAACTGACTAAAAGATCTAAAAACACTCAAGCAGCAAAGTTGGTGAAAAGCAAAATTTACATCAGTATGAAAACATTTGCCCACAGCTGTATGTCGGATACATAGTGAAGCAGAAGAACAGTGCCTGCATAGGAGTGAGCCCCCAGTATGCACTGCATTTGACATTTTTCCATTTTTCTCATAGGAACAATTATATTTTGTGACAAGGTGTTGGACAAAAACCCACTTAACTTCTGTTGATAGAAAGGACTTGTCAGCTTGTCTAAGTTTCAATCTACAGTCTTCATTTCTTCATTAATTTTCCAACCCTTTGATATACAGTTTTCATCTTTCCTGCACTTATCTCCTCTTTATGTGCTTTCATCCTTTTGTACAATCAGATTTCTCTTCTCTCTCTTGAGATGTTTTCTCTCCTTGTCTTCAGTGTGATGTGTACAACCTCCACCCTTCTTCCTACTGTTATTTCTTAGGCCGAATTCAGATGTCCGTTTATCATGGTCCGTGTGCGGACAACAATTCATGGACTTGCCACAGGTCTCCTGACCTGAACTTGCCAGTCTCATGTAAGCCTTTTAACCCCTTACCGGCATCGGACGTACTATACCGTCCGATGCCGGCTCCCCTGCTTTGATGCAGGGCTCCGCGGTGAGCCCGCACCAAAGCCGGGACATGTCAGCTGTTTTGAACAGCTGACATGTGCCCGTAATAGGCGCGGGCAGAATCGCGATCTGCCCGCACCTATTAACTAGTTAAATGCCGCTGTCAAACGCAGACAGCGGCATTTAACTACCGCTTCCGGCCGGGCGGCCGGAAATGACGTCATCGCCGACCCCCGTCACATGATCGGGGGTCGGCGATGCTTGTGAATGGCAACCATAGAGGTCCTTGAGACCTCTATGGTTACTGATTGCCCGTCGCTGTGAGCGCCACCCTGTGGTCGGCGCTCACAGCACACGTGCAATTCTGCTACATAGCAGCGATCAGCAGATCGCTGCTATGTAGCAGAGCCGATCGTGCTATGCCTGCTTCTAGCCTCTCATGGAGGCTATTGAAGCATGGCAAAAGTAAAAAAAAAAAGTTTAAAAAAATGTGAAAAAAATAAAAAAAACATAAAAGTTTAAATCACCCCCCTTTCGCCCCAATCAAAATAAATCAATAAAAAAAATATCAAATCTACGCATATTTGGTATCGCCGCGCTCAGAATCGCCCGATCTATCAATTAAAAAAAAGTATTAACCTGATCGCTAAACAGCGTAGCGGGAAAAAAATTCGAAACGCCAGAATTACGTTTTTTTGGTCGCCGCAACATTGCATTAAAATGCAATAACGGGCGATCAAAAGAACGTATCTGCACCGAAATGCTATCATTAAAAACGTCATCTCGGCACGCAAAAAATAAGCCCTCAACCGACCCCAGATCACGAAAAATGGAGACGCTACGAGTATCGGAAAATGGCGCAATTTTTTTTTTTTTTTTTTTTAGCAAAGTTTGGAATTTTTTTTCACCACTTAGATAAAAAATAACCTAGTCATGTTTGGTGTCTATGAACTCGTAATGAGCTGGAGAATCATAATGGCAGGTTAGTTTTAGCATTTAGTGAACCTAGCAAAAAAGCCAAACAAAAAACAAGTGTGGGATTGCACTTTTTTTGCAATTTCACCGCACTTGGAATTTTTTTCCCGTTTTCTAGTACACGACATGCTAAAACCAATGATGTCGTTCAAAAGTACAACTCGTCCCGCAAAAAATAAGCCCTCACATGGCCAAATTGACGGAAAAATAAAAAAGTTATGGCTCTGGGAAGGAGGGGAGCGAAAAACGAACACGGAAAAACGAAAAATCCCCTGGTCATGAAGGGGTTAAAGGAAACCGATCACCACATTTGACCTATTTAAACTATTTATATGGGCATACAGGCTCTAGAATGCTGAAAAAAGTCATCCCTGTAAGATGTCCTTCACCAGGAGAGCAGAGAGCAGCCATTACACATCACACCAGTAACACTGGTAACCATTACACATCACACTGGTTACCCTGGTAACCATTACAAATGACACTGGTAACTCCCCCTTCTGGTAAAATAATCTTTGGAGGCAGAGTTATCTTCCATGCACCATCCTCCCCAAAACCTGGAAGAGGTCATTTATATAAAGATAATTTATCAATAACAACACAGCTGATAGGAGACACACATGGAGGACTGTTTTCAGCATTCTATAACCTGTGCGCCCATATCAATAGTTTATATAGGTCAAATGTGGTGACAGATTCCCTTTAAGGCCTCTTTCACACTTCCACTTTTTACAATCAGTCACAATCCATCAAAATGTTGAAAAGACGGATCCTGTGCAGATTGTAAAAAACTGATGCACTGGATCCGTTTTTTTGACGGATCCATAGCATTTTCCAAGCGATCTGTAGCATCATTTGGAAAACTGATTGACAGGTTGGTCACACTTGTCAAACATAGTGTTTGACAAGTGTGACCAACTTTTTACTATTGATGCTGCCTATGCAGCATCAATAGTAAAAGGATATAATGTTAAAAAAAAATTTAAAAAAATTAAAAATCTTGATATTCTCACCTTCCGGTGTCCCCCACTGCGTTCCCGATGCTTGCGATGCTCCCGTTCCCAGTGATGCCTTGCAAGAATGACCCGATGACGTAGCAGTCTCTGCCCGATGGACAGCGATTTTACGACGGATCCAGTGCACGACGGATGAAACAGAAGGCCATCCGTCACAATCTGTCGCTAATACAAGTTTATGAAAAAAAAGGATCCAGCAGAAACATTTGCTGGATCCGGTTTTTTCACAAAACGACGGATTTTGACGGAAACAAAAAGACAGAAGTGTGAAAAAGGCCTAAGCTGTTAAATGCCAGGAGATGAGATCCATGGCCAGTCTGTGCATCATAGTTCCTTTTTGAACTGTGATACATGGACAAGACAACTGAATTTGGCAGCAGATAACGCTATTTACCTGCAGATATGAAGTTAATCTACAGCTTTGAAGATAAAATGAACTTTTTCATGTGGGAGCCACCAGCTTTGAGTCATACAAGATTGCTGGTGCAGTTACAGTCACCGCTCACAACTTATTGTAAGCACGCCCTGGCACTTTGACTGACACATTACAGTGCAGTGCATCACTGCAGAGTCGGCTGTCAGTCAGAATGCTGGAGTTTACTTAGAGTCGGCGATCACAGCATTTTAAGTGTTTTGAGTGGTGATTTTAGCAGCACTGGCACACTTGTATGACTGCAAGTCAACAGTTCCGAGGAGGAATTAAGTTAGTTTTCTCCTGGGAGCCACACTTTCAGTATGGCGGCCAAGCACCTTTCTAATGCTATTTACCTGTGGACTAACAGACTTTACTGCAGGTAAATAACGCTATCTGAAGTGCCAGGTTGCCTTTAAGTATGACTATAAGATATTGTATATTGGCTGTCACCTAGGATGATTTTGAGATAGTGCTTATGAATCTACACCATGTTCCAAATTATTATGCAAATTATATTTTTCTCAGATTTTCCTAAATGGTCGGTGCAAATGAGTCAGTCTAATAAAAGCCATCACCTGTTAGAGTATACATCGAATTTTATTGAAAAAACTCCAAATGATAACAGAATAATCTCCAAAATGAATAAAAACTCAAAATGCACGGTTCCAAATTATTAGGCACAGTAGAATTTCTAAACATTTGATATGTTTTAAAGAACTGAAAATGCTCATTTGTGGAATTTGCAGCATTAGGAGGTCACATTCACTGAACAAAAAAGATATTTAACTCCAAACCATCCTAACAGGCCAAGTTACATGTTAACATAGGAACCATTCTTTGATATCACCTTCACAATTCTTGCATCCATTGAGCTTGTGGGTTTTTGGGGAGTTTCTGCTTGTATTTCTTTGCATGAAGTCAGAATAGCCTCCCAGAGCTGCTGTTTTGATGTGAACTGCCTCCCACCCTCATAGCTCTTTTGCTTGATGATACTCCAAAGGTTCTCTATAGGGTTGAGGTCAGGGGAAGATGGTGGCCACACCATGAGTTTATCTCCTATTATGCCCATAGCAGCCAATGACTCAGAGGTATTCTTTGCAGCATGAGATGGTGCATTGTCATGCATGAAGATGATTTTGCTCCTGAAGCACGTTTCTGCTTTTTATACCATGGAAGAAAGTTGTTAGTCAGAAACTCTATATACCTTGCAGAGGTCATTTTCACACCTTCAGGAACCTTAAAGGGCCCTACCAGCTGTTTCCCCATGATTCCGGCCCAAAACATGACTCCTCCACCTCCTTGCTGACGTTCCAGCTTTGTTGGGACATGATGGCCATCCACCAACCATCCTCTACTCCATCCATCTTGACCATCCAGGGTTGCTCGACGCTCATCAGAAAACAAGACTGTTTCAAAATTAGTCTTCATGTATGTCTGGGCCCACTGCAACCATTTCTGCTTGTGAACACTGTTTAGGGGTGGCCGAAGAGCAGATTTATGAACCAAAGCAAGCGAATCCTACACCTTGAGGTTCAAGGGACTCCAGAGGCACCAGCAGCTTTAAATATCTGTTTGCTGGTTTGTAATGGCTTTTTAGCAGCTGCTCTCTTAATCTGATGAACTTGCCTGGCAGAAACCTTCCTCATTATGCCTTTATCAGCACGAACACATCTGTGCTCAGATTCAGCCACAAATCTGTTAACAGCATGGCGATCACACTTAAGTTTTTGTGAAATATCTAATTTATTCATCCCTTGACCAAGGCATTGCACTATTTAATGCTTTTCAGCAGCAGAGAGATCCTTTTTCTTTCCCATCTTACTTGAAAACTGTGGCCTGCTTAATAATGTCGAACATCATTTTTAAGTAGTTTTCCTTTAATTAGAATCACCTGGAAAACTAATTATCACATGTGTTTAAGATTGATTTCAGTGATCCATTGAGCCCTGAAATACAATACCATCCATGAGTTTACTTGAAAAACAAAACAATTAAATCTTTAAGACACTTAAATCTAATTTGCATAATAATTTGGAACATGGTGTATGCCCTCTGTTTCTATAGCCCAATCTTTAATTTTACTATATTTATATATCTTGACTCACTCAATTATTTTAATTATTGCAGACCATGCAAAAGGGTTTGGCGGTCGGTATGGTGTGCAGACTGACCGTGTGGACAAGGTAAAAGCGTGATACTCTACAAAATCTAACCATTTAATACGGTTGGCTAACCTATCATTCAGCTTTTTTCTGTGACATCATTTACATTTTATACAAACCCTAAATTTAAAAAATATAATTTAAATATATGCCCACAGAATCAATGCAGTACCATGTAATGTATAACATTAAGCCATTCTGATTCCTATTTTACAGTCTGCTTCAGGTTTTGGTGAGATTGAATCACCCAGCTCTGTCTATGAGAAAACACAGCCTCTGGAAGCAAGTGAGTGTTGTACATACTGTATGTACAAGTCATTACTACCATATGTGCCTTACTCAGGCTAAAACTTTCACTGAAATATTGATATTTCAGTATCTCAAGAACACTTGTGAAATGAGACATGACAGAAATAGTAATAGGGCTGAAAAGAAAAAAGAAAACATGGCGCCTCCTGATACAATAACATCAACATGGGTTTGTAACCCAGGCTAGTGGATATCCACTGGAAAACTGCTCATCTTAGGAGTTTGATCAGTGAGGAGGCATGACGATGGGGGTCAGCATATGGTGTAGATCTGAGTGCACGAGGAACCAGCTGTAGAAGCTGCTCAGGAGAGCTTGTGATGCCTGGGTATCAACTCAAAAGTCTGGAGTTAAATACTGGGTTATGGCATTACTGGTTGAGGAAGTCCAGGTGGAATGAAACGTGGATCCAACAGGATGAACAGCATTACTCAACAGAACAAAATTAAAGTTACAGGTAAAAACAACAAAAAGTCATGGAATGGGAGCTAATGAGTCCATGCATGATTTACCTAATATGTAGTATGCAAACCTTATTGCATACTAACGCAACAGCAATTATTAGGTCTGTAGAAGGACGTAGATCTGGGGATTTATTATGATGGAATATAGGCTGAACTGGATGGACAAATGTCTTTTTTCGGCCTTACTAACTATGTTACTATGTTACTATGTTACCTTTTGAGAAATTTTTAACAATAAAATACTTACAGTACTTATTCTACATTCTATTGAATCCGCTTTTCATTCCATCCAGTAGAGCCCAAAGGTTAGTTTATAAAAAAGAATAAGTGATGAGGACCTCTGTAAGTCTGATTGACCATCTTAGGTGGGGAGTTGTCAGCACAGTCATTCCTCATCTCAATTAATGACTTATGTAGCCCTCCAGGAGATTTTGAAGAAAGGTTTACCTGGAATGCTGCATTAATATAGTTCCCCATTGACTTCTAGCATGATTTAAGATTAAAGTAATGTTATTTGTCATTTAATATGACAAACTATCATTAGCAATCCTTCTATATTTCATTATTTGTTAATGAGTACTGGTTTCAAAGCTCACAAACACATTGGTTGTGATTTTTAAGTTTCTATCGTGACAGAGAGTGTCTTCCTCTGTTTCATGGGTCAGAAGATTACAGCATTTGGCTACATGCACACCTGCACTGGTTGGATCCGCTTTGCTTTCCAGTTAGCTATGTAGATTTCCCTTGTTTGTTGGTTGCAAGGGTTAAACGTTACTGCTTGTCTCCTAAAGCTTTTGTCCTGAGTTATCTCAGTTGTTCTGATTTTTTCCACTCTCCTCTGGTAAAAGTTTTCACCTCTTAGTTTGGGTAGTTGCCAGTGATAGCTTGCTATACCTTGGAATTGGTTTGGAGCTGTGAGCCGAGGAATGAGAAACCGTTTAGGATTCGTTTCTGGAGATTGCTGTTTGCAAGTTTGCTTGGCATTATGTTTCTCCTTATCTCACTCTTTGGTGTACCTCTCCCTTCATATACCATTCCTTAGTCTGGATGTGCTTTGACTGATTGCTGTTTTCTTTTACCCTTGTCTGTTTCCCTCTGTGTCTGTATTATAGAGCAGGGCTAGTGTCCCTTCTGCCCCACTCACTAGCCAGAGCCATGCTTAGGACAAGGCAGGGATAAGAACATGATCGCCACATGGGGTAAAAGAACCTGTCTAGGAACTTCAAGGAGCTCAGGGTTGTGCAAGGCAAGATTTAGGGGTGTCCTTCTAATGTTTCCCCACTTGCAGTGCTTCCCTTCCCATCAGTCTTACCATGCGCCGTTTGGCTCCTTGGTGGAGCGTGACAGTTTCCTGTTGAGTGTTTTATTTTCTCTGTGTATGCCATTTTAGTCTATTGTGTTTGCTTTTACATGTTTTTAACTTGTATTCAATAAAAGGAATATATTTATTATTCATATTGTGATTATCTTAATTCTGTGCACTTTATGTTGGTTATCTCTGTGTATGGCCAACCTGTTTTACAAAAACATTCCTAGTATACACTGCAACTACACGCTTCAGTAAAAACACATACAAATGTAGAATTGTAAAGAGTAAATTCTAAAAATGGAAGGAAATGATTATCTGAGATGCAATGTGATCCTTTCTCATTTCTATGGCTTAGGACAATTCACAATTTTTTTTTATCTCAAATGTGAAAAATGGTCTGTGTTTTTTATATCAAGCTGGATCAGCTTTTGGTCTGTATGTTAATTTATACAATCATTGTTCAATTCATTTTTTTTCCTATGAAAAAAAATTCTTACCTTCTCCTGCCTAATAGCATAGGATACTCAGATAACATCCATGTGCTATCCATTTTTTTGATCCCACAACATGGATCAAAATAGGATATGTCTCTGGATTTTATTTTGTAGACAAAAAAAAGTAAATCTGACAAGACACATTCAATGTAGTGGAGCTGTTACTTATCCACAAAAAATAACAGATAGCACAAAAATGTAATGTGTGAAAAATTCCATTAGATTCAACTTTTTAATACCGAACGCTTGCTTTGAATAAAATACTTTCAGTGACGAGTGGAGCTCAGAACCTAAGATCTCGTTTTGAGAATATGGCTAAGGTAGCAGAGGAGGAAAATCGTCAAAAAGCAGAGGAAGAGAGAACCAGGAGACAGAAGAAAGACAAGATGGAGAGAGATGCACAAGCAAAGAAGGAGGTGAGAAAAAAATGAAATTCTCCAGGCTACTATCCAAACATGGTTCTCTCATATAGTCAGTGTGCAAAGACTCTTAACTAGTGATGAGCGAACATACTTGGATAAGGTGTTATTCGAGCATTCTCATGTGCTAATATGGTCGAGTTCCCGCGCATCTGCATGTCTCATCACTATTCTTAACTCGTAGACAAAATAACCACTGATAAAACAAAATGCATTTTAAATGAACAAATAAGGCCGGAGTTACACTACCGTAGAATACGGGCGAGTGCTATGCGAGAAAACATTGCATACCACTTGGCCCAGTGTTAACCTATGGGGCAGCTCACATCACCGTTTATTTTTTCAGGCGTATTCAGCGTCAATGTAAAATCCGAGCATGCTGCGATTGTCGCCGAGACTTAGCCGAGAGTCGCCAATGCAAGCCTATGGGTGCGTGAAAAAAAATCACACAGCAAGTGCTGTCCGATTTTTACTCACCGGTGTCCTTTGGAAAGCCGGCAATTCCTATATGTTTATACTGTATATATTACATAGATAGACAGAAGAAAAGCTGGCAATTCATCTGCGGTGTACTGGAAAATCACTGCAGGAGCCAACAGGATAGAAGAGATAGATTACATACAGTAAATACAAATAGAATAGGTAGATATATAGATGTCAGTGACGCATAAAATTAGTACAGTGTGTGTGTGAAAATGACTGCACATGTATTTAATTAATAAAATATTATTTTGGGGAAAAAATGGCGTCTGCTCCCACGCAATTTTCGTAACCAAAAGAGGTAAAGCCGATGGCTGGGGGCCCATGTCTATAGCCTGGGAAGGGGGTAATACCCATGGAGCTTCCCAGGCTATTAATATTAGCTCACAGCTGTATAATTAGTAACTGGCTATTAAAATGAGGGACCCCTCAAAAAATGATGTGGGGTCCCCCTATAATTAATAACCAGCAAAGGCTATGCAACAACAATATTTCTCACCTTTCAATCCATTTGTCACATGACTGGTCCAGCCCTGCTACATCTAGATGGCAGGCTACATGGCTGCATGATGCAACCATGCAGCCTTTCATCCAGTAGACACTGAGCACCGTGTTGGGTATGTGTGTAAATTAATATAATCCCCTCTTTTTGCAGAGTCGACAAAGCTCAGATATTGATCTGTCTCAGAAGCAGCCAGTCCCTGTCCCAGTTCCTCGTATTTCTGTGACTCCACAAACTCCCGAAAAAAAAGTAAGTATCTGCTTGTAGACTTAAAGATTAAAAGTGAACCCTATGAGCCTTTTTAATTAATTTATTACAACTATGTATTATTTAGATATCAGTAGATTCTGAATATGCTGAATATGAGGCTCCTCCAGAGTTGGATTGTGAATATGAGGCTCCTCCAGATTTGGATTGTGAATATGAGGCCCATCCAGTTCCTGATTCTGAATATGAGGCTCCTCCAAATTTGGATTCTGAATATGAGGCCCCTCCAGTTCTTGATTCTGAATATGCTGAATATGAGTCTCCTCCAGTTCTGGATTCTGAATATGAGGCCCCTCCAGTACTTCCACCCAGACTCCCTGCTATGATGAAGACTAATGTACCCACTCCAGATGAAATATCTAAACAGGATGAGACCTATGAAGATATTTCTGTGCCACACCATGCTTCAGACGAAGAGTATGAGGACATTCCAGATCCTCCACCAAGGCTAGAAGAGGAAGAAACTGAAGATTATGAAGTCATGGACCCCCCTAATGTTCAAAATGATACTTTGTATGAAGAATTACCAAAGGAGGGTAAGAGTGGTTGAAGTCAATATGAACAATACTGGTGGGCTTATAGGCAGCCTAGAATTATAGTTCTTGTTGATACAATGTTTCCCCGAAAATAAGCGCTAGCAGGAATTTTTGGTCTTTGTGGAGTAGGCTTGAAATATGCTCCCTACTCCAAAAATAAGAGCAGCAAAAAAAAAGTTAAAGAATATAGCAGGACCCTTAATTAAAGAAAGCAGACCCCCCAAAAAGAAACATGTCCAGCTTATTACCACCAAGCAGTACAATAAATAATATATAACAAATGAAGCTAATATACGGTATAATCTCAATCTTAATTAAATCATCAGACACAAGACTACCAAAAGTACATAAAATAAACCCCATAAAAAAAAATAATTTAAAACAGAGGTAGAGGGCAGTGTGGTTATAAAATATTACAAGCACATTAGTAATACATATATCAAGTATCACAAAGTATAAAGATATGGAAAATCTCTCATATATATAATTATCCAGAAGCTTATATTTAGCATATACACAATTTTAGCCCATCAGACATAATCAATATCTAACTAGCTTCAGGGGTCTGTATAGACTGTTTTAACCGGACAAAGATTAGCATTCTGTCCCATATCACTCAGGTTAACCCTTGGTACAGGTATGTCCCCCTATAGAGATATCTAAGCAAAACAAGAGATAGATCTATACAAACCATGTGCCATTATGTGATCAGGCCACACTGCCCAGTACCCCAACGCATGTTCCGTGTGAAGCTTCATCAGGCAGCTAAAAAAAAAGTTAAAGACTACAGTAGGACCCTTAATTAAAGAAAGCAGACACCCATAAAAGAAAGCATAGACCCCCCAAAAAATTACACTCACCAGACCCTAAAAAAATTACAGCTGGCAAGTGCCGATGTTGGATGGGGTCTCACACAGAGATCTACATCGCTGCCAGGTCCCTCGTTGTTCCAACTGCATTGCAGCTGTCACACACAGATCAGGTCCCAGTATCACTCTGCTCTCACCAGCTTCATGAGAAAGATACTGCTTCCGGACAGCAGGTGTGCCAACCACGGTGAAATACAGTGAGACCTGACAGCGATGCAGATTTCTATGTGAGAACTCATTCACCAAGCCATTTGCCAACTCTATTGTTTAGGGCCTAGAAAGTGCGATTCTTTCTGGGGGTGTCTGCATTCTTACCTGTATGACAGGTAACTCGAGCCTTTTTACAGGATCTCTATCACGACCCAGGCTCTATGTGTTACTGTGTCTTCAAGTGTATGGTGGACAGGTAACTTGCAATCTGCTGTCCCGCCGGTTTCTGCTGTAAGACGTAGAGTACTGCCCAACCTCGGTCTTACAGCTACCGGTTTCATGCACTTTAGCATGGAAGAAGCTCAGTCACAGCTTCATCCCAGCTCTTCACTTCACCTGTGCTTCTTTTCTCCTTCACGCTCTCTACAATCTGTTCTGCTTTCCTTTCTCTCTCTTTCCAGGAGCTGTAGCACCCTTGTGGCTGCACGGCCCCTCACTTTCCTCACTGGAGCTTCAGATCCTCTCGTCTGTACGGCCCCTTTCCTCTCACTCACTGACTAACTTCCCCTCCAGACCAGAATATATATAGGGCAGCCACTCACAAGCTGGATCAGAGCTCCCCCTTCTGGCCTGGAGTATGAACATGTTGCATGCTTGTGATCACCTGCTAAAAGAGATCCTTCCTCGATTCCAAGTGTGACATCACTATCCCTGTGAGGAAAGCAATGCCACTGTAACAACCAGGAACCTGGGGTGTTACATATATATATATATATATATAATTATGTAGATCGGCACACTCGGCTGCACACAGAGGTAGTAAATTGAACACTGCGCCTTTAAAGATGCACTTGGTTTATTTAGTACAGCATAAACCAAGGTTTAAAGCACAAAAATAAACACGGCCCTCTGGGCAAACCAGCAAAACAACAGAGAACGGTAGCACTTCGTGCACTTCTCTCCAGGTCCTCAACAACCCTGACTAACCCTGAAGTTCAGCTATTTAAGGCCAGACCATGTGACTCCTCAACCACTTGACTGATCACATGACTGTGACATCACAAGGTCCTGTCAGTACACTGCAGATAGAGATACGTGGACATTCTCCCTCCTGCTCTATGAATGTCCACTAAAACCAGCCTATAATAAAACTTTCAATAAACCGTCCCAACACGTAGTGTGCTGGAGGTAACTATTCTGGTTTCACATCACTGATGCCATCATTTACAGTGACACAAATCTCCCCTCCATCACTTCACCAGTGACTCTGTCACAATGTTGATATTTTGTTAAAGAATAAACGTGGATTGTTGTTCATGGAAAAATAAAAGGTATCCCCTGAAAATAAGCCCTAGAGCATTTTTCGGACCAAAAAAATAACATGTTTTATTTTCAGGGAAACATTGAACATAGCTTAAATAAGAAAGTTGGAAACATGGGCATAGCTGCATGAGCAATCGCAGCTGGGCTCTGGAGCCCAGTAAGGGTGCAAGGGCCCCACTGCCATGCAAAAAGATATTAGTATTGTAAATTTCACATTGAGGGATTGGGGTATTGCCATATATTTTGCATTGGGGCCCAACAATTTTAAGACATAGCTATAGGGGTTAAAGATTTATCAGTCACAGATGCTAATACCTGAAGAGTTACAAAAGTCCCTCTGCCACATAATCATTGACCAGTATTGCATATGACACATGGTAGATGGGGGTCTTGTTATATATTTTGCATTGGGGCCCAGGGACTTGAAATCATGCAATATGGTAAGTGCTAATTTAGATGTTTCTGTTTTCAGAACCTTATAAACCATCTGGTCAAACAAGAGCCTCAGGAATCACTGCAGTGGCGTTGTATGATTATGAAGGAGGTAAGCTGCCTTTGCATTTTTTGAGAAATATCACAAGTGCGATTAATAAGTTATTGTTAAAGAGATAATCATGAGGGGCCACTGATGATCTTAGACCAGTCTGTACAGTGTAGCTCATACTGGATTATACTTGAATCGATGTCTTGCTCTGCCGTTCATTATTCAATTATTTGGTCCTTACATGGAGTCCAAAAACACCCACCCCAAAATCCACAGGCACTTTCAGTGCAGCCGAACATTCATGTGTTTTTAACAGAAAGAGTGGAGAAAGCTGCTGCTAGATTTCTCGGGCAGTGGGTGTTCTCTGGGACTACAAAAGGGGTAAGATGTTAAATTCAATTTGTCTAACATTATTTCCCTGATCATTATTTGTAGGGGGAAATTGGAGCCTCCACACACATTATAGACTGTCAGCTGAGCCTTCTGTGATTCCACTGTACATGTCTCCACTTTAATCAAACTCAGTAGTCATTCATTTGGATAATCTTCTTACTCAGTAAGATTGGTACTTCTGTAAAGAACCTCATCTCACACCATTACAGTACCATGCAGAAGTAACAACCAGTTTAAAGTGCATTTAGCATTTTTACATGATGCATTATTCTGCATTTCTAGTCAGTGACCTTGATTGCCAGGTTTTATATCGCTAGTGTATATGTCAATGGTGACTTTCCCAAAAACTCCGCCCATATGACCGAAAACTGGTCCCGCCAAATTCAGGTGACAGGTTCCCTTTAAATAAGCAGCATATCCACCAGATGGTCGCAGTAGGTTTAGCGAGATCTCAGGATTACGTTTTTACTATGCAATCAAGGTCACAAGGGATAATTTGTTGAATCGAGTAGTGTTACTCATATTATTTAATAGAAAACAGTGCAACTAACTATAAAGTACTATGAAATATCCTGGATTAATTTTACAGTTTACTTCATGCTCTATTTACACCTGTTTCCTTACAATTGCCAGTATGTGTCTGCAAATAAAACAGATGCAGATGCATACCATTCAATATTGATTAATAGACATACCAAATGTGACTCCTTTTAACATGACAGATTTACTACTAAATATACCTGTCGGGAAATTACAGCAGGGCCGGGCAAAAATTCTAAATCATAACTTTTAAAAATCACCTAAAAGGTAATGAACCAATATATACATACAAACAGACAATACCATATTTAAAAGGAATCTGTCACCTCAAATTGGCGGGCTATGTAAATGTCCTGTGTTCGGTCAGATGGGCGGTGTAGGTGTCCTCCATAGTTCTCGCGTGCGCAATGCAATCTTGCCTCAGGCATGCGCAGTATGCTTTGCCTATCTGCGGGCAAAGCCGAAAAGCATTACTGCGCATGCATTACAAAAAAGCATTACAGGCGCACTATGTCCCAGAAGTATTTCGCTGTGATCCGGGACATAGTGCGCCGGTGCATCTGCAGTAATGCTTTTCGGCTTTGCTCGCAGATGGGCAAAGCATACTGCGCATGCGCGAGGCAAGATTGCATTGCACACGTGCAAACTATGGAGGACACCTACTCAAATTCCTGAAAATATTACGGACAGCGCAGAAGGATGGGATGGAGGAAAGAAGACGAAACACCGCCCATCTGCCCGAACACAGGGCATTTACATAGGCCGTCAATTTGAGGTGACATATTCCCTTTAAAGTTCCAGTGCTCAATTTAAACCGTGCTCAAAAATAGAAAATGGTTCAGTCTCACCAATGTCGCTTTCCGTTATTCCTCAGAGTCCCAAATGAATGTGGTGCTTCAAGTAGGAAAGGAAGAATAAATATTCCCTATATTTCACCTTTGAGGGATAGTCAAAAATAAAGGGGGGGAGTTATTGCTTCCTAATACTCCATGTCATGCCCCTGCATTGCTGCCACCCTAACAAGAATAGTACCCTAGTATGGTCCTATACAAGCATTACTCATAACAATTATGCAGCCTCCCAAAAGTTATAAAGCCTCCAAATGCGTTTCTCCCTCCGCTCGAGGGGTTCATCGGGGGGAGGAGGATTCAGAAGCAGTGTCTTTTCTCCCCAGACAGGGTCTTTTTTAAACAATAAGTCAGCTCATTGGGCATTGCTTCCCACTGCTGGAACCCACATGAAAGATTGCTTTTGAACTGGGTATTTCTTGTCACAGCAGGAAACCATATGAGACACTGTTTCTGAATTTCCCCTCTCCCCTGATGGAACTTCCCCCCCCCCCCCCCCGAACAGAGGGAGAAACAAAGTAATTGAAATCTATCAGTCTAGATAAGGTTGTAAAGCCATTTCTAAAGCTTTGGGACTCCAGTGAACCAGGAATGGTTGGCAGACCAATAATACCCCAAGAGCGCAGTGCCGACTCATCCAAGAGGTCACAAAAGACCCCACAACAACATCCAAAAACCTGCAGGCCTCACTTGCCTCAGTTATGGTCAGTATTCATGACTCCATCATAAGAAAGAGACTAGGCAAAAATGGTCTGCATGGCAGAGTTCCAAGATGATAACCACTGCTTAGAAATAAGAACATAAAGGCTTGCCTCAGTTTTGTCAGAAAACATCTTGATGATCCCGAAGACTTTTTGGGGAATACTCTGTAGACTGATAAGACAAAACTTGAACTTTTTGGAAGGTGTATGTCCCGTTACATCTGACATAGAAGTAACACAGCATTTCAGAAAGGGAACATCATACCAACAGTAAAATATGGTGTGGTAGTGTGATGGTCTGGGGCTGTTATGCTGATTGATTACATAGAAGACTTGCTGTGGTAAATGGAACCATGAATTCTACTGTCTACCAAAAAATCCTGAAGGAGAATGTTCAGCCATCTGTTTGTGACCTCAAGCTGAAGTGCACTTGTTTTATGCAGCACTACAATGATCCAAAACACCACAGCAAGTCCACCTCTAAATGGCTTAAAAAAAACATGAGATGAGATGTGTGGCATGACCTTAAAAAGGTGGTTCATGCTCGGAAACCCTCAAATGTGCCTGAATTACAGCTCTTTTGCAAAGATGAGTAGGCCAAAATTCCTCCAAAGCATTGTAAAAGGCTCATTGCCAGTTATCGCAAACACTTAATTGCTGTTGTTGCTGATAAGGGTTGCCCAACCAGTTATTAGGTTTAGGGTACAATCACTTTTTCACACAGGGATCTGTGGATTTGGATTTCTTTTCCCTTAATAATAAAGACCTTAATTTAAATAATAATTAAATTTGTTTGGTGATCTGAAACTTTTAAGTGTGACTAACATGCAAACTGCAGATATGTATAATAACAAAATAGACTTGTGGAATTTAAGACATTTCTAAGAATATATTTCAAGTGATTGCAGATTGAATAAATATATTGGCTTGTGCTTCATAGGTGGAGACGATGAGATCTCATTTCAACCTCAGGACCTTATCACAGATATTGAGATGATTGATGAGGGCTGGTGGAGTGGATGCTGCAGAGGACACCGTGGGCTCTTCCCTGCTAATTATGTTGAGCTTATGCAGTGATACGTTAAATTTGTTATTACGTGCTTTAAAGTGAAAGTCTCAAATACTGCATAAAGCTTTGCATGAAACAAAGATTCCAAGTGTCAAAGACCAGAACACAGAATTGCAGAATGTAGAAGGAAATAATGATGACTGTATGGCTCAACTCCAAACCACTAACATGTACTTTTATTAAACCAAATTCCTGCTCTGTTATTGTGATCACCTGTAATCTTCCACATTGTCGACTTTCATAATCTATCAGAATAAAGTTGTAAAGTTAAGGTGTTGTGTATTTCCTAGGCTGTTACAGTTGCAACTTGCAATCAAAATGATTCACCTGCAATATAAATTCTGTTCATTAACAAAATTTATAAACGTTCTGATGTTTGCAATAAACTAATCAAACAAGAACAATTTAAGTTGCTCAACATGACTAACATAAGTAGATTCCACAATTTCAGAACAAAATTTCAGTTTTACTGACTACTTCACTCTCAGAGTTATTCAACAGTTTCATGATAAGCATCTCTAGTACTTAGTAGAACACAATTTTACTATTGTCACTTGCAGCAAACGTGATGCATAGTCAGATAGCCGCTTCTGGCAGCGATTCATGAATTCCTCACGGGCAATGGCCTTCAGTTCACAAAGACCCTTCAGTTCACTAATATCCTTGTGTTTTAATGGTACAAAAAGTTAAGACACGAGGTCATTGTTTTGCACAAACAAGGAAAGTGATACAAAATGATAGTAAAGGCATTAAATGTTCCTAGAGATACAGTTGGAAGCATAGTTCACAAGGTTAAAGGGACAATGACTGCACTACTTGGATGTGGAGGAAAGAGGAAGCTGTCACACGGATGCCACCAGATTTCTGAGAATGCGGGTGGTCAAAAAACCTTAAGTGACTGCCAAAGGTTTGACACAAGATTTATAGCAGCAGTTAGAGATTTTCAAAAACAAAAGTGGAACTTTTCAGGTATATAGAATAGCAGTTTGACTGAAGGAGGAAGAATGCAGCATATGCTGAAAATAACACCCTGCCTACAGTGAAGCATGGTGGTGGATAGGTGATGCTCTGGGGCAGCTTTGCTTCCTCTGACACTGGAAACCTGCATTGTGTGGCAGACAAGATGGATTCCATCAGGTATTAGGACATCCTAGAAGAAAACATCATGCCTTCTCTGCAGAAGCTAAAATGTGGGCATCATTGGACACTTCAATAGGACAATGATATTAAACATATCTCAAAATCGACCAGAGGTATGATTTCAGAAGAAGTCCTGGAAGATATTGGAGTGGCAGTCATAGTCACCTAATTTGCACAAAATAAAACACCTGGTGGGAATTAAAGAAAGCAGTTTCAGCATGCAAACTCAAGAATAATAGTGATCTGGAGGCCATTGCCCATGAGAAATGAGCTAAGATTTTTCATGAATGCTGCCAGAAGCTGGCTGTGCATAATGAAGAGGATGAATAATTCTAAGACTGCATGAGTTATTGCCGACTGAAAAGATGGTAATAAATTGCAAGCTTTCGAGACTACATACGTCTCTTCATCAGGCAAAGACTAAAACAAATTCTGAAGTTCTATGTTGTGCATAAATATGTGATTCTTCAGAATTTGTTTTAGTCTTTGCCTGATGAAGAGACGTATGTAGTCTCGAAAGCTTGCAATTTATTACCATCTTTTCAGTTGGCCATTAAAAGGTATCAACCACTGAGGACTCTCAATTCTAAATATTTTTCTATCTACTGGCTAACACGGTACCAAGATATATTTCTTTCCTGAGTTATTGCCAGCATTTTGTGTTGAATTTGAAGAAACAATTTGTTATCTTAGTTGTTTTGAGGTGTAGAAATTCTTCTTGCTTATTTAATTGCAAACAGCAGAAAGTTTGCAAATTTTGCTAATAAATCTAAACTTCAGTGAGTGATGAATAATTTTGATTGCAACTGTAAATTACATAATATTATATTACATCACAGAATTTGTTAAAAATACCTAGAAACAAAATAATTTTTCTTAATGTGATACATACTTTAATAAATAGTGTAACTATTATCAGAGCTTTTCCTTTCAACCTCTTTTCTAAACTCATTACTGTATTGAACTAATCTTCCAGGTACCTTCACACTTTAGTTTACTTTTAATGCTGAAATTTATATCCCGTCACATAACATGTACTTTGGCTTAGGGTTGAGCGACCTTGACCTTTTTAGAGTCGAGTCGTGTTTCGCGAAACCCGACTATTTTAGAAGTCGAGTCGAGTGGAATCGGCCGATTATGGCGAAAAGTCAGGTATCGCCCGAAACACGAAACCCAATGCAAGTCAATGGGGGAGCATAGTCGGCAGTGAGTGGAGGCCAGGAAAACACCTACACTGCCCATTTTAATGGCAAAAACATCCATTCTTGTTACAGAAGCTTGTCAATCGTAATTTACCTTATAATAATTGGAAGGCATTTGAAATTGGGGGTCATTTGGCTAAAGTTGTGGGGGGTAGGGCTGGTTCAAGTAATTAGTGGGCCCAGTAAATCTGGACCACGTCACGGCAGTGGAGCAGGGAGAGGTAAGTATTTCAACTTTGCAAGTGCTGTGATCCTGAGCAAGCAGGGGGGGCCCACTCGTTGGCATTGGCACTGGCACAGGGCCCCTCAAAGTACAGCGGTGTGTTTGCACGGCGGGGGCGCCTCCCACCGGCAGCAACACTTTTGCGTACTATGAGAGGCCCTGTGCCAGTGACGTCGCCAACTAGTATTCCTCCCCCCACCTGATGAAGGAACCTGCACTTTCATCTGCACCTTCCTCTTTGTCCCCGTGTAAGGTGGTATGGTATGCGGGAAGAGGAACCTGACTTTCAGCAGGGTCACAATCTTGCTGTGTCTATCACTGGCTAGGCAATGGGCAGGGTGAGGAGGAAACACAGATATAGGCCCAAAGAATAAAGTTGGTTAAATGCAGTTCAAAATTGGTAACACAGGACTAACCAGGGGGCATTGCAGTGGAGGACAACTGGAATGAGAGGCTGACACAGAGAGTAGGCCCAAATCAGTAAGTAGTCGAAATGCAGTTCAAAATTGGCAACCGTAGTAAACAGGCGGCACAGCTTTGTTCAGTGGAGGAGAACAGCAAGGAGTGGCAGACACCGATAGTAGGCCCCAACCCAACTAGTAGGCCAAATGCAGTCTAACATTAACAACTACTTAACGAGAGCCTGAAAATGGAATTTCAGGACAGGAAACCAGGAGAACAGCAAGGAGTGGCAGACACCGATAGTAGGCCCCAAACCAACTAGTACGCCAAATGCAGTTGTTCCATTTAACCACAATTTAATGAGAGCCTGAAGATAGAAGTTCAGGAAAGGCAACCTGGAGAACACCTTGGAGTGTAACACACCATCTCTCTACACCCCATACCCAATTTGTAGGCCTAATGCAGGGTAGTTTCCAACAACTACTAAACGAGAGCCGGAAGATCGAAGCTCAGGAAAGGCAACCTGTAGAACACCTTGGAGTGGAACACACCATCTCTCTACACCCCATACCCAATTTGTAGGCCTAATGCAGTGTAGTTTCCAACAACTACTAAACGAGAGCATGCAGATCGAAGCATTGGCGAGGAAACCTGGGGAACACCTTGGAGTGGAACACACCATCTCTCTACACCCCATACCCAATTTGTAGGCCTAATGCAGTGTAGTTTCCAACAACTACTAAACGAGAGCATGAAGATCGAAGCATTGGCGAGGAAACCTGGGGAACACCTTGGAGTGGAAGACACCATCTCTCTACACCCCATACCCAATTTGTAGGCCTAATGCAGTGTAGTTTCCAACGACTACTAAACAAGAGCATGAAGATCGAAGCATTGGCGAGGAAACCTGGGGAACACCTTGGAGTGGAACACACCATCTCTCTACACCCCATACCCAATTTGTAGGCCTAATGCAGTGTAGTTTCCAAGAACTACTAAACGAGAGCCGGAAGATCGAAGCTCAGGAAAGGCAACCTGGAGAACACCTTGGAGTGGAACACACCATCTCTCTACACCCCATACCCAATTTGTAGGCCTAATGCAGCGTAGTTTCCAACAACTACTAAACGAGAGCATGAAGATCGAAGCAATGGAGAGGAAACCTGGGGAACACCTTGGAGTGGAACACACCACCTCTCTACACCCTGTACCCAATTTGTAGGCCTAATGCAGTGTAGTTTCCAACAACTACTAAACGAGAGCATGAAGATCGAAGCAATGGAGAGGAAACCTGGGGAACAGCTTGGAGTGGAACACACCATCTCTCTACATCCCATACCCAATTTGTAGGCCTAATGCAGTGTAGTTTCCAACAACTACTAAACGAGAGCATTAAGATTGAAGCAATGGCGAGGAAACCTGGGGAACACCTTGGAGTGGAACACACCATCTCTCTACACCCCATACCCAATTTGTAGGCCTAATGCAGTGTAGTTTTCTACAACTACTAAACGAGAGTCGGAAGACCGAAGCAATGTGGACGAAACCTGGGGAACACCTTGGAGTGGAGCACACCATCTCTCTACACCCCATACCCAATTTGTAGGCCTAATGCAGTGTAGTTTCCAAGAACTACTAAACGAGAGCCGGAAGATCGAAGCTCAGGAAAGGCAACCTGGAGAACACCTTGGAGTGGAACACACCATCTCTCTACACCTCATACCCAATTTGTAGGCCTAATGCAGTGTAGTTTCCAACAACTACTAAACGAGAGCATGAAGATCGAAGCAATGGAGAGGAAACCTGGGGAACACCTTGGAGTGGAACACACCATCTCTCTACACCCCATACCCAATTTGTAGGCCTAATGCAGTGTAGTTTCCAACAACTACTAAACGAGAGCATTAAGATCGAAGCAATGGCGAGGAAACCTGGGGCACACCTTGGGGAGGCAGACACCGTTAGTAGGCCCTACCAAAGTTGTACCCCCAATGCAGTTTTCAAATTCCTAGAGGCTGAAAACAAGACTATTGACGCTCAGCTTTTTTCAAAGGAACACAGCTGAATTGAGTGGCGCAGACAGACACAGGTAGTAGGACTTAACCCAAAAATGTGGCTCACTGCAGCTTAAAAAAGTTACAGGGGTACACAAGCAGCAGTGCTCTGGGCAGTGGAGGACAATTTCAATAGTGGACCGCAGACAGACTTTGTACGCCTACTATTAAAAAAAGGATGCTCTATGCAATTAAAAATAGGTTCCAGGGGTCCACGGGCAGCAGTGGTGTGGTCAGTGGACGAGTATTGGAAGGAGGGACCGCAGACAGGCGTAGTAGGCCTAACATAACAAAATTAGGCTGTAGACACTATAAAATTGGTTCCAGGGGTACACGGGCAGCAGTGGTGTGGTCAGCGGAGGAAAATTGGAATTAGGGACTGCAGACAGACTTTGTAGGCTGTCCCCTGTGGACCATGCATCCAACACATTAACCCAGTGCGCCGTAATGGACACGTAACTTTTTGTGGACATGCCTACTGGTCCATGCGTCTCTTGTCAGGTGCACCTTTCTACTGTTTGATTGCCTGAGTGCTATGACAATGCAGACTTTTTCATGCCGGTGGAGGGCTGGGATGGCTTTTCTCGCAAAAGAAATGTCGACTGGGTAGCTTGAACCGTTGCACAGCGTAGTTCATCTGAGCTTTCTAAATATAAAACAAAGAAAAAAAGGAGGCTACATGCACTTTCAGCTGGGTTCCAGGGGTACACGGCCAGCATTGGTCTGGTCAGTGGAGAACTATTGGAAGGAAGGACCGCAGACACGCTTCGAAGGCCTAACATAATAACAGATGGCTGTAGGCAATGTTAAATTGGTTCCAGGGGTACACGGGCAGCAGTGGTGTGGTCAGTGGAGGCCTAGTGGAAGGAGTGACCGCAGACAGGCATCGAAGGCCTAACATAATAACACATTGCTGTTGGCAATTTTAAATTGGTTCCAGGGGAACACGGGCAGCAGTGGCCTGGTCAGTGTAGTAGTAGTAGACAGAACGGACCGCAGACAGGCATCGAAGGCCTAAAATAAAAAAATTGGGCTGGCTGTAGGCAATTTTAAATTGGTTCCAGGGGTACACGGGCAGCAGTGGTGTGGTCAGTGGAGGCCTAGTGGAAGGAGTGACCGCAGACAGGCATCGAAGGCCTAACATAATAACACATTGCTGTTGGCAATTTTAAATTGGTTCCGGGGGAACACGGGCAGCAGTGGCCTGGTCAGTGTAGTAGTAGTAGAAAGAACGGACCGCAGACAGGCATCGAAGGCCTAAAATAAAAAAATTGGGCTGGCTGTAGGCAATTTTAAATTGGTTCCAGGGGTACACGGGCAGCAGTGGTGTGGTCAGTGGAGGCCTAGTGGAAGGAGTGACCGCAGACAGGCATCGAAGGCCTAACATAATAACACATTGCTGTTGGCAATTTTAAATTGGTTCCAGGGGAACACGGGCAGCAGTGGCCTGGTCAGTGTAGTAGTAGTAGAAAGAACGGACCGCAGACAGGCATCGAAGGCCTAAAATAAAAAAATTGGGCTGGCTGTAGGCAATTTTAACTTGGTTCCAGGGGTACACGGGCAGCAGTGGTGTGGTCAGTGGAGGCCTAGTGGAAGGAGTGACCGCAGACAGGCATCGAAGGCCTAACATAATAACACATGGCTGTAGGCAATTTTAAATTGGTTCCGTGGGTACACGGGCAGCAGTGGTGTGGTCAGTGGAGGCCTAGTGCAAGGAGGGACCGCAGACAGGCTTCGAAGGCCTAACATAAAAAAATAGGGCTGTTGGCAATTTAAAATTGGTTCCAGGGGTACACGGGCAGCAGTGGTCTGGTCAGTGTAGTAGTAGTAGAAATAAGGGACTGCAGACAGGCTTCGAAGGCCTAACATAACAAAATTGGGCTGTTGGCAATTTAAAATTGGTTCCAGGGGTACACGGGCAGCAGTACAATGGTCAGTGGAGGCCTAGTGGAAGGAGGGACCGCAGACAGGCTTCGAAGGCCTAACATAACAAAAATGTCAATACAATGGTAATGTCAGTGCCAGGCATTGAAGGATGTCAGCGCATAGACTAAACATTGGTGGAGCTGTGAGAGATAATTTTGCAAGTGGTAGAGCACTGTTTGAGCTGGGGGGGGGAACTGTCTTGTGGCCGGCGGTACAGGCCCAGGGCCCCTCATATTACAACGGTGTGTCTGACGTTGGGTGCGCACCACCACCGCCAGAGACACTTTATTGTACTATGAGGGACCCAGTGGCAGTGCCGTCGACCAAAAGCAGGCACACCCACCTCTTCAGAAAAAAAACAGCACTCTCACGGGTGCTGGCGCCAAGTGGCGATACCACGGCCCCGTGTGGGGAGTTTGGCCATTTAGGGAGGTGTAAACATGTCGTATGCTGGACAATCAGGTGCAGCAAATTACGATATTGGAAAAGTCATTCATAATAGTCCACAGGCAAGACCTTTTCATAGGAAAGCTAGGTGTCAGCCGGGCAAGGTGGGGCAAAAGATTTCGAAATCCAGTTGTGGTTCATTTTAATGAAGGTTAGATCATCTACATTTTGGGTAGCCAGACGAGTCCTTTTTTCTGTTAGTATTGAACCTGCAGCACTGAATACTCTTTCTGATAGGACACTAGCTGCCGGGCAAGCAAGCTCCTGCAATGCATATTCTGCCAATTCTGGCCAGGTGTCTAATTTGGATGCCCAGTAATCAAATGGGAATGACGGTTGAGGGAGAACGTCGATAAGGGATGAAAAATAGTTTGTAACCATACTGGACAAATGTTGTCTCCTGTCACTTTGAATTGATGCTGCAGTACCTGTCCTGTCTGCGGTCATAGCAAAATCACTCCACAACCTGGTCAGAAAACCCCCCTGGCCAACGCCACTTCTGATTTCTGCCCCTCTAACACCTCTGGTCTGCTGGCCCCTGCAGCTCGTGTGAGAACGATCACGGGCGCTGTGTGCAGGGAATGCCAGAAGCAAACGGTTAACAAGAGTTGATTGTTTGGTTGCTAATATTATTTCCAAGTTGTCATGTGGCATTATATTTTGCAATTTGCCTTTATAGCGAGGATCAAGGAGGCAGGCCAACCAGTAATCGTCATCGTTCATCATTTTAGTAATGCGTGTGTCCCTTTTGAGGATACGTAAGGCATAATCCGCCATGTGGGCCAAAGTTCCAGTTCTCAAATCTGCAGTTGTGCTTGGTTGAGGGGCAGTTTCAGGCAAATCCACGTCACTTGTGTCCCTCCAAAAACCAGAACCCGGCCTTGCCGCGCCAACAATTTCCAGTGGCCCCGGAAAAGCTTCCTCATTAAAAATATCATCATCCCCATCATCCTCCTCGTCCTCCTCCTCCTCTTCTTCGCCCGCTACCTCGTCCTGTACACTGCCCTGGCCAGACAATGGCTGACTGTCATCAAGGTTTTCCTCTTCCTCAGCTGCAGACGCCTGATCCTTTATGTGCGTCAAACTTTGCATCAGCAGACGCATTAGGGGGATGCTCATGCTTATTATGGCGTTGTCTGCACTAACCAGCCGTGTGCATTCCTCAAAACACTGAAGGACTTGACACATGTCTTGAATCTTCGACCACTGCACACCTGACAACTCCATGTCTGCCATCCTACTGCCAGCCCGTGTATGTGTATCCTCCCACAAAAACATAACAGCCCGCCTCTGTTCGCACAGTCTCTGAAGCATGTGCAGTGTTGAGTTCCACCTTGTTGCAACGTCTATGATTAGGCGATGCTGGGGAAGGTTCAAAGAACGCTGATAGGTCTGCATACGGCTGGAGTGTACGGGCGAACGGCGGATATGTGAGCAAAGTCCACGCACTTTGAGGAGCAGGTCGGATAACCCCGGATAACTTTTCAGGAAGCACTGCACCACCAGGTTTAAGGTGTGAGCCAGGCAAGGAATGTGTTTCAGTTGGGAAAGGGAGATGGCAGCCATGAAATTCCTTCCGTTATCACTCACTACCTTGCCTGCCTCAAGATCTACAGTGCCCAGCCACGACTGCGTTTCTTTCTGCAAGAACTCGGACAGAACGTCCGCGGTGTGTCTGTTGTCACCCAAACACTTCATAGCCAATACAGCCTGCTGACGTTTGCCAGTAGCTGCCCCATAATGGGAGACCTGGTGTGCAACAGTGGCAGCTGCGGATGGAGTGGTTGTGCGACTGCGGTCTGTGGACGAGCTCTCGCTTCTGCAGGAGGACGAGGAGGAGGAGGGGGTGCGAACGGCTACAGCCAACTGTTTCCTAGACCGTGGGCTAGGCAGAACTGTCCCAAAATTGCTGTCCCCTGTGGACCCTGCATCCACAACATTCACCCAGTGTGCCGTGATGGACACTTAACGTCCCTGGCCATGCCTACTGGTCCATGCATCTGTTGTCAGGTGCACCTTTGTGCTCACAGATTGCCTGAGTGCATGGACGATGCGCTCTTTAACATGCTGGTGGAGGGCTGGGATGGCTTTTCTGGAAAAAAAGTGTCGACTGGGTAGCTCGTAGCGTGGTACAGCGTAGTCCATCAGGGCTTTGAAAGCTTCGCTTTCAACTAACCGGTAGGGCATCATCTCTAACGAGATTAGTCTAGCTATGTGGGCGTTCAAACCCTGTGTACGCGGATGCGAGGCTAAGTACTTCCTTTTTCTAACCATAGTCTCATGTAGGGTGAGCTGGACTGGAGAGGTGGAGATCGTGGAACTAGCAGGGGTGCCGGTGGACATGGCAGACTGAGAGAAGGTGGGAGATGGTATTGTTGCCGCCGGTGCCCTAGATGCAGTGTTTCCTACTACAAAACTGGTGATTCCCTGACCCTGACTGCTTTGGCCTGGCAAAGAAACCTGCACAGATACTGCAGGTGGTGCGGAAAATGGTGGCCCTACACTGCCGGAAGGGATGTTGCGTTGATGACTAGCTTCATTGGCCGAGGGTGCTACAACCTTAAGGGACGTTTGGTAGTTAGTCCAAGCTTGCAAATGCATGGTGGTTAAATGTCTATGCATGCAACTTGTATTGAGACTTTTCAGATTCTGCCCTCTGCTTAAGGTAGTTGAACATTTTTGACAGATGACTTTGCGCTGATCAATTGGATGTTGTTTAAAAAAATGCCAGACTGCACTCTTTCTAGCATCGGATACCTTTTCAGGCATTGCAGACTGAGCTTTAACCGGATGGCCACGCTGTCCTCCAACAGGTTTTGGCTTTGCCACGCGTTTTGGGCAAGATACGGGCCCGGCAGATGGAACCTGTTGCGATGTTGATGCCTGCTGCGGCCCCTCCTCCTCCGCTTCAGAACTGCTGCCGCCTGCACCCTGTTCCCCCAATGGCTGCCAATCGGGGTCAAGAACTGGGTCATCTATTACCTCTTCTTGTAGCTCGTGTGCAACTTCGTCTGTGTCACCGTGTCGGTCGGTGGTATAGCGTTCGTGATGGGGCAACATAGTCTCATCAGGGTCTGATTCTTGATCATTACCCTGCGAGGGCAATGTTGTGGTCTGAGTCAAAGGACCAGCATAGTAGTCTGGCTGTGGCTGTGCATCAGTGCACTCCATGTCAGATTCAACTTGTAATGGGCATGGACTGTTAACTGCTTCACTTTCTAAGCCAGGGACGGTATGTGTAAAGAGCTCCATGGAGTAACCCATTGTGTCTCCTGCTGCATTCTTCTCTGTTGTTGTTTTTGCTGAAGAGGACAAGGAAGCGACTTGTCCCTGACCGTGAACATCCACTAACGATGCGCTGCTTTTACATTTACCAGTTTCACGAGAGGAGGCAAAAGAGCTAGAGGCTGAGTCAGCAAGATAAGCCAAAACTTGCTCTTGCTGCTCCGGCTTTAAAAGCGGTTTTCCTACTCCCAGAAAAGGGAGCGTTCGAGGCCTTGTGTAGCCAGACGATGAACCTGGCTCCACAGCTCCAGACTTAGGTGCAATATTTTTTTTCCCACGACCACATGATGCTCCACCACTACCACTACCCTCATTACCAGCTGACAACGAACGCCCCCGGCCACGACCTCTTCCACCAGACTTCCTCATTGTTTTAAAAACGTAACCAAACTAACGGTATTTGTTGCTGTCACACAACTTACACGGTGAGCTATAACTTCAGTATGATTTAGCTACCCCTTTACAGGTGGGTGAGACCGCAAGGAAAATCAGGCACAATGTTACACACTCTGTTTTTGGTGGCAACAAATGAGAGAGATGCCACACACGCAGGACTGTCACTGAAGCAAAAATGTAAATATTAATCTCCCACTGATTTGTTTTTTTTTTTTTTTTTCAGGGAGACTTTAGAAAAAAAAATAATAGAATAAAATGATTTTTTAAGGAAGAATTTAGAAACCAAATAAAATAAAATGATTTCTTCAGGGAGAATTTAGAAAACAAATAAAACAAAAAATAGGCTTTCTATGGCCCACTGAGTGAGAGATGACGCACACAGGAGTCAGGAGTGGCACACAAGCCCAGAGGCCAATATTGTTCTCCCAATGATTGATGTAGTGATTTTTTCAGGTAGATTTTGGAACCCAAATCAAGCAAAAAAATAATAGGCTTTCTATGGCCCACAATTGGAGAGAGAGAGAGAGAGATGGCACACCCAGGAGTCAAGACTGGCACACAAGCAGAAAGGGCAATATTAATCTCCCACTGATTTGATTTTTTTTTTTTTTCAGGGAGACTTTAGAAAAAAAAAATAATAAAAAAAAATGATTTTTTCAGGAAGAATTTAGAAACCAAATAAAATAAAATGTTTTTTTCAGGGAGAATTTAGAAAAAAAAAAATAGGCTTTCTATGGCCCACGGAGTGAGAGATGACGCACACAGGAGTCAGGAGTGGCACACAAGCCCAGAGGCCAATATTTATCTCCCACTGATTGATTTAGTGATTTTTTCAGGTAGATTTTGGAACCCAAATCAAGCTAAAAAAATAATAGGCTTTCTATGGCCCACAATTGGAGAGAGAGAGAGAGAGATGGCACACCCAGGAGTCAAGACTGGCACACAAGCAGAAAGGGCAATATTAATCTCCCACTGATTTGATTTTTTTTTTTTTTCAGGGAGACTTTAGAAAAAAAAAAATAATAAAAAAAAATGATTTTTTCAGGAAGAATTTAGAAACCAAATAAAATAAAACGATTTTTTCAGGGAGAATTTAGAAAACAAATAAAACAAAAAATAGGCTTTCTATGGCCCACTGAGTGAGAGATGACGCACACAGGAGTCAGGAGTGGCACACAAGCCCAGAGGCCAATATTGTTCTCCCAATGATTGATGTAGTGATTTTTTCAGGTAGATTTTGGAACCCAAATCAAGCTAAAAAAAATAATAGGCTTTCTATGGCCCACAATTGGAGAGATAGAGAGAGATGGCACACCCAGGAGTCAAGACTGGCACACAAGCAGAAAGGGCAATATTAATCTCCCACTGATTTGATTTTTTTTTTTTTTTTCAGGGAGAATTTAGAAAAAAAAAATAATAAAAAAAAATGATTTTTTCAGGAAGAATTTAGAAACCAAATAAAATAAAACGATTTTTTCAGGGAGAATTTAGAAAACAAATAAAACAAAAAATAGGCTTTCTATGGCCCACTGACTGAGAGATGGCACACACAGGAGTCAGGAGTGGCACACAAGCCCTGAGGCCAATATTTTTCTCCCACTGATTGATGTAGTGATTTTTTCAGGTAGATTTTAGAACCCAAATCAAGCAAAAAAATAAATAGGCTTTCTATGGCCCACTGAGTGAGAGATGGCACAGACAGGGATGGCACTCTAGCAGAAATGCCAATCTTAATCTCCCACCAAAAAAAAAAAAAAAAAAAGGAACTGTCCTTCAATTACTATCTCCCTGCAGTAATCTCAGCCAGGTATGGCAGGCAGCAATAAGGAGTGGACTGATGCACAAATTAAATAAAAAGTGTGGACAAACAAACAAGATAGCTGTGCAGAAAGGAAGGAACAAGAGGATTTGTGCTTTGAAAAAAGCAGTTGGTTTGCACAGCGGCGTACACACAGCAATGCAGCTATCAGGGAGCCTTCTAGGGCAGCCCAATGAGCTACAGCGCTGAGGAAAATAAAAAAAAAAATGTAGCTTCCACTGTCCCTGCACACCGAAGGTGGTGTTGGACAGTGCAAATCGCTACAGCACAAGGGGTTTGGTGGTTAATGGACCCTGCCTAACGCTATCCCTGCTTCTGACGAAGCGGCAGCAACCTCTCCCTAAGCTCAGATCAGCAGCAGTAACATGGCGGTCGGCGGGAACGCCCCTTTATAGCTCCTGTGACGCCGCAGACAGCAAGCCAATCACTGCAATGCCCTTCTCTAAGATGGTGGGGACCAGGACCTATGTCATCACGCTGCCCACACTCTGCGTTTACCTTCATTGGCTGAGAAATGGCGCTTTTCGCGTCATTGAAACGCGACTTTGGCGCGAAAGTCGCGTACCGCATGGCCGACCCCGCACAGGGGTCGGATCAGGTTTCATGAAACCCGACTTTGCTAAAAGTCGGCGACTTTTGAAAATGAACGACCCGTTTCGCTCAACCCTACTTTGGCTGTATTACTATTCTTCCTTTGTTTAGGATACTGAGAAAAATCTGATTTCTAATGAAGGCTAGGAAATTGCAACATGAATTCAAATCTAATTTCACTGAGCCTGATGAATTTGAAAGATATGTGACCAATCATCTAAAATAAACGCAACCAGTTTAGACCATGGAGAAGATTGCATCAACCCAAGAAGATTTGCATGACCTGAAGCAGATCATGCATGTGGGCTTCCTTATACTGCCTTGCAGTTATCAAATCATATGGTATATCACAGCCAATCAGGAGGGACTACGATAACCTGTCTTAAATCAAAAGCAGATAATGCATTAGCCATTTTGTGGTGAATCTGGATAGTGAGAGAACATCACAGTTCATAGCTTAACCACTGAGATAGCGAGAGAAATGAAAAAACAATGCAGAGTATGTGCAGTTAGTGTCCATGACAGCACAAAAATGAAGACAAGGATGTGTGTTAAAGAGAATAATACAGATTTAAATGTTAAGGTACCTTCACACTGAACAACTTAACAACGATATCGCTAGCGATCCGTGACGTTGCAGCGTCCTGGATAGCGATATTGTTGTGTTTGACACGCAGGAGCGATCTGGATCCTGCTGTGACATCGTTGGTCGGAGCAGAAAGGCCAGAACTTTATTTCGTCGCTGGATCTCCCGCTGACATCGCTGAATCGGCGTGTGTGACGCCGATTCAGCGATGTCTTCACTGGCAACCAGGGTAAACATCGGGTTACTAAGCGCAGGGCCGATATTTACCCTGGTTACCAGTGTAAATGTAAAAAAAACCAAACACTACATACTTACATTCCGGTGTCTGTCGCGTCCCCCGGCGTCAGCTTCCCTGCACTGTGTCAGCGCCGGCTGGCCGTAAAGCAGAGCACAGCGGTGACATCACCGCTCTGCTTTACGGCCGGCGCTTACACAGTGCAGGGAAGCGGACGCCGGGGGACGCGAAAGACACCGGAATGTAAGTATGTAGTGTTTTTTTTTTTTTTACATTTACACTGGTAACCTGGGTAAACATCGGGTTACTAAGCGCGGCCCTGCGCTTAGTAACCCGATGTTTACCCTGGTTACCCGGGGACTTCGGCATCGTTGGTCACTGGAGAGCTGTTTGTGTGACAGCTCTCCACCAACCACACAGCGACGCTGCAGCGATCGGCATCGTTGTCTAGATCGCTGCAGCGTCGCTAAATGTGACGGTACCTTTAGGGAAAGAGAAAGGATATCAGATTAAGTCTGAAATAGTCTTTTTAAATGGACTGATTGGCTGCAAGATGCAACTGCTGATCAGTAAATCTTTACCGATTGGTGGTTGTTTTACCCCTTAGTGACAGAGCCAATTTGGTACTTAATGACCAAGCCAATTTTTACATTTCTGACCACTGTCATTTTATGAGGTTATAGCTCTGAAACGCTTCAACGTATCCCACTGCTTCTGAGACTTTTTCATGACATATTGTACTTCATGTTAGTGGTAAAATGTATTTGATTCTTTGATATAACTTGCGTTTATTCATGAAAAAACAGAAATTTGGCAAAAGTTTTGAAAATTTAGCAATTTTCAAACTTTTAATTTATGTACCCTTAACCCCTTCATGACCTTGGGATTTTCCGATTTTCCGTGTTCGTTTTTCGCTCCCCTCCTTCCCAGAGCCATAACTTTTTTATTTTTCCATCAATATGCCCATGAGAGGGCTTATTATTTGTGAAACAAGTTGTACTTTTGAACGACATCATTGGTTTTAGCATGTCATGTACTAGAAAACAGGAGAAAAATTTCAAGTGCGGTGAAATTGCAAAAAAAGTGCAATCCCACACATGTTTTTTGTTTGGCTTTTTTACTAGGTTCACTAAATGCTAAAACTGACCTGCCATTATGATTATCCAGGTCATTACAAGTTCATAGACACCAAACATGTCTAGGTGCTCTTTTATCTAAGTAATGAAAAAAAATTCCAAACTTTGCTAAAAAAAAAAATTTGCGCCATTTTCCAATACCCGTAGCGTCTCCATTTTTCATGATCTGGGTTCGGTTGAGGGCTTATTTTTTGCATAACGAGCTGGCATTTTTAATGATACCATTTTAGTGCATTTTAATGCAATGTCGCGGGTACCAAAAAAACGTAATTCTGGTGTTTCAAATTTTTTTCTCGCTACGCCATTTAGCGATCAGGTTAATCCTTTTATTTTATTGATAGATCGGGTGATTCTGAACACGGCGATACCGAATATGTGTAGGTTTGATTTTTTTTTTTATTGATTTATTTTGAATGGGGCGAACGGGGGGTGATTTAAACTTTTATATTTTTTTATTTTTTTTTCACATTTTTTTACTTTTATTTTTTTACTTTTTCCATGCTTCAATAGCCTCCATGGGAGGCTAGAAGCTGGCACAATTCGATCGGCTCTGCTACATAGCAGCGATCATAAGATCGCTGCTATGTAGCTTAATAACAGGCTTGCTATGAGCGCCGACCACAGGGTGGCGCTCACAGCTAGCCGGGATCAGTAAACATAGAGGTCTCAAGGACCTCTATGGTTACCATTCTGATGCATCGCTGACCTCCGATCATGTGATGGGGGTCAGCGATGCGCTCATTTCCGGTCGGATGGCCGGAAGCGCTGGTTAAATGCCGCTGTCAGCATTTGACAGTGGCATTTAACTAGTTAATAGCGGTGGGTGAATCGCAATTTCACCCGACGCTATTGCGGGCATATGTCAGCTGTTCAAAACAGCTGACATTTCCCGGCTTTAATGCGGGCTCACCGCCGGAGCCCTGCATCAAAGCGGCGGATCTGACCTCGGACGTACTATCCCGTCCGAGGTCAGAAAGGGGTTAATGTAGAAATGCCAATATGTGGCTGTACAGTACTGCTTAGCGACATCGAAAATCAGAACAGAAGGAGCGCTAATTGCCTCCTGCTGCACAAATTTTCCTAGAATAGTCACACTAAACATATAAAAAATCGTTCTGATTCTCACAGTCCATTTTTCTTCAAGTGCCTCTTTATTGTGCATCTTGAAACAGTCACATCGCTAGTTTTCAGAGAGTCCTGTATTTCAGCTGATGTTATTTGTGGGTTTTTTGTTGCATCCCAAATAATTTTCCTGGAAGTTGTCACAGGTCACAGGTGAAGATATTACTAGTGATGAGCAAATATACTAGTAACTCGAGAGTTCCCGAGCATGCTCGGGTGTCCTCCGAGTATTTTTTAGTGCTAGAAGATTTAGTTTTCTTCGCCGCAGCTGAATGATTTACAGCTATTAGCCAGCTTGATTACATGTGGGGATTCCCTAGCAACCAGGCAACCCCCACATGTACCTATCCTAGCTAATAGCTGTAAATCATTCAGCTGAGGCGATGAAAACAAAATCTCCGAGCACTAAAAAATACCCGGAGGTCACTCGAGCGTGCTCGGGAAATCTCGAGTTACGAGTATATTCACTCATTACTAGATATTACCTTTAGTAGCCATTCAAACCCATTTGTGTCAATGAGTCTCCCCCCAGGGCCATGGGGTACTCGGTAACGGGTCCGGTACTTAAAGGCATGTGTCAAGGCAGCAGCGACCCGGTCCATGGCCCTGGGTGCCCATGTTAAAGGGACGGTCTTTAAAGGGGCTAGTTGAATAATAAAAGTTTGTGACGCCACCTGTGGCATTCGATCAGGGGTGAACGATGCTGCCTAGCGGGGTCCACTGGGGTGATGTTATGGCAGCAGGGATGGTATGGCTTCCCACAGGTGTAGCTGGGTCCCCATGGCTCCCGATGTAATAGATGAAGATGGTGATAGATGGTTGCAGCGCCCCAGGGTCCTGGTCGTTGCAGTAATGTCATTCTTCCACCAGGGGGAGTGATATTACGTCTGAAGGCAATAAAGGAGATCTCTTTACCAGGTATCACAAACCACACAACACACTTCACACTCCAGGCCGCCAAGGGGAGCCATGTTTCTATTTATTAAGGCACTCCTCACAATTAGGTAAAACTGGCAGTTTGGACAGGAAGTTGGAGAGAGAAGTGAGCTGGGCTTCACCCAGTGAGCTGCTATCTGAGCTCCTCTCAGGTAGTGGGTCCCTGACAGGGGTGGGATCCTGTCAGAGGCTTAGACAGAAGAATACGGAGCTGCGCCTGCTTACCAATGCGGCAGCATCCACAGAGAGAGACATTGAAGGGAATTGCATTGCTGAGAGTGAGAAACGAAGTCATAGCAAAAGGAGAGGAAACCAGAAGGATTTCTACCCTGTAAAAGGCTGCCTCCTTTCTGAGGCGCAGAAGCCGGTAGCCAGAACACCAAGGGAGTCATTGTCTCCAAGCCTGGCTCCAGAGACCGGCAGGACAGCTAGTTCCATATTAGTTGCCCGACCTTATACCCAGGAGGCACGGTGGCAACTTGTGGGGGCCGGGGCGTGATAGTGTCCCTGTAAAAAACCTCAGGCCATCAGTCATACGGGTTTGTCCTATCCTATCCATCAGGGGGACAGAGAGAAAGAGACTAAACATCTACAATAGTTGGGAGGACCTCACCGAGAAGCTCAGCAGGGAGGGACTACAACACTCAGGCGCTAGAGGAAGGCTGCTGATTTCCACCTGGATAAGGGGACTCTGGATTTGCCTTCAAACCGTCCGGACTCTGCCTACCCTGTGATCCCGTGCTCTGGACTGTGGATGCTGAAGCCTTCAGTAAAAAGGTAAAGAGACTGCACCCTTGTGTCCTCGTTCTTCACTACACCTCACACCATCCACCATCTACACTTCGGGAAGCCCTGGGGATATACTTCACCTGTGGGAATGTATACCATCTAGCTGCCATAATATCGCTCCAGCAGACCCCTAAGCAGCATCGGTCACCCTGACCGAATACCACAGGTGGCGTCACGAACATTTCCCCTTTAAAGACCTTTCCCCCCTTTTATCAACGGATGCCCCTAGGGCCATGGACCGGGTCAGCCACCATGACATCGCCCTTGAGAACCGAAGGGCCCGGCTCCAAGTACCCCTAGCCCTTGGGGGCGCTCCATGGTGAAGTAAGAAACGGAGGACACAGGGTTGCAGTCTCTTTACCTCTTTACTTGGTTCAAGGCAGTCACAGTCCAGGGTACTGGATCACGGATGTTGATGTGGTCCAGCCGGCTTAGAAGCGAATTGGGAATCCCTCTAACCAGGTGGGGTTGGAAGCCTTCCTTCTAGCGCTGTGGTGTTGCAGTCCCTTGCTGCCACACAAGGTCCTCACATTTTCTCTCTGTCCCCCTTTAGGTTGGGCTCCACCCGTACGACAGGTAGCTCAAGCCTTTTTACAGGATCTCTGTCACGACCCAGGCTCTATCTGCTACTGTGTCCTTGGGTGGTAATGGTGGACAGGTAACTTGCAATCAGCTGTCAGCCGGTTTCTGCTGTGATACATAAAGTGCTGCACAGCCTCGGTCTTCCTGCTACCGGTGTCTGCGCTCAGTGTGGAGGAAGCCCAGTCGCAGCTTCTCTCTCCAGCTCTTCACACTCCTGCGCTCCACTTCCCCAGTCGCTTTACAGACTGCTCTGCTTTCTCTTTCCTTCCCAGGAGCCGCAGAATCACTCATCTCCACGGCCCCAGCTTTCCTTCCTCTCTCCTGGCTCTCCTCTCACCAACTGTCAAACTCTAACTGCCTAGCAACTGCCTAGCAACTGACTCCTCCTCCTGACCAGAGAGAACAGCTCCCCTGAAGTCGGGTGTAGAGCTCCCCTTTTGGCCTGGAGTCAGAACAGTGTTGCATGTGCTGAATACCCGTCAAAGGGATCCTTCCTCACTTCCAAGCGTGACATCACTCTCCCCGTGAGGAAGCAATGCCACTGTAACAACCAGGAACCTGGGGTGTTACACTAACTTCTGTGCATGTTATCAGGCCAAAATCACAATGGTACCTCCAGCACGCCTCCTCACCTCGTGGGGAATTGTGTGCAAATACCGAGAAAGACTCCGACCATAGGACAATCTGCATGCCAAGCTTCCTATTCTTGGCTGATGCAATTTCCTAGCTTCAGTAAATTGTGTGAGTATTTGTCGCACGCTATATGGATGGTTCGTGTGGCATCCGAGTTTTTATCGCACCCATAGGCATGCATTGGCAAGTCTCAAACTATATATGCGTACAATAGCAGTCTGCTGCGATTTTGCATGCACGTCGAATGTCCCTAAAAAAAACCTGATATGGATTGCCTCATTGAATAACATTTGTCTGAGTGCAATGAGATTTTTACTCGCTTTGCACTCGGATGTGTTGTATGGTGATGTGATTCCGGACTAAATCTCCGAATGATGTGATTCAGATGAAATCCCCTAGGGATCCATTCACTATAATGAGGCAGCAGAATTACTCTGATCTCCGTCTGGCCTCTGTTAAGCAGTGTTCTTTTCAGCAGTGCACAAAACTGTGGCCGACTTCACGTTTATGTACTCCTATAAAAGATGGACACTGCCAAATCATAGGTCAGACAGCGTCCACAGTGCCTCCATCTGCCTCATAATTGGGAATCTTCCGCCAGAGGTTCCATCTGAATCATGTATTTTGGAGATTTACATTGAAACCCCGGTGTAAGTGTGGCGCCCCAGGGTCCTGGTCATCACAGTGGTATTGCTTTCCTCTCGGGGAAAGTGATGCTACGTTTGGAGGCAAGAAAGGATAACTGCATCCAGGTATCACAAACATGCAACGCATTTCATACTCCAGGCTACTATCAATAGTAAAAGAATAAAAACTAAAAATGTAGGCCCCTTAAAAATAGTGAGGAAAGAATGGTTGTAGATGACGAGGAAAAAGCTAACATATTAAACACCTTCTTCTCCACGGTATTCACGGTTGAAAATGAAATGCTAGGTGAAATCCCAAGAAACAATGAAAACCCTATATTAAGGGTCACCAATCTAACACAAGAAGAGGTGCGAAACCGGCTAAATAAGATTAAAATAGATAAATCTCCGGGTCCGGATGGCATACACCCACGAGTACTAAGAGAACTAAGTAATGTAATAGATAAACCATTATTTCTTATTTTTAGGGACTCTATAGCGACAGGGTCTGTTCCGCAGGACTGGCGCATAGCAAATATTGTGCCAATATTCAAAAAGGGCTCTAAAAGTGAACCTGGAAATTATAGGCCAGTAAGTCTAACCTCTATTGTTGGTAAAATATTTGAAGGGTTTCTGAGGGATGTTATTCTGGATTATCTCAATGAGAATAACTGTTTAACTCCATATCAGCATGGGTTTATGATAAATCGCTCCTGTCAAACCAATCTAATCAGTTTTTATGAAGAGGTAAGCTATAGGCTGGACCACGGTGAGTCATTGGACGTGGTATATCTCGATTTTTCCAAAGCGTTTGATACCGTGCCGCACAAGAGGTTGGTACACAAAATGAGAATGCTTGATCTGGGGGAGAATGTGTGTAAATGGGTTAGTAACTGGCTTAGTGATAGAAAGCAGAGGGTGGTTATAAATGGTATGGTCTCTAACTGGGTCGCTGTGACCAGTGGGGTACCGCAGGGGTCGGTATTGGGACCTGTTCTCTTCAACATATTCATTAATAATCTAGTAGAAGGTTTACACAGTAAAATATCGATATTTGCAGATGATACAAAACTATGTAAAGCAGTTAATACAAGAGAAGATAGTATTCTGCTACAGATGGATCTGGATAAGTTGGAAACTTGGGCTGAAAGGTGGCAGATGAGGTTTAACAATTATAAATGTAAGGTTATACACATGGGAAGAAGGAATCAATATCACCATTACACACTGAACGGGAAACCACTGGGTAAATCTGACAGGGAGAAGGACTTGGGGATCCTAGTTAATGATAAACTTACCTGGAGCAGCCAGCGCCAGGCAGCAGCTGCCAAGGCAAACAGGATCATGGGGTGCATTAAAAGAGGTCTGGATACACATGATGAGAGCATTATACTGCCTCTGTACAAATCCCTAGTTAGACCGCACATGGAGTACTGTGTCCAGTTTTGGGCACCGGTGCTCAGGAAGGATATAATGTAACTAGAGAGAGTACAAAGGAGGGCAACAAAATTAATAAAGGGGATGGGAGAACTACAATACCCTGAAAGATTAGCGAAATTAGGATTATTTAGTCTAGAAAAAAGATGACTGAGGGGCGATCTAATAACCATGTATAAGTATATAAGGGGACATGTTGTGAGTTCCGTTCTGGAGCTCCCTCCTGTGGTTGCTAATGGTGTGTTTGCGAGTTCTGCCCTTGGGCTCCCTCTGGTGGTTTCAAGTGGAACTGCTGCTCCGTTAGGTAGCTTTAGCAGCTGCCTTCACTAATCACCTTCCCTGGGTTTGTTATTTAAACCTGCTCTGGCCTTTTGTCCATGGCTGCTGTCAATGTTCTTGGTTGGATTTGATTCTTCCCTTGGATTTCTCATATGACCAGTCCTTGTCTGCAAAAGATTAGTTTTGCTAGTTTGTTTGTCCATTTGTTTGGACTCTATTGCTTTGCATTTTGTCTCTTTTGTCCAGCTTGTCACTATGTCTTATTCAGGCTAGCTGGAAGCTCTGGGAAAGCAGATTTGCCCTTCCACACCGTGAGTCGGTGTGGAGTTCATTTTTGTAAACTCTGCGTGGATTTTGTAGTTTTTATACTGACCGCACAGTATCCTTTGCTCTCTGTCTATCTAGTTTAGTTTTGGCCTCCCTTTGCTGAAATCTAATTTCATTTCTGTGTTCGTCATTTCCCTCTCCTTTCACAGTCAATATTTGTGAGGGGCTATCTTTCCTTTTGGGGGTTTCTCTGAGGCAAGATAGCTTTCTATTTCCTTCTTTAGGGGTAGTTATATCTGAGGCTGTGACGAGGTGTCTAGGGAGTGTCAGGAACATCCCACGGCTATTTCTAGTTGTGTTGTTAGGATTAGGGACTGCGGTCAGTAGAGATACCACCTTCTCAGATCTCGTTCCATGTTGCGTTTTAGCCACCAGGTCATTTCAGAGTGGCCTCTTAACCACCAGGTCATAACAGTACAGCAGGCCAAGAATGAATTGAATGCATCTCAAAAGAAGGAAAAAAAAAGAGTTCTGAACCATCTTTTTTCTGTGCTCTGTTCTGTCTTTTTTTTTTCCTCTTGATATCTGGGTGGTGCTGGATATATGCTCTGGTATGGAGGTTCAGAGTTTGTTTTCTCGTGTGGATCAACTTGCTGCAAGAGTCCAGAGTATCCAAAATTATATTGTTCAGACTCCGGCTCTAGAGCCAAGAATTCCTACTCCTGATTTGTTTTTTGGGGACAGATCCAAGTTTTTGAACTTTAAAAATAGCTGCAAATTGTTTTTTGCTTTGAAACCCCGTTCTTCTGGTGATCTCATTCAGCAAGTGAAAATCATCATATCCTTACTGCGTGGTGATCCTCAAGACTGGGCATTTGCTCTTGAAACAGGGAATCCGGTATTATTGAATGTAGATGCATTTTTTCAGGCACTCGGATTGTTGTATGACGAACCTAACTCTGTAGAGCATGCTGAGAAAACACTGTTGGCCCTGTGTCAGGGTCGGGAAGCGGCAGAGTTATATTGCCAGAAATTTAGAAAATGGTCTGTGCTCACTAAATGGAATGAAGAGGCGCTGGCTGCTATTTTCAGAAAAGGTCTTTCTGAAACCATTAAAGATGTTATGGTGGGCTTTCCTGCGCCTGCCGGTTTGAGCGAGTCTATGTCTCTAGCCATTCAGATTGATCGGCGCTTGCGTGAGCGCAAGGCGGTGCACCATATGGCAGTGTCCTCTGAGCGAAGTCCTGAGCCTATGCAATGTGATAGGATTTTGACTAGAGCAGAAAGGCAGAAATTCAGACATCAGAATGGCCTGTGTTTTTACTGTGGTGATTCAGCTCATGCTATTTCTGATTGCCCTAAGCGTACTAGGAGGGTCCCTAGGTCTGTTACCATTAGTACTGTGCAGCCTAAATTTCTCTTGTCTGTTACCCTGATTTGCTCATTGTCGTCCTTTTCTGTTATGGCATTTGTGGATTCTGGCGCTGCCCTGAACTTAATGGACTTAGAGTTTGCCATGCGCTGTGGTTTTTCCTTGGAACCTTTGCAGAGTCCTATTCCCTTAAGGGGGATTGATGCTACGCCATTGGCCAAGAATAAACCTCAGTACTGGACACAGTTAACCATGTGCATGGCTCCAGCACATCTGGAAAATATTCGTTTTTTGGTGTTGCATAATTTGCATGATGTTGTTGTGCTGGGTTTTCCATGGTTACAGGAACATAATCCAGTGCTGGATTGGAGATCTATGTCTGTGACTGGTTGGGGTTGTCAGGGGATACATAGTGATATTCCTTTGATGTCCATTTCCTCGTCCCCTTCTTCTGAAGTTCCTGAGTTTCTGTCAGATTTCCAGGATGTATTTGATGAGCCCAAGTCCAGTTCCCTGCCTCCTCATAGAGACTACGATTGCGCCATTAATTTAATTCCTGGCTGTAAGTTCCCTAAGGGCCGACTTTTCAATCTGTCTGTGCCAGAGCATGCCGCTATGCGGAGTTATGTAAAGGATTCCTTGGAGAAAGGGCATATTCGCCCGTCTTCGTCACCGTTGGGAGCGGGATTTTTTTTTTGTTGCCAAGAAGGATGGCTCCTTGAGACCCTGTATAGATTATCGCCTTCTCAATAAGATCACTGTCAAATTCCAGTATCCGTTACCTTTGCTTTCTGATTTGTTTGCTCGGATTAAGGGTGCTAGTTGGTTTACTAAAATCGACCTCCGAGGGGCGTATAATCTTGTGCGTATTAAACAAGGTGATGAATGGAAAACAGCATTTAATACGCCTGAAGGTCATTTTGAATATCTTGTGATGCCATTCGGGCTCTCTAATGCTCCATCGGTATTCCAGTCCTTTATGCATGATATCTTCCGGAATTATCTGGATAAATTTATGATTGTGTATTTGGATGATATTTTGGTTTTCTCCGATGATTGGGAGTCTCATGTGAAGCAGGTTAGGATGGGGTTTCAGGTCCTTCGTACTAATGCGTTGTTTGTGAAGGGGTCTAAGTGCCTCTTTGGAGTTCAGATGGTTTCTTTTTTGGGTTTCATTTTTTCTCCCTCGGCTATTGAAATGGACCCTGTTAAAGTCCAGGCCATTCATGATTGGACTCAACCTACATCTGTAAAGAACCTTCAGAAATTTTTGGGCTTTGCCAATTTTTATCGTCGCTTTATTGCTAATTTTTCTAGTGTGGTGAAGCCTCTGACCGATTTGACGAGGAAGGGCGCTGATGTGGTGAATTGGTCCTCTGCGGCTGTTAAGGCCTTTCAGGAGCTTAAACGTCGTTTTACTTCTGCCCCTGTGTTGCGTCAGCCAGATGTTTCTCTCCCTTTTCAGGTTGAGGTTGATGCTTCTGAGATTGGGGCAGGTGCCGTTTTGTCTCAGAGAAATTCTGATGGCTCTTTGATGAAACCATGTGCCTTCTTCTCCAGAAAATTTTCGTCTTCTGAGCGTAATTATGATGTCGGCAATCGGGAGTTGTTGGCTATGAAGTGGGCATTTGAGGAGTGGCAACCTTGGCTTGAGGGAGCCAAGCATCGCGTGGTGGTCTTGACTGATCACAAGAATCTGATTTACCTCGAGTCTGCTAAGCGGTTGAATCCTAGACAGGCTCGGTGGTCTTTGTTTTTCTCACGTTTTGATTTTGTGGTCTCGTATATTCCTGGATCTAAGAATGAAGGCTGATGCCCTTTCTAGAAGTTTTTTGCCTGATTCTCCGGAAGTTGTTGAGCCGGCTGGGATCCTCGAGGAGGGGGTGATTCTTTCTGCCATCTCCCCTGATTTACGGCAGGTACTTCAGGAGTTTCAGGCTGATAAACCTGACCGCTGTCCTGTGGGGAAATTGTTTGTTCCTGATAGATGGACTAGTAGGGTAATTTCTGAGGTTCATTGTTCGGTGTTGGCTGGTCACCCTGGGATTTTCGGTACCAGAGATTTGGTGGCTAGGTCCTTTTGGTGGCCTTCCTTGTCACGGGATGTGCGTTCGTTTGTGCAGTCCTGTGGGACCTGTGCTCGGGCTAAGCCTTGCTGTTCCCGTGCCAGCGGGTTGCTTTTGCCTTTGCCTATTCCTGAGAGGCCCTGGACGCATATTTCCATGGATTTTATTTCTGATCTTCCTGTTTCTCAGAAGATGTCTGTTATCTGGGTGGTTTGTCACCGGTTTTCTAAGATGGTCCATTTGGTGCCGTTGCCTAAGTTGCCTTCCTCTTCTGATTTGGTTCCATTATTTTTTCAGCATGTGGTTCGTTTGCATGGTATTCTGGAGAATATTGTGTCTGACAGAGGTTCCCAGTTCGTTTCTAGGTTTTGGCGGTCCTTTTGTGCTAGAATGGGCATTGATTTGTCTTTTTCTTCTGCATTCCATCCTCAGACAAATGGCTAAACGGAGCGAACCAATCAGACCTTGGAAACCTATTTGAGATGCTTCGTGTCTGCTGATCAGGATGATTGGGTGACCTTTTTGCCGTTGGCCGAGTTTGCCCTTAATAATGGGGCTAGTTCTGCTACCTTGGTTTCGCCTTTTTTTTGTAACTTTGGTTTTCATCCTCGTTTTTCTTCAGGGCAGCTTGAGCCTTCTGAATGTCCTGGTGTGGATTCCGTGGTGGACAGGTTGCAGCAAATTTGGACTCATGTGGTGGACAATTTGACGTTGTCTCAGGAGAAGGCTCAGCATTTTGCTAACCGTCGTTGGTGTGTTGGTCCCCGGCTTCGTGTTGGGGATTTGGTCTGGTTGTCTTCTCACCATGTTCCTATGAAGGTTTCTTCCGCTAAGTTCAAGCCTCGCTTTACTGGGCCTTATAAGATTTCTGATATTATCAATCCAGTGTCTTTTCGTTTGGCCCTTCCAGCTTCCTTTTCCATTCATAATGTGTTCCATAGATCCTTGTTGCGGAGATATGTGGTACCTATGGTTCCCTCCGTTGATCCTCCTGCTCCGGTGTTGGTTGAGGGGGAATTGGAATATGTGGTAGAGAAGATTTTGGATTCTCGTTTTTCGAGGCGGAAGCTTCAGTATCTGGTCAAGTGGAAGGGTTATGGCCAGGAGGATAATTCTTGGGTTGTTGCCTCCGATGTTCATGCTCCCGATTTGGTTCATGCTTTCCATTTGGCTCGTCCTGATCGGCCTGGGAGCTCTGGTGAGGGTTCGGTGACCCCTCCTCAAGGGGGGGGTACTGTTGTGAGTTCCGTTCTGGAGCTCCCTCCTGTGGTTGCTAATGGTGTGTTTGCGAGTTCTGCCCTTGGGCTCCCTCTGGTAGTTTCGAGTGGAACTGCTGCTCCGTTAGGTAGCTTTAGCAGCTGCCTTCATTAATCGCCTTGCCTGGGTTTGTTATTTAAACCTGCTCTGGGCTTTAGTCCATGCCTGCTGTCAATGTTCTTGGTTGGATTTGATTCTTCCCTTGGATTTCTCATATGACCAGTCCTTGTCTGCAAAAGATAAGTTTTGCTAGTTTGTTTGTCCATTTGTTTGGACTCTATTGCTTTGCATTTTGTCTCTTTTGTCCACCTTGTCACTATGTCTTATTTAGGCTAGCTGGAAGCTCTGGGAAAGCAGATTTGCCCCTCCACACCGTGAGTCGGTGTGGAGTTCATTTTTGTAAACTCTGCGTGGATTTTGTAGTTTTTAATACTGACCGCACAGTATCCTTTGCTCTCTGACTATCTAGTTTAGTTTTGGCCTCCCCTTTGCTGAATTCTAATTTCATTTCTGTGTTCGTCATTTCCCTCTCCTTTCACAGTCAATATTTGGGGGGGGGCTATCTTTCCTTTTGGGGGTTTCTCTGAGGCAAGATAGCTTTCTATTTCCTTCTTTAGGGGTAGTTATATCTGAGGCTGTGACGAGGTGTCTAGGGAGTGTCAGGAACATCCCACGGCTATTTCTAGTTGTGTTGTTAGGATTAGGGACTGCAGTCAGTAGAGATACCACTTTCTCAGAGCTCGTTCCATGTTGCGTTTTGGCCACCAGGTCATTTCAGTGTGGCCTCTTAACCACCAGGTCATAACAGGGACAATACAAATATCTCGCTGAGGATCTGTTTATACCAGGGAAGGTGACGGGCACAAGGGGGCATTCTTTGCGTCTGGAGGAGAGAAGGTTTTTCCACCAACATAGAAGAGGATTCTTTACTGTTAGGGCAGTGAGAATCTGGAATTGCTTGCCTGAGGAGGTGGTGATGGCGAACTCAGTCAAGGGGTTCAAGAGAGGCCTGGATGTCTTCCTGGAGCAGAACAATATTGTATCATACAATTATTAGGTTCTGTAGAAGGACGTAGATCTGGGGATTTATTATGATGGAATATAGGCTGAACTAGATGGACAAATGTCTTTTTTCGGCCTTACTAACTATGTTACTATGTTACTATGTTTTGCTCCTATTTATTAGGTCACTCCCCATATATATATATATATATATATATATATATATATATATATAAATAACTGGTAGTCTGTAGGGAAAGTTAGTCAGTTCTAGACAGAAGTTAGTTGCTGGCTGAGCTCAGTTCAGTTAGTTCCAGACCGGAGTCTGAGGAGGACAGAAGGTCATCGGAGCTGTGCATGCCCTCAGAGCTGCAGCTCCCAGAAAAAGACATTAAAAAGCAGAATTGTATTGCAGCGAGCGTGAAGGGAGTCGAAGCAAAGGAGAGGATACCAGAAGGGGACCAGCCCCGCTCAGGCTGCCTGCTTCTGAGGCGCAGAATCCCGGTAGCCGGAACACCGAGGGAGTAAGGACCTCTATGCCTTATTTCAGAGACCAGCAGGACAGCTAATTGCAGGTTACCTGTCCGCACCTACACCCAGGAGGCAGGGTGACACCTACAGAGCCGGGTTATATAAGAGACCCTATAAACAGGCTCAAGTCACCAGTCATACGGGTTTTGTCCTATCCTAAATGGGGGACAGAGAGAACACATCTGTGAGACCCTTATGTGAAGCCATAGGCAGTAAGGGACTACACCACCGCAGCGCAAGGGAAGGCTACTGATTTCCACTTGGACAAGGGAACTCTGGACTTGCCTCCAAACTGGCTGGACTCTGCCTGCCCTGTGATCTGGTGCCCTGGACTGTGGATGCTGAAGTCTTCAGTAAAGGTAAAGAGACTGCAACCTTGTGTCCTCGTTCTTCTCAGCGCCTCTCACCATACCACCATCTACACACAGGGAAGGCCTGGGGACATACTTCACCTGTGGGAAGGTATACCATATAGCTGCCATAACATCACCCCAGCGGACCCCTTAAAGCAGGGTCGGTCACCCTGACCGAATACCACAAGTGGCGTCACAAACATAAACTTTATCCCTTTAAAGACCTTTGCTTTTTATTCGGACGTCCCAGGGCCACCGACCGGGTCAGCCACCGTGACATCCCCTAGTGAACATCGGACCCAGTACCGAGTACCCCACAGCTCTTGGGGGGCGATCCATAAGCACTTAGCGCAGAGCGCAGGATAAATGTGAGCCGAGCCTTACTATGATCTTTGGGAGGCAGAATGAACAAATCAATACTCAGTAGTATTAATTTAATTTATTTTTACGCTATTCCTTCCTGCGGTATAAGTGATTATTTGATTTTTTTTTTCAGGTCAGCAATACCAGATTTTTATCATTTCATTTTACTTTGGCTGCTGTAACACACTAAAAGACACTTTTGTTTGGCAAAACCTAGTTTTGAGAGCTATAATTTTTCTATATTTCTGCCAACAGAGTCATGTGAAGGCTTGTTTTTTGCAGAACGAGTAGACATTTTTATTGGTACCATTTTTGTGCACATAACATTTTTTGATCGCTTTCTATTCTATTTTTGGTAGGCAGAATGAACAACAACCAGCAATTCAGGGATAGTTTTTGGGGGTTTATTTTTTCATGCCATTCACCGTGTGGTAAAATTGATAAAACAGCTTTATTTCTTGGGTCAGTACGATTACATTGATACCACATTTATATCATTTTTCTATGCTTTGGCGCTTTTACGCAATGAAAACTTTTATAGAAAAAATAATTATCTTTGCATTGATTGCTATAACTTTTTAATTTTTAAGCTGATAGAGCTGTATAGTGGCTTCTTTTTTGAGAGACAAGATTTTCAGCGATACTATTTTTATTTAACATTCGTCCTATGATCGTGTTTTATTCCACCTTTTTCCAGCAATATAATGAAAAACCATGGTTGCCATATTTTTTTGTTTGTTTGTTTTTATGGTGTTCTCTGAAGGGATTAATTAATGCGACAGTTTTATAGATCGGGTCGTTCCAGACACGACGATACCAAACGTGTACTTTTTTTTTTCTTTACATAAAAATGTGTATTTATGTTACATATTTTTTTTATTATTTAAAAAAAAATTACTATTTTTTTTAACTTTGTCACTCTGTGACATATATAGAAGCATCTTAGACCATGTTCTGAGCATGGTCTAAGAAGTTTTCCTTGGCTTGTTGACCCCAGGTCAACATGGCAACAATTGGGCTCCTGCGATGAGGTCTCTCCCCCTGCCTCCTAAATGTTGCCATCGCTCTCAATTGCAGCATTTATGGTGTTAAACAGCCAGGGGCAGTGCTGGTACCATCTCTGGCTGTCACAGCAGGAGTTTGTCCGCTAGCAGTGCTGAGCTCCTGCTGTTATCAGAAGGTTGGTGCTGATATTTCAGCATCTCCTGCATGATCATGCTGTGATTGGTCATCAGAGCAACTGGAAGCTTTGGAGTACTTTTAATTCATTGATTAATTGATTCAATGCAAATTTAATTTCCTGGCATAATTTAGCAATGTCGGTGAATTTGAATACAAAAATTTATGATCTCAAGTTTCCATATATTTTACTGAACAGCAATCACAATGATCCTATACAATATCCTTTAAGATGTGGTAGCTGGTGATACACTGATGGATCAAGGTTGGAGGGAGACATTTTCTAACCATTTTTTTTATTTTTATTTCATAAATCAATAGTACACATGGAAATAAGCAACTTTGTAATATATCTTATCAGAAAAATATGCTTCTTTCTCCGCCAAAATTATAAAAAAAATCAATTCTGAGGTGAAATCTGTATTCACTTTCCCATTACTGCGATAGGAGATGAGAGTTGATAAGATTCTATGTAGATAGGAGGTGGAGGAGGGAGGAGAAGCTCTGTCTCTAGCTCCTCCCTCCTTCTTGCTAAATAGAATTGTAGCCATAGCAACTCTCATCTCCTAACTAAGTAATCTCAGAATCGAGAATTTTGATATAATCAATCAATTCTCGTAGAGAAGGAAGGAAATTTTTCTGAAAAGATATATTACAAAGATTCTTATTGTTACGTGTGCTATTGATTTATGAAATAATAATTAAAATGACAGTTACTCTTTAAGGGAAGTTTACACTGTGGCCGAAAGCAATTGTTGATCAGCAACACTTTTTCTGATCGACGGTCATTTAATAGTTTGCATAGACAAATTGACTGTAGTCACAATGCACACAAAATGAACATCATGAGATGGTTCTCTGAGTATGGGCTGTCATTGTTCTTGGCAGCACCTGTCCTGTATACCCAAGACAAGGTGCTGCCAACAACAATGATTATTTCAGCAAGCCAAAAGATAATTTCACCTGACAAACTAGCGATTTGCTTGTTTGTTGGGTGATCGTCAGCCTGTTTACACTGACCCTTATGTTGGAACAAGAGGGCCTAGCTCTCTGTTTCTAATCTAGCTCATATCAACAGTGTTGGAATTGAGGTCAGGGCTCTGTGCAGGCCAGTTAAATTATTCCACATCAATCTCATCCATCCTATAGATCTTATGGACCTTGCTTTGTCCACTGGGGCAAAGAAATGCTGGAGGAGAAAAAAAAAACATCCCAAAGCTGTTCCCACACAGTTGAAAGCTTACAATTACCCAAAATATCTTGGCATGCGGGAACATTAAAGGGGTTCTGTGGTCATATGATAACAATGATCTGTTTTGGATAGGCCATCAATATTAGATTGGTGGAGGCGTCCTCCATCTGGCCACCACTCTGATCAGCTGTTACTAGCTTCAGCGCCAGCTGAATGTAAACATTGAATGGAACTGAACTGAATTGCATTGTTCAATGGGTAGTGGCCACTTCCGGGTACTGTACAACAGCTCCTATTCTGTTGAATGTTAACAGAGAACTCCTTTAAGATGTCAACTTACTGGAACTTAGGGATTTAGACCAATCACTAAAAAGCTTTACAGTTGGTCCATTGTAGTAAATCATATAATGGTCTCCTTACGTTTTACAAACCCAGACTCAAGTCAGCTAGAGATTGATAGTGGAACACATTTTCAATGGTCCAGAATCCAGTGGTCGCATGCTTTACAGAGCTTCTTCGCAGCACATAATCCTTGTATTGTTATTAATGCCAGATGATGTCTGGAACTCTGCAGTTACGGAGCCAGCAGATCATTGTTGAATTTTATTCATTACGCACCTCAGAACTTGGTAACTCCACTCTGTAACTGTTAGGAGGTCTCCATTTCGTGGTTGAATTGCTGTAGTTCCGAAACACTTCCACATTTCATTAATACGACTTAGAGTCGATGGTAGTAAAATATTTATTATGGAAGAAATTTCGCAAACTGACTTGGGTCTAAGGGGTATCGTTTCTCCTAATGGAGAGTGACATACCATCTCTGGCTTCGCACTGACGAGGGCCAACAGCCCGAAACACCGTGTCTGCGAATTGAGATACTGATTTGGCTTTTATCCTAAGTCATATTGCATGACTCGTTGAAGGGTTGATTGTGACTTGTAGGATCGCTACTTCCAACAGGTGGCGCTATAGAGTTTAAGTCCTCTTTTTCTCAGAAGAGGCAATTTGCATACAAACTGACTTGTTACAGAAGTGGCATGTTATTATAGAACTACACTCAAATTCAGTAATCTCTTTAGAATGAGCCATTCTGCACAAACGTTTGTAAAAACAGACTACATGGCTAGGGGCTGGATTTTATACATCTGTGGTAATTAGACAGACAAAAAAACTTGAATTCAATGATCAGGACTAGTGATGAGCGAGTGTACTCATTGCTCGGGTTTTCCCGAGCACGCTCGGGTGACCTCCGAGCAGGGTCGGACTGGCCATTTGGCAATTCTGGCAAATGCCAGAAGGGCCGGTCTGGTTGTGGGCTGCCTTGTGTGCTACGTTGTTAACAGAATCAATGTTCTCAAGATACCCATACTGTTAACAGTTGTGATGGAGCACAAAGCCGGTCACTCCGTCACTTACCTCAGCAGGCCATGGGTATCATTACAAATATTGGTCTTGTAGTAAATCGTCCTTTCCTCCATCCAGGGTAATATTAGTAATAAATCCCATCTGGTTATTGGGGACGGGGACACCATGGGCCTGTGTGATTATTGATGCCAGGGCTGAATTTCATCCCCAGTGGGTACCTGCAGTATTGTGACTGCTCGGAGATTTGGTTTTCATCGCGGCAGCTGAATGATTTACAGCTACTAGACAGGCTGAGTACATGTGGGGGTTGACTGATTGCTAGGGAATCCCCACATGTACTCAGCCTGGCTAGTAGCTGTAAATCATTCAGCTGCCGTAATGAAAACTAAATCTCCGAGCAGTCATAAATACTCAGAGGTCACCCGAGCGTGCTGGGGAAAAGCCGAGCAAGGAGTACACTCGCTCATCACTACTCAGGACGTGTGTCCATGTAGTTTACTTTAGAAGTTTGGTGGTTATGGAAAATGAAAACCCCAAAGGGTGAATTATATCTGCCCTATTATTCAGTGGGGAAAATGACTAAATAGACGTTCTCAGTGATAGTTGGTTTATATTTAACATTTGTTCCTTACTAGCTATTAATGATGAGCGCACGTCCTCGGATAAGGTGTTATAGGATAAGATGTCATCAGAGTATGCTCGGATGCTGAGTGTCTTCGGCGTGATCAAAAAATATGTTTGGGTATGTTTCCACATGCAGGAAACGCTGCGTGTCTGACGCTGCATAGAGCCGCAGCGTCAGACACGCAGCGTCCAGATGTTACGGCATAGTGGAGGAGATTTAATGAAATCCCGTCTCCACTATGCGTGGTAACACGTACGCGGCGGCCCTGCGACTCCGGACATGCTGCGCGTCTTTTCAGATCGCAGCATGTCCGTATATCTTGCGGCGACGCTGCGTCGCTGCAAGATATAGCACAGGGCCCTGTGGTGGGGAGCGATGATCCCGGATGTGTGCTATGAACACATCTGGCATCATCGCGTCCCAGAAAGGGGGCGGGGCTTACCGCAGAGCGGGTTTGCCGCTCCGACGATACCGCCGGCCATCCTGAACGTGGACACGCAGCCTTTGAGTCCCTGTGTCTGTATGTCTCACAACTCTTCAACAGCTGCAACAAATGTATGGATTGCCTAACAAACAGGAAATCCCTGCATGTGTCGCAGCTGTCAAACAGCCACGAGACATGCAGCTGTGGGGACTCAAACACATTTTTCGAGCACACCATAGACGCTCACTTAGCACCCGAGTATGCTCTGCTGACACCTTATCCTATAACACCTTATCCGAGCATGTTTGCTCATCACTGCTAGCAATGACTGACAACACATTTTTGTCAAGGTTTTAATATTTCTCATTTATTTCAGTTTTATCTTTTTATTCTTCGAATGTAACGGAGCGGATTTCGCATTGTTATTATTAGCATTGCTTAACAGTTGACCTTTCATATCAGGGTGTGTCTTTAGGAACAAGAACATATGTGCTTAATCCATGAACTATATTGGTGTTTCCAATATCTAACTCAATACCAACAAAGACCACTCCCAGGCTAAATGACTACCCTTGTAAGTCTATACTATAAAGAGTGAAAGAAAAAAAAACATGCCGATACTTTTGTAAAGAAATATCAGACACCATAACAGACCTTTACTCCCAAGACTTAGTTAGCTAGCAATACCCAATGGCTGTCTTCTCAGGGTGCTTCCTTGCTATCATGGCATTATTATTCATCATGGAGGGGATCACAGAGGGTGAGTTATCCGATATTTTTAATGACTCTTTAGACTTACGGTAATCTATAATGTATGATCTTAGACAAGCACCTGTTTTAGGTAGTACCGTATGTTGTATCAGTACTTGTTAGCCAAAACTGGGTTTGAAATCTAAATATAGAAAACTTTAACCATTTCACAAACTTTGGATTTTCCATTTTTTTATGAGTTTTTTTTCTTTGCTCCCCTTCTTCCCAGAGCCATGACTTTTTTTATTATTCTGCCAATATGGCCATGTGAGGGCTTGTTTTTTGCTGGACAAGTTGTACTTTTTAACGTCACCATTGATTTTTCCATATAGTGTACTGGAAAACGGGAAAGAAAATCCAAGCGCGGTGAAATTGCAAAAAAAAAAAGTGCAATTTCACAATTGTTGTTTGTTTGGTTTTTTTTTAACCATGTTCACTAAATGCTAAAAATGACCTGCCATTATGATTTTGCATGTCATTATGAGTTCGCAGATACTAAACATGAATAGGTTCTTTTTTATTTAAGTAACAAAAAAAAATCCAAAGTTTGTAAAAAAAAAAATGATGCCATTTTCCGAAACACGTATCGCCTCCACTTTTCAGCATCTGGGGCAGGGCGAGGGCTTATTTTTTATGCTCCGAGCTGATGCTTTTATTGATACTATTTTGGGGTAGATATGATGTTTTATTCTCCTGTTATTGCATTTTATTGCAGTGTTGTGGGGACCAAAAGAAAAGGAATTCTGGAGTTATGATATTTTCTCTTTATGCTGTTTACCAATCAGATTAATTTACTTTATATTTTCATACATACATAGTAACATAGTAACATAGTTAGTAAGGCCGAAAAAAGACATTTGTCCATCCAGTTCAGCCTATATTCCATCATAATAAATCCCCAGATCTACGTCCTTCTACAGAACCTAATAATTGTATGATACAATATTGTTCTGCTCCAGGAAGACATCCAGGCCTCTCTTGAACCCCTCGACTGAGTTCGCCATCACCACCTCCTCAGGCAAGCAATTCCAGATTCTCACTGCCCTAACAGTAAAGAATCCTCTTCTATGTTGGTGGAAAAACCTTCTCTCCTCCAGACGCAAAGAATGCCCCCTTGTGCCCGTCACCTTCCTTGGTATAAACAGATCCTCAGCGAGATATTTGTATTGTCCCCTTATATACTTATACATGGTTATTAGATCGCCCCTCAGTCGTCTTTTTTCTAGACTAAATAATCCTAATTTCGCTAATCTATCTGGGTATTGTAGTTCTCCCATCCCCTTTATTAATTTTGTTGCCCTCCTTTGTACTCTCTCTAGTTCCATTATATCCTTCCTGAGCACCGGTGCCCAAAACTGGACACAGTACTCCATGTGCGGTCTAACTAGGGATTTGTACAGAGGCAGTATAATGCTCTCATCATGTGTATCCAGACCTCTTTTAATGCACCCCATGATCCTGTTTGCCTTGGCAGCTGCTGCCTGGCACTGGCTGCTCCAGGTAAGTTTATCATTAACTAGGATCCCCAAGTCCTTCTCCCTGTCAGATTTACCCAGTGGTTTCCCGTTCAGTGTGTAATGGTGATATTGATTCCTTCTTCCCATGTGTATAACCTTACATTTATCATTGTTAAACCTCATCTGCCACCTTTCAGCCCAAGTTTCCAACTTATCCAGATCCATCTGTAGCAGAATACTATCTTCTCTTGTATTAACTGCTTTACATAGTTTTGTATCATCTGCAAATATCGATATTTTACTGTGTAAACCTTCTACCAGATCATTAATGAATATGTTGAAGAGAACAGGTCCCAATACCGACCCCTGTGGTACCCCACTGGTCACAGCGACCCAGTTAGAGACTATACCATTTATAACCACCCTCTGCTTTCTATCACTAAGCCAGTTACTAACCCATTTACACACATTTTCCCCCAGACCAAGCATTCTCATTTTGTGTACCAACCTCTTGTGCGGCACGGTATCAAACGCTTTGGAAAAATCGAGATATACCACGTCCAATGACTCACCGTGGTCCAGCCTATAGCTTACCTCTTCATAAAAACTGATTAGATTGGTTTGACAGGAGCGATTTCTCATAAACCCATGCTGATATGGAGTTAAACAGTTATTCTCATTGAGATAATCCAGAATAACATCCCTCAGAAACCCTTCAAATATTTTACCAACAATAGAGGTTAGACTTACTGGCCTATAATTTCCAGGTTCACTTTTAGAGCCCTTTTTGAATATTGGCACCACATTTGCTATGCGCCAGTCCTGCGGAACATACCCTGTCGCTATAGAGTCCCTAAAAATAAGAAATAATGGTTTATCTATTACATTACTTAGTTCTCTTAGCACTCGTGGGTGTATGCCATCCGGACCCGGAGATTTATCTATTTTAATCTTATTTAGCCGGTTTCTCACCTCTTCTTGGGTTAGATTGGTGACCCTTAATATAGGGTTTTCATTGTTTCTTGGGATTTCACCTAGCATTTCATTTTCCACCGTGAATACCGTGGAGAAGAAGGTGTTTAATATGTTAGCTTTTTCCTCGTCATCTACAACCATTCTTTCCTCACTATTTTTTAAGGGGCCTACATTTTCAGTTTTTATTCTTTTACTATTGATATAGTTGAAGAACAGTTTGGGATTAGTTTTACTCTCCTTAGCAATGTGCTTCTCTGTTTCCTTTTTGGCAGCTTTAATTAGTTTTCTAGATAAAGTATTTTTCTCCCTATAGTTTTTTTAGAGCTTCAATGGTGCCATCCTGCTTTAGTAGTGCAAATGCTTTCTTTTTACTGTTAATTGCCTGTCTTACTTCTTTGTTTAGCCACATTGGGTTTTTCCTATTTCTAGTCCTTTTATTCCCACAAGGTATAAACCGCTTACACTGCCTATTTAGGATGTTCTTAAACATTTCCCATTTATTATCTGTATTCTTATTTCTGAGGATATTGTCCCAGTCTACCAGATTAAGGGCATCTCTAAGCTGGTCAAACTTTGCCTTCCTAAAGTTCAGTGTTTTTGTGACTCCCTGACAAGTCCCCCTAGTGAAAGACAGGTGAAACTGCACATTATTGTGGTCGCTATTTCCTAGATGCCCGACCACCTGCAGATTTGTTATTCTGTCAGGTCTATTAGATAGTATTAGGTCTAAAAGTGCTGCTCCTCTGGTTGGATTCTGCACCAATTGTGAAAGATAATTTTTCTTGGTTATTAGCAGAAACCTGTTGCCTTTATGGGTTTCACAGGTTTCTGTTTCCCAGTTAATATCCGGGTAGTTAAAGTCCCCCATAACCAGGACCTCATTATGGGTTGCAGCTTCATCTATCTGCTTTAGAAGTAGACTTTCCATGATTTCTGTTATATTTGGGGGTTTGTAACAGACCCCAATGAGAATTTTGTTACCATTTTTCCCTCCATGAATTTCGACCCATATGGACTCGACATCCTCATTTCCTTCGCTAATATCCTCCCTTAAAGTGGACTTTAGACAAGACTTTACATAGAGACAAACCCCTCCTCCTCTCCGATTTTTACGATCCTTTCTAAACAGACTGTAACCCTGTAAGTTAACTGCCCAGTCATAGCTTTCATCTAACCATGTCTCGGTTATTCCCACTATGTCAAAGTTACCTGTAGATATTTCTGCTTCTAGTTCTTCCATCTTGTTTGTCAGGCTTCTGGCGTTTGCGAGCATGCAGTTTAGAGGATTTTGTTTTGTTCCAATCTCCTTGCTGTGGATTGTTTTAGAAATGTTCTTACCTCCCATCTGAGTATGTTTTCCTGGGTCTTCTTTGTTCAAGTCTAATGTTTTTCTTCCCGTCCCCTCTTCTTCTAGTTTAACGCCCTCCTGATGAGTGTAGCGAGTCTTCTGGCGAATGTGTGTTTTGTTGAGGTGTAGTCCGTCTCTGGCGAGGAGTCCATCGTACCAGTAATTCACACCGTGGTCCAGGAATCCGAATCCTTGTTGTCTGCACCATCGTCTTAGCCAGTTGTTTGCATCAAGGATCCTGTTCCATCTCCTGGTGCCATGCCCGTCTACTGGAAGGATAGAAGAAAAAACTACCTGTGCATCCAGTTCCTTTACTTTCTTCCCCAACTCTTCAAAGTCTTTGCAGATTGTCGGTAGGTCCTTCCTTGCCGTGTCATTGGTGCCAACATGTATCAGAAGAAATGGGTGGACGTCCTTGGAGCTGAAGAGCTTTGGTATCCTATCGGTCACATCCTTGATCATCGCACCTGGAAGGCAGCATACTTCTCTTGCAGTTATGTCCGGTCTGCAGATGGCTGCTTCTGTGCCTCTCAGTAGTGAGTCTCCCACCACCACCACTCTTCGTTGCTTCTTGGCTGTACTTTTTGCTGTCATTTGTTGCTGTGTGCCGTTTTCTTTTTTGCTTGCTGGTATTGCTTCATCCTTAGGTGTGCCATCTTCATCCTCTACAAAGATTTGATATCGGTTCTTCAGTTGTGTGGTTGGTGATTTCTCCATGGTCTTCTTGCTTCTTTTGGTCACATACTTCCACTCATCTGCTTTTGGAGGTTCTCTGACACTTTTTTCACCTTCTGTGACCAGTAGAGATGCTTCTGTTCTGTCTAGAAAGTCTTCATTCTCTTTGATGAGTTTCAAAGTTGCTAGTCTTTCTTCCAGACCCCGCACCTTTTCTTCTAAAAGGGCCACTAGTCTACACTTCTGACAGGTGAAACTTGATTCTTCTTCTGGTCGATCTGTGAACATGTAGCACATGCTGCAGCTCACCATGTAGGTTGTCACATCTGCCATGTTGCTCCTAGATCCTGCTGACTTGCTGTGTTTTTTCCTTCTTGTGTAATCTACTCAGCCAAGCTCTCTTGCAATAATATCCTACAGGCAAAAATTCGCTTTTCCCAGAAGGCACCTGGAATATGCAAGTTAGCCTCCTCAAGCTTGAATCCCTGGTTTGGTGATAGTCATAGATCGGGTGTTTCTGAAAGCAGCAATACCAAATGTGTATTTTTTAATTTTTTTAATTGTTTTATTTTGATAGGGGGCCGATTTAAACTTTTATATTTTTTAAACTTATTCAATATTTGTAATAACATTTTTCCTCTACTTTTTACTGGCTTCAATAGTCCCTTTAGGAGACTTGAAGCTGCTATCATCTCATTGCTTGTGCTACAAAGCAGGGCTTCACAGGAGATCTACAATGACGAGCATGGGGATCTTCGGCAGACCCCCAGTTGTCATGCCAGCCCATCGGCACCCCGTGATCATGTCACAGGGACACCGATGTGACACGCTTCTGGTGCAATTGTGTTAAATGCTGCTGTCAGAGATTGCCAGCACCATTTAACATGTTAACAGCCACGGGTGGATCGTGATTCTACTTGCGGCTGTTAGGGACACATGACAGCTGATCAAATCAAATGTCATGTTCCGCAAAAGATGTGGACTCAGCGCTGGAGCCCGCATCAAATGGAGATACACTACATGACGTATATATACATTATATGTTGTGAAGGGGTTAACAGCGTTTTACAAATATCATCACCACCAGGAGTCACAATCTAAATTCCCTATCAGTTTGTTTTTGGAGTGTGGGTGGAAACGGAGAATCCGGAGAAAACCCACACAAATATGGACAGAACATAGAAATTCCTTGAACCCTGGACGCAAGCGCTGTAAGGCCACCATGCTGCCAGTGTCTCAAAAAACTTCAATTCGAGGAGCATAGCACAGTGACTGTGGTCTTACATGATAGCCACAATAGGCTTGTGTTATAATCCATTTAAATTATAACCTCTGTTGTTTTTGCTTATTTTTAAAACATTCAAAATTATTAATTGAAAGACAAATAGCAGTAATAATGATCGCAGTAACAGAAGACAACCGACACCGCTGTGACACCTGTGGCTAACTGGTTTAGCTGACAGTGATTTCCACCATGCCCCTGGATGACTGGGTGGAGACCATGAGAAAAGCTATGCAAATAATATCCAATACTGCACTCACCGGTACTAAATAAAAACTTCCTTTATTCCTTTATTAAAACATGTCCGCAGGAAGGTACTCACGAGATAATCTTGTGAGTACCTTCCTGAGGGTATGTATTAAGGATACCAATAAAGGAAGTTTTTATTTAGTTTTTATTTAATACCGGTGAGTGCAACCATTTATCTTTTTTGGACATTAGTAGTAATAATGATGACAATTATAATTAAGAATTTAAAAACAATTCTGGAAAAAAAAAAATCTTACAAAATACAAACAGAAATACTCCCACTCACTCTATATAATACATGTGATGTCTTTTTTCTTAAGGTGCTTCTGTTCGCTCTTCATGTCCTCCTGGTTGGTTCTTCTACAGATCAAACTGCTATGCTGTAGGGAAGCAGCCAGCAAAATGGGCTGATGCAGAGGTATATAATATCGTGTTATCTGCTATTTGTACAATCATTTATGTGTGTTGGTTATAATATCAAATTGTCCAGTGCAGGCAAACATTATATATGAACCGTTAATACATTTAAAGGAAACCTGTCACCAGGATTTCCCCATATAAAGTATGGCCAGCATCTTTCAGCCCTCAGTTACCGAATTCTAGCATGCTGCATATATGTTCCCAACCATCTCTACATGGCACAAAAAAAGCTTTTATTATACTTATATATAATGCGGTGTGGTCCAATTGGCTTCTGGTGTTGATTTGGCGCTTCCACTCTTCTTACAATCGTCATCCTCCTTCCCTGCTTCATGTGGATGACGCTTACTACGTCATCCACACACTGTCCTCCAAGGGGCAGATGCTAATAGCTCAATATTTGGGGAAAATTTCCTTTCCAACTCACATACAGCAATCAGATTTGTTCCCTGGATCAACATCCCATCATAGAATGTAATTCTCATAACCTGCAATATTATATAACTCTAGAAAGGAACCTAGGCACACCTTGAAGCAGCATGTCCAAAAATAAATTGCAGTCACTTTTTCAGGGGTTGTAGCTTGTATAAAAGATCCCCAACTTAATTGATTCCGAGACCAAACTGCTAGCTTTCTCTTGCTGCACTAAACTCACATTTCATCTATCACCTATAGTAGATCATTTCACAACCAAATTAATATTCATACTCCCACAGTAGTCATGTTACTTTACCACTCTCTTCTATTTGAGGTGCAGCACAGCATAAAGAGAGTCATATCCATTAATTTAGCAGAAACCAATGGTTAAGGCAGCAGACCTAACTGTTAAGGGCTCATCTAAAGGTAAGGTGAGCACCATGGACCAAAGCTCATAGTACAGGGCAGTGGGTCAAGATGGAGGACACGTAGCTCAGTGACGACCAGGACAGCAGGAAATGGTGGATGGCAGATATACAAGCGGAGCTGGTGGCAAAAATAAAGCAGTCAAGTGTGTGGATACACACAGTCAGAGTTACTGTGAAAGAAACTGGCATTGTCTAGCAGGGAAGCAATTCATCACAGGAATGCAGTCTGGTATTTTTCAGCAGGGTAATGGTTAATAGAATTCATTTATGCAAGCTGGGACTTGCAGCAAGTAAGTGGTTAATCAAAGGAAAGCAGTAAAGTGCTGCCAAACTGGAGATTTGCTTGAAGAAATGTGTTGACTTGATTGCAGAGGCCAGGTGTGAACAGGACCAAAGGTTGTGAGACATTGGTAACTTACTGAGAGGTTGGTGTAGACAACATCAAGTAAACTAACCTGATCTTTGAAAAAACTCTGATTGTAGCATGAAAGTCAGAAGACAGTGATGATATCCCAGTCACTTACCTAGAGATGAGTCCAGAGAAATAGCAGGAAAATTCCTGACTAACTTGAATAAACTATGGAAAATTATACTTAATACCCAATCATCTAACCTTTGCCAGAGCTGACCTTAAAAGGCCTAGGGTGTTAATGTCAGAGGTGTGGACTACCACAAAGAGAGGCAGCTTTAAGGTACCATTACACTAAACGATTTACCAACGATCACGACCAGCGATACGACCTGGCCATGATCGTTGGTAAGTCGTTGTGTGGTCGCTGGGGAGCTGTCACACAGACAGCTCTCTCCAGCGACCAACGATCAGGGGAACAACGTCAGCATCGTTGAAACTGTCTTCAACGATGCCGAAGTCCCAGGGTAACCAGGGTAAACATCGGGTTACTAAGTGCAGGGCCGCGCTTAGTAACCCGATATTTACCCTGGTTACCATTGTAAAAGTTAAAAAAAACCACTACATACTCACATTCCGATGTCTGTCACGTCCCCCGGCGTCAGCTTCCCTGCACTGTGTAAGCGCCGGCCGTAAAGCAGAGCGGTGACGTCACCGCTGTGCTTTGCTGTACGGCCGGCCGGCGCTAACACAGTGCAGGGAAGCTGACGGCGAGGGACATGACAGACATCGGCATGTGAGTATGTAGTGTTTTTTTTTTACTTTTACAATGGTAACCAGGGTAAATATCGGGTTACTAAGCGCGGCTCTGCACTTAGTAACTCGATGTTTACCCTGGTTACAGGTGAACACGTTGCTACATCGGCGTCACACACGCCGATCTAGCGATGACAGCGGGTGATCAGCGACCAAAAAAAGGTCCTGATCATTCCCCAGCGGCCAACGATCTCCCAGCAGGGGCCTGATCGTTGGTCGCTGTCACACATAAAGATATCGTTAGCGGGATCGTTGCTACGTCACAAAAAGCGTGACGTTGCAACGATATACTTAACTATATCGTTATGTGTGAAGGTACCTTTAGGAAAAAGAAAGACAGGCACAACTCTTGTTAAGACAGGTGAGTTACACTAACCCTTTGCTGCTTCTTTTTTCTTCAAACGAGGCTTTCTGGAAATTTTAGTTTTCATTTGTATACATAAAAGCACATTTATAATATTAATTATGCAAAATATAATGCAGCATAGTGGGCTATTAATAGTGCAGCTGCGCCCACAAAGAATTAACGAAAAAAGAAATAAAGAAGCTCACCACGCCAATATTGTTCGAGATACTCCGGAAAGTTGTTGAATGGGTACCAATTTCTGCTGGTGAAACTCAGCTATTGTAGAACCAACGAAGAAAAAGGATTTTCTGGCACTTCCAACCATAAAATTAATCTTTCTATTAGGAATGATGTTGATAAAACCTTGCGTTTCTGGCGTACACTCGGCCTTTAGTCATAGGAATAACCTATTTCTATGTTTCTATGACTAAGGACATAGTGTACATCAGAAACTTTATGGATGGAAGTTCTGAAAAATCCTTTTTCTTCATTGGTTAAAGAATTAAAGAGGTTTCTCCTTACTGGCTAACCCTTTATTAATGGGCACAATAGAATGAACAAAAAAACTCATCGCTCAGACCAATGCCACTCTTCTGTATTCAGTGCTGCATCCTTTGCTGATTTCCTGGGATCAACATGAAGTGGGATGTAAACGTGAACACTGCAGTCATTCTGCTGCAGAAGCAAAGCTGCTAAAAGAAGTATGTATAATTTTTTTTCCCATTATTGGGCCCATTAACACAGGAATGTCCAATGGCGACCTATAGTTCATAGAAAGTTGAATAAAATGATATCTTTGATGCAATTTCTTATTCCAGAGAAATATTCATTTTTCTTAATATGTAAATTAGCTATTAAGATCTATGGGCCGGACCTAGATCTTCATGAAAATCTGCTTCCAGAGCTTATTTTAAATAAATGGGGGAGTTACCAGTGTGAGACATGTAACAACTCTCAGTCTGTTCTCCTGATCTACATATCTCACACTGGTAACTCCACTTTTCATTTAAAATATGCTCTGGAGGCAAATTCTCAGCAAGATCTGTGTCCGGCCCATAGATATTAACAGCTCATTCACATATAATAAAAACGTGGATTTCTCAGCAATAAGACCTCGGATCATAGATATCAAGGTATAATTTTATTCAACTTTGTATGACCTGAATATCCATATACGGTAGATAGTTTATGAGAATTGAGCCTACTGACAGATTCCTTTTAAGTAATAACTTTCCTTTTTTATTAGTATGAGTGTGGAAGTTATGGACATGGAGCCCATTTAGCCTCCATCATGGATGATTCAGAAGCATCCATTATTGCAAGCCACGTGTCTGCTGGCCAAGATTCAGTAGGAGTGTGGATAGGCCTACATGACCCCGACAAGGTTTGTAACATCAATTACTTAAAAAGTGTCTATAACCAAATAATAAAATGTACATGTGTTCATAAATATTCATGATTTCCCAGGCATGTCCTACTATGTTTTGCTATAGTTCAATACACAGAATATGACAAATGGCAGCCTGCATTTTAATAATAACAACAATAATAATAATCTTTATTTGTATAGCGCCAACATATTCCGCAGCGCTTTACAGTTTCAAATGCAAGACATAAGTAGCAACGTTAACAATACAATAATTAAAGGACAATAAGATGACCCTACTCGTGAGAGCTTACAATCTACAATGGGGTGGGGGAGATACAGAGTACAGGTGTGTATTTACAATGATGTATTTACAATGATGGTCCAGCCATCTTCAGGTGGTGGGGGGTAGATGGAGATAGTGAATTGGTCTACACACGCGCCCTTACATATAAAATGACTTTTATTAAGGAATGTGATAGTCCGCTCTGAAGAAATATGTTTTGAGGGAGTGCCTAAAACTATGCAATTTGTGAATGGTCCTAATTTCTTGGGGTAGAGCATTCCAGAAGATTGGTGCAGCGCGGGAGAAGTCTTGGAGACGGGAGTGGGAGGTACAGAATAGTGCAGAGGTTAGACGGAAGTCATTTGCAGAGCGCAGTGGTCGGTTAGGCCGATAGACAGAAATAAGGGAGGAGATGTAAGAGGGTGCTGCACAGAATGTAAAGCATAGGAGTGCAATTTCACATCCAAGGCACATATGGACATTGTTTTGTTTTAAAGGATATAGAGGTCAAATTCAGGTAAATAGTATTTAAATCCTGTTTAGCTGGCTTACTAGAGCAGTGGATACAGTGAGAAAATAAACTTACATCATCCCTGCAGCCGCTCACTTCCAATCATTGGGGGGTGCATGGAGAAATTACAGTCACTTCTCACAAAATTTTAAGTGTGCTGTAATCAGTCACTGGCACTTTGATTGACAGCCAGCTCTGCAGCATGTGTATGTAGCATGTGTGAAGAGCAGGCTGTCAATCAGAGTGCAGGAGAGTGATTACAGTGTGCTCTCTGTGCAAGGGGCAGTGACTAAACCTGCACCTTTCTCTGCCCAGATTTCTGAAAGCAAGTGGCTGTAGGGAGGAAATAAATTAATTTTCTCCCAGTACCTGCTGCTCCATTAAGTTGGAAACACACAATTTAAATAATACTTCTCTGCACATTACCACTATATTTGCGGGTAAATATTGCTTATGGAGGTGACATATGTCTGAAGTCCTTTTGGCAGCCAACTAGAATTACCAGAAATGCTAAGTTACCCACACTGTATCTAATTTTAAATGGTTTTATTTGCAGAACGGCCGCTGGAAATGGACAGATGGATCCATGTACAATTATCATGCCTGGAAAAGTGGTGTTCCAGATAATGCCAAAGGGAAAGAATTTTGTGTTGCGTTAGTCAGAGGATCAAGTGAGTGAATATTGAAATTAAAGTGCAACATATTTCATTGAAAGTGGATTGCTCATAAATATACTACCTTTCTCAGTAGAAGCTTTCCAAGAGTGATTCCCTGCAACTTGGAAATATATTTCATGTTCTTGATACATACAGTATGGGCACTACTGCTCCGTTCACACAAGGGACTATGGGACCCTTATTACTGTGATTGCTGGGGGGATCTAGCAGTCAGGCACCCAACAATCATACATTTATAAAACACCCTTGTGACGATTCTCCACTACCTGTGGATGGGGAGTATTCACTTGGCTGGTCATTGAGGAATATACCCAGGACCCTCAGGGTTAAAAGTCAATTTGGTTTATTAGTACAGCATAAACTTTACTTCAGGAACTTGGAAACATACAGCACTCCTTGCACCATCCGGCAACTGTTCGGCTCTACAGTACCCACGGTCTTTGCTGCGCCTGATACGGATTAGCGTCCGTTAACTGTCGATGACGGTCGCAGAGGTTCCAGGATACCACTTATCCTTAGAGGCATCCTCTCTGGAGGAATAATACAGGCCTCCTCACACTGGATTAGACTAGCCAGCACTGCCGCCTGTGCACAAACACACAGACTCCATCTTGGGTGTCCAGACACACCCCCTTGGGTGGGGTATGTAGGTGACTGGACCCACCCATCTCTCCAAGTCGCCTGGAAGCCTTCCCAATGTATAGCAAGACCCTCAGCAGTAGATCTGCTGAACAAAACAAGCTCATGCTTCCATCACAGGGCCACCTACTTTTGCGATACATACCGCCCATTAACCACATGGCCAGTCACTATACCACTCCCTGTTGATAACCCCTTTAACAAACAGCAAAACAGTATGAAATAGCATTTAACATGGAAAGCCTGCCACTTAAACTTACATTAGTTATATTTCCTGTACTCAATGTCAGTAGACACAGTTACATAGTAACATAGTAACATAGTAACATAGTTAGTAAGGCCGAAAAAAGACATTTGTCCATCCAGTTCAGCCTATATTCCATCATAATAAATACCCAGATCTACGTCCTTCTACAGAACCTAATAATTGTATGATACAATATTGTTCTGCTCCAGGAAGACATCCAGGCCTTTCTTGAACCCCTCGACTGAGTTCGCCATCACCACCTCCTCAGGCAAGCAATTCCAGATTCTCACTGCCCTAACAGTAAAGAATCCTCTTCTATGTTGGTGGAAAAACCTTCTCTCCTCCAGACGCAAAGAATGCCCCCTTGTGCCCGTCACCTTCCTTGGTATAAACAGATCCTCAGCGAGATATTTGTATTGTCCCCTTATATACTTATACATGGTTATTAGATCGCCCCTCAGTCGTCTTTTTTCTAGACTAAATAATCCTAATTTCGCTAATCTATCTGGGTATTGTAGTTCTCCCATCCCCTTTATTAATTTTGTTGCCCTCCTTTGTACTCTCTCTAGTTCCATTATATCCTTCCTGAGCACCGGTGCCCAAAACTGGACACAGTACTCCATGTGCGGTCTAACTAGGGATTTGTACAGAGGCAGTATAATGCTCTCATCATGTGTATCCAGACCTCTTTTAATGCACCCCATGATCCTGTTTGCCTTGGCAGCTGCTGCCTGGCACTGGCTGCTCCAGGTAAGTTTATCATTAACTAGGATCCCCAAGTCCTTCTCCCTGTCAGATTTACCCAGTGGTTTCCCGTTCAGTGTGTAATGGTGATATTGATTCCCTCTTCCCATGTGTATAACCTTACATTTATCATTGTTAAACCTCATCTGCCACCTTTCAGCCCAAGTTTCCAACTTATCCAGATCCATCTGTAGCAGAATACTATCTTCTCTTGTATTAACTGCTTTACATAGTTTTGTATCATCCGCAAATATCGATATTTTACTGTGTAAACCTTCTACCAGATTATTAATGAATATGTTGAAGAGAACAGGTCCCAATACTGACCCCTGCGGTACCCCACTGGTCACAGCGACCCAGTTAGAGACTATACCATTTATAACCACCCTCTGCTTTCTATCACTAAGCCAGTTACTAACCCATTTACACACATTTTCCCCCAGACCAGTTGTTCTATTACATTCCAAGCATAAAAAATATATTGTGGTACTCTGTTAGGTAACAGAAAATATTAAATATTTAGCATCCTTAGCGGTTGATACCTTTTAATGGCTAACTCAGATGATGGTAAGAAGTAGCAAGCTCAGAGATCTGAGAAGTCCGGAAAGCTTTCTCTTTCTTACCATCTTTCCAGTTAGCTATTAAAAGGTATCAACCACTGAGGACTCTCAATTTTAATATTTATCCTAAGCATAAGACTTTGTGTGTAAAGAGTTTATCATTTGTGACATTCTCTTCTCTCTTTAGAATATAAGAAATGGAATGATGTTGGATGTGGAGGACTCAGGAACTACGTCTGTAAATTCAAACCTTGATGCCGCTTTATAATTTTCTTTGTTCTAATGTGGTGATCATCACTTTCCCATGTGTGTAAATGTGGACTGTATATGTAATATATATGCTGCTTGTTACTGTTAATAAATATAGATGATATTATGTTTTTCGACAAGTGTGATTAACAACCTAAGCAACAAAATAACAATTCCCATATGTGTTTGCCACATGAATAGGGCCAAACTAAACTGATCGAATACATTGTCTAGCAATTTGGCAAAATGATTTCCAACCCAATGCCCTTATACTCACATTTGGGAGATCTGCTTTTCAATATGAGTTTTAAATCTTTAAATCTAAAGGAGGAACTCAATGCAAGCGAGGAGGACACATTGTATAAAATTGCATTAGGGAGTATTTCTCTTTTCTCTTGAGTTGATATTCAAACCTTTTTTTAGAGGGTAATTCCCATTTTAGAAATGCATGCCAGTGCTCCATTCTTTCTCGAGACTGCCAGAGATACTTGAATACAATGGTGTGCTCTAGAAATCAACTTGCTAAGATGAGAATAATCCTTTAACTTAAAAATATATATAAAAAATAAATAAAAGGAATCCACGGTGGATCCATGGTGTGAATTACTGGTACGATGGACTCCTCGCCAGAGACGGACTACACCTCAACAAACCTGGGAAACACACATTCGCCAGAAGACTCGCTACACTCATCAGGAGGGCGTTAAACTAGAAGAAGAGGGGACGGGAAGAAAAACATTAGACTCGACCAAAGAAGGAAAACATACTCAGAAGGGAGGTAAGAACATTTCTAAAACAATCCACAGCAAGGAGATTGGAACAAAACAAAATCCTCTAAACTGCATGCTCGCAAACGCCAGAAGCCTGACAAACAAGATGGAAGAACTAGAAGCAGAAATATCTACAGGTAACTTTGACATAGTGGGAATAACCGAGACATGGTTAGATGAAAGCTATGACTGGGCAGTTAACTTACAGGGTTACAGTCTGTTTAGAAAGGATCGTAAAAATCGGAGAGGAGGAGGGGTTTGTCTCTATGTAAAGTCTTGTCTAAAGTCCACTTTAAGGGAGGATATTAGCGAAGGAAATGAGGATGTCGAGTCCATATGGGTCGAAATTCATGGAGGGAAAAATGGTAACAAAATTCTCATTGGGGTCTGTTACAAACCCCCAAATATAACAGAAATCATGGAAAGTCTACTTCTAAAGCAGATAGATGAAGCTGCAACCCATAATGAGGTCCTGGTTATGGGAGACTTTAACTACCCGGATATTAAATGGGAAACAGAAACCTGTGAAACCCATAAAGGCAACAGGTTTCTGCTAATAACCAAGAAAAATTATCTTTCACAATTGGTGCAGAATCCAACCAGAGGAGCAGCACTTTTAGACCTAATACTATCCAATAGACCTGACAGAATAACAAATCTGCAGGTGGTCGGGCATCTAGGAAATAGCGACCACAATATTGTGCAGTTTCACCTGTCTTTCACTAGGGGGACTTGTCAGGGAGTCACAAAAACACTGAACTTTAGGAAGGCAAAGTTTGACCAGCTTAGAGATGCCCTTAATCTGGTAGACTGGGACAATATCCTCAGAAATAAGAATACAGATAATAAATGGAAAATGTTTAAGAACATCCTAAATAGGCACTGTAAGCGGTTTATACCTTGTGGGAATAAAAGGACTAGAAATAGGAAAAACCCAATGTGGCTAAACAAAGAAGTAAGACAGGCAATTAACAGTAAAAAGAAAGCATTTGCACTACTAAAGCAGGATGGCACCATTGAAGCTCTAAAAAACTATAGGGAGAAAAATACTTTATCTAAAAAACTAATCAAAGCTGCCAAAAAGGAAACAGAGAAGCACATTGCTAAGGAGAGTAAAACTAATCCCAAACTGTTCTTCAACTATATCAATAGTAAAAGAATAAAAACTGAAAATGTAGGCCCCTTAACCCCTTCCCGACCTGTGACACAGCGTATGCGTCATGAAAGTCGGTGCCAATCCGACCTGTGACGCATATGCTGTGTCACAGAAAGATCGCGTCCCTGCAGATCGGGTGAAAGGGTTAACTCCCATTTCACCCGATCTGCAGGGACAGGGGGAGTGGTAGTTTAGCCCAGGGGGGGTGGCTTCACCCCCTCGTGGCTACGATCGCTCTGATTGGCTGTTGAAAGTGAAACTGCCAATCAGAGCGATTTGTAATATTTCACCTAAAAAAATGGTGAAATATTACAATCCAGCCATGGCCGATGCTGCAATATCATCGGCCATGGCTGGAAATACTAATGTGCCCCCACCCCACCCCACCGATCGCCCCCCCAGCCCCCCGATCTGTGGCCCGCTCCCCTCCGTCCTGTGCTCCGCTCCCCCGTCCTCCTGTCCGCTCCCCCGTGCTCCAATCACACCCCCCCGTGCTCCAATCAAACCCCCCCGCACTCCGATCCCCCCCCGTGCTCCGAACCACCCCCCCTGCACACCGATCCCCCCCCCCTGCACACCGATCCACCCGCCCGCACACCGATCACTCTCCCCCTTGCTCCGATCCCTCCCCCCCCGTGCTCCGACGCCCCCCCGTGCCCTGATCTCCCCCCCCTGTGCCCTGATCTCCCCCCCTTATACTTACCGATCCTGGCGGGGTCCGTCAGTCTTCTTCCCCGAGCGCCGCCATGTTCCAAAATGGCGGGCGCATGCGCAGTGCGCCCGCCGAATCTGCCGGCCGGCAGATTCGTTCCAATGTGAATTTTGATCACTGTGATATAATCTATCACAGTGGTCAAAATAAAAAAACAGTAAATGACCCCCCCCATTTGTCCCCCACAGATAGGGACAATAATAAAATAAAGAATTTTTTTTTTTTTTCACTAAGGTTGGAGTTAGAACTAGGGTTAGGGTTAGGGTTAGGGTTAGGGGTAGGGGTAGGGTTAGGGGTAGGGTTAGGGTTAGGGTTAGGGTTAGGGTTAGGGGTAGGGGTAGGGTTAGGGGTAGGGGTAGGGGTAGGGTTAGGGGTAGGGTTAGGGTTAGGATTAGGGTTTCGGTATGTGCACACGTATTCTGGTCCTCTGCGGATTTTTCTGCAGCGGATTTGATAAATCCGCAGTGCTAAACCGCTGCGGATTTATGGCAGATTTACCGCGGTTTTTCTGCGCATTTCACTGCGGTTTTACAACTGCGATTTTCTATTGGAGCAGTTGTAAAACCGCTGTGGAATCCGCAGAAAGAAGTGACATGCTGCGGAATGTAAACCGCTGCGTTTCCGTGCAGTTTTTCCGCAGCATGTGTACAGCGATTTTTGTTTCCCATAGGTTTACATTGAAATGTAAACTCATGGGAAACTGCTGCGGATCCGCAGCGTTTTCCAAAGCGTGTGCACATACCTTTAGAATTAGGCTATGTGCACACGGTGCGGATTTGGCTGCGGATCCGCAGCGGATTGGCCGCTGCGGATCCGCAGCAGTGTTCCATCAGGTTTACAGTACCATGTAAACCTATGGAAAACCAAATCCGCTGTGCCCATGGTGCGGAAAATACCGCACGGAAACGCTGCGTTGTATTTTCCGCAGCATGTCAATTCTTTGTGCGGATTCCGCAGCGTTTTACACCTATTCCTCAATAGGAATCCGCAGGTGGAATCCGCAGGTGAAATCCGCAGGTAAAACGCAGTGCCTTTTACCTGCGGATTTTTCAAAAATGGTGCGGAAAAATCTCACACGAATCCGCAACGTGGGTACATAGCCTTAGGGTTAGGGTTGGGTTGGAATTAGGGTTGTGGTTAGGGTTAGGGGTGTGTTGGGGTTAGGGTTGTGGTTAGGGGTGTGTTGCGGTTAGGGTTGTGGTTAGGGTTACGGCTACAGTTGGGATAAGGGTTAGGGGTGTGTTGGCGTAAGAATTGAGGGGTTTCCACTGTTTAGGCACATCAGGGGGTCTCCAAACGCAACATGGCGCCACCATTGATTCCAGCCAATCTTTTATTCAAAAAGTCAAATGGTGCTCCTTCCCTTCCGAGCCCCGACGTGTGCCCAAACAGTGGTTTACCCCCACATATGGGGTATCAGTGTACTCAGGACAAACTGGGCAACAATTACTGGGGTCCAATTTCTCCTGTTACCCTTGAGAAAATAAAAAATTGCTTGCTAAAACATCATTTTTGAGGAAAGTAAAATGATTTTTTATTTTCACGGCTCTGCGTTGTAAACGTCTGTGAAGCACTTGGGGGTTCAAAGTGCTCACCACATATCTAGATAAGTTCCTTGGGGGGTCTAGTTTCCAAAATGGGGTCACTTGTGGGGGGTTTCTACTGTTTAGGCACACCAGGGGCTCTGCAAACGCAACGTGACGCCCGCAGACCATTCCATCAAAGTCTGCATTTCAAAAGTCACTACTTCCCTTCTGAGCCCCGACGTGTGCCCAAACAGTGGTTTACCCCCACATATGGGGTATCAGCGTACTCAGGAGAAACTGGACAACAACTTTTGGGGTCCAATTTCTCCTGTAACCCTTGGGAAAATAAAAAAATCTGGGCTAAAAAATTATTTTTGAGGAAAGAAAACGTATTTATTATTTTCACTGCTCTGTGTTATAAACTTCTGTGAAGCACTTGGGGGTTCAAAGTGCTCACCTCACATCTAGATAAGTTCCTTTCGGGGTCTAGTTTCTAAAATGGGGTCACTTGTGGGGGGTTTCTACTGTTTAGCCACATCAGGGGCTCTGCAAACGCAACGTAACGCCCGCAGAGCATTCCATCAAAGTCTGCATTTCAAAATGTCACTACTTGACTTCCGAGCCCCGACATGTGCCCAAACTGTGGTTTACCCCCACATATGGGGTATCAGCGTACTCAGGAGAAACTGTACAACAACTTTTGGGGTCAAATTTCTCCTGTTACCCTTGGGAAAATAATAAATTGCAGGCTAAAAAATCATTTTAGAGAAAATAAAATTTTTATTTTATTTTCATGGCTCTGCGTTATAAACTTCTGTGAAGCACTTGGAAGTTCAAAGTCCTCACCACACATCTAGATTAGTTCCTTTGGGGGTCTAGTTTCCAAAATGGGGTCATATGTGGGGGATCTCCAATGTTTAGGCACACAGGGGCTCTCCAAACGTGACATGGTGTCCGCTAATGATTGGAGCTAATTTTCCATTTAAAAAGCCAATTGGCGTGCCTTCCCTTCCGAGCCCTGCCGTGCGCCCAAACAGTGGTTTACCCCCACATATGGGGTATCAGCGTACTCAGGACAAACTGGACAACAACATTTGCGGTCCAATTTCTCCTATTACCCTTGGCAAAATAGGAAATTCCAGGCTAAAAATCATTTTTGAGGAAAGAAAAATTATTTTTTATTTTCATGGCTCTGCATTATAAACTTCTGTGAAGCACCTGGGGGTTTAAAGTGCTCAATATGCATCTAGATAAGTTCCTTGGGGGGTCTAGTTTCCAAAATGGGGTCACTTGTGGGGGAGATCCAATGCATAGGCACACAGGGGCTCTCTAAACGCGACATGGTGTCCGCTAACAATTGGAGCTAATTTTCCATTCAAAAAGTCAAATGGCGCGCCTTCCCTTCCGAGCCCTGCCGTGTGCCCAAACAGTGGTTTACCCCCACATATGAGGTATCGGCGTACTCGGGAGAAATTGCCCAACAAATTTTAGGATTCATTTTATCCTATTGCCCATGTGAAAATGAAAAACTGAGGCGAAAAGAATTTTTTTGTGAAAAAAAAAGTACTTTTTCATTTTTACAGATCAATTTGTGAAGCACCTGAGGGTTTAAAGTGCTCAATATGCATCTAGATAAGTTCCTTGGGGGGTCTAGTTTCCAAAATGGGGTCATTTGTGGGGGAGCTCCAATGTTTAGGCACACGGGGGCTCTCCAAACACGACATGGTGTCCGCTAACGATGGAGATAATTTTTCATTCAAAGAGTCAAATGGCGCTCCTTCCCTTCCGAACCTTACCATGTGCCCAAACAGTGGTTTACCTCCACATGTGAGGTATCGGTGTACTCATGAGAAATTGCCCAACAAATTTTAGGATCCATTTTATCCTGTTGCCCATGTGAAAATGAAAAAAATTGAGGCTAAAAGAATTTTTTTGTGAAAAAAAAGTACTTTTTCATTTTTACGGATCAATTTGTGAAGCCCCCGGGGGTTCAAAGTTCTCACTATGCATCTAGATAAGTTCCTTGGGGCGTCTAGTTTCCAAAATGGGGTCACGTGTGGGGGAGCTCCAATTTTTAGGCACACGGGGGCTCTCCAAACGTGACATGGTGTCCGCTAAAGAGTGGAGCCAATTTTTCATTCAAAAAGTCAAATGGCGCTCCTTCCCTTCCAAGCCCTGCCGTGCGCCCAAACAGTGGTTTACCCCCACATATGAGGTATCAGCGTACTCAGGACAAATTGGACAACAACTTTCGTGGTTCAGTTTCTCCTTGTACCATTGGGAAAATAAAAAAAATGTTGCTAAAAGATAATTTTTGTGACTAAAAAGTTAAATGTTCATTTTTTCCTTCCATGTTGCTTCTGCTGCTGTGAAGCACCTGAAGGGTTAAAAAACTTCTTGAATGTGGTTTTGAGCACCTTGAGGGGTGCATTTTTTAGAATGGTGTCACTTTTGGGTATTTTCATCCATATAGACCCCTCAAACTGACTTCAAATGTGAGGTGGTCCCTAAAAAAAATGGTTTTGTAAATTTCGTTGTAAAAATGAGAAATCGCTGGTCAAATTTTAACTCTTATAACTTCCTAGCAAAAAAAAATGTTGTTTCCAAAATTGTGCTGGTGTAAAGTAGACATGTGGGAAATGTTATTTATTAACTATTTTGTGTCACATAACTCTCTGGTTTAACAGAATAAAAATTCAAAATGTGAAAATTGCGAAATTTTCAAAATTTTCGCCAAATTTCCGTTTTTATCACAAATAAACGCAGAATTTATTGACCTAAATTTACCACTAACATGAAGCCCAATATGTCACGAAAAAACAATCTCAGAACCGCTAGGATCCGTTGAAGCGTTCCTGAGTTATTACCTCATAAAGGGACACTGGTCAGAATTGCAAAAAACGGCCAGGTCATTAAGGTCAAAATAGGCTGGGTCATGAAGGGGTTAAAAAATAGTGAGGAAAGAATGGTTGTAGATGACGAGGAAAAAGCTAACATATTAAACACCTTCTTCTCCACGGTATTCACGGTGGAAAATGAAATGCTAGGTGAAATCCCAAGAAACAATGAAAACCCTATATTAAGGGTCACCCATCTAACCCAAGAAGAGGTGCGAAACCGGCTAAATAAGATCAAAATAGATAAATCTCCGGGTCCGGATGGCATACACCCACGAGTACTAAGAGAACTAAGTAATGTAATAGATAAACCATTATTTCTTATTTTTAGGGACTCTATAGCGACAGGGTCTGTTCCGCAGGACTGGCGCATAGCAAATGTGGTGCCAATATTCAAAAAGGGCTCTAAAAGTGAACCTGGAAATTATAGGCCAGTAAGTCTAACCTCTATTGTTGGTAAAATATTTGAAGGGTTTCTGAGGGATGTTATTCTGGATTATCTCAATGAGAATAACTGTTTAACTCCATATCAGCATGGGTTTATGAGAAATCGCTCCTGTCAAACCAATCTAATCAGTTTTTATGAAGAGGTAAGCTATAGGCTGGACCACGGTGAGTCATTGGACGTGGTATATCTCGATTTTTCCAAAGCGTTTGATACCGTGCCGCACAAGAGGTTGGTACACAAAATGAGAATGCTTGGTCTGGGGGAAAATGTGTGTAAATGGGTTAGTAACTGGCTTAGTGATAGAAAGCAGAGGGTGGTTATAAATGGTATAGTCTCTAACTGGGTCGCTGTGACCAGTGGGGTACCGCAGGGGTCAGTATTGGGACCTCTTCTCTTCAACATATTCATTAATGATCTGGTAGAAGGTTTACACAGTAAAATATCGATATTTGCAGATGATACAAAACTATGTAAAGCAGTTAATACAAGAGAAGATAGTATTCTGCTACAGATGGATCTGGATAAGTTGGAAACTTGGGCTGAAAGGTGGCAGATGAGGTTTAACAATGATAAATGTAAGGTTATACACATGGGAAGAAGGAATCAATATCACCATTACACACTGAATGGGAAACCACTGGGTAAATCTGACAGGGAGAAGGACTTGGGTATCCTAGTTAATGATAAACTTACCTGGAGCAGCCAGTGCCAGGCAGCAGCTGCCAAGGCAAACAGGATCATGGGGTGCATTAAAAGAGGTCTGGATACACATGATGAGAGCATTATACTGCCTCTGTACAAATCCCTAGTTAGACCGCACATGGAGTACTGTGTCCAGTTTTGGGCACCGGTGCTCAGGAAGGATATAATGGAACTAGAGAGAGTACAAAGGAGGGCAACAAAATTAATAAAGGGGATGGGAGAACTACAATACCCAGATAGATTAGCGAAATTAGGATTATTTAGTCTAGAAAAAAGACGACTGAGGGGCGATCTAATAACCATGTATAAGTATATAAGGGGACAATACAAATATCTCGCTGAGGATCTGTTTATACCAAGGAAGGTGACGGGCACAAGGGGGCATTCTTTGCGTCTGGAGGAGAGAAGGTTTTTCCACCAACATAGAAGAGGATTCTTTACTGTTAGGGCAGTGAGAATCTGGAATTGCTTGCCTGAGGAGGTGGTGATGGCGAACTCAGTCGAGGGGTTCAAGAGAGGCCTGGATGTCTTCCTGGAGCAGAACAATATTGTATCATACAATTATTAGGTTCTGTAGAAGGACGTAGATCTGGGGATTTATTATGATGGAATATAGGCTGAACTGGATGGACAAATGTCTTTTTTCGGCCTTACTAACTATGTTACTATGTTACTATGAAAGCAAATTTCTTCAGCATAAATGAGACTAGTAGATCTGGAAAACTTATTTCTTATTACATTAGGCAGAGAAAATCAGGATGCATTTTGTCTTGTCAGTCCCCATTTTAAGCTGTAAACCTATCATGTAGCACCTTTACACAGAAACCCCTCCTACACATACCAAGTGCTTGGGAAACTGAATCAAAAAGAAACCTAGACACATCTAATTCTAAACCCAATAAAACAGGTAAACCGCACTGGATTTACTGGTGATTTTTTTGCAGATTTTGTGCGGATTCCACCTGCGGATTCCTTTTATGGAACAGGTGTATACCGCTGCAGAATCCGCACAAAGAATTGACATGCTGCGGAAAAATCAACGCTACGTTTCCGCGCTTTTTTTTTCCGCAGCATGTGCACTGTGGATTTCATTTTCCATAGGTTTACATGGTACTGTAAACTCATGGAAAACTGTTGCGAATCTGCAGCGTCAAATGCGATGCGGATCCGCAGGAAAATCCGCAACGTGTGCACATACCCTAAAGCTGCTTTATCAATTTCACCACATGCGGAATGGCTTCAAATAAAGCAATTCCTGAATTGCTGGTTTTTGTTCATTCTGCCTTCCAAACATCGAAATAGAAAGTGATCAAAAAATTTCATGTGCCAGAAAATGGTACCAATAAAAATTGCAACTCGTCCCACAAAACACAAGTCCTCACATGTCTCTGAAAAAAAGTATTGTGCCCGCACTGCTGCCTTATGCGATCATCTTACGGTGTGCCTTGCAAAGCCGCTCCAGTGTAACTACCCACTCATCCATGCAAGGGCACTCCGGGTGCACAGCCAAAAAAGTGCATAACAATCCAATGAAAAAAAGAAAAGAAAACGGCTTGCACTCACCATTCCCGATGAACTGTGACAGTCTTTATTAGAACATATGCAGTAAAATCAAGGAGAACGTGTCCATGTAGGATGACAGCTGTTTCGCGCGCAACCGCGCTTCCACTAATCCGATCAGTGGAAGCGCGGTTGCGCGCGAAACAGCTGTCATCCTACATGGACACGTTCTCCCTGATTTTACTGCATATGTTCTAATACAGACTGTCACAGTTCATCGGGCCTGGTGAGTGCAAGCCGTTTTCTTTTCTTTTTTTCATTGGAACCGCACATGTCTCTGTTGGTCAAAATATGGAAAAATTATAGCAATCTAAATTTGGTGATGCCCAAAAAAAGCGTCTTTTACTGTGTGACAACAGCCAAACATAAAAAACACAATATAAGTCTGGTATCACTCTTATAGCACTGACCCGAAGAATGAAGTTGTCTAATCACTTATACTGCATGAGGAGTGGCACAGAAAATAAATAAAACCAATTCTTCACTTTCTGTTGATTTGTTCATTCTGTCTCCCAAAAATCTCAGTAAGGCTCAGCTCACATTTATCCTGTGCTCTGCGTGACCACTTACACCAAGGTTTCCGTGTAAATCGTTTAAATACGTGATTCAGACAGAACCCCCAGCGGAAAATTCCCTATAATGAGGCAGATGGAGGCACTGTGGATGCCATCTGACTTCTGATCCAGCGGTGTCCATCTTTTTAGATGTGCATAAAAGTGCAATCAGCCACAGTTTTGTATATTTCTGAGAAGGACACCGCTGAACAGAGGCCAGAAGGAGTCCAGAGTAACTCTGCTGCCTCATTATAGTGAATGGATCCTTCGGGGGTAACATCTGAATCAGGTCACTCGGAGATTTAGACGAAAACCCCGATATAAGTACTCAGCGCAGCACGCAGGATAGAAATTCTACAATCCCAAATCATAATGCCCCCTCCCTTCTGAGCCCTAGTGTGCCTATACTACATTTATCATGCATATGTTTGACATTTCTGTAACGATGAGAGCCAGCCTCATTTATGAGTGTGTGTCTCTAGAAGCATGAGCTGGGCACTACCACGTACTGGGCACCACATCATACTGGGGACTACAATGGCAGTTTGCAATTTTTACCCACCAATATCCACTTCTGCTTGTTTTTGGAAATCGACAATGGAGTCAAAATCATCACTACGCCTGTAAAAAGTGGTATAATTTGGTATAACTAAAGTGGTATAATTTTAAAAATGTGGTCACTAGAGGGGGGTTCTACTCTTCTGGCACTTAGGGGCTAGGAAAATCTGCACTCTTGTAGGCAAATAGCGTTCCATCCCTCCCGATTTTCATCGTTTGGCCAAGCAGTACTGAACAACTACATATGGGGTATTTCCACATTCAGCAGAAATTGTGGGACACATTTTGGCGCCATTTTTACCCAATTTATTATGTGAAAATGTAAAATCTGGGGCTAAAACAAAATTTTGGTGGTAAAAATGTAATGTAATTCTGTGGGGCATATGTGGTATCAATATGATCACTGCACCCCTAGATGAATTCATTAGGGGGTGTAGTTTGTGAAAGGAGGTCACATATGGGGGGCTTTCTGCTGTTCTTGCATCTCAGGGGCTCTGCCAAAGCGACATGGCACCCTCAAACAAATCCAGCAAAATCAGATCTCTAAAATGGCGCTTCTTCCCTTCTGAGCTTTGCACTGTGCCTCAAAAGTAGTTTTCGACCACATATTGGGTATCGGCGTACTCAAGTTTTGGGGTCCATTTTCTCCTGCTATCCTTGTGAAAATGAAAACATTTGTGGGTTAAAACAACATTTTTGTGGGAAAAAACAACAACATTTTTTTCCATTTTCACAGATAGATAAAAGATCAACATTGTAAAATTCTGTGAAGCACCTGGGGGTCCAAGGTGCTCACCACACATCTAAATACATTATTTAAGGAGTCTAGTTTCCAAAATGTGGGAACTTGTGGGGGGCTTCCGCTGTTTAGGCACATTAGGGGATTTCCAAATGCAACATGGCATCCCGAATGATTCCATCCAATTTTGCGTTCAAAAAGTCAAATGGTGCTCCTTAACTTTTGATCCCTACTGTGTGCTCAAACCAAAGTTTTTCACCACATATAGGGTACCAGCATAAGAAATTGCACAACAAATTATACGGTGCAATGTCTCCTGCTATCCTTGTGAAAATAAAATAATTGGGGCTAAAAGAACATTTTTGCGCAAAAAATATGATTTTTCATTTTTCAAGGCTCAAAGTTATACATTTCTGTGAGGCACATTGGGGTTCAAGGTGCTTACCACACTTGTAGATATGTTCCTTGAGGGGTCTAGTTTCCATGTTGGGGTCACTTGTGGGGGGTGTTTTTCCACTATTTAGGCATATCAGGGGCTCTGCAAACTCGACTAGTATTATTATTATTATTATTTATTGTTATAGCGCCATTTATTCCATGGCGCTTTACATGTGAGGAGGGGTATACATAATAAAAACAGGTACAATAATCTTAAACAATACAAGTCAGAACTGGTACAGGGGGAGAGAGGACTCTGCCCGCGAAGGCTCACAATCTACAAGGGATGGGTGAGGATACAGTAGGTGAGGATAGAGCTGGTCATGCAGAGGTTTGGTCGATCGGTGGTTACTGCAGGTTGTAGGCTTGTCGGAAGAGGTGGGTCTTCAGGTTCTTTTTGAAGGTTTTGACGGTAGGTCGTATGGTCGTATGTTCAAACAACATGTTTACGAACAGAAAAGAAATGGTAACTATGACCTCAACATACAATATTTAAAAAGCAGAAATAGTCAAACGGTCTATTACAGTTATTCTGGGTAGGTCCACAGATGCCACCACAGGGGTGACCAGCCACCATTGCCATATATTTTTAACCTTTTTTTTATTGAGTTCCTTTTAATGTAAGTACCTCTCTCCAGGAATATGGTATTATTAGTTTTAGCTTTCAATTCCTCCAATGTTGGGGGATACCCATCTAACCAGTGAAATGTTAACAATTTCCTTGCCAGAAACCGTATTCTCAGAATGGCGGGAATTTTAAATCTACCCCACCCCCAGAAAGCCCAGTGTGCACATACTAGGATCAAGTATGTGTATCCCAAATATTTGTTTAATCAGAGAGGTCACCCCCACCCGGTAGTGGCCTATATCAACACATTCCCATAGCATATGCATCAGATGGGCTCCATTCATACCGCATCTTGGACATGAGTCTTTAGTCCGAGCCACAATTTTAAACATTATATTAGGTGTCTTATGTACCCTGTGGATAAGGAAAATTTGGGACCTTCTCTGGGACTCAAACATAGTATAGGTGTTGTTTCTAGTATTTAATTCCATTGTTCTTCAGATATGGGGCTGAGATTCTCTTCCCACTTTGATCTGACCAACATGTGATGCTCATCTAGATACAAGGGTAATAATATCCTGTAAATGGAGGAAATTTGTGTCTGGAAGGCATGACGAAGCTGCAAATACCGATGGAAGGCTCTATGTGGAATGCCAAACCCAGAGCGAATCTGATCAAAACTTTGGATTGATCCGTCACGTATTATTTGGGTCTATAGCAAGACATGTGCAGGCATGTACTACGGAGGACAGAGAATGAACTTCAATCCAATATTGCAGCCAGCATGCAGCCAGCGGGTAAGGAAAGGGTGAATCAAAAACCCAAAAACCCCGCCTCCATGGCTAAAGATTGTTCCCTCCCAACGGCACATGTATTTCATGAAAGAAAGACATAGGAATCCAAATCGGAGTATTATGAAGAAAATAAAGGAGTTGTGGCATTAGGATAATTTTCAAAAGATTACTTCTTCCCACTGGAGACATTGGAGGAGACGCCAAGTATCTACCTTAGACCTAAATTTTAACAGCAGAGGGGCTAAATTATGTGAATGAAAGTCCTGACTCCTGAGGGTTAGCAGAGACTATTACCCCCAAATATTGAAAAGAGTCTACTATTTGAATTTGTGTATGCTCCAAAGAGTATTCCTCTGGAAGAGGATCACCAGGAATGCGTACCGATTTGCTCCAGTTAATTAAAAGGCCCCACCATTTCCCGTATGTTTTAATTATGTCCATCACTGGTCCTATAGAAATGCCTAGGTCCCCCCAAAATAGAAGCATATTATCCGTGTATAGAGAGAGATTTTTTATCTCTATTGACCTACCCTGCCGTGTTCCTCTTCCCAGATCAAACGATCCCGATATATGACCATTAACCCGGAGTTTTGCCCTAGGAGAACTATATAATAACTAGATGGTGGCCCGAATCTAACGCATCAGGTATTCTAGAATATGCATGTCCACGTAGTATATTGCCCAGTCACGTACTATATTGCCCAGTCATGTAGTATATTGCCCAGCCACATAGTATATTGCCCAGCCACGTAGTATATTGCCCAGCCACGTAGTATATTGCCCAGCCACGTAGTATATTGCCCAGCCACATAGTATATTGCCCAGTCATGTAGTAAATTACGCAGTTACATAGTTTATTGCCCAGCCACGTAGTATATTGCACAGCGACGTAGTATACAGCAGAGCCACGTAGTATACAGCACAGAGCCACGTAGTATACTGCCGTATATTGCACAGCCCGCGTAGTATATTGCCCAGCACACGTAGTATATTGCACAGCCCGCGTAGTATATTGCCCAAACCCGCGTAGTATATTGCCCAGCCCGCGTAATATATTGTACAGCCCACGTAGTATATAGCAATGTGAACATCATATCCCTGTTAAAAAAAGAATTAAAATAAAAAATAGTTATATACTCATCATCCGTTGGCCCCTGGATCCACGAAGCGTTTACCGACGCTCCTCGCGTGCTCCGGTCTCAAGAGTGCATTACGCGAGGAGCGGGAAAGGCGCCGGAAGATGAGTATATGATGATTTTTTATTTTTTTTTATTATTTTTAACATTAGATCTTTTTTTTCTATTGATGCTGCATAGGCAGCATTGATAGTAGAAAAGTTGGTCACACAGGGTTAATAGCAGCGTTAATGGAGTGCGTTACACCGTGGCATAACGCGGTCCATTAGCACTGCCATTAACCCTGTGTGAGCGCTGACTGGAGGGGAGTATGGAGCGGGCACTGACTGCGGGGAGGATGGAGCGGCCATGTTGCTGCCGGACTGTGATCGTCGCTGATTGGTCGTGGGCGTTTTGCCATGACCAATCAGCGACTTGGATTTCCATGACAGACAGAGGCCACGACCAATGAATATCCGCGACAGAAAGAAGGACAGACGGAAGTGACCCTTAGACAATTATATAGTAGATTGGATCATTGAAATAAATTTATCCCCGAATCTCATGCCCTTTAACACAGCCCACAAAAAGTTCCATTCGACGCAGTGAAATGCCTTGGTGGTGTAACGCTTGCGCCGAGACTGGTTGGCGCGGGCGTCTGGGGGTGTGGCCCCACTGGACCACAACCCAAACTTCCCTGGAAGGGGCATAACTAAGTAGCTTCCTAGGTGTTCGCTGGAGCCTCTGATGGTGAGGTCAGACTTGTACAATAGGAAGCTACCAGGTACCACTCCAGGGTGGAGTCGGACTGTGGATGCTGATCCCACCGGGGACGAGACACAGGCAGGCAGGCACGACTGTGACACTGGCTGACGGGTACAGCAGAGGCCCTGATGGGCAGACTGGCTTGATGGAGATACAGGCAGGCAGGCGGGCACGGCTGGCACTGGCAGACAGGGCTGATACTCTGGTAGGAACTGGTATACAGGCGGGTGTATGAAAACAGGTAAGACCCTGTGCAGACTGGAGAGTATATGGAAACAGGTAGGAACCTGTTCAGACTGGAGACTATAAAGAAACAGGTATAAACCTGTACGGCAAGTTGCTGAACAGAGATAGAGCAAGAGCGAATGCAAAGCAGAACCACAAGAGGTGGAGCAACAGTAGAGAAGGCGGAGCAAAGAGCAGAGGAGAAGGCGAAGCTAAGAGCAGAGAAGGAGAAGACGCAGCTAAGAGCAGAGAAGGAGAAGACGCAGCTAAGAGCAGAGAAGGAGATGGCAGAGCTAAGAGCAGAGAAGGAGAAGGCAGAGCTAAGAGCAGAGAAGGAGAAGGCAGAGCTAAGAGCAGAGAAGCGGAACCATGTGCAGAAACGCAGGAGGCGGAACCAGGTAGAACCGCAAGGAGCGGAACCGCAGAGCGAGAGCTGAGCGGCGCCGCAGAGCAAAACCACAGCGTGCAGAGCAAGGTCAGAGTGCAGGGCCAAGTTACAGAGAGCAGAGCTGAGAGCAAAGCCACAGAGTGCAGAGCAAGGTCAGGGTGCTGAGCAAAGTTACAGAGAGCAGAGCTGAGAGCAAAGCCACAGAGTGCAGAGCAAGGTCAAGGTGCTGAGCAAAGTTACAGAGAGCAGAGCTGAGAGCAAAGCCACAGAGTGCAGAGCAAGGTCAGGGTGCAGAGCAAAGTTACAGAGTGCAGAGCCGAGAGTAAAGCTGAGAGGCACAGAACCACAGGTTGTGGCAGAACTGAGCAGAGAGAAACAGAGCCACAGTTAGTGGCGAACAGAGCAGAAAGATAAGGCGAAGGTAAACACAGCAGAGTGGGAAATGACTAATGACAAAAGAGAAACAGGAACGGACATAGACCAGAGTTCAGACAGGAACGGACACGGATACACAAACAAAACACAGATGAAGGCCTGCTAATTGCAGCCCTCTGAGACAGGTAACAGACACGACCTGGCAGCTCAGTAGCAAGTGCTAACTGAGAGAAATAGTTTGCTCAGGCATCCTCCAATGGGTGAGGATGCCTTAAGTATCAGAGGCCTCAAGGCTATTGGCCAGGAGCACCTTAGGGAGGTGCACATAGTCTCAATAAGAATCCGGAGTTTCTGGCACCGCCCCACTATGCACACAGCCAGGAAGTGTACACAGAGTAAGCGGCCATGGAGCACAAGGCATAGAACCGGCAACAGGCTGATCTCACAGCATGTCACTGGGTGAGTCAGTTGATGTAACAGGCAGGTGGGGAATGAAAGGCCATGCAGTGATGCCGGCAGGGTTGTTACAGGCGGCTTCTAAGGAAAGGATCTCCCTTGTTCCTGTGGATTTTGAACAAAATTGCATCCCCATATATAACCGCCTTATATTATTTGAGATGGACTTGTCTGGTATAAATCCAGTTTGACATTGTGTATTGCCCTTGCAATCATCTTGGATAATCTATTTGCAAGAATCTTAGCCAGCAGTTTGATGTCATTTTGGAGGAGGGAGATGGGTCTAATCAGGCAGGGATGGATTCTTTCCAGGTTTCAATATCAAAACCACCACCGCCTAATTAATATATTTCTTGAATGTGGTTTTGAGCACCTTAAGGAGTGCAGTTTTTAGAAATATGTCTATGTGGGGTATTTTCTGCCATATAGGCCACTCAAAGTCACTTCAAATGGGATGTGGTCCTTAAAAAAAATTGTTTTGTTTGAAAAATGAGAAATCGCTGGTCAAGTTTTAACCCCTTTCTGCCATTGGACGTAATATTCCATCCATGTGGGGTGGGCCTTAATTCCCAAGGACGGAATATTACGTCCAGCGCGATCGGCCGCGCTCACGGGGAGAGCGCCGCCGATCGCGGCCGGGTGTCAGCTGCTTATCGCAGCTGACATCCGGCACTATGTGCCAGGAGCGGTCACGGACCGCCCCCGGCACATTAACCCCCGGCACACCGCGATCAAAGATGATCGTGATGTGCCGGCGGTGCAGGGAAGCATTGCGCAGGGAGGGGGCTCCCTGCGTGCTTCACTGAGACCCCCGCAGCAACGCGATGTGATCGCGTTGCTCCGGGGGTCTCCTACCTCCCTCCCTGCAGTAAGTCCCGGATCCAAGATGGCCGCGGATCCGGGTCCTGCAGGGAGGGAGGTGGCTTACCAAGTGCCTGCTCAGAGCAGGCACTTGGTAACGCTGCAGCACTCTGAGACAGATCGGTGATCTGTCAGAGTGCTGTGCAAACTGGCAGATCACCGATCTGTATTGTCCCCCCCTGGGACAAAGTAAAAAAAAAAATTTCCAAGTGTGTAAAAAAAAAAAAAAAAATCCTAAATAATGAAAAAAAATATATATATTATTCCCATAAATACATTTCTTTATCTAAATAAAAAAAAAAACAATAAAAGTACACATATTTAGTATCGCCGTGTCCGTAACGACCCGACCTATAAAACTGGCCCACTAGTTAACCCCTTCAGTAAACACCGTAAGAAAAAAAAAAAAAACGAGGCAAAAAACAACGCTTTATTATCATACCGCCAAACAAAAAGTGGAATAACACGCGATCAAAAAGACGGATATAAATAACCATGGTACCACTGAAAGCGTCATCTTGTCCCGCAAAAAATGAGCCGCCATACAGCAACATCAGTAAAAAAATTAAAAAGTTATAGTCCTCAGAATAAAGCGATGCAAAAATAATTATTTTTTTCTATAAAATAGTTTTTATCGTATAAAAGCGCCAAAACATTAAAAAAAATGATATAAATGGTGTCGCTGTAATCGTACTGAACCGAAGAATAAAACTGCTCTATCAATTTTACCAAACGCGGAACGGTATAAACGCCTCCCCCAAAAGAAATTCATGAATAGCTGGTTTTTGGTCATTCTGCCTCAAAAAAATCGGAATAAAAAGCGATCAAAAAATGTCACATGCCCGAAAATGTTACCAATAAAAACGTCAACTCGTCCCGCAAAAAACAAGACCTCACATGACTCTGTGGACTCAAATATGAAAAAATTATAGCTCTCAAAATGTGGTAACGCAAAAAATATTATTTGCAATAAAAAGCGTCTTTCAGTGTGTGACGGCTGCCAATCATAAAAATCCGCTAAAAAACCCGCTATAAAAGTAAATGAAAAAAATGTATTTATTTCCATTTTCCCATTAGGGCTAGGGTTAGGGCTAGGGTTAGGGTTAGGGCTAGGGTTAGGGCTAGGGTTAGGGCTAGGGTTAGGGCTAGGGCTAGGGTTAGGGTTAGGGCTAGGGTTGGGACTAGGGTTAGGGCTAGGGTTAGGGTTGGGGCTAGGGTTAGGGCTAGGGTTAGGGCTAGGGTTAGGGTTAAGGCTACAGTTAGGGTTGGGGCTAAAGTTAGTGTTAGGGTTTGGATTACATTTACAGTTGGGAATAGGGTTGGGATTAGGGTTAGGGGTGTGCCTGGGTTAGAGGTGTGGTTAGGGTTACCGTTGGGATTAGGGTTAGGGGTGTGTTTGGATTAGGGTTTCAGTTATAATTGGGGGGTTTCCCCTGTTTAGGCACATCAGGGGGATCTCCAAACGCGACATGGCGACCGATCTCAATTCCATCCAATTCTGCATTGAAAAAGTAAAACAGTGCTCCTTCCCTTCCGAGCTCTCCCGTGTGCCCAAACAGGAGTTTACCCCAACATATGGGGTATCAGCGTACTCAGGACAAATTGGGCAACAACTTTTGGGGTCCAATTTCTCCTGTTACCCTTGGGAAAATACAAAACTGGGGGCTAAAAAATAATTTTTGTGGGAAAAAAAAGAGATTTTTTATTTTCACGGCTCTGCGTTATAAACTGTAGTGAAACACTTGGGGGCTCAAAGTTCTCACAACACATCTAGATAAGTTCGTGTGGGGGTCTAGTTTCCAATATGGGGTCACTTGTGGGGGTTTCTACTGTTTAGATATATTAGGGGCTCTGCAAACGCAATGTGACGCCTGCAGACCATTCCATCTAAGTCTGCATTCCAAATGGCGCTCCTTCCCTTCCGAGCCCTCCCATGCGCCCAAACGCTGGTTCCCCCCCACATATGGGGTATCAACGCACTCAGGACAAATTGGACAACAACTTTTGGGGTCCAATTTCTCCTTTTACCCTCGAGAAAATACAAAACTGGGGGCTAAAAAATAATTTTGAGGGGAAATTTTTTTTTTTATTTTCACGGCTCTGCGTTATAAACTGTAGTGAAATACTTGGGGGCTCAAAGTTCTCACAACACATCTAAGTCTGTATTCCAAATGGCGCTCCTTCCCTTCCGAGCTCTCCCATGCGCCCAAACAATGGTTTACCCCCACATATGGGGTATCAGAGTACTCAGGACAAATTGTGCCACAACTTTTGTGGTCCAATTTCTTCTCTTACCATTGGGAAAATAAAAAATTGGGGGCGAGAAGAATTTTTGTGAAAAAAAAATGATTTTTTATTTTTACGGTTCTGCATTATAAACTTCTGTGAAGCACTTGGTGGGTCAAAGTGCTCACCACACCTCTAGATAAGTTCCTTAGGGGGTCTACTTTCCAAAATGGTGTCACTTGTGGGGGGTTTCAATGTTTAGGCACATCAGTGGCTCTCCAAACGCAACATGGCGTCCCATCTCAATTCCTGTCAATTTTGCATTGAAAGGTCAAACGGCGCTCCTTCCCTTCCGAGCTCTGCCATGCGCCCAAACTGTGGTTAACCCCCACATATGGGGTATCAGCGTACTCAGGACAAATTGTACAACAACGTTTGGGGTCCATTTTCTCCTGTAACCCTTGGTAAAATAAAACAAATTGGAGCTGAAGTAAATCTTTTGTGAAAAAAAGTTAAATGTTAATTTTTATTTAAACATTCCAAAAATTCCTGTGAAGCACCTGAAGGGTAAATAAACTTCTTGAATGTGGTTTTGAGAACCTTGAGGGGTGCAGTTTTTAGAATGGTGTCACACTTGGGTATTTTCTATCATATAGACCCCTCAAAATGACTTCAAATGAGATGTGGTCCCTAAAATAAAATGGTGTTGTAAAAATGAGAAATTGCTGGTCAACTTTTAACCCTTATAACTCCCTAACAAAAAAAATTTTGGTTCCAAAATTGTGCTGATGTAAAGTAGACATGTGGGAAATGTTACTTATTAAGTATTTTGTGTGACATATCTCTGTGATTTAATTGCATAAAAATTCAAAGTTGGAAAATTGCGAAATTTTCAAAATTTTCGCCAAATTTCCGTTTTTTTCACAAATAAACGCAGGTAATATCAAAGAAATTTTACCACTATCATGAAGTACAATATGTCACGAGAAAACAATGTCAGAATCACCGGGATCCGTTGAAGCGTTCCAGAGTTATAACCTCATAAAAGGACAGTGGTCAGAATTGTAAAAATTGGCCCGGTCCATAACGTGCAAACCACCCTTGGGGGTAAAGGGGTTAACAATGTTTTTGTTAACTTCCTAACAAAAAAAATTATGTTTCAAAAATTGTGCAGATGTAAAGTAGGCATGTGGGAAATGTTATTTATTAACTATTGTGTGTGACATAACTCTATTAACTTGAAAATATTTTGCTATCTTATTATTGCCTTCTCCTGCTTTGTGGGCCTCCACTATTTTCATTTTCAGAGTGCTAGGCAGCAGCTTAGAAGAACCCATGGCTGCTGTTTTTTTGACACAAGGTTAGCGGAGGCTAGGTTTTTATAAAGTTGGGAAGTTTGCATCACCTGGCCTTTCCTAATGATGATGTGAACAAGCCATAACCCTAACAGGATAATTAAGGTCTGAAACCTTGGTCAAAGTTATCTGAGCACACAAATCTCCAAATGGTGCCCAAACTTTTGCATCATCCAATTTTCCTTTTTGTAATTTTTAAAATGTAAAAAATGACAATATTTATTTTTTATTTAACTTTAGGCCTTTAAGAGATCATTCCATCTTCAAATTGCTTAGCTATTCACAATAACAGTAATTTTTTACCAGGGATGCCCAAACTTTTACACGCCACTGTATGTTGTCTACAGAGACCCTGTATAGATTTTTTATATCTACCCTTATAGGGTCACTACATGGTGGCAATATTAGTCTTAGTTTAGTGGTTTATGTTAAAGTTCTATTCCAAGGCATAAAATTGAGATTGGCAAACAGTTTTAAAATAAACTAGTTTGCAATTATTTGCCTTTTCTATGTTGCACCAGTCTCCTGCTATCTGCATTTTAGTATTTTATTGTTTACAGCTTGTTGCAAAGGGACCAACCACGTCTAATAGGCTGTGTTCACACAGTGCCCTTTAGATGCGTCTTCGTCGCGTTTTTTTCTGAGCGAAAATGGGCCAAAAATGCTATGGAATCCTCGTGCAAGCTAATTCAATGACAATCCTGAAGAGTTATTCACATGATCAGTTAATTTCCTTTGAGTATTTGCAGTGCTTTTGTTTCTGCAGCATGTCAATTCTTTGTGCGATTCTGCAGCATTTTTCACCCTTTGACTTCAATTGAGTCAGTCAAATCTGCAGCAAAAACGCAGGTATAAAAATGTGACTGCTCTACCCGGCTGCCGGCAATACACTGACAGGAGGCAATCGCTCCCGCAGTGTATCACTGAACTGCTGTGAAAGAGTTCACCCGAGTTCATCAGCTGATCAGCTCCGGGGGATCTCCCTTATGGCACTGCTGCATGAGAACTTTCTCATAGCAACTCAGTGATACACTGTGGGAGCGATTACCTCCTGTCAGTGTATCGCTGGCTGTCTTTGAGAGCAGTCACATCAGTGACTGCTCTCAAAGACAACAGGATCATCGTGGGACATTATGGATTATCTTCTCTGAGTAAACATAAGGAATATTGTGGCTTATTATTTTATTTTTGTTACAGGAGACGTTGACATCATTGGATTAGGCGTTCAATAAGTATGGTTTAATTATGATTCATTAAAGGATTCTGTGTCATCATTTAGAGTAAAGGACTTTATTCCGGGTGTCTGTGTTTTTATACAATATCACTATGGTGTTACTAATGGATAGGTGTCTTATAGACGCCTCTCCATTACTAACCTTTGGCCTTGATGTCACCTGACAATACAAAAGGTGACATCAACCCCAGAAATATGAACCCCACTTGCCACTGCTACAGGGCAAGTGGGAAGAGCGAGGCTAAGCACCAGATTTGGCGCATCTTATAGATGCGCCTTTTCTGGAGCAGCTGAGAGCTGATGTTTTTAGTCTGGGAAGGGGCCAATATCCATGGCCCGTTTCTAGGCTATTAATATCAACCCGCAGCTGTCTGCCTATCCTTTGCTGGTTAGATTTTAAAGGGGGCCCATATGTCAATTTTTTTCTGGATTCCCCCTGTAAACTAGCCAGTAAAGGCTAAGTAAACAGCTGTGAGCTGATATTAATAGCCTGGGAGCCTTTATTGCTATTGGCTCCTTCCCAGAATATTAACATCAGCCCTCAGCTATTGGCTTTCCCTCTGCTAGTTATTAAAATTACACGGGAGCACACGCAATTTGCATGCGTTTTTGTATAGCAATGAAGGCTTTCTTGAACTAAATTAAGATATTTTAAAAAAAGTTTTGTGATGTAATTTCTCGGGTCAACACCACCTTTTTCATGCTGATGCAGTGGCATCAGAGTAATGGGATTAGGGCTTGGTGTCAGCAGCTGTCATTGACACCTAGCCCTAGGCTAGTAATGAAAAGTATCAGCCAGACACCCTCATTAGTAAGTCGATAAGTAAACACAAACACACACAAGCAAACACATACAAACAAACATTGTCACTAGCCTATGTAAGGGTGTTAAGAGAGCGAATGTACATAGACTGGAATTAAACAGCAACTGTTCATTTTAAAGAAAATAAATGAAAAAAATTGCGTGGGCTCCCACGTAATTTTCATAACCAGCAGAGGGAAAGCTGATGGCTGAGGGCTGATGTTAATATTCTGGGAAGGGGCCAATAGCCATAAAGGTTCCCAGGCTATTAATATCACACAGCTGTTTGCTTAGCCTTTACTGGCTAGTTTACAGGGGAATCCCAGAAAAAAAATTACATAAGGTCATAAGGTTGTTGTCTGGACAATGCAGTAATCTAATACATTAAATTGGGAATGACTAAGGGTAAAGTAATCCTTAGTCATCCTTAGAATAGGCAATATGCCTATTCCCGGTGGCCTTGAGCTAGTGGGATCGGCTAAGGGTAAAGTAATCAAGTGCATTAACACGAAGGGCAATATACCTATCCTCGATGCCTTTGACCCAGTGGGAGTGGTTAACGGTAAATGCTATCAAGTGCCTGAAAACAGTTGACAATGGCATGGTAGGATTATTAATAATGCCGTTGCAGACTTCTTCTGCTATAGGTTTATTTCAATTACTATGACCAAATATTATGAAAGTTATTTAATGATCGGTTATAATATTAATGTTATAATGTGTAGAGCTTTTAAGTACTCCCAATTTATAATATCTTTCTCTTTATACTTATATACTTTTTATATCACTTTTCGGGTAGTAGAAAGTGGGTTTAAGAAATTATTACTGCACAGCACAGCTACTGTACATAATGGCAGTTTCTAGAACCAAAAACAGTGAATTGGTGAATTATTAGAGCTGGCTACAATACATGCAGTTTAATAGTTTTTTGAGGCATGACAGATGTCATTATACAGGTATTCAGACTGTGGCTACCCCCTTTATTATGGTTTACTTTCCATAGTCCCTATTATGGAATCCTCATTGCAGGTTTTTCAGCAACTTATTTCACTTTAGTTACCGTATTATCGATCACAATTTGGTAGAGTTGCATTGATAAAATTAATCGCTCGTTGCTCTGGAATTTTGTACTTGTACATGTAGAACTGGTTGATGTCTTTATTAGGCATGGGTAATGATGGTCGAGTCCATTTAAGTTGTCAAATGGCCTCTATGGTGGTGGTTTAGGAGTCAGGTGGAAGTTGCAGACAAGTTAAGCTGGACTGACGAGGGCCAACAGCCCGAAACACCATGTCTGCGAATTGAGATACTGATTTGGCTTTTATCCTAAGTCATATTGCACGACTCGTTTAAAGGGTTGATTGTGACTTGTAGGATCGCTACTTCCAACAGGTGGCGCTATAGAGTTTAAGTCCTCTTTTTCTCAGAAGAGGCAATTTGCATATTTAACTAATAAAGGATGTAAAATCTCATGGTGGTGAACAGGCTTGGCTTTGGTGGCCAGCCTCAAGGACGTTGTAATGGTAATGTCAATCAAGGGTGGGCACAGTGGTTAAGCACAGGAATGAAGATAATAGGGTCATTGGTGCCCTAAAAGTTTACTGGCTATGCTTGAATGGCAAGCCAGTGCGTGCCGCCCCTTTTATGGCTGTCTGTCCTGGTGCTGTACATCAGACAGCTGGGGGTATCACAGCACTTGTGAATCCCAATGTACTAGCACTTCACCCGACTCCTACTATGATTGTTTTAATCCTGTGAATTAAATAAAGCTGTGTCCATTTTGACAACCAAAATACTGTGTTTTGTCTATTTATTCCTGTGTCTAGGATTACTGTAGTTATGATTGTTTTAAGATGGAGTGGGGGTCCATTCCATATCCAAAAGTCATTAAACCACTGGAGCACTAAGCAGAGAACATGACTTTGGGAGGGGTGGACCTCTAACTCCTGCAGCTTTGTTTGTATAGCGGTGTAGACTTTAAGCAACAGTGATGTTGCTTTAAGACGAAGAAGCACAGTATGTCTGTACCTGGTGTGTTACTGTGAGGTGGGTGGGGTTTATATAGAGGAGGTGACACTCTGCCTATGGAGCACCCGTAAAAGCCGTGGGGTACTCGGGCCGGGTTGCATAATTCTTAAAGGGGATGTGGTCACGGCAGCAGTGAGCCGTTCCATGGCCCTGGGTGTTCAATTAAAGGTGAAATAAAGGGAAAATAAAGTTTATAAGAGAAAATGTTCTTGATGCCACCTGTGGTATTCGAGCAAATAAGAGATATTAGCCAACGCTGCCGTTCAGATCCTCTGGGGCAGATGGTGATGCAGCAGAGTTGTTATAGCTCTCCACAGGTAGAGCTAACCCCTGGGTGGGCAACTGTATGTGTAAGTCATGAGATGATGGTGGTTGTAGTAAGCCGGGCAGGTGTTGTAGAAAGGACACAAGGACACAGCGACACAGCAAGGTGCAGTTTCCAATGCTTTACTCATAGTTCTCCAGCCAACAAACGCAAGCCTAATGCTATGTTCTTCACGTTAGTGGTCCAGCAAACTCCAGGCAAATTGGGATGTACCTTTCCAGGACTCCTTTCGTATGCCTTTCTCTGACTGTCTCACTACACTGGCTTTCCTCTTCTCCTGCCCAGGGCCTTAGCCACAGTGTCCCAAGACAGCAGCCACGAACCTGGTCGGGCAACGTTCTCTGAGTTCCCTGGATTCTATATGGCTGCCTTTGCGGCGAAGTATGGGTGGATGCTGCTGTGCTTCTTGCAAAAGCCACAGCCTCCGGTTTCTTAGCTGAACTTGAAGTACTTCACTAAGTTAGGGCCGGTCCCCTTGCATGCCACCTGGTTCCTCCACTCTGGTTGTGAGGGAAGGAGGGGAGGGGGAAAGGGGGAAGGGTGAAGAGAGGGGAGGGGAGGGGAAAGGGAAGGGGAGAGAGGAAAGAAGGGAAAGGGAAAAATTGGAAGAGACAGGTAGGGGAGGGGGAAGGGGAGAAAGGAGAAAAGGGAAAGAAGAAGAGAGGGAGAAGGGGGAGAGGGGAGGAAAAGGAAGGAAAATAATATATATAAAAAACTAAATATCTGATTAGATATATAAATGTGTCATGATTCGGAATACATCTTCATGCCTACATACCATCACAAATTCATAAAACACAAGTATGATTCTATCGGTAAAGTCCCCTCCAAAGATAACAGTTCCTTTAAAAAGAATATCTTTCATCCCATGAGACTACCAGTTCTTCACTTGTCATCTTAAGAAATTTTTTCAAACAGCAGGTGGTCCTTCCAATTGCTGATATAGCCATTATGAAACCTCACAACTTTATAAGACACAGATGCGATTCCATCAATAGAGTCCATTCCAAAGGATATGGTCTTTTAAAAGAAAGAATATCTTTCATCCCAAGAGTCTGCCAGTTCTTCACCCATCATCATCACGGATTTTTCAAACGTCAAGTGGTCCTTCCAATTACTGATATGACCATAATAGAACTGAAAAGAGAGAATAAAAGTTAAAAACCAAAACTAGGAGAGTAAAACTTAGATAAAAATCTTAAACTATAGTGTAAACTACAGCTGACCCCCCAACCCCTAAAAAAAGATATCGTAATCCTATACTATGCACTACTTACAGAAAAGATGCAAAGCCCATATTTTCATTGAGGCCTTGGGGACATAGGGTTCCCAGGCGATAAATCCACCGGCTTTCTAGCTGAGCTAGTGCCCGGGATAAATTCCCCCCCCCCCTTGGTCCTAAAAAGACTTTGTCTATGGCTTTGATTTTTTACCCCCTAGAGTTAGATTGGTGGTACCTTTTAAAGTGACGAGGAAGAGTCTTCAATAGGGTTTCATCTTCAGTTGTTTTTGATTTATCAATGTCGCGAACGTGCTCTCTTACTCGGATCTTTAATTCTCTTGTTGTTAAGTCTACATACACTTTTTTGCACGGGCATTCTGCATGATATATCACGCCTTTTGAGACACAGTTAAGATGCCTCAATATTTTAAATGTTCTTGTTCCATCATGATTGTCAAATGTCGTTGATTTAATGAGGTTTGAGCACGCCTTGCACATCCCGCATGGAAAGAACCCATTTGTTCCTATATTGCTTTTTTTCTTCTTGTCCCGTCTGGAGTCGTAGTGGCTATGTACCAGAATATCTTTCAGGTTTGGTGATCTCTTTGCCACCATTTATGGTGCTTGTGGAAGTATCTGCTTTAACACAGGGTCTGTTAAGAGAATACCCCAATTTTTTCGAATGATGTCAGTTAGCGGTTTCCATTTGTTGTTGAAAGTTGATATAAACCGTATTTGTGATTGATCTTCTGATGATTTTTGATTGGGTGACCCATATAGTAGATCATTTCTCGAGGTTTTGATGGCCCTATGATATCCTTGCCGGATCAATCTTCTGCTATATCCCCGTTCCTCGAATCTTGTTGCCAAATCGGCTGAGTGGATGTGGAAAGTCCGTTCATCTGAGCAAATTCTTTAAGTCTCAGGAACTGGCCGATTGGTATTCCTCGTATTGTGGATCTTGGGTGGGCCGAATCTGCCATCAAAAGAGAATTGGTGTAGGTAGGTTTCCTATAAATCTCTGTCTGCAGCGTGCTATCTTCTGATACCTCAATCAGGATGTCCAAAAATTCAAGTTTCCTGCCAGATTTAAAAGTAAATTAAATATTTTTGGAATTAGAGTTCAGTTTGCCCATGAGAGACTCAAGTCAATGTATCTAATCCAATTATGGACTTTATTGATCTCTGGTATTTCTTCTGCAGCTAACATAGAAAAAACTCAGAAAAAATACATACCATGAGATACGGCCTTCCCAAAACCCTGTCTGATGACAAATGCACACTTAGCAGGATGCAGCAGGCCTCCACTGATAAAGGCTAGGAGCGGCACAGGTGCAAACTACTTGATAAAAACAGCCACCCCAACCAAACATTGCAGGGGTTGGCTGCCTAGCAGAAAAAATGCACATTGATATAACTCGCATAGGACGCCAGTCACACTGATAGGTGCGGTGCACAGTGTCTGTATGCAACCTATTGATGACGCCCCTTGTATTAACAGGCGGGCTGCCCAGCACTATAAAATGCAGCACACAGTGACAGACGCCCCAGAAAAACCTAGCCAACATAAAGAGGCCTGGCCACATCCTGCAGAAAAGGATATGATATAGTGCAAAAAAATGCATGCATATGATAAATACATACACTATATGAGGTATTGGTTTAATATTTTGGCCAAAATAAAGTAAGCCCGCAACCCAACGTCAAGGGTGCCCATAATATTGCGGGTCCTACCACTAATATCAAAAACAGCTAACATAGAAAAAACTCAGAAAAAATACATACCATGAGATACGGCCTTCCCAAAACCCTGTCTGATGACAAATGCACACTTAGCCTACACTGATAAAGGCTAGGGGCGGCACAGGTGCAAACTACTTGATAAAAACAGCCACCCCAACCAAACATTGCAGGGGTTGGCTGCCTAGCAGAAAAAATGCACATTGATATAACTCGCTGGCGTCCTATGCGAGTTATATCAATGTGCATTTTTTCTGCTAGGCAGCCAACCCCTGCAATGTTTGGTTGGGGTGGCTGTTTTTATCAAGTAGTTTGCACCTCTGCCGCTCCTAGCCTTTATCAGTGGAGGCCTGCTGCATCCTGCTAAGTGTGCATTTGTCATCAGACAGGGTTTTGGGAAGGCCGTATCTCATGGTATGTATTTTTTCTGGTATTTCTTCTCCCAAAAATAAATTCCTCTCCCAAAATCCCATAAAGAGGTTTGCATACGAGGGGGCACAGGAGGCCCACATCGCAGTCCCTCTTAACTGTAGATAGATATTTTGATCAAAGATGAAAATATTATGATTCAATACAAACTCTAGGAGCGTTAAGATTAAATCCGCCAACTTACCATCCAGATTGCTGGAATGTAAGTACCAAGAAGCAGCCTCCAAACTGTCTGTATGTCTTATTGAGGTGTAAAAGGCCTCGACGTCAGCTGTTACGAGCATCATGTTGTCCTCTATGGATATTTGATCCATTCTTTGTAGTGCTTGTTTGGTATCTCTGATAAACGAGGGAAGTGTCAAAACCATAGGTTTCAAGAAATGATCCACAATGTCTGAGATCAATTCACATAGGCCTCCATTACCTGATACAATCGGTCTTCCCGGGGGATCACATGGGTCCTTGAGGACTTTAGGTCTCAGGTATAGTGTGGGTAGTCTCGGATGGCAATCCCAGATCTTATCCAATAGTTTCTTTGAAACAATGCCAACTTGATGCGCTTGTTCCAATATAGAGATAAGGTCCTCCTGAAAAGAAGTCAACGAATTGTAACACAATTTACGATAACACGTTTTATCACTTAATTGTTTATATGCCTGTTTTTCATACATGGAAGCTGGCCAGATGACAATATTGCCACCTTTGTCTGCTGGCTTGTATAGGACATCTGTCCAAGATTTTAACTCTTCCAAAGCTGATTTTTCTTGTCTAGATAAGTTATGTACACCAGCTTGCTGTGCTGCCAGTGTTTCAATTTCACTGGTTACTACTCTGGTAAATACTTCAACTGTAGGACAAAGTCCCAGCGGGGGAAATTTAGTAGATTTTGTATATAGGTGAGGAAGAATGATACCTACCTCTTTGATCTCATTTTCCTCTTCCAAAGATTCCAATATTTTCTAGGGTATCTAATTCTTCTTCTGTATTTCCCTTGCTTTGATCCCTGGATTTAAAATGCAATTTTTTTAAAACAATTTTTCTTGCTAGGAGATGTATATCCTTTATCGAGTTGAAGGCATCTAGGCGAGAGGATGGGGAGAATGTTAAACCCTTTTCAAGGATCCTACAGTGGATATCTGTCAATTTGTGTTGTGATAAATTTATTACCCGGTATCGGTCTCTGTTCTTTCTTGGTCTTGGAGGTCTATTGAGATATCCAGAAACTTGCGATTATTGCGGCTTCTAAGATATGTATCTCTGGTGTGTTCGCTTAAAGATACATTACTCTCGCTTCCTGATGCACTTGACATCTCTGATCTTTCATGTGGATATTTTTCTGAAGTTTTTGTTTTAGTTTTGTATTGCCATCTATACACCCTTTGATTTTCATAATCTTTCACATCTCTCATGTATTTTTTTTTATTTACTCTGACTAATCTCTTCTTCCCATTTATCACTCTCCTTATTAATATCCTTGAGCCAATTCTCAAATTCCACCGTGGATAGGTCTTTTTGTAATGTATTCTGCAGTGTGTCCAGTTCAGAATCCAATTCTTTTAAAGACATAGTATTTTTGTCTATTATTATTTTAATGAATTCTACAGAACAATTTGTTGCAGTTTCAGATCATCTTTTAGTGAGGAGGTCATCATTCAATTCAAATGATGGGTATATTTGGATACGCAGTCCTCTTGGAACAATTTTCTGGGTGCAATAGTTTTCCAATGAGGTCTTGTTCCACCAAAGTTTTATTTTTCGAAAAATCCCAAGAAACAATGAAAACCCTATATTAAGGGTCACCAATCTAACCCAAGAAGAGGTGCGAAACCGGCTAAATAAGATTAAAATAGATAAATCTCCGGGTCCGGATGGCATACACCCACGAGTACTAAGAGAACTAAGTAATGTAATAGATAAACCATTATTTCTTATTTTTAGGGACTCTATAGCGACAGGGTCTGTTCTGCAGGATTGACGCATAGCAAATGTGGTGCCAATATTCAAAAAGGGCTCTAAAAGTGAACCTGGAAATTATAGGCCAGTAAGTCTAACCTCTATTGTTGGTAAAATATTTGAAGGGTTTCTGAGGGATGTTATTCTGGATTATCTCAATGAGAATAACTGTTTAACTCCATATCAGCATGGGTTTATGAAAAATCGCTCCTGTCAAACCAATCTAATCAGTTTTTATGAAGAGGTAAGCTATAGGCTGGACCACGGTGAGTCATTGGACGTGGTATATCTCGATTTTTCCAAAGCGTTTGATACCGTGCCGCACAAGAGGTTGGTACACAAAATGAGAATGCTTGGTCTGGGGGAAATTGTGTGTAAATGGGTTAGTAACTGGCTTAGTGATAGAAAGCAGAGGGTGGTTATAAATGGTATAGTCTCTAACTGGGTCGCTGTGACCAGTGGGGTACCGCAGGGGTCAGTATTGGGACCTGTTCTCTTCAACATATTCATTAATGATCTGGTAGAAGGTTTACACAGTAAAATATCGATATTTGCAGATGATACAAAACTATGTAAAGCAGTTAATACAAGAGAAGATAGTATTCTGCTACAGATGGATCTGGATAAGTTGGAAACTTGGGCTGAAAGGTGGCAGATGAGGTTTAACAATGATAAATGTAAGGTTATACACATGGGAAGAAGGAATCAATGTCACCATTACACACTGAATGGGAAACCACTGGGTAAATCTGACAGGGAGAAGGACTTGGGGATCCTAGTTAATGATAAACTTACCTGGAGCAGCCAGTGCCAGGCAGCAGCTGCCAAGGCAAACAGGATCATGGGGTGCATTAAAAGAGGTCTGGATACACATGATGAGAGCATTATACTGCCTCTGTACAAATCCCTAGTTAGACCGCACATGGAGTACTGTGTCCAGTTTTGGGCACCGGTGCTCAGGAAGGATATAATGGAACTAGAGAGAGTACAAAGGAGGGCAACAAAATTAATAAAGGGGATGGGAGAACTACAATACCCAGATAGATTAGCGAAATTAGGATTATTTAGTCTAGAAAAAAGACGACTGAGGGGCGATCTAATAACCATGTATAAGTATATAAGGGGACAATACAAATATCTCGCTGAGGATCTGTTTATACCAAGGAAGGTGACGGGCACAAGGGGGCATTCTTTGCGTCTGGAGGAGAGAAGGTTTTTCCACCAACATAGAAGAGGATTCTTTACTGTTAGGGCAGTGAGAATCTGGAATTGCTTGCCTGAGGAGGTGGTGATGGCGAACTCAGTCGAGGGGTTCAAGAGAGGCCTGGATGTCTTCCTGGAGCAGAACAATATTGTATCATACAATTATTAGGTTCTGTAGAAGGACGTAGATCTGGGTATTTATTATGATGGAATATAGGCTGAACTGGATGGACAAATGTCTTTTTTCGGCCTTACTAACTATGTTACTATGTTACTATGTTACCTTTATGGTTGGGGGTGGTGTTGTGAATTCTGTGGCAGAGCTCCCTCCTGTGGTCACAAGTGGTACTTCGGCTGATTCTCTCTGTGAGCTTCTGTTGGTGGAGGGAAGTGGTACTGCGGCTTCTGAGTTTCCTCCCTCAGGTGATCTGGTGAGGTCGTTAGGTGCTTCTCTACTTAACTCCACCTAATGCTTTGATCCTGGCTTCCTGTCAATGTTCCAGTGTTGGACTTGCTTTTCCCTGGATCATTCCTGTGGCCTGCTGCTCTGCATAGCTAAGCTCTTCTTTGCTATTTGTTTGCTATTTTTTCTGTCCAGCTTGTCTAATTTTGTTGCTGGAAGCCCTGGGACGCAAAGGGTGTACCTCCGTGCCGTTAGTTCGGTACGGAGGGTCTTTTTGCCCCCTTTGCGTGGTTTTCTTTAGGGTTTTGTGTAGACCGCAAAGTTACCTTTTCTATCCTCGATCTGTTAAGAAAGTCGGGCCTCACTTTGCTGAATCTATTTCATCTCTACGTTTGTCTTTTCATCTTTACTCACAGTCATTATATGTGGGGGGCTGCCTTTTCCTTTGGGGTATTTCTCTGAGGCAAGGTAGGCTTATTTTCTATCTTCAGGCTAGTTAGTTTCTCAGGCTGTGCCGAGTTGCATAGGCAGAGTTAGGCGCAATCCACGGCTGCCTCTAGTGTTGTTTGGAGAGGATTAGGGATTGCGGTCTGCAGAGTTCCCACGTCTCAGAGCTCGTTCTATGATTTTGGGTTATTGTCAGATCACTGTATGTGCTCTGACCGCTATGTCCATTGTAGTACTGAATTGCATAACAGTACAGGAAGATAAAAGTACTAATGATTCTCAATAGAGGGAAAAAAGAAGTTCTGAGACCATTTTTTTTTCTTTTCACTGTGTTTTGCCTTTTTTTCCCCTAGACATTTGGGTGGTTCAGTACACAGGTGTAGCGATGGACATTAGAAGTCTGTCTTCATTTGTGGATCAGCTCTCGGCAAGAGTACAAAAGATTCAAGACACTATTGATCAGAAAGCTATGTTGGAACCAAGAATTCCTATTCCTGATTTGTTTTTTGGAGATAGAACTAAGTTTCTGAGTTTCAAAAATAATTGTAAATTATTTCTGGCCTTGAAACCTCGCTCCTCTGGTGATCCAGTTCAACAGGTTTTGATTGTTATTTCTTTTTTGCGCGGCGACCCTCAGGACTGGGCATTTTCTCTTGCGCCAGGAGATCCTGCATTGAGTAATATCGATGCGTTTTTCCTGGCGCTTGGATTGCTGTACGATGAACCTAATTCAGTGGATCAGGCAGAGAAAAATTTGCTGGCTCTTTGTCAGGGTCAGGATGAGATAGAGGTATATTGTCAGAAATTTAGAAAGTGGTTCGTGCTCACTCAATGGAATGAATCTGCGCTGGCAGCTATGTTCAGAAAGGGTCTCTCTGAAGCCCTTAAGGATGTCATGGTGGGATTTCCTATGCCTGCTGGTTTGAATGAGTCTATGTCTTTGGCCATTCAGATCAGTCGACGCTTGCGTGAGCGTAAATCTGTGCACCATTTGGCGGTATTACCTGAGCTTAAACCTGAGCCTATGCAGTGCGATAGGACTTTGACCAGAGTTAAACGGCAAGAACACAGACGTCTGAATGGGCTGTTTCTACTGTGGTGATTCCACTCATGCTATCTCTGATTGTCCTAAGCGCACTAAGCGGTTCGCTAGGTCTGCCACCATTGGTACGGTACAGTCAAAATTTCTTCTGTCCGTTACCTTGATCTGCTCTTTGTCATTGTATTCTGTCATGGCATTTGTGGATTCAGGCGCTGCCCTGAATTTGATGGACTTGGAGTATGCTAAGCGTTGTGGGTTTCTCTTAGAGCCCTTGCAGTGTCCTATTCCATTGAGAGGAATTGATGCCACGCCTTTGGCCAAGAATAAGCCTCAATACTGGACCCAGCTGACCATGTGCATGGCTCCTGCACATCAGGAGGTTATTCGCTTTCTGGTGTTGCATAATCTGCATGATGTGGTCGTGTTGGGGTTGCCATGGCTACAAGCCCATAATCCAGTATTAGATTGGAAATCCATGTCGGTGTCCAGCTGGGGTTGTCAGGGGGTACATGGTGATGTTCCATTTCTGTCAATTTCGTCATCCACCCCTTCTGAGGTTCCAGAGTTCTTGTCTGATTACCGGGATGTATTTGATGAGCCCAAGTCCGATGCCCTACCTCCGCATAGGGATTGTGATTGTGCTATCAATTTGATTCCTGGTAGTAAATTCCCAAAAGGTCGACTGTTTAATTTATCCGTGCCTGAGCACGCCGCTATGCGCAGTTATGTGAAGGAATCCCTGGAGAAGGGGCATATTCGCCCGTCATCGTCACCATTAGGAGCAGGGTTCTTTTTTGTAGCCAAGAAGGATGGTTCGCTGAGACCTTGTATAGATTACCGCCTTCTAAATAAGATCACGGTAAAATTTCAGTACCCCTTGCCATTGTTATCTGATTTGTTTGCTCGGATTAAGGGGGCTAGTTGGTTCACCAAGATAGATCTTCGTGGTGCGTATAATCTGGTGCGAATCAGGCGAGGAGATGAATGGAAAACTGCATTCAATACGCCCGAGGGTCATTTTGAGTATCTAGTGATGCCATTCGGACTTGCCAATGCTCCATCAGTGTTTCAGTCCTTTATGCATGACATCTTCCGAGAGTACCTGGATAAATTCCTGATTGTGTACTTGGATGACATTTTGATCTTCTCGGATGATTGGGAGTCTCATGTGAAGCAGGTCAGAACAGTTTTTCAGGTCCTGCGTGCTAATTCTTTGTTTGTGAAGGGATCAAAGTGTCTCTTTGGTGTGCAGAAGGTTTCATTTTTGGGGTTCATCTTTTCCCCTTCTACTATCGAGATGGATCCTGTTAAGGTCCAAGCCATCCATGATTGGACTCAGCCGACATCTCTGAAAAGTCTGCAAAAGTTCCTGGGCTTTGCTAATTTTTATCGTCGCTTCATCTGCAATTTTTCTAGTATTGCCAAACCATTGACCGATTTGACCAAGAAGGGTGCTGATTTGGTCAATTGGTCTTCTGCTGCTGTGGAAGCTTTTCAAGACTTGAAGCGTCGTTTTTCTTCTGCCCCTGTGTTGTGTCAACCAGATGTTTCTCTTCCGTTCCAGGTCGAAGGTTGATGCTTCTGAGATTGGAGCAGGGGCTGTTTTGTCGCAGAGAGGTTCTGATTGCTCAGTGATGAAACCATGCGCTTTTTTTTCCAGGAAGTTTTCGCCTGCTGAGCGAAATTATGATGTGGGCAACCGAGAGTTGCTGGCCATGAAGTGGGCATTCGAGGAGTGGCTTGAAGGAGCTAAGCATCGCGTGGTGGTATTGACTGATCATAAGAACTTGACTTATCTTGAGTCTGCTAAGCGGTTGAATCCTAGACAGGCTCGTTGGTCGCTGTTTTTCGCCCGTTTTGACTTTGTGATTTCGTACCTTCCGGGCTCTAAAAATGTGAAGGCGGATGCTCTGTCTAGGAGTTTTGTGCCCGACTCTCCGGGTTTGTCTGAGCCGGCAGATATCCTCAAGGAAGGAGTAATTGTGTCTGCCATCTCCCCTGATTTGCGGCGGGTACTGCAAAAAATTCAGGCTAATAAACCTGATCGTTGTCCATCGGAGAGACTGTTTGTCCCTGATAGGTGGACCAATAAAGTTATCTCTGAGGTTCATTGTTCGGTGTTGGCTGGTCATCCTGGAATCTTTGGTACCAGAGAGTTGGTGGCTAGATCCTTTTGGTGGCCGTCTCTGTCGCGGGATGTGCGTGTTTTTGTGCAGTCCTGTGGGATTTGTGCTCGGGCTAAGCCCTGCTGTTCTCGTGCCAGTGGGTTGCTTTTGCCCTTGCCGGTCCCGAAGAGGCCTTGGACACATATCTCTATGGATTTTATTTCTGATCTTCCTGTTTCTCAAAAGATGTCAGTCATTTGGGTGGTCTGTGATCGCTTTTCTAAGATGGTCCATCTGGTACCCTTGTCTAAATTGCCTTCCTCCTCTGATTTAGTGCCATTGTTCTTCCAGCATGTGGTTCGTTTACATGGCATTCCAGAGAATATCGTTTCTGACAGAGGTTCCCAGTTTGTTTCAAGGTTTTGGTGAGCCTTTTGTGGTAGGATGGGCATTGACTTGTCTTTTTCCTCGGCTTTCCATCCTCAGACTAATGGCCAGACCGAACGAACCAATCAGACCTTGGAAACATATCTGAGATGCTTTGTTTCTGCCGATCAGGATGACTGGGTGTCCTTTTTGCCTTTGGCTGAGTTCGCCCTTAATAATCGGGCCAGCTCGGCTACCTTGGTTTCGCCATTTTTCTGCAATTCTGGGTTCCATCCTCGTTTCTCTTCAGGACAGGTTGAGTCTTCGGACTGTCCTGGTGTGGATACTGTGGTGGACAGGTTGCAGCAGATTTGGACTCATGTAGTGGACAATTTGACCTTGTCCCAGGAGAAGGCTCAACGTTTCGCTAATCGCAGACGCCGTGTGGGTCCCCGACTTCGTGTTGGGGATCTGGTTTGGTTATCTTCTCGTCATATTCCTATGAAGGTTTCCTCTCCTAAGTTTAAACCTCGTTTCATTGGTCCGTATAGGATTTCTGAGGTTCTTAATCCTGTGTCTTTTCGTCTGACCCTTCCAGATTCTTTTTCCATACATAGCGTGTTCCATAGGTCATTATTGCGGAGATACGTGGCACCTATGGTTCCATCTGTTGATCCTCCTGCCCCGGTTTTGGTGGAGGGGGAATTGGAGTATATTGTGGAGAAGATTTTGGATTCTCGTGTTTCTAGACGGAAACTCCAGTATCTGGATAAATGGAAGGGTTATGCTCAGGAAGATAATTCCTGGGTTTTTGCCTCTCATGTCCATGCTCCCAATCTTGTTCGTGCCTTTCATGTGGCTCATCCTGGTCGGCTTGGGGGCTCTGGTGAGAGTTCGGTGACCCCTCCTCAAGGGGGGGGTACTGTTGTGAATTCTGTGGCAGAGCTCCCTCCTGTGGTCACAAGTGGTACTTCGGCTGATTCTCTCTGTGAGCTTCTGTTGGTGGAGGGAAGTGGTACTGCGGCTTCTGAGTTTCCTCCCTCAGGTGATCTGGTGAGGTCGTTAGGTGCTTCTCTACTTAACTCCACCTAATGCTTTGATCCTGGCTTCCTGTCAATGTTCCAGTGTTGGACTTGCTTTTCCCTGGATCATTCCTGTGGCCTGCTGCTCTGCATAGCTAAGTTCTTCTTTGCTATTTGTTTGCTATTTTTTCTGTCCAGCTTGTCTAATTTTGTTGCTGGAAGCTCTGGGACGCAAAGGGTGTACCTCCGTGCCGTTAGTTCGGTACGGAGGGTCTTTTTGCCCCCTTTGCGTGGTTTTCTTTAGGGTTTTGTGTAGACCGCAAAGTTACCTTTTCTATCCTCGATCTGTTAAGAAAGTCGGGCCTCACTTTGCTGAATCTATTTCATCTCTACGTTTGTCTTTTCATCTTTACTCACAGTCATTATATGTGGGGGGCTGCCTTTTCCTTTGGGGTATTTCTCTGAGGCAAGGTAGGCTTATTTTCTATTTTCAGGCTAGTTAGTTTCTCAGGCTGTGCCGAGTTGCATAGGCAGAGTTAGGCGCAATCCACGGCTGCCTCTAGTGTTGTTTGGCGAGGATTAGGGATTGTGGTCTGCAGAGTTCCCACGTCTCAGAGCTCGTTCTATGATTTTGGGTTATTGTCAGATCACTGTATGTGCTCTGACCGCTATGTCCATTGTAGTACTGAATTGCCTTTCATAACAGGGTGGCATATCAGTGTGTTTTCTGTTTTGTTTTTTTTTTAAATGCATGCGTTTTTAACGCAAACAAACGCATGTGCTTAAAAACGGATGCGTTTACATAGACATCAATAGTTTTTTTTGCCGCGAAAAAACGCATGCGTTTTTTTGCGGCAAAAAAAGCCGCAAAAATTACTACATGTTGCATTTCTGTAAATGAACGCATGCAGAAAAAAACGCATGCGTTCATAAACGCGACCAAACGCGTATACAAAAAAACGCATGCGTTTTTAATGTTAAAGATAGGGAAAAAACGCATGCGTTTTTTTCCAGTAAAAACGCTGCAGATGAAAACACAAGTGTGAAACCAGCCTTAGTTTTACAAAAGGAGTCCAACAAATGTTTTAGATAAAGGCACTTCCACTTATTATAATTTTCACCTTTTCGATCCAATAAGGGTCGAATACAGAAGAGATCCTTTTAAAAAAATTATTTTATTTTGACAAATTTAAAACCATACAAAAAGCAAGAATATGTCACAGTAAGGGATACCGCCAGGAACCAGACAATTTTCAGAAAGTATGACCACAAAAATGCATCGAGTAACACCGTTTATGTCAAAATACAGCACCAATACCATTATATCAGAGATATACCAATAATTACCAGTTTTTTCATGTCAAGTGTTATCTAATCATGCTCTAAACAGTTGGTAATTGGTCCAACAGGTGCCAGATACAAAATACGGCTATATACAGTTATATGTCCCAATACAGGTGTATGTTAGTTTATCCACAAATGATTCTTATTGCATTTTATGCACACAACATAATTTGGTGGTACAATGATAGCTGTGTTTTATTATGATTACTTTTTATTCATATACTTTATCATGTGTATCACTTCTTACTTTAACCACTCATTCACTGTTCAACACCTTTTTGCAGATTAATACCCGTCTATCACATTTATATTATTTATATTTTTTTGTCTAGATTTATATACAAATACCATTTGTGTCATTTTACTGATAGTCTTCATGTATATATACATGTATTTATTTTAGCATGTATGTGTAAGACATATGTTAGGTGATGCATCTTTTTGGTTAATATTTTACATTACATTGTCACCTTTTTGGGAGATACTGAAATTCTCCCCACCACACTAAGAAGACTGCGGTGGAATCCAATTGAGGTTTAGAAGTATCTACTATATAATTGTCTAAGGGTCACTTCCGTCTTTCTGTCTGTCTGTCTGTCCTTCTTTCTGTCACGGTTATTCATTCGCTGATTGGTCTCGGCAGCTGCCTGTCATAGCTGCCGCGACCAATCAGCGACGGCCACAGTCCAGAAGAAAATGGCCTCTCCTTCCTCCCCGCAGTCAGTGCTCGGTGTCCGCATACTCCCCTCCGGTCAACGCTCACACAGGGTTAATGGCAGCGTTGGCCGCGGTGTAACGCACTCGGTTAACGCTGCTATTAACCCTGTGTGACCACCTTTTTACTATTCATGCTGCCTATGCAGCATGAATAGTAAAAATATCTAATTCTAAAAATAATAAATAAAAATAAAAAATAGTTACATACTCACCCTCCGGTGGCCCCCCCGGATCAGGAACCGGCCTTTCCCGCTCCGCACGACGCCCCGGTGACCGCTGCATGCATTGCGGTCTCGCGAGATGATGACGTACGGTCTCGCGAGACCGCTAAGTCATCATCTTGCGAGACCGCAATGCAATCTTCAGGCCGGAGCGCGCGACAAGCATCGGGAACCGGCCGCTTCGATCCGGAGGCTCCAGGGTGTGAGTATGTAACTATTTTTTATTTTAATTCTTTTTTTTTTTTAACAGGGATATGGTGTATACTACGTGGCTCTGTGCTGTATACTACGTGGCTCTGTGCTGTATACTACGTGGCTCTGTGCAGTATACTATGTGACTGGGCAAGCTGGGCAATATACTACGTGGCTGGGCAATATACTACGTGGCTGGACAATATACTATGTGTGCTGTGCAATATACTACGTGGCTCTATGCTGTATACTACGTGGCTCTGTGCAGTATACTATGTGACTGGGCAAGCTGAGCAATATACTACGTGGCTGGGCTATATACTACGTGACTAGGCTATATACTACGTGAACTACGTGGCTGGGCAATATACTACGTGGCTTGGCAATATACTATGTGGCTGGGCAATATACTACGTGGCTGGGCAATATACTACGTGGCTGGGCAATATACTACATGGACATACATATTCTAGAATACCCGATGCATTAGAATCGGGCCACCATCTAGTAAAATATAATCATCCCGCGAGTAAAAAGTACAACCATACTACCACAGATAGTATCACATTTCCCCCACATTGTAAATACTAGTCCGCAGTGATTTCTACAACATTGATAGAGCGCATGCGCAATCTTCCTCTACTCGAGATCTTCCTGCGAAGCTTATACAGACAGGCTTGCGGTTCGCGCTTGCGTGTCAGAAGCGGAGGCTGGAAGATCAGATCAGTGAGAGAGGCGATGTTGACATGCGTCATATACGTTATTTTGTGGATTCATTAGCTGATTGGCCAGAACTGTGGTTAAAGAGTCGGCTGTTCCTCACCCCGACACGCCCCCGGAAGAAGCTGGAGGCGAAACGCGCATCGGGGTGAGGGGATGCTGCTGTATGGACCCGGAACGGTAAAGATAAACAGAGCCCACAGTTACAGGTACTTATGCACAACACTTTTTTGCATGGCACTTTATGTATGACTAGATTTACCACGATTTAGATGTATTGGAAGGTACATTATGGTAACAGAAGTTACCGGATAGACTGACTCATACAGCAGGAGGTTTTTTGCCCAGCTTTTTGTATGGTTAATTTAAGTGACGTTTTTGTATTTAACATATAATATTGACATAGTTATAAGGCCAAGGGCTAATTAGTGAACAACTATTATTGAGTAATAATAACTACTACAGCTATCATTGTACCACCAAATTATGTTGTGTGCATAAAATGCAATAAGAATCATTTGTGGATTAACTAATATATACCTGTATTGGGACATATACCTGTATATAGCCGTATTTTGTATCTGGCACCTGTTGGACCAATTACCAACTGTTTAGAACATGATTAGATAACAGTTGACATGAAAAAACTGGTGATTATTGGTATATCTCTGATATAGTGGTATTGGTGCTGTATTTTGACATAAACAGTGTTACTCGATGCATTTTTGTGGTCATACTTTCTGAAAATTGTCTCGTTACTGGCGGTATCCCTTACTGTGACATATTCTTGCTTTTTGTATGGTTTTAAATTTGTCAAAATAAAATAATTTTTTTTAAAAGTATCTCTTCTGTATTCGACCCTTATTGGATCGAAAAGGTGAAAATTGTATTTATTGCTTGCATAATGATGAATGTATTTGCTTAATTAGCCATTTTACATCTTGTACAAGGTCCAATTTTATCATGGCTATAAAGAGTTAACATTAGCATTAACCTCTAAGTCCAAGGGAAGGGCAATTCTTCAGCCACGGTTCCCTAGAGGTTTCCTCATCAGGGGGTTTTATTCTGATGAACACTGTAGGATGACTCTTTGTGAATCGGAGGTTTGCCAAGTTAAGTCCCTTTAATACTTTTGCAGGGACTTCTACTTTATAAGTTTACAAAAGTGATCTATTAAAAAAAAAACTGGATGATGGCTTTATTAGGCATCGTTAATGGTGGTCGAGTCCATTTAAATTGTCAAATGGCCTCTATGGTGGCGGTTTAGGAGTCAGCTGGAAGTTAAAGACAAGTTAAGGTGGACTCATTTTAACTAAAAGAAGATGTAAAACCTCATGGTGGTGAACAGGCTCGGCTTTGGTGGCCAGCCTCAAGGACGTTTTAATGGTAACGTCAATCAAGGGTGGGCACAGTGGTTAAGCACAGGGGTAAGAATAATAGGGTCACTGGTGCCCTAAAAGTTTACTGGCTCTGCTTGAATGGCAAGCCAGTGCGTGCCGCCCCATTATGGCTGTCTGTCTTGGTATGTAGACAGCTGGGGATATCAAAGTACAGTACTTGTGAATCCCAATGTACTAGCACTTCACCGGACTCCTACTGTGAATGTTTTCATCCTGTGATTTAAATAAAGCTGTGGTCATTTTGACAACCAAAATAATGTATTTATTCCAGTGTCTAGGTTTATTGTAGCTATAGTTTTTTTTAAGATGGAGTGGGGATCTGTCCAAAAGTCATAAAACTTCAAGGTGAATACAACCCTTTAATGATCATGAGATGGTTTGGTAAATCCTGCATTGAGCAGGGGATTGGACACGATGACCGTTGAGGTTCATTCCAACTCAAACATTCTATGATTCTATGATCAGTAAAAGTCTATCGTCTGGAACTGGTAACATTATTTGCCCCTAATGTTGTAGTCTTTTCGGATTAAATTTTCCTTGGTGCAGTGGTTTTTGTTAATGGAGGCATGGTGGTATTATTCAATCACTACCTGGTGGTCATATGTGGCCGTGGTGTGTTTTTTTTTGTATTTATATCTAGGCATTATTGGTAATATTTATCTTGTACTGGATTTTGTAGCAGTATGGTGATTGCTGGTATTATTAGCTAAATGACTATTTGTATTCTGTAAGGCTGGGTTCACATTGCATTAATAGCAGCCCGTTAAACACATACGTTAACGGGCTGCTGTTAATGCAAGTATCGTTATGGCAGCATGCTAGCGCAGATAGAGCATCTGCCAGCTCTATCTGCGCTAGCAGTGACGGACCCGGAAACGCTGCAGCCCGCGTCTCCGGGTCCGTCACTCAATGACGGCACATGGCTAGCGATGCGTCCGATATTGCATTCAATGGCGGCATTACGCCGCGGTGTAACGTAGTCCGTCTAACGGACACCACAATCGCAATGTGAACCCAGCCTTAGTGTGATAAACAGAGGAAAGACCAGGGGGTTCCAGAATACGCTTAATTACGTAGAGTTAAAACATGAGTTTTAATGAGAAAAAAAATTTAAATTCTACAAAAATATGACATAAAAAATGGGGGAGAAGGGGACGTAGACACAGAAGGGGGAATACATGGGTCTATGCATTTCGGGTCCTTGTGAGCTGAATAATTCCTCCCCCCTTCCCTCATTTTCATTCATAATTACCTAGTGTGATAAACACCTTGATTAGCCATAACCCACACATATTTCACTATGACAGCACAGCAAGTGGGTCTGTATGCTCTCAAATGCTAGGACTGAATTTCAGTCCCAGTCGAGGACTGTTAGGGTGAATAAAGCATTTTTTTATATTTAGCCAGTGAGAACCTATGGGGTAAAACATTTAAATTGGGGAAAGCCATTTTAACAAAAACCTCAATAACAATTTATATGATCTGTTGAAATAAATGATCATGCTCCAGGAGCATATAACTAATAATAGGACTTGCGTGGTTTTATTGATATACTGTATTCTCTGGGTGTGTTTATTGTATAGGTGGGAAGATAATGCCCTCCAAATCACTTTACTATCCATATCCTTATTGCTTGTTCCTGTCCTTGTTACCTGCTCTCCATCTGCCACAGAATGCCACCTCCTAACTAGCACAGGGCACACGGGGCATCATGTACTTATATAAGGTCCTGCCTGAAAACCTTACTTCACACTCACCTGGTCTACTTTTCCAAAGCAGGTAAGGCTCTATGGGTCAATGGGAATACAGACAGAGGTGGTAAATAGATTAGTGGTCCAGTAGTCCTGTGAATATAAAATGTTACTATGACATTTATTAATCTCATAGTACGTTTTATGCAGCAATCAGAAGACATTTGGGACTGTTTCCTACTGCAAACTACACATGGCACTTTGTGGAAACATTACCTGTGCATGTTACCCCTGCTGATGCCTTCATAGATGGCTGGGACACTTTGGACACCCTGGCTTTATAAGATCCAATTTTTCTTATTGTTATTATTTATCTTATATTATTATATATAATATTATTATTATAATATATATTAGAATATATAAATATAATTAGATATATTCTTATCTAATTGTTCATTTCTGCTATATTCTGAAAAAATAACTTCATACACCCCAAACCTTGTTTTTACCACCAGGATGTCATCGTCCATGTACCTCGCCATTCTGGGCTGTTTGGTCCTTGGTGTTTCTCTGTCAGAAGGTGAGTAAAACAAGCTAGATAATAGCAACATATCTCAAAATTACACTGATGTTGCAATCTAGAAGGCAGCAGACTTGTGCATAAGCTGCTCTCATGACGGACTCTATTTTTCCCAAAAGAAGGGGCTGCAGTGATGGAACATCTTCATACTAGATATGTATGGTTTATTCAGGGTGCACCCAAGATATACAAGAGTATTCCTTTCTATGAACATACGAATGCATGAAATCATATGTATAATACACGTTGTATTCATACTGTATGTTATCTATATCTACAAACCAGGACTAGAGATGAGCGGACCCAAACTTTAAAGTTTGGGTTTCGTACCGAGCACTTGGCACCCGGTGCTGAACTCCGCCCTCGGACTTCTCCTGGAAGTCCGTTTTCATTTTTGGAGTTCCGGTGACAGTTTGGGAGGAGAGAGGAATAGAGAGAGAAATTTTCAAAGTTTGGGTCCCCATACATTTCAATGGGGTTCGGGTTAATGTTCAAGTTTGGGTACCCGAACCAAACTTTGGACATAAAGTTTGGTTGGGTACCAGAACCAGAACTTGCATAGGGTCCCTCTCATCTCTCATCAAAATAGGACTGACCAAACCAGCAGCCATGTAATGATCCCTTTCCTCTGCTGTCTGCATGTAAAGCTTCCTGACACCTGCTGGTAAAAGCTAAACATCTTGCATGCAACGTTCACCTTTCACCAGAGTGCAGACACTATTACATGCAGATCGTCTCAGGCACGGGTTGGCAAATCATTTTCGCAATGGGCCATGTGAGAGACCATTAGAGTAAGTTCACACAAGGCATTTTTTTCAGCGCTTTTATTTTTTGCAGCAAAACCTGATCTCTCGGCAGGAAACAAGCTGAGGGGAAAAAAAAAAGCATGTTTTCCTTGGTTTTCCTTGTTTTTTTGTGGCTTTTTTTAAACTTTTTTTCTCGCTAGATATGTCTCTTGTGTATGCTGATAAAGTTTAGTATTGACAAATTCCAATATTCCAAAGACTGAGGTTTGGGCACAAAAACGCTGCAAAACATGTCACCTGTGTTTTTTGGTGCGTTTTTTTCAGCGTTTTTTCACCACCCATTCAAGTCAATGGGTGAAATATGCTGAAAGAAGTGATATGCTCTATGTCCAAAAAGCCATGCAGAGCACAAAATACTGATGACAAAAAAACAATGTGTGTGCATGAGATTTCTGAAATCTCATAGGCTTTGCTGGTGCTGTAAAAACCAGCTGAAAATTATATAAAAGCATAAAAAAAGCGCAACAAAGATGTCCAGTGTGAACTTAGCCTTATTGTGGAAGGCCAAACCAATAAGCGGATATTAATTTTGCTAAATATTGTTATTATATATTTTCAAAGAATGTTTTTAGTAAAGATTTTCAGAGTTTTTATTATTTTGATTTTTTATAGTGACCGGAATGCAGTCAGTTGACTTGCTGCTACTGCTAATATACATTATGATAAGGTTTATTGTAACATGTATTTTTATCTGTAGCAGCCAATCAAAACCAAATTACCTACCGATTTTCATAAAGTTGATAAAGACCTATAAATCATACAACTTATGATATTTAGCCTTAAATAGTGTTAGAAGAATGCGTGGTGCAGATTGATCAACGAGATGCCTTGGTATCCACAAGATGCAGGCGCACTTCCATTGGAAAATAGTTATTTAAATCAAAATTGTTTTCATAGATACTGACTTTTCAAAGCAGTTAGCATCTATCTAAAACAAGCAAACACATATAGAAAATTACATTATTATATTTGCTGATAGATCCTCTTTAAGTATATAGAAGTATAGATGCACTTTGACCAACCGCTCCTTCCACACAGTATTATTACCCCACATCCCACACAAATTATGATGCCCCCAGCTCATCCCACAAACAGTGTGATGCTCCCATAGCCCCCACATACACATAGGATGATTCACTCAGTCAACCCCCACACAGTATGATGACCCCAAAGCCCCCTAGAACTTCTGACAATGACTTCCCCATTCCCTCGATGCGCTGTTCCGCACTCAGGGTCCATACAGCAGGTGCAATCTAATGATGTCATTGTTAGAGATGAGCGAATTTGATATGGTCAGGGTTTATTCGGCAAGCTATAGCACTTACCGAATAAGCTGCAGAGGGAACCCAGCTTCCTAGATCGCTCCGGGTGACCAGCTGTCCAGCACCGCAGCTGAATGTGTCACAGCTGTGTGACAGTCACGACACAGAGCCCAACAAACAGGCTCTCCATGCATGTGTCGTGACTGTCACACAGCCGCGACACATGCAGCGGAGAAGCAGAACAGCTGATCAGCAGGAGCGATCCAGGAAGCAGAGTTCCCTCTGCAGCTTATTCGATAAGCGCCATAGCTTGCCCAATAAGCCATGACCCGTAGTGATGAGCGAGTGTACTCGTTGCTCGGGTTTTCCAGAGCACGCTCGGGTGACCTGCGAGTGTTTGTTAGTGTTCGGAGATTAAGTTTTCATCGCCGCAGCTGAATGATTTACAGCTACTAGCCTGCTTGATTACATGTGAGGATTCCCTAGCAACCAGGCAACCCCCACATGTACTCAGCCTGGCTAATAGCTGTAAATCATTCAGCTGAGGTGATGAAAACTTAATCTCCGAACACTAACAAATACTCAGATCACCCGAGCAACGAGTACACTCGCTCATCACTACTGACCCAATCAAATTTGCTCATCTCTAGTCATTGTGCCTACTGCGCAGAGACTCCCATGCACAGACTGGATGGTGGATGATGGCTCTCTCCTCCACCACTGTATTCAACGGAATCTGCATTCTGAGAATTAAAATACTGTTAAAATTAAGATTTTAAGTTGAGGGTGGGTCACATGGTGCAGTACGTCATGATTACCAACCCTTTGGCTGTCTCAGTCTATGGCCAAACAGGAACAGCTGAAATGTCGGAAATGTTTGCTTGGGTCTGATCTAAGGCTTGTGAAGGGGGGTACAGGGCCGGTTGCTGTGGGCCTGACTGAGTTATCTTCGCACTTAAACCCCTTTTCTAAAAGACAGTCAGCCAGGTGTAGGGTGTTGCGCTGTGGAGTTTGTTCTTTACTTACTGTTCCTTCAGGAGTACTGGTTATGTCCCCGTCCATGGGACTGGGTCTGGCTGTAGCTTCAGACAAGACGGGAGACCTTGTGTCCGGGTTAACAGGTTCAGATTTACTGTACAATTCGGTTTCACATGGCTGCAGTATACAGAATAAGGCAGAGTCCCATTTTAGTGGTGTTCCCTTTGTTTTCTGTCCTATGAGTCTTCATTCTTCGTCTACATTCTGCCCAACTTGTCCATAGCCCAACTATTCTTGCTGACCAAAGGGACTCTCCTTCTGACATAACAGCTTCCCTGACGAACACCATCCTTCTCTTTCTCTGAGACCCAGCCAACACCTTCGTAACCGGGGAGAAAGAGGTACGACACTCAGTACCTCTTCTGGACCTTAGAAGCAAGACTTTCTCGGCGTCCAGATAAAACTTCGGATGTGCCCTCGTGCTGAGAGGAGACGAACTGACAGAACCTGCCCGCCTCTGCTGCATCTACTTTTCTTAGAACCTGTTAGCACTTTAATGTTTAGCCTTACTTCCACTCACTCACACCTGACTAGACTCTCTCCTTCTCCAGAACTAGAACTCATACTATTCTAAACTGGAAAACACTTTTCTTATAAAACTCCTTTAACCCTTCCAAAAATATGAGCTAATCCCAACACTATTAACTACCTAATTCCCTGTGCTGTGCAAGCTATATTCTTATATCTAATGTGTTCCCCTAGTGGACATACTTCCTGCATTCCCAGGAACGGCTTTAAAGCAAAGCCTATAGGAGAACCAAACAACACCAGCCGTAGGAATAAAATCAAACCTTTTATTCACACACAAGAACATATTAAAACATTAAACCGCATCATACAACCCCCTTGAACACATTTGGTCTCCATTTACCCTTCCACCCACTACACTTTGCTTGCATGTTCGGGATTTTAAAAGAATTTAGCAGTGGTTTTCATGCCTTACCGTCATGCACACAGGACATTTCTGCAGTATGTGGGAATTTCAGTTGTTGCATTGCAACGTGTGAAATCTGAACACCAACGGCATAAAGGGACATGCTGCACATTTCTAATTCACAGCACCAGTTAATTTATGTAGTTTATGCACGCGATGCAATATACAGAGCTGTTAAATATAATACACAGAAGAATTTCCATCCAATAAATCTGAACATAAAATCAAATTTAAGAGAATCCAGTGGAAAAAAAAATAGTGAAGGACATGCAGCATGTTCTATCTGTTTGAATATGTGAATATACCCTGAACACCCAATAGGAAAGTAAGGCGTATGAACCAGGTAAAGAGTAAGGAGTCAGGACCCTTCTCACCTTGTTCATGCCCCTGGGTGTATCTGTAATTATACTATAAATGTGGGGAAACTGCCTTGACTGCAGTATTGCAGAGGCTTCCCCTCTCGCTGACACCTCTACTATCCACCTTAAAACCTCACCACTCTTCCCCGGATCCCTCCCCAATAACAGACAGACCACCGTTTTGGCCAAATTGGCCTTTATTAAAACAAACATTACAATAGTAAATAACTTAAAGGTGAGGGGGCTCTTGGAGCTCCAAAACATAGTGAATGCACTATAATAAATAAATCATTAGGCATTATCTCCAGCTGTGACCACAGGCTTGGGGGCACCTCTGTTGCCAGAAAGCCTTTTCCATATCACAAACTCAGGACCCCACCTTTAAGAGTCACAAAATCCGCCATGCAATTAACCAAATTTGAACATAACTGGAAGATTACCATCTACAAAATGTACAACCCCCAGCACAATTTTTCCACCAACTCAGAAATCATTACCCCTCATAATTCGAGTCACCCCACCAACAGAAGTTCCAGCTCTGCACCTTCTTGAATCCCCAAGGCCCATAAATCAATCCCTATTGCATTCAGGTGCACCCCATCGTTCCAAGACAAATTCCCCTTGCCAGACTCCAAATCCTTGTGCCTTACTACCACACCTCCATTCCTTGCTACAAAACTACCTGCTGCCCTGTTCACCTTTATTCTGGTCTTCTTGATCTTTTCCATGGACCAAGCAGTGTGTCATGCTTTCCTGGGCATTATGTCCTACCACATCGTCCTCATATTCGGATAAGATGCATATGGGTGCAGAAAATCCTAGCAGATATCCCTAATCAAATCTCTACAGGGTCGAATCTCCAGATCTGTACCCCCAACCAAGCAATACCAGCACATCGGGATAACAATCTAATCATGCGAAATTAAGAAAATCCAGTAATACTTGCTGTCTGTTCAGACCACGAAATCCAATTCACCCAACTACAACCTCACTTCTAGGAAAGCCTAACTGACTCCCATCTTTTCATACATAAGCCCTCAACGCACCCCAATATACAAGAGGCCCCAAAATCCAAACTTGCCATGCTCCGCCTATAGAGAAAAAAGAGGGTTGGGAGAGGAGGGGAGGGGTGAAAACAAGAAATGGCTGACTATGTATAAAATATATACTTTAATACAACATTAATATCACAATAGCTTTGATCCGCAGGCCTAGCTCGTTCCCTCCTTCACTCCTCTGTCACACCAAATGAGGACGCACGTAAAGCTTATACCTCCTAGATTCCCACCTACCTATTTTTTGTACCACCTCAGCTGGAAGGGCCTAACTTTTCAGCCTCAGTTGCGGCTCTGATTCTGAAAGAATAAGTGAGAGGAGAACCTATTCACCTCCAGGCCCAAAGATTCCAAGCATTTCCTAAAAACTACCACAAACAGATGTCATGACAGAAAAGATCCATTACTGTATTTCAACAATGGGCCTGTCCAAACCACCCCTAAACCCAAATAATTTTTAAAACACTCCACTGGGCACATCAAGGACCCGTTCAACAAACCCAAAAACATTTTTTTCCCTATCCCATCTGATCTGTTTTGGACAGGCTCACCCAAAATTTGACAACCACATAGCACCCGTGGTGTAGCTAATGCGGTTGCAGAGGATGCGATCACCCTGTGGTCCATTCTCTGAGGGGCACACCCAGATCAACACTACTTTTAACTGCACTGTACACGCCGATACAGTTAAACTCTCCATCAATCTCCCTGCACTGCCACATTGCTGCTAGGGGGCCCGTTATTTGGGGGGCCTGGTGCCAGTGCTTGACACTAGGCCCCTTCCGCCCATCATTGCAAGTTTAACTGTATTGTCGTCCTGGGTGCCGATACAGTTGAAATCAATGATGAAAGAGGGAGCGTCATCTTGCTGTCACCTCAATGCTGAGCTGCTGCCGTATGTGTGTCCCTATTACTGATCCTCTTACTGACCCACATAATAATGCCCACCACTGTGCCTCTTACAAAGTATAATGCCCCTTTGGTCCCTCTAGATGGTAAAATATTAATGCCCTGTGCAAGCACCCTAGAAAACTGTATCCACATTTTACTCTAGAAAGTAATAATGGCCTAAATGTGCCCATTTGCCAGACACAATACCCTGAGTGCCCCTATAACAATTATGCTTGTTAAGAACCCACTTAACCCATTACTTGCCAAATTAAAATTTTTACAAGTACGGATTTTTCAGAAAAGAGCGTCCCAATATTCAATTAAAAATGACAATGACATGATTTCCTATTTTGAAAACATTCATTTTACAAACACAACACAAAAAATTGGACCTAATTATAAAAATTATAAAATCTTAGTTGGTAGAAGCTAAAGATTAGGCATCCCAAAAAAAGGTCATTGGTAGATAATGGGTTAACATTTAATAATGTCCCATGGTTCCCCTATATATAGTTCCTTTCTACACAGCTTGATGCTCCTCACAGCTACCACATACACAGCATAATGGATACACTACATGAAGGCCCTCAGTAGGCCCCACAATGTATGATGGCCCTCAGTAGCTCCCACCACACTGTATGATGGCCCCCCAGTAGCCTCCCCATACCCTGCGCATGCCAATACTGTTTATACTGAGTGGTGGTAACTCCAGATGGCCCCTCTGAGCTACGCTACTGTTTCTCCTCAAGTTCTTGTTAGGTAAAGAAAGTTTACTTTCATCTCCATACCATCTGGTCCATGCCTGCCAAGTACAACGGCAGCACGCAGTCTGCAAAGACATATCGCCAATATAACATCAGCACACACATCTAGCTAGGACCCTCACTTTCCTGTAGCATGGCACGAATAATGCTCCCCTTATTCACGACTGCTGCCTATACACCGTGTTATAGTTTCACAGCCCCTTTTGGCTCCACCCATGAGGCTACCAGAACCTACTTTTCCTCAGCCATAATACATTGCCATAGACTAGAAATGTGACATACAGTAAGTAGTTGGCTTCCCCCTATATAAAATGTATTTTTTTTTATTATTATTACCATTTATTTATATAATATTTATTGCTATGTAAAAATTATTTAACACTAATATTTTCTATAGGGGCACCTCGCTCATCATGTCCTTCTGGATGGTTTTTCTACAAATCTCATTGTTATGGATATTTCCGGTTCAGACTGCCCTGGTCTGAGGCTGAGGTGAGAGAAGCGAGCAGAACACCTACATTTATTGCAAAGATATTGTATTTTTGTTCTATACATTAACAACCCATAACGTTCATTTCTTGCAGTTTGAGTGTGTCAGCTATGGACATGGTGCACATTTGGCTTCAATCATAGATGACTCAGAAGCATCCATTATTGGAAGTCATGTGGCCGCTTACTCCCCCAATGTAGATGTCTGGATTGGACTTCATGACCCCGAACAGGTAAAAGTAGCGGACAATGTACATATTGGGTAGAGACCCTAAGGTCATGAAATAAATTCTTAAATAATGAAAAACTCGAGAGCTTAAAAGAAGTAAAATGTTCAGCAGCTTTGACGTCCATCATTAATAAAACACAAACTAATTTCAGGTTAATGTTACACTACAACGTTAGCAGGACAAATCTGTATTGTAAATGAGACCAAAATGGCAGCATCAAAAATGCAATAAAATCGCAATGAAAAACGCAAGTAACCTAATTTACTTAATAGGTGCAGGAAATTTGCAACATGAAAAACTCACCAAATACTCATGATGGGAATGTAGCCTTAAACTAATCACCTGGGCAAAATGTATGAATAATGTTTTAGATGCATTAATTCAGAAAACTCTAAAGAGAGAATCAGTCCATTTCTGTAAACGAATCATATGTTTGCTCGTTTGCTTGTCAGATTATCATATCTACTTTACTTGTTGTTTTAGAACCGTCGCTGGAAATGGAATGATGGATCAATGTATAACTATCGTTCATGGAAGAATGGAGAGCCTAATAACCTGAATGACGCCGAGTACTGTGGGGAACTGACCAAAGAAACAAGTAAGTGATATTGATTGCAGAACAATGGCTGTAATGTCCAATAGAATTTCCTGGCGAGTTCTTGAGAACCCAAGCTGAGAAAAACGTTAACTTTGAATACCGACAACATAATACAGCACCCAAGCACCAAACAAAGGTGAATTGTTAGAATACAAAAAGCATTTTACGTAGTAAAGCTACGTTCACATTTGCGTTGTTGGGCGCAGCGTCGTCGACGCAACCCACAACGCATATACACAACGCTGCGTTTTTGATGCATGCGTTGACATAAAATAGTAATGTTCATGAATTTTGGTGCTGGGAAAATGCTACAAGTAGCGTCGTCCGCGCCCTGTCTGGTGCGTCAAATTGACGCATGCGTCGTAAAATGCAATACAACGCATACCGGCGCATGTCCATGCGCCCCCCATGTTAAAGATACGGGCGCATGACGCATGCGTCGACGACGCTGCGCCCAACAACGCAAATGTGAACGTAGCCTTAGCCTGATCATAGAACAAATAGAAGTATATGCTAAAAAAGATTCCATGACTATGCACGTTTAGAAATAGACTGTTGGATTTATTTTTTTTTAAAATGTTGCTGAAATATGATAACTAGAGATGAGAAAATCAGCCGAAATTAAAGTTTTACTGAAATATTTGATTCACCGTGAATTTTTGTGTTGTAAAAGCCTCTAATTACGCAGCATAGATATATATCTTGGTACCGTGTTAGCCAGTGGATAGAAAAATATTTAGAATTCAGAGTCCTCAGTGGCTGATACCTTTTAATGGCCAACTGAAAAGATGGTAATAAATTGCAAGCTTTCGAGACTACATACGTCTCTTCATCAGGCAAAGACTAATAGAAATTCTGAAGAATCACATATTTATGCACAACATATCACAGAAAATGCCATAGATAAGACAGGTGACGTAAAGCAGAATTACCATTATGTGCGTGATAAACGGTTTATCGATAACCGAATTGACAAGCTACGGATTTAAAAAAATGCTTCGATGGTTCAAATCAGGAAAAAATAAACAGAATGTGGATGAGTTTTCAGGACTCTAATTTATTTTGATAGTACTGTAAAACACTAGCGAGTGGGGGGTTCCGCAGCAAAAATGCAGCATGTGAACAAGCTCTTAAACAAAATCCTAGACTAGTGGAAAAATGGCATTTGGCTAACGCGGCACATTAAGGATATTGAACTCCATTTGCTTGAGGACCAACATTCTATACACAACATAAGGAAATATGAATATATGAATATTCGTGGCCAATAATACTTTTCTTTGTTCACAGCTTTCCGCCAGTGGAATGACGCCCCGTGTAAAGAACAAAACCACTTTGTGTGCAAATACAAACCGTAAGAGCATGATCACACTCTGGGAAATGCCAAGGAAGTGGGCACAGTATGTCCTTTCACAAGCACGCTGGAAATCTGAATAAAATATCTTTACCCAAATCAATGGTGTTCAGTAATTGCTTAATTACTGCTGTAATATGGGGTTTACTGGGAGTTTTCCATCTTGAATTATTGTACATCTGTAGAAAGAACAAGCAATGATATTTGGTGGTTTGGCATAATAAAATTTATTTACATAGATTCAGATTTTTTTTTTTTTATTCGAGTGCAGATAATAGCCATATACATATTGATTGACCATGTGGCAGCATCCTATCATCAGTAACACACGACATTGGCATAATTGCTTTCTCTAACAAGTAGATTAGGCATGGAGTGAGCAAAAAGTAACACGGGTTCTGTGATGTGTCCTGTGATCTTGTACAGTGACTGGGTGTCAGCGTTCACCACGAGGTGGCACAGTGAGGAGCTCAGCCAAATCACGCATGGACTGACAGATTCTTTGACCAAAACGGTGGGAGTTCTGAAGGAAGACAAATCAAAAGGAGTCTAATTTAGCAGCATAAAACAAGCTTACATCCTCCTGAAGTTCCAGCCGCCACTTTATAACCCAATGTTAATCACCTCATCAATATAATGCACTGCAATTTACAGCAATTATTGCTTAGCCTATATTTCTCAGCTATACTGTCACTAGCCAAGGGAATTTGACGCTACTTCTTACTTTTAATTGTTTGCACTTAAGTAGCGAGTTTAGAGGACATATATAAAGAATACTGTATATCAGAATGTTAATAGGCAATAGTATCATGCAGGAAAATCCACTGTATTCCCAGCAAGCCTCACCTGCCTTATACTAATATTCAGTTCCATGAGGTAAATCCTGACCAGTGATGATGCCGCGAGAGGGACACTGGTCTGACGGCTTCTGCTGCCCACCTAGTGATATGCGGTGGAGGCAGTTGTGTTTGCACAGACAATTCCCACCACAGGGAACACTTGCCAAACAGCGTTTTAAGAAAATGCCATCTGTGCCACCTAGTCAAGGTCTAGTCTCCGGACATCTTTTTTTTGTGTCATTCTTCTACAGTTCCCCTTAGAAATGTATGAATACATTGACATTGCGCTATACCGCTGACCTTGAGAAAGAGCTGCGTCACCGCACAGTCTGACTTTGCCATGCAATTGTCAATTTCTTTATACATCTGTAGGGGGAATAGCAGAGGAACAGCACAATGTAACGCTCTACCAGACAAGTCCTAAGAGAAACCGGTCAGCTAGTGAGTCAATGCAGTTATCACTATTAGAATAGTTTAGAATTGTTTTCCAGAAGTTTACTGAGGTAATTTTTGTCACCAGGTTTTTTCTACCCCATCTGACAGCAACAACATAGAGACAGAGACCCTGATTTCAGCGATGTATCACTTACTGTGCTTTTGCTGCAGTTCTTATAAAATCAGTGTTTTATCTTCTGCAGATCTAGCAGTTCTCTAAAAGCTGAGCTTTGTATAACCCCAGATCTAGCAATTCTCTAAATGCTGAGCTTTGTATAACCCCACCCACACTACTGTTTTCTGCCCACATACAGTATACACAGAAAGCTACATCATACTGCTCTCAGCTAAGGTGGCAAAAATCTGGTGACAGATTCTATTTAAGGGCATTGTGTATTAATGGATTATCCTTAGGCTAGGTCATCAATATCAAATCAATGGGGACTGACACCTCCGCTGATCAGCTATCCTTACTTGGGTGTCTATAGGATGTTATCAGTGTACAGAGCAGAACACCACCATTTTACACACGGTTAAGTGCGTTTTTATGAGAACTGCAATTCTGCTCCTATCCAAAGGAAAAGCCATTGACATGAAAGCAATGGAGAACCCTTTTAAGCTTTCCTTTAAGGAATTATTTACTTTGTTCATTCACTTTGTTCATATTCCTGATCTCATAGCATACAGCTGCATTTATGTGTCTAACGCAATTGCAATATTTAGCTGTCTAACTTACACTCAACTCAGTTCCATCTGGACATTTTAACCCTGTCATTATGGGCAGCTGTGGCGGATAGTCTGCAAACTGACTGCCAGCGTAGTATATACCCTCCTGTATATGTATAAAGAAAATGCTAATGGATCTGTAAAGCCATGGTTTTTCATTTAGATTTTTGGAGTGCTGCCTGTTTTTTTCTGAATATATATATATATATATATATATATATATATATATATATATATATATATATATATATATATATATATATATATATATATATATATATATATATATATATATATATATACACATACACGTACATGCATACATAATATAAATATATATATATATATATATACACACACACACATATAGGAGGTCAGCCTCTATACTCAGCCTCAATAGCGACAATCCATCATAACTCTCCTGGCAGTTCTCAGACTCCATCCTTCCCACCTAGTTTTCTCTTTCTTGTACTCCTGTATATTTCACCCGAGAAGCTCAAAGAAACTCTATAGGCACAATTGGCCAGGCATCCTGGACACCTCTGGTGCTTACTAGGCCCTGTGACATCATGGCATTGAATGAGGCTTAGTGTGTATATGTATATATATATATATATATATATATATATATATATATATATATATATATATATATATATATATATATATATATATATATATATATATATATATATATATATATATACATATACATACATACATACACCGTATATATTGGCTCAGTGGTTAGCACTGTAGCCCTGCAGCTCTGGGGTGCAGTTTTCAAATCGCACCGCATACAACATGTGCAAGGAGTTTGTATGTTCTCCCCGTGTTTGCGTCAGTTTCCTTTGGGTATTCTGGTTTCCTCCCACATTCCTAATACATATTGATAAGGTACTTAAATTGTGAGCCCCAGTGAGGATAGGTCTGATGATGTCTGAAGCACTGTAGAATTAATGGAGCTATACAAGTTAGTAAAATATATTCCCAGAGAATCTATTTTAGACATAAGATCTGCCTTACTTTATGTAAGAAAGTTATATAGAGGATGAGTTATTACAAAAATTATCTACATAGGTCTAAAACTCTTCTGTCTCACACTATTCGTACTAACTGTGACTACTCTATACAGAATCTCCAGTGTGTGCAATGAGATGTAGCTTTAGAAAGAGCTGACATGTAGAAAAATCACAAGCAGGAGGCAGCAAACACAGGCTGAAGATACACCACATAAGAATACTCTGAGACTCCCTTACATAGGACTTAGAGTAGGTGGAGTGTAATGAGACTGTCAGCTATATAAAGCCAGTGACACTGTAGTAAATGTAAGCTGCATTACATTGACCATATCTGTAGGTGCAAAAAGAACAAAGATGACAGATAACTCAGAAATATTCACATCAATTAAAAGAGTAATATACATTGCACATACAAGAGTCACAGAAAGTTATGTTTATGTTGCTTTAAAACATCACTGACTTTCCCGTAATCTTTTTTATGTCCGGGAGATAGTTTACACTGCAAAAATTGCTACATAACACGCTAACAGTAGTTCAAGTATGACATATGAGATTAATTGTATTTAATGTGCAATACTTTATGGGATATACTTGATGTGTAATATGTAATTATTTAAAATGTTAAGCACTTTTTATCTTTTTGTTACCTGCTTTCAGGATCAGATAATAAAATTATTTTTGCAAATTTTAATCTGCTATTTAATCACTTTCTACTGACATTTGACTATTCAGATTTTTACTTTTTCAAAGACAAAAATATCAAGGTTCCTGTTGGTCAAAAGGAAGCCGAGATCCTAAAAACCATAAGGAATTGATATAGCAAAACAATATAAATTGCTAAAAATCATATTTACGGTAATTGCATTTAATTAACAAACACACGAGCAATATATGTAATTTTTTAGGGGTAATTGTTTTATACATTGTGCTACTTTTACACAATACTTTTAAACCCTGTTTCATTTATAATTTTTGCAATTATACCATTCACTATATAGGATAAACACTACGATTTTGTGGCAATTTTTTGTGGGTTGTTTTTAAATAATTTTATTATGTGGTTTTCTTTTTACTTTGAAATTGTCTTCAGTTTTTCACTGGTGGGTCCTAATAGGTTCAAAAACATGGCAGACCGGGTAGCCTTTGTTAAAGGGAATGTTCACACTAGTGGGAAAACTCTTCTGAATCCTCGCACGCTGTTAGAATTATTTGGTGTCCTGCCGAGAGCGGAAGGACATGCAACCGAAAGTTTGAAATTTTCTTACTTCCAGCCACATTCTTACTAGACTTAAGGTACCGTCACACTAGACGATATCGCTAGCGATCCGTGACGTTGCAGCGTCCTCGCTAGCGATATCGTCCAGTGTGACAGGCAGCAACGATCAGGCCCCTGCTGTGCTGTCGCTGGTCGGGGAAGAAAGTCCAGAACTTTATTTGGTCGCTGGACTCCCCGCAGACATCGCTGAATCGGCGTGTGACACCGATTCAGCGATGACTTCACTGGTAACCAGGGTAAACATCGGGTAACTAAGCGCAGGGCCGCGCTTAGTAACCCGATGTTTACCCTGGTTACCATCCTAAAAGTAAAAAAAACAAACACTACATACTTACCTACAGCCGTCTGTCCTCCAGCGCTGTGCTCTGCTCTCCTCCTGTACTGGCTGTGAGCGTCGGTCAGCCGGAAAGCAGAGCGGTGACGTCACCGCTCTGCTTTCCGGCCGCTGTGCTCACACAGACAGTACAGGAGGAGTGCAGAGCACAGCGCTGGAGGACAGACGGCTGTAGGTAAGTATGTAGTGTTTGTTTTTTTTACTTTTAGGATGGTAACCAGGGTAAACATCGGGTTACTAAGCGCGGCCCTGCGCTTAGTTACCCGATGTTTACCCTGGTTACCGGCATCGTTGGTCGCTGGAGAGCTGTCTGTGTGACAGCTCTCCAGCGACCAACAGCGACGCTGCAGCGATCCGGATCGTTGTCGGTATCGCTGCAGCGTCGCTAAGTGTTACGGTACCTTTATTCAATTCTCATTCGATTATCTTGTATTTAGTGGATCGAAGCACGTTTTGTCTACAAGTGACCACAAGTATGTTAATCGGATACTTGTAGTCACGTAAAGCCTGTTCTCAGCAGACACTGGAAAATCCTGACAGCGTGCATTGCACTGTAAGGATTCAGATGTCTGCACTCAACTTGAATGACTACAGACTTTCACCACAAGACTAGACAACCCATTTAAGCCCCTATGCTGCCAAAGCTACATAAATGCAATATGGATGCAACCGAGTAATGCTTTCCCTTGTCATTTCCAACCTGTATATTTACAGTACTTGGTGTTAAATGTACTGCATATTTCATAATGGGTTAAAACAATTTATATCTCATTATCTAAGAATGTCTTAATAATGGTTAATCGCAGCAAGTTGTATTTGCACTTTCTGATCGCGGCTGGTAAACCACTGCCAATTGGAAACATACAAGCCGAACACTAGTGCTCATTTTGACAGGCCGACTAGAATTCTATGTGCTCTGCATGATCGTTAATATGATCACTAAGGATGCACAGAATATCACCGGTATCAGCAGAACATGTCCTGTTAATAAGGGTCGATGTGCGACCTACAATGATGATATTAATACTGACATGAAAAATCCACTCACCCAACGGATAAGCTTTTTTCTCGTTTATTGGGCGGTTGTCAGCATGTTTACAAAAGTTGATAATCACCCACTAATGATCTAATGAACACTCGATTCGCTTTTATTGTCTCATCTAAACTTGTCATAAGAATCTGATAGTCTCTTATAAAAAAGACTGACAGTTATCATTTACCGAGCTGAACAAGTGTAAGAAAACACAATTCTAATTTTCAACCATATGACAATTTTTAAGTTTAAGTCATATCAAAAATCCCTTAAATTCTAGATAGCACTTCACTTTAAACACAGTTTTGGCCTGCTTTCATTGTATTTCACACCAAAATAGTTGGAAACAAATATTAAAAAGGAATCTGTCACCTCATTCATGGTGCCCAAATCACAGCCAGAGACTTCCCAGCACTTCTGCAGGTGATTGACAAGTTTCTTCTATAGCAAGAGACATGTCAATCACCTAAAGTGGTGCTGAGAGAAGCAAGCTGAGCGTGGTGCCAGACTAATAATGTCTCCAGCTATGTTTCCCATGTGAATCTTTAAAGCATTTTATCTGTGAAACAACAGAGCATTTCAGAGAAAAATATATCTAGCTACAATCATGCAGAAAGGATGTGATTCATGCTGTCCACAGATGGGCAGCATGTATCTGTGACACCCCAGGAGTTCGGGTACCACAGTAGTGATGCCTTCCTCTCATGGAGGGTAGTGCTATGTCTGGAGACAAGTGAGATTCCCTTTGACAGGTTATCACACACACAACACCTTCTGAATCCAGGCCAGGAGGGGAGCTAAAAAAAATGTTTTAGGGCAGCTTCCCTGGATAAAGATCCTGGTTTGGAGAAGCTGGGTTAGTCTGTACAGACAGGCTGTGTGTGAGGACAGACAGGGACGAAGCACAGTAGAGATACAGGACTCCAGGAGGGGACTAGGAAGGCCTCCAGGGAGTCAGAGCGCAGTATTCGGGTATCGGGAGCCCGAGGCTTTTGTGGACGATAAGACACAGAGCAGAACCGGAGGGCATTTAATTACAAGGACTTTGCACATATTTACCTGTGGCACAGCAGCATCTTGGAGATTGGAGTCACCGTGAAAAGACCCCAGTAAGCACGGCTCAAGCTGCCTGCCATACAGGTACCTGTCCCTGGACAGGAGAACGAATAAGGACTTTGCTTAAGACACTTAGTGGCAGCAGGGACCTCAGTTACAGCAAGCGCAGAGTGGAAGGCTTCTACCTGAGCTGCCAAGGGGATTCCGCTTGTCTCTGGACTGCCTGGACTCCTAATTCACCTGTTGCTGTGGCCCTGGACAGTGGCCTGTCACCCACAAGTAAACATGGTAAAGACTTACAACTTGTCTCCTCTCATTTATTCACCGGCGATACCATCTACGCCCTACACCATAGGACCCCGCTTCACCTGTGGGAAGTGTAACATCTGTGCTGCCACAACATCCCCCATGGGATCCCTTTAATGCAGCGTCGGTCCTACTACTGACCGTACTCCACAGGTGGCGTCACGACAAACTTTAAACATTTTCCCCTTTAACGTTGAGGCCCAGGGCCACGGACCGGGTCGCAGCCACCGTGACATCCCCCTTGCGACCGGACCCGGTACCGAGTACCCCACTGCCCTGTGGGCGACTCATATCAGATGATAGATCCTCTTTAAGACAAATTCCACTGATTTCACAAGGATTCTTTATTGTTTATTAAAGTACCAGTTGTTGTCCATTCTGCTAATAAATGCCTGTGCCATTTTCGTTTGCTAGGATTAGCACTTAATACACAGTTTTAATTGAGAGGATCTTCAGAAAATGATGTAATAAGTCAGGAGTCTATGTTAAATGTGTAATTACAAATAAAAGTTATAATTTTTTTATTTTCTATTTAACTGTATTAAAAAACACAGAAATCTTTCAATTTTCACAGTAGCCACTAATGTCTAACATGACATTACATTAACGTAGCTAATGTCTAATATTAGGTTTATAATTAGAGATGAACGAATATTTCAATGTTTAGTTTACAATCGCCGAATTAGCAATATTCCCCAATTTATTTGTCGAATATTCACTGAACGCCATTACAGTCAATGGAAGGCAAAAATGAACGCATGCACAACACCCCAAAAGCTGCCAAAACACATTAAATTAGGGGGAGACACCAGGAAAGTGGCCTCAATTCACACACAGTACAAATTGTAGCATTGCACGGCAGCAATCAGCCATGCATGAGGTATCGGGGTCTGGGCCAGCATTTACAGCTTTGAATTGAACGTCAAAGTAAGATGAGGTGGGTGAGGGATTGATGTGGGTCTGCTGTGCTGGGAGCCCTGATACCACAGCAAAGCTCAACCTGCTTTCATGCACAGCCACACTCAGGTGGCTCAAATATCAGTTTCGCAGACTACTATTGTCAGAAAATTCTAAGGATAGTAACACGGGTAGTTGACTCAAAGCTAGAGGAGGTCTGATGGTCTCAGAGGTCTACTGCTACAGGCAACACGCATGAAGAATACCCAACCAGGAGTCTACAGATTTACAAAAATAGTGGCAGATACAACCAGAGTGGCATCAATTTCACAAGAGTAGAAATAATATAATGGACAATGATATCTTTCACTACAGCCAACTCATCAGATGGAGAGACCCAATCAGGACTCTCCACAATTTCAAAAATGATTGGCAGACACTAACAAAGTGGCATCAATTTCACAAGAGTAGAAATAGTATAATAGGGTTCGACATCTCTTCAACAACAGCCAACCCATCACATGGACACCCAATCAGGAGTGTTCAAATTTCTAAAAATTAGGGCCTGACACCACTGAAGTGGTATCAATTTCACCAAAGTAGAAATAGTATAATGGAGAATGATATCTCTTTCACTACAGCCAACTCAGCAGATGGAGAGACCCAATCAGGACTCTCCACATTTCCAAAAATGATTGGCAGACACTACCAAAGTGGCATTTTCACAAGAGTAGAAATAGTATAATAGGGATCGATATCTCTTCCACTACAGCCAACCCATCACATGGATACCCAAACAGGAGTGTTGACATTTCCAAAAATTAGGGCCTGACACCACTGACGTGGCATCAATTTCACCAGAGTACAAATAATATAATAGGGACCAACACATTTTCCAATCAGGAGTTCAAATTTAAAAAAATGAGGGCCTGACACCACCGAAGTGGCCTAAATTTCACAAGAGTAGAAATAGTATAATAGGGACCGACACGTCTTCCACTACAGCCAACTCAGCACATGGGGACCAACCATGACTGTTCACAATTTCCACAAATTCGTGTTAACATCTGCAGCAGTAGCAACAGCAGGCACAGAAGTGACACTATAGATATCACAGAGTGCAATTACACAAGATTAATGAAGCACACTAAAAAATGCAACATGGCCTAGTTTTTACTGTCTGCAATTGGAGTGCAAAAGTCCTTGGAGGTCCATGACTTCTTCATCTTGATGCTGGTGACATCTTAGTAGCAATTTTGAAACTGTGCAGAAGGGTGCAGAGGTCTTAATCTGTGCCCACTCTGTAAATGTGATATATGCCATTTCCGTACTGCGTTGGCCCAGGCTATACGCCATGAAACATCAAGGCTCGTTGCTAGCGCCACAGTTGCTGCAATATGTGCAGAGTGGAATTCCACCGTGTCGATACACCGTGTATCAACCTGTTAACTGGTTTGGACAGAGACCTCTGTATCAACGCAAGTCGATGACCTGAGGGGTGCGAATGGCGGAAGTGAGCACACAGCTTCAGTGCTTTCTGCAGCAGCTCTCTCAGGCCAGCATAGGGGCGGAGAAAACGATGTACCACTAGGCTGAGGACGAGAGTCATGCAAGGCACGTGTGTGAGCTTGCCTCGCCGTAGGGCCACCACCAGGTTCGCACCGTTATCGGACACGGCCTTCCCTGGATTGCTGTATCACGTTTGTAAAACCAATTTTTTATTTTTATGTGCAACAGTTCTGCTCACACAACAATTTCACCGCCACAAAATTGCAAAATGGAATATGGTGGGCTATATCAAATTTAGCAACAGAAAAAAAATATTTTTTTAATGTGCGTGAGGTCTGCAGACAGCTTTACATCACCGCCATAAAATTACAACGTGGGATACAGCAGGCTGTATCACGTCTTGCAACAGAAAAGTTTATTAATTTTTTTTTATGTGCATGAGCTATGCACACTGTGGAATTTCACCGCGACTAAAATACCAGGTGAGATATGGCATGGTGAATCACATTAGCAACTGCCCCAAAACATTTTTTTTCATGTACAAAAGCTGAAATCACAGAACAATGTCACCACACTACTAAATGACAAGGTGGGATATGGCATGTTGTATCACATTTAGCAAGTTAAAAAATAAGATTTAGAAAGATCTACTTGTGCATGGAGCACAATAGAAGCAGTTCACAACACACTTGCATGACATGTGCCCTTCTCTGTGGACCTCAGTAATGACACACACACAAAAAAATCTGCTGTTAGGTTGATTTCACAGCCATACAGGACACTAGTTAACTAAACTATCTGACTAAGAAACAACCGCCTAGCTAACTACCTAAAAATCTACCTGCTAACACTGCCAGCATCAGGAGCAGTCTCTCTGTGCTGTTAAATTGTCAAAATGGTGCTAAAACAAGATGTCCACTCTTTAAATGGAGAGGGACATGTGATTTCAGCAGCCAATGACACAAGCCATTGTGCATGTTTCCTGCGTCTTGATTTGCTAGCTGCAATGTGCACACAAAGTTAGAAGAAAAAAAAGAAATTACTGTTTACAAGCTCGCCGCTCCTCTGAGCTCTGCAAACCCCCACCCCTCATAAAACACGTGCACCACGCTCATGATACACCACCATTATTGTAGCCAAAGTGCTGAAAGTAAGATTTTCCTGCACTTTTTACCGAATGTTACCGATTTTTTCCAATTTTATATAATTTTGCACGAGTTTCCGATCACAAATCCGAATGTGTCATATTTGTGCCGATTTTATGTTTGGAGATCGTTTTTCGAACAAATTCACTCATCACTATTTATAATACCTGACCTTTTCATAAACCAAATGGATATAGGCAGCAACAGACTGGTTCCGACTCATTGACTTCTTCACGGGAGTTACTAGGCAAATGCCATTGTGACAAGAGGAGGGGAGGCGAGCTGTGATCATGACTTACTTTCAGTGATGGATAGGTGTTATCTTCCATTGAAATCTTGTTTCTGATGATAATAACTGCTGAAAAGTCATTAGTACAGAGCAGAAAAAATGAGTCTGTACAGATGGCCTTTGTGAAAATGGTAAAATTTCTGATTCTGTAATGTTTGATTGTTTTTTTGTGTTTTTTTTTTTTAAATGAACATAAAGAAATAGAAACACAAAAACTTTTAACATTGAAACTGGATATAAAAAATAGGCCATTTTACGATAAAACACTTCCTTTAAGATATCCATGGGAAATGTCGCATTAGGGTTTTTTTTTTGGCAATTTTCATCCTTATTTGGAAGCATTGTTAACACATAGGGTTAAACATGGTCTTCAACTGGTAGATCAAATAATTATTTTCATCTTCGTTACCTACTTATATGTTAAACATCTCTTTAATATTGCAAAATACCCCTTAGCAAAGGTCTACACGACACTTTAATTACATTCTAAGAAACCCAAAGGAGTCATACCGTTTCAGGGCTGGAGAATTTGCTAGAAATGTGCAAAGTGATGATGTTCTCTCCCGCAAAGATGTACGATACACCATAACCATCGTCAGCCACCTGTAATAAGGTAAATGTTTCCCATAGTGAATATGGATAATCAAATCAAAGGGATTCTCTCGGCCGCAATCTGTAATCTGGCAGCAGCATAATGTAAAGACAGAGACCCTGATTCCAGCAATGCATTACTTAGTTTACTGGGTGCAGCTGTTGTGATAGAATCATAGTTTTCTAGCAGAGCTCAAATGTCAAGGGGGCATAGTTGGACTAGGAGGCACTTGGGCAACTTGTCCTGTAGTGATAATCTGCTGGTAAAACACTGATTTTATTGGAACGGCAAAACACAGGTTATTAAGTGACACATCACTGGAATCAGAGTCTCCGCCCTTACATCATGGTGCTTTCAGATTACATAGCAAAAACCTGGTGACAGAGTCCCTTTAACTATTGCACCACTGGTTATAATCAAACTTTTCTAATGATACGTGTTCAATTACAGAGTACAAAAGCGACAACTAAACTTCAAATATAATTATGTATATAAATGCCTCCAGCATTGATGGTTCATGTATGAATGTAGTTTACAGTAAATGGATGCACACTAAGCAGAGTCTAGCACAGTAATCAATAAATATATCACTTATACTGTAAAGGTGGAAAATGCTTTTTTTGTGGCCAACTACGGTATTTTTTCCCATTATCCCATTACTTACAGGTCCAAATCCTCCCCCAGCTGAAATGTGTTCTGGGAATTCTTCCAAATCAAATAATTTCAGCTGCTGCTGTGGGGTCTGAGATGTGGACAGTCTCCAGGGCTCCGACAAAACCTATAAATGCCACAAGTCAAGATGAGTGGTCATGATATTCAATGATGCAAGTCCTTTTTAAATTTTCATAGAATTACCCCAGTTAAAGGAATATATCAAACTAATATATCATGAAAATCAGAAGTATAAAAGTTACATAAAAGTTCTGCAATGATTTTCCTGGCTGCTGAAAGAGGAGCTGATGGACTATAAACGATGGAGTTCTGCAACTTCAGGGACTACTGTTTTACTTTACTTTGGGATTTGTGTTGTTGGGTGAAGAGTTGTGAATGAAGAGTTGTATTTTTTTTTTAATTTTAATCAAATTACTTAAAGAAACACTCCCATTAACATTATTATGAGATAAATCTGAGTGATTGTACATGTAGTGTAGGTGTATTAAAATACTTACCAATCATCGTCTTCTCCGGTTTCCAGCCTCACTCTGGTCCTCTTCTGCGCACGTAACAACTATTCCGACTTGTCGGCTCACGCTGGGGTCTATGTGAGAGCCAGAAGTCACTATTACAAGGTATGCCTATGGGGCCTCATTCTGAAGCTCCATAGGTGTACATTGTAAAAGCTACTTCTGGTTCATACATAGAGCCTTGTGTTATCTGGAGAATTGGAACTTTAGTCATGTGCCCCAGAAGAGGACCAGAGCAACTGCGATCATGATCATTTTAATACACCTACACTACACATATGTTCCTAGTTTAGCCCATAAAAATGTAACGCTGGTGCTTCTTTATTCATTTCTATATGATAACAATTAGCATTGTTCTAATAATAATAAAAATACCAGCAACACATTGATGCTATACTGTATAAAACAGCAATCCAAAGAGGTTTGGGCTTAAAGAGTTAAGTGATAAATATGCGATTGCTGTGATGTCTACTGGTCTCTAGAACTGGTGTCAGGTCAATCTTTCCTCCTCAGTGTGGCGTTTACTGGAAGGAGTGCACGGTCGCCCATGACCATTGCCATTCCATTTAGTGTCTATGGGATTGACGGAGGCAGCCGAGTACAATGCTCAGCTATCTTCATCAATCCCTGAGGAAGAATGGATTGGCAGACGTCACATGCAAACCAGCAACTCTGGGTACAACTGCAGTGAGGAATAATGGGGGAATGATACTCCCATTCTAGCAATTGTGGGCATATATAGAGCTTTCTGCTGTCTGTGATGTCAGAGGTACAGGGCTATGCTCAATCCCATGTTATAATTACCAGCTGAGTTGCACACCATTGAGGGATTTTGTGAACAGCCATAAAAATAAATATAACAAGAATGTTTCAGATAGATAGGCAGTAGTGATGAGCGAGTGTACCCGTTGCTCGGGTTTTCCTGAGCACGCTCGGGTGACCTCCGAGTATTTATGACTGCTCGGAGATTTAGTTTTATTCACATCAGCAACATGATTTAGAGCTACTAGCCAGGCTGAGTACATGTGGGGGGTTGCCTGGTTGCTAGGGATTCCCTATATGTACTCAGCCTGGCTAGTAGCTGTAAATCATTCAGCTGCTGTGATGAAAATTAAATCTCCGAGTTATAAATACTCGGAGATCACACGAGCGCGCTCAGGAAAACCCGAGCAATGAGTACACTCGCTCATCACTAATAGGCTGCTGTGACATCGCTAATGTCTCTGTCAGGTTCAGTAGCTGGTGTAATGCCACCAGACCTTTCAGTCAAAAAGCCACCTGTGACATCACTAATTTGTTGATGTGAGAGCACAAAGTGGCTGAGTTCCTGCCTCCCCAAATAACATAGGAGCTCTACACAGTGACATTACAAGTGACCTTCAGCGACATCTGAGACATAGCAGATGAGTGTCTCTGATACTACAAATGGGTGTCAGTCTAGAAAAGGACTGTATGGAAAGATGCCTCAATCAACTCCAGCTGAGCAGTTAAAAGCTAGAAGAAATAACCCTAGCAAATACTTCTCCCTGAGCCTGATCCCATTTCATACCAGGGCTGGACTGCCCATCTGGCAATTCTGGAATTTGCCAGAGGGGCCGCTCCCTGCTGTGGGCTGCTTGGTCTGCTGAAGCCCCTTTGATGTGGTGAGAGTTCGGGAGCAGCTCAGGAGCAGGACAAAGAAATGAGGCCTGAACTCTTCTCCTCATGTGAGCAGCAGCGAGACTTCTGTGGTTACAGCAGTGGGACAGGAGTCGGCAGTCAGGAGGAAGGGGCTGCTTGAACGAACAGTGTTGCTGTACTCCTTGTTTCAAAGGCCAGTCAGCGAGTGAGGAAGTTCAAACAGAGAGTAAAACAATATAAATAAGGTGCAGTCCCTGCAGCTTCATCAGTCTCCTGATTGCAATGCTCATGAGGGGGAGAGAAGTCAGAGGTGCAGCATTTATTGTTGCACAAACGCAACCAGTGTTCAAGGCAGTGCACCAGGATGTGCAATATTCTGCTGACTATATTATTATTATTTATATAGAACCATTGATTCCACCGTGCTGTACATGAGCTCTGCTGTGTTATTACATCCATTTAAATCTTTCTTGGCAAAACTTGGAATACATGGTCAGAAATTTAAGCAGAGCTGTGTTAAGCAATCTGTACACTAAAAAACTGTGTGTGCATAGAAAGCAGAAGTGTGAGTGTAATCCATGCATAGCAATGTGTGCAATTAATGTAGAGTCAACGATACTGCATGTCTTCCTGAACAACAAGCAGACAGTGGGACTGCGTATAGGGGCAGCTGAGATGTGACTGTGAGCGTATTGTACAGGCAGCAATTAATATATATACTAGCTGAAGAGCCCGGCGTTGCCTGGGCATAGTAAATATCTGTGGTTAGTTATAGCACCTCACTTCTCTTATTTTCCTATAACGCCTCTCATTCCCCCCTCACTCCTCTCATTCCCCCCTAACACTTGTCATTTCGACCTCGCATCTGTCATTTTCCGATCACTCCACTATTTTCCCTCACTCCTCTCATTTTGCACTCACACCTTTTCATTTTCACCTCACACCTCTCATTTTCCCCTCAATATATACATGTTTGTCATCTCCCTTATATATAGTATACACCTGTATGTCATCTCCTCCTGTATATAGTATATACCTATATGTCATTTCCCCTGTAAATAGTATATACCTGCTGTATGTCATCTCCCCTGTATATAGTATATACCAGTGTCATCTCCTCCTGTATATAGTATATACCTGTGTGTCATCTCCCCTGTATATAGTATATATGTGTGTGTCATCTCCTCCTGCATATAGTATATACCTGTATGTCATCTCCTCCTGTATAAAGTATATACCTGTGTGTCATCTCCCCTGTATATAGTATATATGTGTGTGTCATCTCCCCTGTATATCGTATATACCTTTGTCATCTCCTCCTGTATATAGTATATACCTGTGTGTCATCTCCTCCTGTATTAGACCTCGTTCACACGTTATTTGCTCAGTATTTTTACCTCAGTATTTGTAAGCTAAATTGGCAGCCTGACAAATCCCCCAGCCAACAGGAAGCCCTCCCCCCTGGCAGTATATATTAGCTCACACATATACATAATAGACACGGCAGCTGTCAGTCACATGACCTATTTCCTATATGGTACAGTTGTTGCTCTTGTAGTTTGTCTGCTTATTAATCAGATTTTTATTTTTGAAGGATAATACCAGACTTGTGTTTGGTTTAGGGCGAGTTTCATGTGTCAAGTTGTGTGTGTTGAGTTGCGTGTGGCGACATACATGTAGCGACTTTGTGAGATGAGTTTTGTGTGCCGACATGCATGTAGCAACTTTTGTGTGTCGAGTTGCATGTGACAGGTTAGTGTAGCAAGTTGTGTGCAGCAAGTTTTGCGCATGGCGAGTTTTATGTGTGGTGCGTTTTGAGTATGTGAAAGTTTTGTGTGAGGCAACTTTTGCATGTGTTGCAACTTTTGTGCATGTGGCAATTTTTCCGCGTGTGCAAGTTTTGCATGTGGCGAGTTTTCCACGTGTGGCTAGTTTTGCGTGAGCCTAGTTTTGCATGTGGCAAGTTTTGCGCGGTGACTTTTGTGTTTTGACTTTTATGTGGCGAGGTTGGTGTATGTGTGGTCAAATGTGTGCAGAGGGTGATATGTGTTCAAGCACATGGTAGTGTGTGGCGCATTTTTTGTGTGTGTTCATATCCCCGTGTGTGGTGAGTATCCCATGTCGGGGCCCCACCTTAGCAACTGTATGGTATATACTCCTTGGCGCCATCGTTCTCACTCTTTAAGTCCCCCTTGTTCACATCTGGCAGCTGTCAATTTGCCTCCAACACTTTTCCTTTCACTTTTTCCCCTTTATGTAGATAGGGGCAAAATTGTTTGGTGAATTGGAATGCGCAGGGTTAAAATTTCGCCTCACAACATAGCCTATGACGATCTCAGGGTCCAGACGTGTGACTGTGCAAAAATTTGTGGCTGTAGCTGCGACGGTGCAGATGCCAATCCCGGACATACACACACACATTCAGCTTTATATATTAGATACTGTATACCTGTAAGTCATCTCCCTTGTATATAGTATATACCTGTATGTCATCTCTTCCTGTATATAATATATAGCTGTATATCATCTCCCCTGTATATAGTATATACCTGTATGCCATTTCCTCCTGGCTGTCAATTTGCCTCCAACACTTTTCCTTTCACTTTTTCCCCATTATGTAGATAGGGGCAAAATTGTTTGGTGAATTGGAACGCGCGGGGTTAAAATTTTGCTTCACAACATAGCCTATGACGCTCTCGGGGTCAAGATGTGTGACTGTGCAAAAATTTGTGGCTGTAGCTGCGACGGTGCAGATGCCAATCCCGGACACACACACACACATACATACACACACATTCAGCTATAAAGATATGGGTGGGTATTTACTGCTTGGAGGGGTATTTAATTCACTGGGGGAGTATTTACTGGGGGGCAATTACTATGTATGTGTATTTACTGTGTGTGGGGGGGGTATTTGAACTGTATGTGTGTGCTTGTTGTATTTAGTCTGTGTGGGTGGTGTTTACTGCTTTTACTGTGTCTGTGTTGTTGTATTTAGCGTGTGTGGGGTATTTACTGTGTGTGGGATATTTACTGTGTGTGAGGGGGGTATTTACTGTGTTTGTGAGTGTTTTTTTACTGTGTGTGAAGGTATTACTGTGTGCATGAGGGGGTATTTACCCTCTGTGTGAGGAGGGTATTTACAGTGTGGGGTCGTATTTTGTGCAGGGAATATAGTGAGGGGAAATTATTTATTCAGGGATCAGCGTAGGGCAGATATTTTTATTTGGAAGCATTATAACTACACTGCTATCTTTAAGGGAGTTGTGTGGGGATGTGCTGCAGAAGACCAGGGATGATGGAAGTCTGCAGAGATGGCTGTAGATGAGAAAACTCATCATGGGGTCTGGACAAGATGAAGAAGAAAAGAACGAGAACGACTCCAGAGACAACGTCATCTATAATGTACCTGGATGTAAATGTTCTTTTGTGATACTGTCTAATTATGATATTTTATTTATGTTAGGAATATTAAAGGGGATATCCATGTTTGTGATGAGTCTGTAGTCATTCTATGTGACTGCAGACATCAGAATTCTACACGCTGTCGGGATTCTTTGGTGCCGGCGATTTGCATGTGGTCACGTGCTGACGAGACATGCGTGGCCTCACTCAATGAAAATGAATTGAGCGAGGCCGGGTAAATCTAGTCTGACTATAGCTAGAAGTATACAAACCACATACTTGGGCAAGGGAAAATCCTAAAAGTGTGCAGTGCATGCACTGTGAGAATTCAGAAGCCTGCAGCTACCTATAGTGACTGCAAACTTTCATCTCAAACCTGGACGCACCCTTTAATTATAAAATGAAGCCCTGCAGCCAATCCTAACATCCTGAAATATATTCACTTTCAAGATACAGCTCTGCTTGCTGGTTTCAGCAGTCATCACATTGCCGTTTCACTCATATGCGATTTTCATACTGTTGCCTAACAACGAGCTTCTCTTCTGCTTCTCTCAGTTTGAACATTGAATTACGGCGAGCTTCTCGTCGGCACATGACTAAGTGTGCAAATCACATACGTTCTTGGGGAAGGGGGCACCAAAGTGAATTCTCTTCCCAGGTGCCAGAAAACCTAGATATACCTCTGACCCCAAGAAAACAATTTCCACAGTGAAACATGGTGGTGGCTGCATCATGTATGGGGATGTTTTTTGGCAGCATTGATAATCCAGTTGGTCAGAGGGGAATATGGATGGTGTGAAATACAGGGATATTCTTCAGCAAAACCTGTTTTATTCTGTCAGTGATTTAAGACTGTGACGGAGGCTCACCTTCCAATAAGACAATGACATAGCATACTGATAAAGCAACACTAGAGTGGTTTAACCCCTTTACAACCGCCAATATGCCTTTTAACAGGCTAAATGACCTCAATTCAGGTCAGTAATCGGAAGCCAAAGGAGGGGAAAAACAGAAAATAAGCCCATATGATCCTTACCCAGATAATGGCGACCAGGATACACCACACCGTGGCCCCAACACGCGTTTCGCGTCAGCTTCGTCAGGGGGCAGTGACTGACTTCCGATTACTGACCTGAATTGAGGTCATTTAGCCTGTGCGCAGGGCTAGATACATTTATATATAGCCAGTTTTTTTTTTTTAATATATCTGTAGGGGAGTATTACATTACTTGGTCCTTGACCCTTTGATTTTGTTGCACTACGCACTTTAGAAACATACAATTTGGCATTAGGATTATCCACACCGTGTCTGTTTCCATCTTTTGCTACCTTCACCCTTTTTTTCAGATTTATATTTAATGCTTATTTGAATTATGATTTATGTATGTTTATGGCTACGGCTGTCATTTTTGTAACTAATAAATATTTATTCATGGACATCAACTCCATTTTCTCTTCTTTGCCGCTACTTTGAGGAGTGTCCGTTTTTGACAATTGGAATTTAAATATCTCCCTGGGTGGCTCCACCATTTGGGGTGTGAGCATGGTGGAGGTATTTGATAAAGTATCTTCTTATTTGGTCTTCTTTGGTTATAATGTCACGTAAAGCAGTCTCAGAATCAGTGGAATACATTGAAGTGTTCCAGAGCTAAAAAATCATAAAGTGACAGTGGTCAGAATTGTAAAAATTGGCTTGGTCATTAAGGTCTAAATTGGCTCGGTCATTAAGGGGTTAAGGGGAAAGTGTAAATGTTTTGGAGTTGCCTAGTCAAAGCCCAGACCTTAAGTACAGTATGTCACGAAAAAGCAGTCTCAGAATCAGTGGAATACATTGAAGTGTTCCAGAGCTAAAAATTCATAAAGTGACAGCGTTCAGAATTGTAAAAATTGGCTTGGTCATTAAGGTCTAAATTGGCTTGGTCATTAAGGGGTTAAGGGGGAAAGTGTAAAGCTTTAGTCACACTAAACGACTTACCAACGATCACGACCAGCGATACGACCTGGCCGTGATCGTTGGTAAGTCGTTGTGTGGTCGCTGGGGAGCTGTCACACAGACAGCTCTCTCCAGCGACCAACGATCAGGGGAACGACTTCGGCATCGTTGAAACTGTCTTCAACGATGCCGAAGTCCCCCTGCAGCACCCGGGTAACCAGGGTAAACATTGGGTTACTAAGTGCAGGGCCGCGCTTAGTAACCCGATATTTACCCTGGTTGCCATTGTAAAAGTAACAAAAAAAAAAAAAACACTACATACTCACATTCTGATGTCTGTCACGTCCCCCGCCGGCGTCCACAGGGTTAAAACTGCTTTCGGCAAGAGCGCTGCTAATGCACGCGCTGCTGCCGAGAGCTTCCCTGCACTGACTTGTCAGCGCCAGCAGTAACAGCGTGTGCTCTGCTTTACGGCTGGCGCTGACACAGTCCGTGCAGGGAAGCAGCGCTCCTGCCGAAAGCAGTTTTAACCCTGTGGACGCCGGGGGACATGACAGACATCAGAATGTGAGTATGTACTGGTTTTTTCTTTTTTAACTTTTACAATGGTAACCAGGGTAAATATCGGGTTACTAAGCGCGGGCCTGCGCTTAGTAACCCGATATTTACCCTGGTTACAAGTGAACACATCGCTGGATCGGCGTCACACACGCCGATCCAGCGATGACAGCGGGTGATCAGCGACCAAAAAATGGTCCTTATCATTCCCCAACGACCAACGATCTCCCAGCAGGGGCCTGATCGTTGGTCGCTGTCACACATAATCGTTAGCGGGATCGTTGCTATGTCACCAAAAGCGTGACGTTGCAACGATATCATTAATGATATCGTTATGTGTGACGGTACCTTAAATGTTTTGGAGTTGCCTAGTCAAAGCCCAGACCTTAATCCAATTGAGAGTCTGTGGTCAGGCTTGAAGATTGCTGTTCACAGAGCAAACCATCTAACTTGAAAGAGAGGGAGCAAGTTTTACCTTGAGGCATGTGCAAAAATCCAAGCGGCAAGATGTGGAAAACTTGTAGAGACTTATCAAATGCATGTCAGAGGAGAGAGAAATGAGGTCCCCAAGCACCCCCTTCCCCAGTACCTCCGCCATCCTCCAGTCCCAGCATGGAATTTTCCTATTGGCTCATTTTGATCACAGCAATAGACCTTATCACAGTGATCAAAAGACAATAATTAGTATGTAGTCTTTGCCATTAAGGTTAGGCTAGGGTTAGAGTTGGCCTAGGGTTAAGTTGGAATAGTCATGCAATATGCAATATGAAAGAGAGGATGGACAAAGTCATACATTGCATAGAACTGTAGAACAGGACGGCACTAGAGCGATACCGCTTTCAGAAACCAGGATGAAAAATATAGGATCCAGAGCGCTAGGCGTCACGCATGCTAGGGGGTATTGGTGCTCAGCATACTAAATGAAATCCAATAGTTCGTATATACACATAAGAGAGAAAATATGCGGCACTCACCCCAATTCAGCAGTGAAAAGCGTGAATTTTAACCCTGCTGTTCTGTTCGGTCTGGGGAGACCTATTTTGAACTTTGGTATTTTTTGGGGTGTTCAAGATGCGGTTCTGAAACTTGTGGTTGATTGACTTAAATGAGGATGGGTCGGTCGGCCACGGGTTTCAGAGCCGCATCTTGAATATTTTAAAGAATATTGAAGTTCAAAGTCGGTCATTTTTGACCAACAGAACAGTAGGGTTAATGGAAAACATAGACAGATGAAAATCCGTTACAACATCAGGTAAGCAGGAGGGTGCGGTGTTGGAGCTTGGACAATGCTGAATTGGGGTGAGTGCCGCATATTTTCTCTCTTATGTGTATATACGAACTATTGAAAGTCATACATTGATCTAATGCCGCTAGGCAAAAATATATAGAACTGAACATGAGGTTCTTCGTTTAACATTCTGATCAGACTGTATGAAAGCCACTGGGTTAGGTTAGGGTTTTTTCAAGCGTTAAGAAAAAAAAATTATGACGATATGATAACTAGTGTTGAGCGCAAGTGTTTGCTACTGGATACTCCATGCATACCCGAGCACCCAATGAAAACTCGATTAGCGAGCACTTGCGCTTAATACTAATGACAACATATTCAATATGATCCTCAATATACCCCTGCAAAAAATCCTTGAGGGGCGTAGTTTCCAAAATAGAGTCACTTGTCGGGGGTTTCCACTGTTTAGGCACATCAGGGGCTCTCCAAACACGACATGGCATCCGCTATCGATTCTAGCGATTTCTGCGTTCAAAAACTCAAACGTTGCTCCTTCCCTTCTGAGCCCTGTTGTGTGACCCAACAGTAGTTTTACCCCACAAATGGGGTATCGGCATACTCAGGAGAAATTGCTCAATAAACTTAAGCGTCCATTTTCTCCTGTTATCCTTGTAAAAGTAAAAAATTTGGGGCTAAAGCAAAATTTTTTTGAAAAAAAGTTAAATATTCCTTTTTTCCTTCCACATACCATTAATTCCTGTGAAACACCCGAAGGGTTAATAAACTTCTTCAATATGGTTTTGAGCACTTTGAAGGGTGCAAAATCACTTCAAAGGTGATGTGTTCCCTAAAAAATGGTTTTGTACATTTTGTTGGAAAATTGAGATATTACTGATTAACTTTGAACCCTTCTAACTTCCAAACAAAAAAAAATATGTTTCAAAACTTGTGTTGGTGTAAAGTAGACATGCGGGAAATGTAATCTATTAACTATTTTGTGTGGTATAACTATCTGATTTAAGAACATAAAAATTTAGTTTTAAACTGTCAAATTTTCAAACTTTTTATCTAGTTTTCAATATTTTCATAAATATACACAAATCATATTGACCAAAATTTACCACTAATATGAAGTACAATATGTCTTGAAAAAAATTCTCAGAATCACCGAGATCTGCTGAAGCGTTCCAGAGTTATTACTACATAAAATGACACTGGTCAAATTTAAAACATTTGGCCTGGTCATTAAGGTCAAAATGAGCTCTGTCACTAAGAGGTTAAAGGGGTTGTCCAGGTTTTTCCCCCCGAAAACCTACAGTCACTATGTGACTATAGAATTCTGAAGCCTCACATCCGTCACAGTACGCTGTGAGGATTCTCCAGTGCTGGCAGCCCCATGGTAATAAAGTAGTGTGTGCTGGCACGCATCACTGCATTACCTGTACACTGACACTATATACAGAGCTCCTTTGTATAATGGCACTGTGGTGATCCCTGTAATACCTGTGCACTATACACTATACATATAGCTCTGGTGTATAGTGGCACTTATGGTAATATTAGTATTGTGTTTTTTTATTAATGTTTATTTAATATACAATTTAGTATTGTAGTTTTTGTTCACTATGTGGTGGTAATATATGGTCTGGTCAAGATGTGGCGATAATTTTTCAGTGTATACGGTATGATTCGGTCACTATGTGGTGTTAATATGTAATTTGATCACAGGTAATATGTGGTCCGGCCATGGTGTGGTGATATTTGTCCCTATATGTGGTCTTTTTCTGTCACTATGCGGTGGTAATATGTGGTCTGATCATTGTGTGGTGGTATTTATCACTTCTACATGGTAATATTTAGTCACTATGTGGTGGTAAGATGTGGTCTGGCCATGGTGTGATGGTATTTTTTTCTCTTATGTGATGTTACTGGTCATTTTAAAAATGTATGTGACACATACCCTTAACGTAAAAAAAAAAAAAATACTGTATAGCTACAAAAAGTATTGGATATTTAAAGAAATGTTTAATAGGTTACAGTAAAGTAGGGCCCGGCCAAAAGAGTCTACCTTGTCGTAGTGGTGGCTTAAAAAATCTTTTGGGCAAAACAAAAGCTGCTGGCTATATATGTGACCCGGTGTTTGATAGGAACTGTTAATGTGTGATTGGTGAGGGCATGCTACAGAAGTGGAGTTTTTCCATGAGTGGGCAGTGGAGGTTCGAAGGGTGGAGGCGGAGCTGGGTTGGAGCCTGGGCAAAATCACAAGGGTGCCAAATTTGGTGATTACCCCATTACATTTTTTGTGGTGCATTCTGATACGAGATCTATATCAACCATATTATATATGACATAACCTATTACGTTGGAGTTTCATTTTGGAACATCCACTAATATAGAAAAAAAGAGGGCACTCTGCTCCCTTACTTAGCAGTCCAGGAAAAAAGGAGTCAAGATGACCATACAATGAGCAATGGTATCAGTAGAAATCAGGGGTGGTTGGAGGCCACAAAGAATAGCATGGCGGGCCGCATGTAGTCCTCGGGCCATTGGTTGTGCAACCCCTTGGTTAGGACATCATTAATCTGCTGACAAGTTCCCTTTGATCTGTACTGTTACTAAAATATCTCTACATGCACAAGTTGTTTTTAGTTCTCACCTGTTGGAGAAAAGGAGACTCAGTTCCCAGATACTTAGATACAAGGAACAAGCAAAAAAGGTGACGGTCAATTCCTTTACCGGTCATTGCTAAACGATACATGAGCTGGTGACGCTCAGCCGCAGCTCGGTAAAGAGCCAGACGATTCTCTTTCTGAATAAAAAGGCATAATGATCAGTGAATTCATCCAAATATGCACATCAAGAATAGAGAAAACATATAGAAACAAATAATATACACACAGTTTGATTGGGATCCTCCATGGCTTTTACAAATTCACATGACTGGGAGGTGCAAGACCTAACAGTTTCTGTTCGACCTTCCCGGAACAGGCGAGTCATTGAGGCTTCGTATGTCAGACAGAAGTGACCCTTATCCTGCCATAACACATTCAATAGAAGTAGAAAAAAGTCAAAAGAGAAGTCAAAACGAACATAAATAAGCTTAAAGGGGTTATTCAGGATTTCTATTTAATTTTTAACTTTTTACTATGGGCCTAAAAAATAACAGGCAGGTTAGTTGCTAACTACCTGCCTGTTCTACAAGGTGTTGACTCAGTGGGCATCGAACGCTCCTGCTGGCGATTCAGTTGCTCCACATCAACAGAGCATCTCTTTTTCTTCCAGGCTGCTCTGTAGACAGGGCGTGACTGGCAATGTCATGCTGATTGCCAGATGGCTCTACACGGTTAGGCAACTGTCAACTGAAATCAATTCCCCCTGCTTCTCCAGCAAACCAATTGTCAACAGATATTATACAATGTTGTAATAAGCAGTTGATATTTGTGCACAATTAAGATGCTTTTGACCAAAATATCTACCAGACAATGATAATTTCTTTGTCTGTCAGCTTTGAGCAGCAAAATCAGAACAAGAAAATTAAAGTGTAACTAGACTGGTCAAATGGGTTACCCTTTGTATATATGTGTACTATTTCCAGCAATGTCGACACTTTGTCTCCCACGATGGTCATGTACATTCGTATGTCATATGACCACAATGGACACTCTGATGTAATGTTGATTTTGCACAAACCATAGTAACATATTAACATAGTTAGTAAGGCCGAAAAAAGACATTTGTCCATCCAGTTCAGCCTATATTCCATCATAATAAATCCCCAGATCTACGTCCTTCTACAGAACCTAATAATTGTGTGATACAATATTGTTCTGCTCCAGGAAGACATCCAGGCCTCTCTTGAACCCCTCGACTGAGTTCGCCATCACCACCTCCTCAGGCAAGCAATTCCAGATTCTCACTGCCCTAACAGTAAAGAATCCTCTTCTATGTTGGTGGAAAAACCTTCTATCCTCCAGACGCAAAGAATGCCCCCTTGTGCCCGTCACCTTCCTTGGTATAAACAGATCCTCAGCGAGATATTTGTATTGTCCCCTTATATACTTATACATGGTTATTAGATCGCCCCTCAGTCGTCTTTTTTCTAGACTAAATAATCCTAATGTCCATAATGTCACATGACAAGCGGGAGACATAGTGCTGATCCGATTTCGCTAAAATGATGCTGGTTCAGGAGGTATTTGTGTTGTTTTTTTTTCCTTTATATGGAGCATGTTAATATTGGACAACTCTTAATATTTAAAGAGGTTGCCAACTAATAGGACAACCCCTTCTTGATCAAAATGTTTGGCACTCATAAAATAATAAAGCCTTTTCTCACCTCCCATGCTGGCACCATTCCCATGGAGTCCGCAATTGCTCTCCCCAGGGCTCTCGTGAGGTGGCATGTGACACATGTTGTGCCACGTGACACTGGCGCTCAATCAATGCTGGCATCACTGTCCCCACCTTCAGACAAATCGATCATGAAGAGGAAGTCCAGGCTGCAGCGCCAGCTTGGGAGGAGAGTATAGGCTTTATTATTTTATGCGGCAAAACGAGGGGTAGGACAAGAAGTTGTCCAAGTAGTGGACAACTTCTTTAACCGTTTTGAACCTTAAAGCAGCAAAGAAAGATGTAAACAGTTTTCACAGAAAAGTTTGGTGGTGGATTTACCCTATAGTGAGCCAGTTGGAGAGCAATCTGCAAAAAGGCATCAGGGCTGCTCCGGCATTTTTTGATTAGTCCTTTTCCAAAATCTGTGAAGCGCAGGCAGTAAAAATCCACATCTTCTGCTAACGCTTTAGCTGTGAAGTATGACGATTCAATGACATCTCGACACTAGAGAAGAGACAAAAGGTATTTTCCACGTTTTTTCAAACATTTATCTGATACAGAAAGTGACATTTTACCCTTAAAGCCCTTTCCATGCACTACAAAGATATCCTATGGGTCAATGGAAAGCCACAGCATATTCAATCTCCTGAAGACATACATACTTCTGTAACATCAGAAAAGCACCAATATTAGCTAATGAGCAATAACCATTATAATAAATTGTTGAAATTGAAATTGTAGAGAAAACAAATATTACTGTTATCCATCATTTCTGCACATATGCTAAATTTTACATTATGTAGCAATGCCAGGTAGGCCAAGGTTAAGTTCATATAAGTCAGTCAGCTGGGGAAAGCTGACCATATGGATGTGTCTTGGAGCTGAAGAGAGAGACAGGACAGAATTCCTGTCTGAGAAGAGTCTACACAGGCCTTGTGCAGAGAACCACAAGTATCAGTGGTTACTGTGGACAGTAGTTGTTTGGTTTGACCGAGCTGGGGCTAGCTCAGCCATGTACAAGTAGCCAGGGTCTGATTTGTTTAGGTAGTGCCTGGACAAGGCTAGGGATTTATGCTTATGAGCTTGTTTTGGTGCTGTGCAACCTGTGGCAAGCAATAAAAACTGCACATGTTTGGACCAATACTCCATTGCCTGTGTGAATGTTACCTAAGGCTTAATGGTTAATGCCTACCAGAGACAGTGAACCTCTAAAATAACAAAGAATTGAATCTGTTTACTAGCACATAATACGTATTAAAACCTATTGAATCTAATTGGGGTAAGGGGAAACTTCCCAATTTTACTCAAATTCACTAAAATGATTTTTAAAATACTGACCATTGGTGGAATTTCCCAGTGTAGTCTGTAGGGTGGTGGCAATGAGAGTCCAGAATCTCCACGACAGTTCCCATCCTCAGTGTACCCAAGTTCAAAACAATCTGTAGCCAGCATAAACTAGATTCAGTAGAGAGAACATAAGATTCATAGATTAGATGATAAAAAATGGTAAGGAGTTTTGATGAAATAAGTAGAAGCACAACTTAATGCTCAAAGATGTAACCTAGTAGGGTGGCTTCTGTCTGAATATTGACCTGTCATCAGTGGCCCAGTGGAGGCATTAAGCAAATGCCAGTAACTGCACAGGACTATCAAAGCTTCCAAACTACCAACCCTACCACCAGGTAATGGTGTGAACATGGCCCTTATCTTAAAGTATATAGTCTCTATGCAGTATTTGGTATTTCTTGTTCACAAGACAATATTTTAGGTCAAAAAAACAGACAGCACTTGGAACAATGTTATTTAGCGGGGCAGTGCAAAAGAGTGATATTTTTTTTTTTCACTGACCGATTCTTGGTGTGAAAAAAAATTTCAGCATGCGTTAGTTTCTTCCGTGAATTGGATGAGGCTCACCTATTCAAGTCTATGGATGTGTAAAAAAATGGTAAAATACCAAACTGTAAATGGTCCTGTAAATGAATAATAGCTGCTACTATAAAAAAAAAAAAACGGATTGTATACGGACAGCACACGGATGACGAGTGAGAAAAAAATAGTCCCATTTTTCTGGACGAAACTCTAAATGATTTCTGTATTCGCTGAGTAGAAGTAAAAAGGATCAGATAGCATTCATAAAATTTTACTTTTATCACTGTAATGTCTGTATATGTCATTGTGAGGTATTGACTACCCATATTTGAATCTTGAGTATTAAAGTGAACCAGTGCTCCATGAAAACATATTTGGACCTTACCATTAGAAGTTATCAAATCAGCAAATACATCATGCAGGAGGGAGAAAAGGGAAATAAAGTCAGACAGGTAAAACTGCATTCCATGTCATACCCAAGGATAGTGCCCAAGTGTGACCTATCCCTCTACAAATGTCCTTGTACACACCCTGATCCATGTGCTGCACACCACTCGGACAACATTCTGCCTCATAAAGGGGCTATATCATTACAGCCCCCTGCCAAAATTGTCCTTTATGAAACTTAATAGAGCTCCTATTACCCAGGAACCTTCACAGTCTATTCCCTTTATATACATTCATCTCCCTTGAGGAGTTCCACACCACAGGGTGATGAAACGCGTAGGGAGGGTTTGTGCAAGGACATTTTTAGAGGGATAAGTCACACTTGGACACTGACAGGAGATATTGCATTGGGCAGGACAGGGAATGCAGTTTTACCGGTCTGACTTGATTTCCCCTTTCTCCCTCCTGCATGATGTTTTTGCTGATTGAAAACATCTAATGGTAAGATCCAACTAATTTTTAATTGAGCATTAGTTCACTTCATCACTGTAATGTCTGTATATGTCATTGTGAGGTATTGGCTACCCATATTTTAATCTTGAATATTAAAAGTTGTATTTTATCTATGGCATTTGATCCTGCTTACCCCTACTGAGATTGACTGGATTTTTTTTTTTTACCACTAATGGGCTTTGCGTATCTAGTATATGCTAACGTGAACCTACCCATAGAGTGACAGTTTTGGATGTGTGGTTTGTGACTCGAGTTCATACCCCATAATAAAATGGTATTGCGACTAGAAACAAGTTTCATCAGTTTGAGGCAACAGGGGCTGTGGTTACGGTCTATCAATGAGGAACGATCTTTCTAGTTGCACACTGTATTGAGGCATCGAGCCCTGGGATTGAGGCATCTCTGCATTAGATGGATTTGCTCCAAACTAGCAGAAGACAACAGGAGGTCATCTGGCATTTTGCCAAGCATTTATGTAGGCTTTTCATTCTATTCATCACTATTCATTCAGACTCTGTATGTGCCATCTATAAGAAAGTAGAATTCATTATTTTAGATGCTGTATGCAGGGCCGCCATCAGGGCATTACAGGCATCACTGCCGTATGGGGCCCGGTGATGAGGAGCAAAAAGGGGGGCCCGAGCGAGCACGCTGGCAGCCGGTCCGCGCTCTGCTCGGGCCCCCCCTGACATTTTTATTCAGGCTGCGGCTGCCAGTGCCACTGTGCTGTGCCTGTCTGTAAATGAGCCTTGTACCTTTAAGGCGGCCGGGCCCGCGGTGCATCATGGGCCCGCCCGCTGCAAGTTAGTGACGTCACACGCTGCCCTGCTCCACTTCCTCATTCCGGGACCAGAGCAGAGCAGCGTGCGGCGGTGTGACACCACGTGGACGGCGGAGGGAGCAGAGAAGAGGCAGCGGGGGACCACCGGACGACGAGGGACCCGGCGGAGGAGAAGAGGCAGGCGGCAGCGGGGGACCGGCGGAGGAGAAGAGGCAAGCGCCAGCGGCTGCGGGGGACCGGCGGAGGAGAAGAGGCAAGCGCCGGCGGCAGCGGGGGACCGGCAGAGGAGAAGAGGCAAGCACCGGCGGCAGCGGGGGACCGGCGGTCGGCGGAGGACCAGTCAGACGGCAGAGGAGAAGAGGCAGGCGGGGGAGAGGGTAGTAAAGCTGGACACAGGGGGGGCAGAGTGCTGGACAGAGGTGGGGCAGAGTGCTGGACAGAGGTGGGGCAGAGTGCTGGACAGAGGTGGGGCAGAGTGCTGGACAGAGGTGGGGCAGAGTGCTGGACAGAGGTGGGGCTCTACACAGACACTGCTTACTAATTACAGATCTCCTGTGTATAATGGCACTGCTGGTGATAGTATTGTGGTTTTTTTTTTTTTTATTACTGATCAGTATTGTAGTATTCAGTCATTGGTGGTAATATGTGGTCTGGTCATGGTGTAGCGGTATTTGTTCCTTGTATTTTATATTATTCGATCACTGTGGTGGTAATATGTCATCTGGTCATAGTGCTGTGGTATTTGTTCCTTGTATGTAGTATTATAGGTCATTTTAAAAATTGAAAAATAAATAAAAATATACCTAAATTGTATTGCATATTTTAACAAACATTTAGTAGGTTACAGTAGAGTAGGGCCCGGCCAAAAGTGTCTACCGTGTTATGGTGGCAGCTTAAAAAAATCTTTTGGCCAAAACAAAAGCTGCCGGCTATATGTGTGATCTGGTGATGGGAACTGTTAATGTGTGATAGGTGAGAAGTGGAGATTTTCCAAGAGAGAGCGGTGGGACTGTGGACAGTTCGTGGGGTGGAGCCTGGAGGCGGGGCTGGGGTGGAGCCTGGGCGGAGTCTCAAGGGGGCCCCGAAAATTTTGCCAGTATGGGGCCCCGAAATTTCTAGTGGCAGCCCTGGCTGTATGACAATATATTTGGCTGTTATGTGACTATTCTATATCTGGACACTGAGTGTCTGGCTGTAATGTATATAATTTTGTTATTATCTTATGATAACATTATCTTAAGGCTGTTTTGATTGGCCCAGCTTAGAGGAGAAATTGCTCCTTAATGCCGGGTTTATATGAATGTTGAATGTACAGAAAATAGCTCCTATGCATTAGCACATTGACTAACATAGGTCAGAATGCTGGCCGCGTTTTCTGATGCTCACATAATCTACACACTGACCGGAAACGCGCTCCTCAGAATCCAGCCTCACCGCTATCTTCACAAGCTTTAAAGACTTAATAGAAACACTGTCTGAGAGGCGAGTTACACTTTAGACTCTTACATCTATTAGTAAGGCCATGTTACTGCCTGAAAATCCATATATAATTTATTTTAATAAATAACGTCTCTCTGTATAGGTTGAAATCAGAGTAATTTTAACAAAGTACCTCCCATAAATGTCCAATGATTGGCGCGTCAGCCCAGGAATGCTCAGCGTTCAGACCCAGCCTCCCATTACTAAACACCACCAGACTGAAGGACTTATCAAACCACCTGAAATGAAAAGAAGTACAAACAAAATCTATGCACGCTCCTAATGGGGGTAATAGCAGTGTCCGTTTGTGTCTCAGACTTTTATAACACGAGATTACATTTCTCAAGTGACAAGATGCTGCCTGCAAAACCTAGGTAGAAAATAAAAGTGAGCTTTGCACTACGAATTTTACTTGGCTTGTATCCCCAATAAAGAAAATATCCACAATCTTACATTTTGCATTCTATCTAGTGCATTTCTATGTTCTTCCTCTGTTTTTACTAACTTCACACACTCCATTTGGAGCCTCCCTCGTCTATTTTAGTATAGTTTATACAAAGAATAGTTCTGTCTGCAGCGCTAATCTTCCCATGAAAATGACAGAAACTACTATGTAACTACTATGTAACCTGATGAAACCCACCCACATGTCAAAAAGTTCCATTGAGCACCAGTGACATCACTTAATAATAATAATAATCTTTATTTTTATATAGCGCTAACATATTCCTCAGCGCTTTACAGTTTTCACACACTATCATCGCTGTCCCTGATGGGGCTCACAATCTAAATTCCCTATCAGTATGTCTTTGGAATGTGGGAGGAAACCGGAGTACCCGGAGGAAACCCACGCAAACACGGAGAGAACATATAAACTCTTTGCAGATGTTGTCCAGGGTGGGATTAGAACCCAGGACTCCAGCGCTGCAAGGCTGCTGTGCTAACCACTGCACCACCGTGCTTACATAAAGGACCCGTCAGTGATTTACATTATACCGTATTCTTTGGACTAAAAGACACACCTAGGTTTTAGAGGAGGAAATTTGGAAGAAAAATTGAAGCAAAAAAATGTGGTACTTAATATCCTCTGTCCTGGTAAATATGGTCCCCTCATCCCTATCCTGGTATGCATGGCATCCTCATCCTTATCTAGGTGTGCATGGCCTCCTTTATCCCCATCCTGGTAAGCATGGCACCCTCATCCCTACCCTGGTCTGCATGGCTCCTTATCCCTAACCTGGTCTGCATGGTCCCTTCATCCCTATCTTGGTATGAATGGTCACCTCATCCCTATCCTGGTATGCATTGCTCCCTCATCCCTATCCTGGTATGCATGGCCCTTCATCCGTATCCTGGTATGCATGGCTCCCATCATCCCTACCCTGGGATGCATGACTCCCATCATCCCTACCCTGGTATGCATTGCTCCCTCATCCCTATCCTGGTATGCATGGCCCCTTGATCCCTATCCTGGTATGCATGGCCCCTTGATCCCTATCCTGGTATGCATGGCCCATTGATCCCTATCCTGGTATGCATGGCCCCTTGATCCCTATCCTGGTATGCATGGCCCCTTGATCCTTATCCTGGTATGCATGGCTTCCTCATCCCTATCCTGGCAGGAATGATCGCCCTATCCTTGTATGCAGAGCCCTATACATAACCTGGTAAGTGTCACGGAGTTACCGCGACAGAGTAGTACCAGAAGACCGCAGCGTCTTACGGCTCCTGCTCCACCGCTGAGAAGCACCTCTCCAGTATATTGAATGTGTTTGTTTTCTTTCAGCAGGACAGGGGTTAATCGGCCATGTGGTAATCCCTGCATTCAGCTGTGCTTGGTTAGCCACTCCTCTCTCCAATGAAAGCTAGGCCTTCAGGCCAGATCCTTGTCTGAGATAGCACTTGCTAGATAGACCTGGAGTAGTGAGGAGCTGGTGTCTGGAGAGCTGGAGAAGTTTATTGTGCAACAGTTGTTTGTACACTGGGAAATTCCTCATCCTTACCTGCCTAAAGGTACCTTCACACTAAGCGACGCTGCAGCGTCGCTGTTTGGTCGCTGGAGAGCTGTCACACAGACAGCTCTCCAGCGACCAACGATGCCGGTAACCAGGGTAAACATCGGGTTACTAAGTGCAGGGCCGCGCTTAGTAACCCGATGTTTACCCTGGTTACCATCGTAAAAGTAAAAAAAACAAACACTACATACTTACCTTCGCTGTCTGTCCCCGGCGCTCTGCTTTCCTGCACTGACTGTGAGCACAGCGGCCGGAAAGCAGAGCGGTGACGTCACCGCTGTGCTTTCCGGCTGGCCGGATGCCATTTAAATTCTACCTGCAACATAATTTTCAGGATACATGATAACCATTTATAATTTTAATCATTCTCAGTAGTATATCTTAATGGTTTTATAAGTATAAATATCAATATCACTATTAAAGAAAACACTACATGATTTAAGCAATACATAATGGTAAGTGTGATAATAAAACTTAGTGACCTGTTGTAGCAGTTTCCATGTAGCAGAGACTTTGCATATACACTCAGGGAGTTTTTGTCGCTCTCCTGAAATCCTCCTTCTTCAGAATCGAGACTGACAAAGAAGACACCCCGCTCGATACTACTTAATGAGACCCGATTCACACCATGAGTGAAGAACTGAGCCCGAGCCCGAGCCCATGGAGCTCTAAAGATAAAAGTTGCTTTTACTAGATTGCATTCATGTACATTTTTTAACAATATTCTTCACAGATACTTTTAAATAGTGATATTTTACATTACAGTATATAGAGGCACTAATGGAAATTTACCATCCAAATAATATTTTACAATTTGTATGCAGATATGAGCGAAATAAAAACAACCTTGTAACTTTCCTGAGATTCACCCTGCTTAGGCTACGTTCCCACAATGAGTTTTTGGTGTTTTTTTACGCTGTGTATTTAAAAAAAATGCAAGTAACCTATTTTACATAATGGGTGCAGAAACGGTGCTGAAAATCTGCAACATCAAAAACTAACCAAAAACTCATTGTGGGAATGTAGACTTACACAATAGTCTTCTCATATTTTCTGGTACAAACGTACTCTAAAACTTATACATTCATAATAGAATCATAGAATATTAGGATTGGAAGGGACCTCAAGGATCATCACGCCCAGCTCCCTGCTCAATGCAGGATTCACTAAACCATCTCAAATAGAGGTCTGTTCAGCCTCTGTTTGAAGACTTCTATTGAAGGAGAACTCACCACCTCTTGTGGCAGCATGTTCCACTCATTGATCACCGTCACTGTCAAAAAGTTTTTTCTAATATCTAATCTGTATCTTCTCCCTTTCAGTTTCATTCCATTGCTTCTCGTGTTTCCATGTGCAAATGAGAATAATGATGATCCATTTACACTGTGACATCCCTTCAGACATTTGTAGGCAGCTATTAAGTCTTCTTTAGCCTTCTTTTTTGCAAGCTAAACGTTCTCAGATCCTTTAACAATTCCTCGATGGACATACTTTGCAGTCTGCTCGCCATCCTGGTAGCTCTTCTCTGAACTTGTTCCATTTTTTAATGTCTTTTTTTAAAATCTGGTGCCCAGAACTGAACACAGTATTCCAGATGAGGCCTGACCAACGAGGAGAAGAGGGCGATAATTACTTCACGTGATCTAGAATCTAGGCTTCTCTTAATACATCCTAGAACTGTTTGCATTTTTTGCGGCTACATCACGCTGTTGACTCATGTGCAATCTGTGATCTATTAGTATACCCAAGTCTTTTCTCACGTGCTGTTAATTAGTTCTATTTCTCCCATTCTATGGATGCAATTTACGTTTTTCTTCCCCAGATGTAGAATCTTGCATTTCTCCCTGTTAAATACCATTCTGTTAGTCGCTGTCCATTGCTCAAGATTATCTAGATCCTTCTGAATTCTTTCTCTGTCTTCTCTAGTATTAGCTATCCCTCCTAGCTTTGCCTTGTCTGCAAATTTGATTAGTTTACCTTCAGTTCCCTTATTTAGATCATTTATAAAAATGTTGAACAACACTGGGGCCAGGACAGAGCCTTGTGGTACCCCACTTGAAACACTTTTCCAATTGGATATGCAACCATTTATTACCACTCTTTGAGTATGATCACTGAGCCAGTTATGAATCCACCTAACCATGGCTTTGTCAATCCCATACTTGGGTCATTTTTTCAATAAGGATAGTATGAGATACTTTATCAAATGATTTGCTGAAGTCGAGATACTATATCTACCGCATTTTCCTGATGCACCCAGTCAGTGATTCCATCATAGAAGGAAATTAGATTAGTCTGGCATGACTTGTTTGCTACAAACCCATACTGGCTCTGGTTAATTACTGTATTCTTATCCAAGTACTTACATACATGCTGTTTAATTTGTTCAAATATCTTTCTTTGTATAAAAGTAAGGCTCACTGGCTTGTAATTTCCTGGCTCCATCTTCTTTCTTTTTTAAAGTTAGGAACAACATTTGCCCTTCTCCAATCTTCTGGGACTTCTACTGTTTTCCAGGATTTTTCAAATATTTTGGCTAGTGGTTCTGCAATCTCCTCTGCTAACTGTTACCGTGACAGTGTGGATCCGCAGCATCTGGTTGCTCCTACTCCGTCGCTGAGAAGATGTACTTCTCCTTCACTTTAATGGTGTTTATTCCTTCTGGCTGAACAGGGGTTAATCGGCCATGTTGAAAATCCCTGTGCTCACACAGCTGAGCTCTGTTAGCCACTGTTTTCCCCTTTATAATCTGGGCTCTGATGCAAATCCTTGTCAGAGCTAGCATTTGCTGCACGACTAACGGAGGGAGAAGAGTTCATATGAGAAGGAACGTTGGAGGAGTTACTAGTGACTGTTGCTTGGTTTGTATGTGTGGTAATTCCCTATCCTTCTCTATTTTGGTTTATTCCCCTGATGCATTCCTCTGTTATATGTGAGTAAATATTTTGTATGCCTGGAGTTTTCTGTTAACCCCTGTGTGTGGCCTTGTTTGTCGGGTTGGTGTACTACGGTGCACAGTAGCGTCCCTTTTCCCTGGGTGGGGGAACAGAACAGACGGAGGGCTAACTCAGGAGATAAGGCAAGGGAGCAGGTATCTTCACCTTCAGAAGTATCCTGGGGAGTAGAGCGAGCTAGGGCACCTCCTAGTGTTAGGGACAAGGGAAGGAGCCCCTGGTCCTGGGTCACCCAACAGCTGTGTTGTAACTAACTAGGATGTAATTCATTTGGACCAGAAGATTTAAATTTATTTAAATTAGATAAGTGTTCCCTCACCATCTCTCTGTTTATGGATAGAGTGGATTCTTTTATTCCTTCAATTGCACCGTGAATATCGGATGATGTTAGATTTTCTTACTTGGAGAACACAGATGCAAAAAAGAAATTTAAAAGTTTGGACTTCTCAACATCATTTTTGACATTCACCCTTTTCATCCTGTAAAAATCCTATAGCATTTTTGAATTTTCCTATACTTTTGACATACCCCTAAATCTTTTTTTGCTACTTTTGGTCTCCCTTGCAAGCCTTACTTCATTATTGGCTTTAGTTCTTCTAACTCTTGCCCTGCATTCCCTGCAAACCGCATTATATTCTTCTTTAGATATCCCCCCTCTTTCCATTTGATATACATTTCTTTTTTCCTTTTAACACTAGTACTACTGGACTCGTGAACCCTGACTAGAACTACTGCAAGAAAGTAGTCAAAATGACTATACCAGTAGTCCTAGTGTTAAACAAGTGATTATGTTCTTTGTTCATCCACTTTGGTCTCTTTAAATGCTTCCAATTCTTCTTTCTTTTGGGGATTGTTACCGATTGTGCGGGGAGAATTTCATTTAGCAAAATCTCCCATCCTTCTTGGACATTTCTGTCCTTTAACACACCATCCATTGGACCTTTCCTACCCTCTTTCTGAGTCCATTAAAATCTGCCTTTCTGAAGTCCAACCTTAAAGTCCGATTCCTCGCTGGTCTTCCTTCTCTTGTAATCCAAAATTTGAAGATAGCATGATCGCTGCCTCCTAAATTCCCAGCCACCTTTACTTCCACAACAATTTCCTCCCTGTTGGTAATAATTAGATCCATGATTGCAGATCCCTCTAGTTCTCTCTTCTACCTTTTGAAAGATAAAGTTGTCAGCAAGAGAAAATAAGAATTTTCTGGGCCCAGTACTTTTGCCTGAGAGAGATTCCCAACAAATATCTGGACAGTTGAAATCTCCCATGATCACTATGTCATACTTTTTGAGAACAGAGACATCTGATGTAAAAAGATTTCATCTGTATCTTCAGTCTGACCATGTGGCCTATAAGAAATACCTAGAATAGCGTCCTTTTTGTTCTTCTCTCTATGAATTCTTACCCAAACAGTTTCTACCAGTCTCCAAAGCTTGGATCTCTGTGGAGATGTACGTTTTCCTAACATACAATTCAACACCTCCTCCCTTCTTGGTAATCCTGTTTCTAATAAATAAGTTGTAGCCTTCAGGATTTCTATTCCAAGCATGTGTATCATACCACAATATTTCAGTGATGACAGTAGACACATCTCAAGTGTGTATTGCTTCTACAATTTCTGAATGGCGATGTAAAACTGAAACTGCACTTGTGATTACCAGTTCAACATAACAATAAATACTCGAATGCTGATTTCAGATTTTTCAGAAAAACAGCACAATATTTTCTTCCCTTCTACTGTCATGTGCTCACCGGTCCCCTGCTGTGAGTGCAGCCAGCTTCTCCTCACCCGGTTGCGGTGGACTTGGGTCATCAAGAATGCGTTGAATTTGTGTCTGCAACTGCCTTGGGCTAAGGAGTGTTCTGTCATCATATAGACATAGCCGGTAGTAACGGCCTTTGTGATACACACATACATGGCGGCTCTCAACCAGATGCTGGAGGTGGTCTGTGGATAAATACATAGAAGAGAGATTGAGGGATATTTTATTTTAATATAAATGTTGCCCAAATATTTGCCTTTAACTGCCCATTTTGTGTGGGAATTTACAAATATCATTTTACAAATTTAATTTTGAAAAATTAAATGGATATCAGAATTTTTTTTCCCAGCTATTGAAATATAAGTTTATTATAAGGGCTAGACAGTGACCTTTGCCAAGAATTATTAAGATTGCAATGCTGCGCTGCTACAATGGTAACTAATAATAGTGAATGTGGTAGTGATGAAATCCAGCAGTGCAACAACATATATATATATATATAATCGTCCCTGGTCCACTTCCCTCTGTTTGTCTGTCTGTCTGTTTCTCTGTCACGGAAATCCTGCGTCGCTGATTGGTCGCGCCCAGTCGGCTGCGACTAATCAGCGACAGGCACAGTCCGGCCGCGAATTGGTCCCTCCCTACTTCCCTAGTCAGTGCCCCCTCCAGTCAGCGCCCATGGACCAACTTTTTACTATTGATGCTGCCTATGCAGCATCAATAGTAAAAACATACAATGTTTAAAAAAAAAATTAAAAAAATCATTATATTCTCACCTTCTGGCATCCGCGGCAGCTTTTCCAAGAATGCATTGCGGTAACGACCCGTGATGACGTGAGGTCTCGCAAGATGATGATGTGGCAGTCTCACGAGACTGCTACATCAACACGGGTTATTGCCGCAAGCCATTACTGGGAACGAAGCGTCGCTAAAGGCCTGGGCTGGTTCCGGGGGACGCCAGAAAGTGAGTATATAACTATTTTTTATTTTAATTTTAATTTTTTTTTTAACAGCGATATGGTGCCCACATTGATATATACTACGTGGGCTGTGTTATATACTACATGGGCTGTGTTACATACTACGTGGGCTGTGTTACATACTACGTGGGCTGTGTTACATACTACGTGGGCTGTGTTACATACTACGTGGGCTGTGTTATACTACGTGGGCTGTGTTATACTACGTGGGCTGTGTTACATACTACGTCGCTGTGCTCTACACTACGTGGGCTGTGCTATATACTACGTGGGCTGTGCTATATACTACGTGGGCTGTGTTATATACTGCGTGGGCTGTGCTATATATTGACCCCCTGACGAAGGAATTCATTTCCGAAACGCGCGTTGGGTGTGTGCCCATGTTCAGGACGGTGAGGTACCCTAATTAATTTAACTTATTAATATCTTTCCCTGGATTATACATTATATGCACTTAGCACTTTATCATTTTGCAGTAATTCTCAGCGTTTAAGGGAGTTTCCTATGTGCATGAGTGGAGTTCATATTTTTTTGCACTTTAACCCCTTTCTGACCTCGGACGGGATAGTACGTCCGAGGTCAGAAGCCCCGCTTTGATACGGTGAGCCTGCATCAAAGCCGGGACATGTCAGTTGTTTTGAAAAGCTGACATGTGCCCGCAATAGCGGCGGGTGAAATCGCGATTCACCCGCCGCTATTAACTAGTTAAATGCCACTGACAAACGCAGACAGCGGCATTTAACTAACGCTTCCGGCCACACAGCCGGAAATGTGCGCATCGCCGACCCCCGTCACATGATCGCGGGTCAGCGATGCTTCTGCATTGTAACTATAGAGGTCCTTGAGACCTCTATGGTTACTGATCCTTGCTAGCTGTGAGCGCCACCCCGTGGTCGGCGCTCATAGCACACCTGCATTTCTGCTGCATAGCAGCGATCTGATGATCACTGCTATGTAGCAGAGCCGATCCAGTTGTGCCAGCTTCTAGCCTCCCATGGAGGCTATTGAAGCATGGCAAAAGTTAAAAAAAAGTTAAAACAAAAGTGAAAAAAATAAAAAATATATAAAAGTTTAAATCACCCCTTTTTCTCCCCATTCAAAATAAAACAATAAAAAAAAAAATCAAACCTACACATATTTGGTATCGCCACGTTCAGAATCGCCCGATCTATCAATAAAAAAAGCATTAATCTGATCGCTAAACAGCGTAGCGAGAAAAAAATTTGAAACTTCAGAATTACGTTTTTTTAGTCGCCGCGACGGGCGATCAAAAGAACGTATCTGCACAAAAGTTGTAACAATAAAAACGTCAGCTTGGAATGCAAAAAATAAGCCCTCACCTGACCCCAGATCACGAAAAATAGAGACGCTACGGTTATCGGATTATGGCGCAATTTTATTTTGTTTGTTTTTTAGCAAAGTTTGCAATTTTTTTCACCACTTAGATAAAACGTAACCTAGTCATGCTTGGTGTCTGTGAACTCATAATGACCTGGAGAATCATAATATCAGGTCAGTTTTAGCATTTAGTGAACCTAGCAAAAAAGCCAAACAAAAACCAAGTGTGGGATTGCACTTTTTTTGCAATTTCACCGCACTTGGAACTTTTTTCCCGTTTTCTAGTACACGACATGATAAAACCAATGATGTCGTTCAAAAGTACAACTCGTCCCGCAAAAAATAAGCCCTCACATGGCCAAATTGACAGAAAAATAAAAAAATTATGGCTCTGGGAAGGAGGGGAGCGAAAAACGGACACGGAAAAACGGAAAATCCCAAGGTCATAAAGGGGTTAAGCACTTTATATTTTTTTGCAATATTGCACAGCCTTCATGGGATTTCCACTTGTTACCATATAATTTAAGTTTTTACACTTTGGCACATATTTCGATATTTTTCTCTTGTAGAATAATTTCAGGGAATTATTTATACCCCATTTTGGGAATTAATTACCTTGCACACGTCCATTAATGGCCTTTATACCAATTGTGCTTAAGGGTTTATTCTCCTTTTAAATATATAATATATACTGTCCTGATTCGCACACAGTTTGTTTACTTATAATTTTTTATATTATTATATCTTTCTGTATCGCTGCAACTAATTAATAAAGATATTATTTTATGTGATTCAGTCTGGTCTTCCTGGTGCATCCATAGCTCTGGTGGTTGGGTTGTTTCTGGTTATGAGTGGTTTCCACTTTCTTACTTTGTTTTAACACCAAGGGTAATTATCATCACTGATTTATACAATTATATATTTTTTTCAAAGATTTCTTAGTTTCTATTTTCGTCCTAAGGTGTTTTAACATTATCTATCTTATATACTACATGGGCTGTGCGATATACTACGTGGGCTATGTTATATACTGCATGGGTTGTGTTATATACTATGTGGGCTGTGTTATACACTGCTTGAGCGGTGCTATATACTGCGTGGGCTGTGCTATATACTACGTGGGCTGTGCTATATACTATGTGGCTGTGCTATATATTACGTGGCTGAACTATATACTACGTGGCTGTGCTATATACTACGTGGGCTGTGTTATATGCTACGTGGGCTGTGAGACTCTTTCGACCGGGGCCCTCAAAAACCTGTAGCTGGCCCTGGCTTCACTCATTGTAACATATAATGTTAAAAAAAAATCATTATATTCTCACCTTCTGGCATCCGCGGCAGCCTTTCCAGCTCCTCGCGACGCTCCGGTCCCAAGAATGCATTGTGGCAACGTCCTGTGATGACGGGCGGTCTCACGACATGATCACGTGGCAGTCTCACGAGACTGCTACATCATCACGGGTTATTGCCGTAAGGCAATACTGGGAACGGAGCGTCGCGAGGAGCATCGCTAAAGGCCTGGGCTGGATCTGGAGGCCGCCGGAAAGTGAGTATATAACTATTTTTTATTTTAATTTTTTTTTTTTTTTTTTTTTTTTTTAACAGCGATATGGTGCCCACATTGCTATATACTACATGGGCTGTGTTATATACTACGTGGGCTGTGTTATATACTGCGTCGCTGTGCTCTACACTACATGGGCTCTGCTATATACACTACGTGGCTGTGCAATATACTACTTGGCTGTGTTATATACTGCATGGGCTATGCTATACTACGTGGGCTGTGTTATATACTACGTGGGCTGTGAGACTCTTTCATCCGGGGCCCTCAAAAACCTGTAGCTGGCCCTGGCTTCACTGACTGGTCGCGGCCAGCCGCAAACAATCAGCGATAGGCGCAATCCGGCCGCGAATTGGTGCAGGATTTGAACCACGCTTCGCTAATTGGATGTGCCCGGCCGGCTGAATCCTGTGTATTCATTGCATTATTCTTAAATCTTCATAAATAAACTACATACATATTCTAGAATACCTGATGCGTTAGAATCAGGCCACCATCTAGTTCTTCATAAGTGTTTATTTAGCAGTACTGCACCATATATCTATGGCCCAAAAGCCAAAAGCTGGGAAATTGGATGACTTGTGTCTTTGTGCTTTCCTATGTTGGTACCTACCAGTCTCCATTCCTGGAATCCTTGTAGTATTAAACATCCTCTCCATCTGATATGAGCACATGGGGACTATGCCAAGAGCCATGACCTGGTGACAAAAGTACGTTATAGCTATTAACTACATTACATTCCATGATGAGGTAAAAGTTATCTTTTCATCTTCTGTGTTGGAAACCCTCCATGGCCATCTCACCATCCCACCCTTGTGATGGCTTAAGCCTACTTTTATGAACAGAAGATAACAGATTGTGACAAGCTTCATTTTGGCTTCACTTACTGGCGGTATGAGGCCCCTTTCCAGTTTTCTGCGGTACATTAGCATGGCATGTATGGCATTACCAGCTCGTGCTGCTTGGTTTGTGGTTGGACTCACAGTTAAAAAATCCTATTTCATAGAGACAAATATACATTAAAAAATAAACTAAATGCATACAAAAGGAATTGTCAAATAAGTGAAGGCTATACGTAGATGTACACATGGTTGCTTATTTGTATACATTATTTATGTGGAACATTTTCAAAAGTCTACTAGGAGCAGATAGTAAGTTGTCAGTTTAAGTGAGCCAACTAGGAACAATTTATATAAGAACAGTTTGGTCTTCAAGATGAGTTCTTACATTTTTTTTCTTCAGTGCTAAGTGTCTATTCACACTGTGCAATGCAACAGCTGAAAAGCGACAGGTTTGCTGATCGACGGTCAGTTAATAGCCTGTTTAAACAGGCCGACCAAGCTTCAGGTGTGCGCTGAACAATCAGTAATAGATCACTCAGTGCGCATAGGCTGTCATTGTTTTGGTGGCACAGATCCTGTTTACACAGGATGATGCACTCCCAAAAACGAAGATCTCTGTAAACACCAGAAGATAATTTCACCTGACAAATAAGCGTTTTGCTCACTCGTCATGTGATCGGCTGCCGGCTTAGACTGCTTAGATTATTGTGAGATGTTAATAACACTCATTCATGAAAATTGTGCAGTGTAAATGCACCTTACGTCCTGTGTACAGACAACCGTCAACACATAATTTTTCACTACAAATTTAAATCATCAAAATCATACAAATAACATCCAGCAAATTCTGTTCATAGTCAGATAGCGCCCTATGTAATAAACCCCTAACTTTAATATGCAAAGTGCAAACACTTTTACCATGTCTATAACAGGTTCATCAAGGGACATGCAAAAGATGTTTGGCTTCTAAAACAAGCTAGTGGGGTTAAATATTAGTATATATAAAACTGTCAGAGTCCATTTATATTATCATTTGCTTTTAGAGGTTGCATAAAGACCAGTTGCTTGACATACTGGGTTACTTTTATATCTGCATGCCTGTTATCAAAGCATCTTGCATGAGTACCCCCATGCCTTATACTGTACATGATTCATTTACAATGCAATTGATTCCTTGATTCTATGAGTACAGTCCCTGGCTTGTCATCATGTTCTGAAATCTAGCAGAAACTGTTGTTGGTTGTTGATTAAAGAGAATCTGTCCCAAGCTTTTTGCGATGTAATCCGAGAGCAGCATAATGTAGGGGCAGAGACCCTGATTCCATCAATGTGTAACTTACTGAGCTGCTTGATGCAGTTTTCATAAAATTAACATTATATTTGCTGCATATCTAGCAGTTTTCTAAATGCTGAGCTCTGTATATCCCCACCAACGTAACTGATTGATAACTTTTTGTATATACTGTTCATTGGCAGAAAGTGGCTACACAGTGGTGGGGGTAGAGTTACAGAAAGCAAGACGACTACACAGAGCATAACATCTAGTCCTAAAGTGGTAATCTCCTGCTGATAAAAACTTGATTTTATTGAAACTACAACATGCAGACCAGTAAAGTGACTCCTATTAGTATCTAAAAATGTATGAAGCGCTCAGGTACTTTGTCATTCTTGAAAGGCCCGATGGGTTAGATGGGGCACCAAGCTGAAAATAAAGTCATCTCATGGAGGAAGAAATTCATGGTTGTATTTGTGGTATGAATTTTGCTGCCTGTATTTAAGTTGCACAAGGACAGGCCTTGCCTGTCCCCCTGATCACCCTGTAGGGTCTCACCATTGCATAATAGTTGCTGTTCACCATTATTGGTCCTCGACCACGAAGGTAAATATACTCTTCCCACCAGTCACTGACCTGCAGAAAGTAAGAAATGCACGGTACCACACGTGATATAAAACACACAGATTTTTCTACAGAATGTATAATACATTAGAAATAGATTCCCGCTGTCAGCAAACCAAACAAATACTATTTTAATTCAAGTTTTTAAAGCAAAACAAACTTAATCTGGCCAAAGATGTTGACATAAGCCATATAAGTTACATGTGTTTATTACAGAATCTGCATTTCTAGTTGACAACTGGGATATATAAATGTCTTGAAAATGAAGATAATGTAAGGATTCAATTTAAAGAAAGATATCCATCATGATGCTGATATGGAAATCATTTTTTTTTTTTTACAGTTTATCTATTTTTCAGTATTTTTTCAGAAATAATTGCCGTCACCCAGAACATGTAGCCAAGCTGGATTTGGTTCTTTGCCTTGGTGTGTGCCAAATAATTCCTCCCTTAAAAGAGTTTCCCCACGGAAAAAAAGTTCATTTTAATCAATAGATCTTGGAATAATAATAATTTCCACAATTGGATGTGATTAAATAAAATGTTCCTGTGCTGAGATAAATCCTATAAATGTGCCCCTGCTGTGTACTGTGTAATGGCTGTGTCTGACCGTGCAGGAACATGGTCTGATCATACCACAACTCCTGGGCAGGGGAGGACACAAAAGAGTATACAGACATTACAGAAGGGGATCACAGCTGGATCTTTCTTTGAAGTAAAACATTGTTTAAAAACAGGCAGAGAAATGTTTTGCATCACAGAAAGAACCAGCTGCGATCCCTTGCTGTCCTGTCTGTATACTCTTTTGCTTCCTCCCCTGCCCAGTAGACATGGTATTATCAGACCATGTTCCTGCACGGTCAGACACAGCCATTATACAGTACACAGCAGGGACACATTTATAAGATTATCTCAGCACAGGAACATTTTATTTAAACACAACCAATTGTGAAAATTATTATTATTCCAAGATGTATTGATTAAAATCAACTTTTGTTTTGTGGGAAAACTCCTTTAATTACTCCACTATAACGCAAAACTAATTTGGATGGAAGCAGACAACTACTTTAAAATCTATTACTAAAATAAAAAAGTGCACATAACATATCTTAAAAAGACAAACTTCAAACATTTCATATCTCACAAGGTACACAGATGTATAAGTCATCATTTCATTTCTGAAACTAATGTAGGCGAATAATACTAAATAGAACATATACTGCACCTACATAATTTGTTGCCCACCAAGACTTGAGATGAAGATATTTCTGAAGCTTGCGTCCTAAGTCTTTTTGGAATTCTTCTGACAGTTCCTTCATGCGATTGAACTTTTCTTTACTGAGTAATGGCTGCACTGACTCTAGGTACTACAACGAGATCAAGCAATGGTATTATATACACGCATACACACATGGACAAGAAAGTTAGTGCCCTTCTGTTAAAGTAAGAAACTTGTGATGCTAACTACTTCTTACCATCATTTTTGTCCAGGCCATTATTATTAGTTTGTTTTTTATTTATTTTTTGCTGAATCATAATTTCCAAAGTAATGTCCGATTTCATAAAATTATATTAAGTAAATTTAAATTGAAAATTACTTTTGACAATTTCAAGTTGTTTCAGTGACCATTGCGGATTTTTCTTACTTTAACAAAAGGATACCAACAATTTTGTACATCTGTATGTATACATAGCCATCTATATGGGCATGTAGGTCATAGAAAGTTGAAAAAAATTATACCTTAATATCTTTGATCCGATGTTTTATTTCAGAGAAATCCATGTTTTTCTTCATATTTAAATCAGCTGTTAAGATGTATGGGCCGAACACAGATCTCCCTGAGAATCTGCCTCCAGAGATTACTATACATGAAAGGTGGAGTTACCAGTATGACACATGTAGATCAGGAGAGCAGACCGTCAGTCATTACATGTCTCACACTGGTAATGTCCACTTTCATTTAAAATAAGCTCTGGAGGCAGATTCACAGGGAGATCTGTGTCCGACCCATAGATCTTAACAGCTCATTTACATATTAAGAAAAGCGTGGGCTTCTCTGGAATAAAACATTGGAGTGCAGATATCAAAGTATCATTTTATTCAGCTTTCTATGACCTGCATGCCTGAATGGAGGACCGATTCTAATGACAGATGCACTTTGGCTTACCCACATCACTAAACACATATGCATCCATACCTCTAAAAATCTAATTTTGTGGAGCAAACAAAATCATGGTAATAGAGTTCTTCCTCCACATTAAAACTGTAGACAAGTAAGTTAAGGTAACATGCATGGCTTCCATACCCGGTCTATAGTTTCTCCTAGACGTGGTACAGGCAGCCTGGGGAGAGACATCTGGAAGCTGTAAAGCATTGGCTGTCGTCTAGCCATGATCTTCATGCAACCCTAGAACAGACACATTTCAAGCAAGAACAAAAAATGTCTTAAATGATTTTCCAGGAACATAAAAATCTTATTTATCTAGTTTGCAAATATTATCTAAAATTCTGTTTGGTCATTAGCTTAAGTGAAGCCCCCTATTTCTTCATGGCTGATGCGGACAGAAGAGGATTGGTTTAGTTAATGAACTGAATCAGATAGTCAGAATATTTCAGGTTGATCATAAAAACAGAGAGAAGGAGGACGTTCTCTGCTTGTGTCGGAATGAATGCGGAAGTAGACGTTCCTTCAGCTTTTATAAATGAACTATATTAGTAAATTTTAATAATTTACATATGCTAACCAACCAGGTCCTTGGACAAACTATTCCGTCCACATAGGATGACATCATTCATTTTACCATTCAATGTACTAAAGGAGGCAAAAAATGTTGGGAAAAAATCCAATTTTGCCATTTTTTTGTTGTTTTTACGGCATATATTTTGTGGAAAGTTATTTTGAATCATGATTCTCCAGGTCAGTATCATTATCACAGTGCCAAACCTGTATAGATTTTTTTTTATTTAATTGGAAAAAAACAATTTCAGAAATTTGTCAAAAAAATGTTTTTGTTCATGCTGCCATATTTCCACACTAGTAACATTTTTGTTTATTTATTGAGCTGGGTGAGGGCTTATTTTTTGCCTGATCGGCAGATGGTTTTATTGATACCACTTTTGGCTACATATGTTATTTTGATCAGTTTTTATTTTTATTTTTTTTATTTTTTCACATTTCTGGTTTCTGATTTTTTTCTCATTACGGCATTTACTGACCAAGCTAATTTATTTTATACATTAATAGTTCCGACTTTTATGAACATGGCGATAACCAATCATTTTTTTGTATTACTCCTATATGGAGGTCATTCAAGCTTTCATATATTTTTATTTGTTTTTTTATATTTTTAAAAACTGTCTGATTTTCTTACTAGATTTTTAGTCCTCTTGGGGCACTTGAACCTGCAATCGATCAGCATATAGTGTAAATCCCAGTCTCCTTTGAAGCTCAGAATACCTTCATTAGGTCCCTGGCTGCAAAAGTAACCCATTGGTACCCCACGATTGTGTCACAGGGTGCTGATGGGAGCCATTAAGCACAGGAGAGGCACACATTCTATTTTAATGCAGCGGCGTATAAATGGTGAACAGCCTCGACCGGATCTCATATCTGTCCACGTCTGTTAGAGACCGCCGCATGTGAAGGAAACTCATCTCCTGAGTCCCCTACACATGTGATCAACCCCATAATCACATACATGTTTGTCATATTGCACTAAGGGGTTAAAGTGTAAGTCCACCTTTATAGATTTTTTTTATATGATGCAGCACTTTAAACAACCGACACATCGTTTGGTGTCTGAGAGCAGAGATCCCATCTATCGCAAAAACCAAAAGCAGAGAAGTGATCAGCTCCTAGCTAAACCCACACATAATGCTGTAAGGGAAAATAACAAGTCTGTGGGTCTGTACACCGTGGTGCACACGCTTCTGCGGGAGCTCAGTGATTCTGGAGCACGTGTGTTTTGAGCAATCCATGGTAGTCTCACAATCTAGGCCTACATTGTCACGATCCATTTTTGGATTCATGGCAGCTCTGGTTCCACTATAATTTTAAATGTAGCTTTTTTTCCCTTTCAGTCCAGCAGGGGTTAATGTCAGTTTCCCTTGCAGCCAGTTTTTTTTTTTTAAAGTTTTGTCCTGAAGAAGAGGTCCCGCATGACCTGGAAACGCTTGAAGAATATCGTCCGTCATCCATCTTTATCATCAGCGTAGATTTGGACACACACACCCGGTTTCACCACAATCATGGCCATAGCACTTCACACTAGGGTTGAGCAAAACGGGTCGTTCATTTTCATAAGTCGCCGACTTTTGGCAAAGTCGGGTTTCATGAAACCTGACCCGATCCGTGTGGGGTCGGCCATGCGGTACGCAACTTTTGCGCCAAAGTCGCGTTTCAATGACGCGAAAAGCGCCATTTCTCAGCCAATGAAGGTGTACGCAGAGTGTGGGCAGCGTGATGACACAAGTCTCAGTTCCCACCATCTTAGAGAAGGGCATTGCAGTGATTGGCTTGCTTTCTGCGGCGTCACAGGGGCTATAAAGGGGCGTTCCCGCCGACCGCCATCTTACTGCTGCTGATCTGAGTATAGGGAGAGGTTGCTGCCACTTCGTCAGAAGCAGGGATAGCGTTAGGCAGGGTACATTAACCCCCAAACCGCTTTTGTTGTAGCGATTTCCACTGTCCAACACCACCGTTTCTTAGCAGGGACAGTGGAAGCTACATTTTTTTTTCCTCAGCGCTGTAGCTCATTGGGCTGCCCTAGAAGGCTCCCTGATAGCTGCATTGCTGTTTGTACACCGCTGTGCAAACCAACTGCTTTTTTCAAAGCACAAATCCTGTTGCTCCTTCCTTTCTGCACAGCTTTCTTGTTTGTTTGTCCACACTTTTGACTTTTTTTGTGCAGCAGTCCACTCCTTGTTATTGCTGCCTGCCATACATTGCTGAGATTACTGCAGGGAGATAGTAATTGTAGGACAGTCCCTTTTTTTTTTTTGTTTCGTTATATCTCTTCAAGCCACTTTCTGCCACAGAAAATATACTCCAATACAGTGGCCCAGATTTATTTACTAGTCTCCCTGAAGGAAAAAAAAAAAGGTGCAGATTAAAATTGCCAAATCTGTATCAGTGGCAGTCCTGTGTGTGGCATCTGTGTCTCATTTTCTGGCACAGAAAACATACAGTCTAACTATGGGCCTGATTTCTTGCCAATTCTCCCATAAATAAAAAAAAAAAATAGTGGGAGATTAAGATTGGCATTTCTGCTTCAGTGCCACTCCTGTGTGTGCCACCTGTCTCAAATTTTGTGCCACATTAAACCTAGTGTGTAATACTGGGCCAGATTTCTTTTAAATTCTCCCTGAAAAAATAAAAATAGTGGGAGATTAAGATTGGCATTTCTGCCTCATTGCCAGTGCTGTGTGTGCCACCTGTCTCAAATTTTGCGCCACATTAAACCTAGTGTGTAATACTGGGCCAGATTTCTTTTAAATTCTCCCTGAAAAAAAAAATAGTGGGAGATTAAGATTGGCAATTCTGCCTCAGTGCCAGTGCTGTGTGTGGCATCTGTCTCTAATTTTGTGCCACAGAACATATACTGTATAAGAGTGGGCCACATTTCTTCAATATTGTCCCAGAAAAAATAAAAAGAGGGAGATTTTAATTGTTAGTGTCTGCATCAGCGTCAGTCCTGTTAGTGGCATATCTGTCTGCCACTGAAGCTGTGTACTGTTATACATTGGGCCTGATTTTCCCTGCAGTCTCACCCACCTATAAAGGGATATATAAATCCAACAGAAGTTTGAGTTCACCTTGTAACTGGTTTTACAGTAACAAATACCGTTAGTTTGGTTACGTTTTTCAAACAATGAGGAAGTCTGGCGGAAGAGGTCGTGGCCGTGGGCGGTCATTGCCAGCTGGTAATGATGGTAGTGGTGGTGGAGCATCAGGTGGTCGTGGGAAAAGCAATATAGCACCTAAGTCTGGAGCTGTTGAGCCTGGTTCGCCGTCTGGCTACACAAGGCCTCGAACGCTCCCTTTTCTGGAAGTAGGAAAACCGCTTTTAAAGCCGGAGCAGCAAGAACAAGTTTTGGCTTTCCTTGCTGACTCAGCCTCTAGCTCTTTCGCCTCCTCTTCTGAAACTGGTAAATGTAAAAGCAGCGCGTCGTTAGTGGATGTTCACGGTCAGGGACAAGTCGCTTCCTTGTCTTCTTCACCAAGAACAACAGAGAAGGATGCGTCAGGCGACACAACGGGTTACTCCATGGAGCTCTTTACACATACCGTTCCTGGGTTAGAAAGTGAAACAGTTAACAGGCCATGCCCATTACAAGTTGAATCAGACATGGAGTGCACAGATGCACAGCCACAGCCAGATTACTATGCTGTTCCTTTGACTCAGACCAGAACATTGCCCTTGCAGTGTACTGATCCAGAATCAGACCCTGATGAGACTATGGTGCCCCGTCACGAACGCTATACCACCGGCTTACACGGTGACACAGACGAAGTTGCACACGAGATAGAAGAGGAGGTCATAGATGACCCAGTTGTTGACCCCGATTGGCAGCCATTGGGGGAACAGGGTGCAGGTGGCAGTAGCTCTGAAGTGGAGGAGGAGGAGCCGCAGAAGGCATCAACATCGCAATAGGTTCCATCTGCCAGGCCCGTATCTGGCCAAAAATGCGTGGCAAAACCAAAACCAGTTGTAGGACAGCGTGGCCATCCGGTTAAAGAAGCTCAGTCTGCAATGCCTGAAAAGGTATCCGATTGCACTCTTTCTACTGTCTGGCATTTTTTTAAACAACATCCAAATGATCAGCGCAAAGTCATCTGTCAAAAATGTTCAACTACCTTAAGCAGAGGTCAGAATCTTAAAAGTCTAAATACAAGTTGCATGCATAGACATTTAACCACCATGCATTTGCAAGCCTGGACTCACTACCAAACATCCCTTAAGGTTGTAGCACCCTCGGCCAATGAAGCTAGTCAGCAACGCTACATCCCTTCCCTCACTGTAAGCCCACCATTTCCCGCACCACCTGCAGTAAATGTGCAGATTTCGTCGCCAGGCCAAAGCAGTCAGGGAATCACCAGTTTCGTAGTAGGAAACACTGCATGTAGGGCACCAGCAAGAATACCATCTCCAACCCTCTCTCACTCTGCCATGTCCACCGGCACCCCCGCTAGTTCCACCATCTGCAGCTCTCCAGTCTAGCTCACCCTACATGAGACTCTCGTTAGGAAAAGGAAGTACTCATCCTCGTAGTCCTGATGGACTACGCTGAACCACGCTACGAGCTACCCAGTCGACACTTCTTGTCGAGAAAAGCCATCCCAGCCCTCCACCAGCATGTAAAAGACCGCATCGTCCATGTACTCAGGCAATCTGTGAGTACAAAGGTGCACCTGACAACAGATGCATGGACCAGTAGGCATGGCCAGGGACGTTACATGTCCATCACGGCACACTGGGTTAATGTGGTGGATGCAGGGTCCACAGGGGACAGCAATATTGGGACAGTTCTGCCTAGCCCACAGTCTAGGAAACAGTTGGCTGTAGGCGTTCGCCCCCCCCTCTCCTCCTCCTCATCCTCCTGCAGAAGCGAGAGCTCGTCCACAGACCGCAGTCGCACGAGCACTCCATCCGCAGCTGCCACTGTTGCACACGAGGTGTCCCGTTATGGGACAGCTAGTGGAAAGCGTCAGCAGGCTGTATTGGCAATGAAGTGTTTGGGTGACAACAGACACACCGCGGAAGTTCTGTCCGAGATCTTGCAGAAAGAAACTCAGTCATGGCTGGGCACTGTACATCTTGAGGCAGGCAAGGTAGTGAGTGATAACGGAAGGAATTTTATGGCTGCCATAGCACTTTCCCAACTGAAACACATTCCTTGCCTGGCTCACACCTTAAACCTGGTGGTGCAGTGCTTCCTGAAAAGTTATCCGGGGTTACCCGACCTGCTCCTCAAAGTGCGCAGACTTTGCACGCATATCCGCCGTTCGCCCGTACACTCCAGCTGTATGCAGAACCATCAGCGGTCTTTGAACCTTCCCCAGCATCAATCATCGACGTTGCAACAAGGTGGAACTCCACACTGCACATGCTTCAGAGACTGTGCGAACAGAGGCGTGCTGTTATGTATTTGTGGGAGGATACACATACACGGGCAGGCAGTTGGATGGCAGACATGGAGTTGTCAGGTGTGCAGTGGTCGAAGGTACAAGACCTGTGTCAAGTCCTTCAGTGTTTTGAGGAATGCACACGGCTGGTTAGTGCAGACAACGCCATAATAAGCATGAGCATCCCCCTAATGCGTCTGCTGATGCAAAGTTTGACGCACATAAAGGAGCAGGCGTCTGCAGCCGAGGAAGAGGAAAGCCTTGATGACAGTCAGCCATTGTCTGGTCAGGGCAATCTACAGGACGAGGTAGCGGGCGAAGAGGAGGAGGACAAGGAGGATGATGGGGATGAGTATTTTTTGAATGAGGAAGCTTCTCCGGGGCCAATAGAAACGGATGGCGTTGCAAGGCCGGGTTCAGGTTTTTTGAGGGAGACAAGTGACGTAGATTTGCCTGAAACTTCCCCTCAACCCAGCACAACCGCAGATTTGACAACTGGAAGTTTGGCCCACATGGCGGATTATGCCTTACGCATCCTCAAAAGGGACCCACGCATTATTAAAATGATGACCGATGACGATTACTGGTTGGCCTGCCTCCTTGATCCTCGCTATAAAGGCAAATTGCAAAATATCATGCCACATGAGAACCTCGAACAAATATTAGCAAACAAACAAGCAACTCTTGTAGACAGTTTGATTCTGGCATTCCCAGCACACAGCGCCGGTGATGGTTCTCACACGAGCTGCAGGGGGCAACAGGGCAGAGGTGTTAGAGTTGCACAAATCAGAAGTGGCACTGGACAGAGGGGTTTTCTGACCAGGTTGTGGAGTGATTTCGCAATGACCGCAGACAGGACAGGTACTGCAGCATCAATTCAAAGTGACAGGAGACAACATTTGTCCAGTATGGTTACAAACTATTTTTCATCCCTTATCGATGTTCTCCCTCAACCGTCATTCCCATTTGATTACTGGGCATCCAAAATAGACACCTGGCCTGAATTGGCAAAATATGCATTGCAGGAGCTTGCTTGCCCAGCAGCTAGTGTGCTATCAGAAAGAGTATTCAGTGCTGCTGGTTCAATATTGACCGAAAAAAGGACTCGTTTGGCAACCCAAAATGTTGATGATCTAACCTTCATTAAAATGAACCACTCATGGATTTCTAATTATTTTGCCCCACCTTTCCCGGCTAACACCTAGCTTTCCTATAAAAAGGTCTTGCTTGTGGACTGGTCTTACTGACTGTTCCAATCTCTTAATCTGCAGCAGCTGTTTGTCCAGCATACGACATGTTTACACCTCCCTAAATGCGCTAACTCTCCCCCACGGGGCCGTGGTCTCGCCACTTGGCGCAAGCACCCGTGAGAGTGCCGTTTGTCTGAAGAGGTGGGTGTGCCCGCTTTTGGCCGACGGCACTGCCACTGGATCCCTCATAGTACAATAAAGTGTCTCTGGCGGTGGTGGCGCGCAACCAACGTCAGACACACCGTTGTAACATGAAGGGCCTTGGGCCTGTACCGCCGGCCACAAGAGAGTTTCCCCCCCCCCCAGCTCAAACAGTGCTCTACCACTTGTAAAATTATCTCTCACAGCTCCACCAATGTTTAGTCTATGCGCTGACATCCTTCAATGCCTGGCACTGACAATACCAATTTGTTGACATGTATGATGCTAGTTAAAATAGTCAGGGTCAGTGTCCTATATTGACACCAGTAAATACTTAGCGCCAAATTACTATGTCTGAAACTCAGCAGAGGAGCCCACCCCTCTACCTAAGTATGCCACCCTTTTGTTTTTTGGTTTGGTTGTTTTGCGAGACATTAACATCTATTTATTTTTGGGGAGTACTAACTGTGTCAGACACTCCTTCCAATCGTCCTCCGCTGAACAAACCAATGCTGCCTGTGTACCCCTGCAAGATAATTCGAACTGCATTGAGCCTAATTTTTTTTATTTTAGGACTACTAAGTCTGTCTGCGGTCCCTCCTTCCAATAGTCCTCCGCTGACCGCACCAATGCTGCCTGTGTACCCCTGGAACCTATTTAAAAGTGCATAGAGCCTACTTTCTTTATTGTAGGCCTACTAAGTCTGTCTGCGGTCCATCCTTCCATTTGTCCTCCGCTGAGCACACCAATGGCGACCGTGTACCCATGTACCTTTTTTTCAACCTGCAGTGAGCCAACTTTGTGGTGTAAGGCCTACTAGCAGTGTCTGTCTGCGCCACTTAATACAGCTGTTCTCCTCTTAAAAAAAAAAAAGGCTGGTTTTCAGCCTGTCAGAATTATAAAACTGCATTTGGGCCACAAGTTTCGTTGTGGTCTACAAACTGATTCTTCCGCTCCAAGGTGTTCTCCAGGTTGCCTTTCCTGAGCTTCAATCTTCAGGCTCTTGTTAAATAGTTTTTTTAATGGAACAACTGCAGTGGGGCTACTAGTTGGGTTGGGGCCTACTAACGGTGTATGCCGCTCCAATGTGTTCTCCAGGTTGCCTTTCCTGAGCTTCAATCTTCAGGCTCTTGTTAAATAGTTTTTTAATGGAACAACTGCAGTGGGGCTACTAGTTGGGTTGCGGCCTACTACCAGTGTCTGCCGCTCCAAGGTGTTCCCCTGGTTGCCTTTCCTGAGCTCCAATCTTCAGGCTCTCGTTAAATAGTTGTTGAAACAACACTGCATTAGGCCTACAAGTTGGGTCTGGGTTCTACAAACGGTGTCTTCCGTTCCAAGGTGTTCTCCAGGTTGCCTTTCACTAGCTTCTATCTTCAGGCTCTCGTTAAATTGTTTTTACTATAACACTGCATTTGGCCTACTTGTTTTGTTGGCCCTACCAACGGTGTCTGCCGCTCCTTGATGTTCTCCTACACTGAGCAAACCAGTGCCACCTGTTTACTACTGTTACCAATTTTGAACTGCATTTAGCCTACTTACTGATTTGGGCCTACTCACTGTGTCAGCCTCTCATTACAGTTGTACTCCACTGAACAAAGCAATGCCCCCTGGTTAGTCCTGTTACCAATTTTGAACTGCATTTAGCCCACTTTATTCTTTAGGCCTATATCTTTGTTTCCTCCTCATCCTGCCCATTGCCCAGCCAGTGATAGATGAGTCTTCTGGTACATTGACCCAGAACGCTACATTCCCCGTGCACGCTACACAGCAAAAATGTGACCCTGCTGAAAGTCAGGTTCCCCTTCCCGCATACCCCAACACCTTACACGGGGACAAAGAGGAAGGTGCAGATGAAAGTGCAGGTTCCTTCATCAGGTGGGGGGGGAATACTAGTTGGTGACGTCACTGGCACAGGGCCCCTCATAGTACGCAAAAAGTGTCGCTGCCGGTGGGAGGCGCCCCCGCCGTGCAAACACACCGCCGTACTTTGAGGGGCCCTGTGCCAGTGCCAATGCCAACGAGTGGGCCCCCCCTGCTTGCTCAGAATCACAGCACTTGCAAAGTTTAAATACTTACCTCTCCCTGCTCCACTGCCGTGACGTGGTCCAGATTTCCTGGGCCCACTAAACACTTGAACCAGCCCTACCCCCCACAACTTTAGCCAAATGACCCCCAATTTCCAATGCTTTACTATTATTATAAAGTAAATTAAGATTGACAAGCTTCAGTAACAAGAATGGATGTTTTTTGCCATTAAAATGGGCACTGTAGGTGTTTTCCTGGCCTCCACTCACTGCCGACTATGCTCCCCCATTGACTTGCATTGGGTTTCGTGTTTCGGTCGATCCCCGACTTTTCGCGATAATCGGCCGATTCCACTCGACTCGACTGTTGAGATAGTCGGATTTTGCGAAACCCGACTCGACCCTAAGAAACTAAAAGTCGCTCAACCCTACTTCACACAATAGCTCACAATGACATTTAAATAGAACAGAAATTGTTTGCAATTAGCCTGTTAATTTCAGTGGTGTTTTTAAAAAAAAAAAAAATTTAAGTGCAGAGATAACAAAAAAGACTTACTCCCCAGACTTTGGTTTTTAAACTCCTTTTTCCATGTGGCTCAAACATCCAACCATGGTAGGAAAGAAGGATCCGCAGAACTTGACGGTAGATAAGGATCCCAGAGACCCAAACTCCTGATGAGAATATAACAGCGCTTGTCACAGTTCGGGACACAGGAGAAACTACAGATCTATATCGGACAGATGGAAAAAAAAAATGAAGAGACAGAGAACACTGTAATAAATGCGTAGACAGCAAAACATAAAGCAAATCTTTCTAAGAAAAGTCTATAGATTTGTCCATCATGAGCCGTTATGTATTACTTTAAAGAACAACTGTCGATTTAACTTCTATAGATATAATCGTCTAAGGGACACTTCCGTCTGTTTCTCTGTCTGTCTGTCACGGAAATCCCGCATCGCTGACTGGTCGCGGCCATCAGGCCACGACCAATCAGCGACGGGCACAGTCCGGCCGCGAATTCGCCCCTTCCTACTCTCTGTCAGTGCCCCCTCCAGTCAGCGCTCATACAGGGTTAATGGCTGCGTTACACCGCGTTATGCCACGGTGTAACACAGTCCATTAACGCTGCTATTAACCCTGTGTTACCAAGATCTAATGTTAAAAATAATAAAAAAAATAAAATCATTATATACTCACCTTCCAGCGCTTTTCCCGCTCCTCGCGACGCTCCGGGCCATGCATTGCGGTTTTGTGAGATGATGACATAGCATCGCTCACTCTCTCACTAAATGCCTCGCTTGGATCCGGGGGCCACCAGAAGGTGAGTATATAACTATTTTTTATTTTAATTCTTTTTTTTTATAGGGATATGGTGCCCACATTGCTATATACTACGTGGGCTGTGTTATATACTGCATCTCTGTGCTATATACTATGTGGGCTGTGCAATATATTACGTGACTGGGCAATATACTACATGGCTGTGTTATATACTGCGTGAGCTGTGCTATATACTATGTGGCTGGGCAATATACTACGTGGCTGTGTTATATACTGCGTGAGCTGTGCTATATACTACATGGCTGTGTTATATACTACGTAGCTGTGCAATATACATGGCTGGGCAATATACTACGTGGCTGTGTAATATACTGCATCTATGTGCTATATATTATTATTATTATACATTTTTATAGCGCCATTTATTCCATGGCGCTTTACATGTGAATACGAGGCAAATATAGACAAATACATTAAACATGAGCAGATAACAGGCACACGTGTACATAAGGAGGGAGGACCCTGCCCACGAGGGCTCACAGTCTGCAGGGGATGGGTGATGAAACACTAGGAGAGGGTAGGGCAGGTTGCTCGGCGGTTCAGTAACTTCAGGATCACTGCAGGCTGTAGGCTTGTCGAAAGAGATGAGTCTTCAGGTTCTTTTTGAAGGTTTCTATGGTAGGCGAGAGTCTGTTGTGTTGGGGTAGAGAGTTCCAGAGTATGGGGCAAGCACGGGAGAAGTCTTGGATGCGGTTGTGGGAAGAAGAGATGAGAGGGGAGTAGAGAAGGAGGTCTTGAGAGGATCGGAGGTTGCGTGTAGGTAGGTACCGGGAGACCATGTTACAGATATATGGAGGAGAAAGGTTGTGGATGGCTTTGTATGTCATTGTGAGGGTTTTGAACTGGAGTCTCTGGGCGATGGGAAGCCAGTGAAGGGCTTGACATAGGGGAGAGGCTGGGGAATAGCGGGGAGACAGGTAGATTAGTCGGGCAGCAGAGTGTAGGATGGATTGGAGCGGTGCCAGAGTGCTAGAGGGGAGTCCAGAGAGTAGGAGGTTGCAGTAGTCGAGGCGGGAGATAAGGGCATGCACTAGCGTTTTTGCGGTGTCGCAGTCAAGGAAAGCACGGATCCGGGAAATATTTTTGAGTTTGAGACGGCAGGAGGAGGCAAGGGCTTGGATATGTGGCTTGAAAGAGAGGGCAGAGTCGAGGATCACCCCGAGGCACCGGGCGTGTGGGACTGGGGAAAGTGAGCAGCCATTGACATTGATGGATAGGTCTGGTGGAGGGGTAGAGTGAGATGGGGGAAAGATGATGAATTCTGTTTTGTCCATGTTCAGTTGTAGAAAGCGAGCAGAAAAGAAGGCTGAAATAGAAGACAGACAGTGCGGGATTTTGGTAAGCAAGGAGGTGAGGTCAGGTCCAGATAGGTAGATCTGCGTGTCATCAGCGTAGAGATGGTACTGCATACCGTGGGATTCTATGAGCTGTCCCAAGCCAAAAGTGTAGATGGAGAAGAGTAGGGGTCCTAGAACAGAGCCTTGAAGAACACCGACTGACAAGGGGCGAAGTGAGGAGGTGGTGTGGGGGAGGGAGACACTGAATGTTCGGTCTGTCAGATATGACGAGATCCAGGAAAGGGCCAAGTCTGTGATGCCAAGAGATGAGAGAATTTGTAGCAAAAGGGAGTGGTCCACAGTGTCAAAGGCAGAAGACAGGTCCAGGAGAAGGAGGACAGAGTAGTGTCGCTATATACTATGTAGTTGTGCAATACATTACGTGGCTGGGCAATATACTACGTGGCTATGTACTACGTGGCTATGTTATATACTGCTATATACTACGTGAGCTGTGCTATATACTACGTGGCTGGGCAATATACATGGCTGGGCAATATACTACGTGGCTGTGTAATATACTGCATCTCTGTGCTATATACTATGTAGCTCTGCAATACATTACGTGGCTGGGCAATATACTACGTGGCTGTGTTATATACTGCTATATACTACGTGAGCTGTGCTATATACTACGTGGCTGGGCAATATACTGCGTGAGCTGTGCTATATACTACATGGCTGTGCTATATACTACGTGGCTGGGCAATATACTACGTGGCTGTGTTATATACTGCGTGAGCTGTGCTATATACTACGTGGGCTGTGCTATATACTACGTAGCTGTGCAATATACATGGCTGGGCAATATACTATCTGGCTGTGTTATATACTGCATCTCTGTGCTATATACTACGTAGCTGTGCAATACATTACGTCATAAACTACGTTGCCTGTGTTATATACTACGTGGCTGTGCTATATGCTACGTGACTGTGCTATATGCTACGTGGCTGTGCTATATGCTACGTGGCTGTGCTATATGCTACGTGGGCTGTTATATACTACATGGCCTGTGCTATATACTACGTGGCCTGTGCTATATGCTACGTGGGCTGTGTTATATACTATGTGGGCCGTGTCATATGCTACTTGGCTGTGGTATATTTTTTTTCTGCTGTATCTGTGCATCATGAATCGTGGTATGTGTTAAAGAGGGGGGCACACAGACTCTTTCGCCCGGGGCCCTCAAAACCCTGGAGACGGCCCTGGCTTCACTGATTGTTCGCAGCCGGCCGGGCATGACCAATCAGCGACGGGCGCAGTTCGGCTGCGACGTGGCGCAGAATTTGAACAACGCTCTCTAAGTGGTCGTGCCCAGCCGGCCGATTCCTGTGTATTCATTGCATTATTCTGAAAACTTCATAAATAAACTACATACATATTCTAAAATACCCGATGCGTTAGAATCGGGCCACCATCTAGATTACTTCATAAATCACATGAAAATATGCAACTTGGTAACTTTTTCTTCCTGAATTGATCTTTAACTTTCAATTCACAGGTAAAAACTGTATTCAGAGAACCACGCTTTCTCATTACTGAGATAGAAGATGACCGCTATGGAGGTGAGGGGAGGAGGAGGAATGCATTGCAGGCAGACACACATTCTGCTGCAAGTTCTCCTGAAAGGTCAGTTACTGTTCTCCATCGAACTTTGTAAGCACCAATTGCCATCTCCTTTCTCATTACAGGAAAAATCTGTCTTCACTGAATACTATACAGATTTTACTTATGAATTAACAGTTTTTGAGAATATAATGATCAGTTCAGGAGGAGAAAAAAAAGCAGATTTCTCTGATAAGATATAACGGAAAGTTTATTATTTTCTCGTGTACTATTGATTTAGGAAAAATAAAATTAAAAACAGATACTCTTTAAATGAACTTTTTCTTAAACTGATGTCAAAAGCTCATCAAGAAAACTGACACCAAACAGTGAAGCAATAGGGGAGGGACAAAAAGCTGTTTTGACAATGAGAGCTGATTGTATATATACCGTAATTAAATACTACCCGTAGTAACCATAATTGAAAAATAATCACCAAGAAATGATTCGGCTAACCATAATCTAGAAAAAAATAGTTTACTTATTGTGTGTAACTATCTTTGACATGTTGCTAGTTAAGGTACCGTCACACTGAACGATATCGTTAACGATATCCTTGCTTTTTGTGACGTAGCAATGATATCGTTAACGAAATCGTTATGTGTGACAGCGACCAACGATCAGGCCCCTGCTGGGAGATCGTTGGTCGATGGGGAAAGTCCAGCACTTTATTTTGTCGCTGGATCTCCCGCTGACATCGCTGAATCGGCGTGTATGACGCCGATCCAGCGAGGTCTTCACTGGTAACCAGGGTAAATATCGGGTTACTAAGCGCAGGGCCGCACTTAGTAACCCGATGTTTACCCTGGCTACCGTTGTAAATGTAAAAAAACAAACACTACATACTTACATTCCCGGTGTCTGGTCATGTCCCCCGCCGTCAGCTTCCCGCACTGACTGGTGAGCGCCGGCCGGCCGTAAAGCACGCTGTGCAGCGGTGACGTCACCGCTGTACTTTACGGTCGGCGCTCAGTCAGTGCGGGAAGCTGAAGGCAAGGGACATGACCAGACACCGGAATGTAAGTATGTAGTGTTTTTTTTTTTTTACATTTACAACGGTAACCAGGGCAAACATCGGGTTACTAAGCGCGGCCCTGCGCTTAGTAACCCGATGTTTACCTTGGTTACCCGGGGACTTCGGCATCTGTTTGACAGCTCTCCAGCAACCAAACAGCGACGCTGCAGCGATCGACATCGTTGTCGGTATCGCTGCAGCGTCGCTTAAGGTACCGTCACACTAGACGATATCGCTAGCGATCTGTGACGTTGCAGCGTCCTGGCTAGCGATATCGTCCAGTGTGACAGGCAGCAGCGATCAGGCCTCTGCTGTGATATCGCTGGTCGGGGCAGAAAGGCCAGAACTTTATTTCGTCGCTGGCTCTCCCGCTGAATGGGCGTGTGTGACGCCGATTCAGCGATGTCTTCGCTGGTAACCAGGGTAAACATCGGGTTACTAAGCGCAGGGCCGCGCTTAGTAACCCGATGTTTACCCTGGTTACCATCGTTAAAGTAAAAAAAACAACCACTACATACTTACCTACCGCTGTCTGTCCCCGGCGCTCTGCTTCTCTGCTCTGGCTGTGAGCGCTGGGCAGCCGGAAAGCACAGCGGTGACGTCACCGCTCTGCTTTCCGGCCGCTGTGCTCACAGGCAGAGCAGAGAAGCAGAGCGCCGGGGACAGACCGCGGTAGGTAAGTATGTAGTGGTTGTTTTTTTTACTTTAACGATGGTAACCAGGGTAAACATCGGGTTACTAAGCGCGGCCCTGCGCTTAGTAACCCGATGTTTACCCTGGTTACCGGCATCGTTGGTCGCTGGAGAGCTGTCTGTGTGACAGCTCTCCAGCGACCAAACAGCGACGCTGCAGCGATCCGGATCGTTGTCGGTATCGCTGCAGCGTCGCTTAGTGTGACGGTACCTTTAGTGTGACGGTTCCTTTACATTCAGCTAACAACATTACATTGAGCTCCAGTCTACAATCTTGATTCCTTATCAGACTCCCTGATGAGCACTTTGTAGCTATAGACCATCTGACTGCAAAGGGTGGTGCTGCTACCTTGATTAGTTCATATTAGTTATAAGTGTTTAAAGTTTATGAGCCCTTAAACATTTTCAATATTTGTGCATAAACTTGACCTAAAACAATTGCAGACTGATTGGTTAAAGCCAGCCTGGAGACTAACAGATTGTGGTCGTGGCATACGAATTCAGAAATGGAGTTCCCTTGCACTAGCCACAAAGTCATATAACATGCCAGTCATTTAAATGATTAGTTGTCCATATACATAGGACGAAAGTTCCCTGTTTTAACGGTTTCCCTTACAATGTAATAAATGGCCCCGTCACATACCATAATTCAAACTGCAGCCCCTAGTCACATGTCAGGACAGTCTGCAGTCTGAAGAAACACTGCTCCCGAGACCTGTGTCTGAACTGACAGAGAAACTGTATCATACACATATCGACCTCTGTGAGCAGAGGGGAAGTGTTTGACAGGAGTAGAAATAAATCTTGAGTACAGAGAACTACCGGTAATACAGGAAAAAAAATCCTTTATGCTCACTCAGTCGAGAATTTTTTTCACTTTCACAGACTTCTCGTGCATCTTCTGTATGTGTGCTTACAATACAGATCATCTGTCCTAGGAGAGATACAGGTCTCAGTATCTGTGTTTCCCTAGATATGTGAAAAGATGGGCTGCAGTCTGTATATTGTAACAGGGGCCATTTTATTACATTCTTGAAGAATCCCTTTTAGATAGATCTCTAAGGAATGAAATGATATTACTAACAAAATGACTAAACCCTTAAGTCTTCAAGCATAGGGCAACATGTTATGGGGTCATAATGTATCTCCATAAGCATCTACTCACTGAGGCACCATACTGCTGCACAAGGAGCTTTGTGTCTCTGAGGCTATGTGCACACAGCATTTTTTTTTTATGTAGATTTTGACAGGAATCCATATGGAAAAGCGCAGTAGAAAGTCAACATAATGCCCATCAGTGTCAACGTTGCATGTTCTACCTTATGCTACTTCTTTAAACCAATTCAGGGTTTGGAAATTACCATTTTTCCTAGCGAAAACATTTTCTTGTGCCAGGGTCTTAGAGACTCAGTGTTCACATAGCCTAACACAAGCTGGTAGGAGACCCTGTGCCGCTGTGTCAGGCACAGCTTGTCCATGAGCTTTTATAAGCAGCAATTTACTTTGTTCTTGCCAGATACGAAACTTGTACCTGGACAAGAATCACTTTAATGAGCAATTTAGGTCTCATAAAAATCCCAGTAACCATGTACAGTTTAGAAATGGAACATAATGGTGGAAAACGTGTTTTTATTATTGTAAATAATCTCATCTGTTGTGTTAGGGCAACTTACTGTCCAGGTAAGAGGTTACTGATCTTGTTAATGAGTCCGAATGATATATCCACTTTCCCATATAAAGAGCCAAGTGTCACCGCTACAACAGCAAACCATGTGGAAGGGCTGGCAGGATAGACTCCACTAAGTACAGAGCTCTGTCATAAAGAAACACAGAGAGAAATTCGTAAAGAGGTATATTTAGTAAGGTAAAAGAAAAAGGAGCTGCTGCCTGACATTGTGCAGACTTTTTACATTGCTCGCTAGTGTAGATTTATTTCTGCCAACTATGGGCTGGATCATTAAGACGTTTATGCCACAATTCTGGTGTAAAACATAATAAAACCCAAGTCCATGCCCTCATCATCTCTCGCCTTGACTACTGCAACCTCCTGCTCTGTGGCCTCCCCTCTAACACTCTCGCACCCCTCCAATCTATTCTAAACTCTGCTGCCCGACTAATCCACCTTTCCCCCCGCTATTCCCCGGCCTCTCCCCTCTGTCAATCCCTTCACTGGCTCCCCATTACCCAGAGACTCCAGTACAAAACCCTAACCATGACGTACAAAGCCATCCACAACCTGTCTCCTCCATACATCTGTGACCTTGTCTCCCGGTACTTACCTACACGCAACCTCCGATCCTCACAAGATCTCCTTCTCTACTCCCCTCTTATCTCCTCTTCCCACAATCGTATACAAGATTTCTCTCGCGTATCACCCCTACTCTGGAACCCCTTACCACAACACATCAGACTCTCACCTACCATCGAAACCTTCAAAAAGAACCTGAAGACCCACCTCTTCCGACAAGCCTACAACCTGCAGTAACCACCGATCGACCAAACCGCTGCATGACCAGCTCTATCCTCACCTACTGTATCCTCACCCATCCCTTGCAGATTGTGAGCCCTCGCGGGCAGGGTCCTCACTCCTCCTGTACCAGTTATGACTTGTATTGTTTAAAGATTATGGTACTTGTTTTTACTATGTATACCCCTCCTCACATGTAAAGCGCCATGGAATAAATGGCGCTATAACAATAAATAATAATAAATAATAATAATAAGTTGCAAATTTTGTGTGTAACTCAATGCCAATATGAGTGGTGCATGGGCAGGACTGATGCCAATATAGTTGCCGGAGACGCATGGCACTTCTAAGATGTGCCTAGTTCAAAGCTGTCCCTCTTACATTGATCAACTGATCTACAAAAAAATCATCCAGTCGTATAAAACGTTCACAAAACCGGAATCAAAAGTTCATGGGGTATTATGAAGGCAGTTTTGTATATCTGAAACCTACGCTGCCAGAATAACTTTTCATGACAAGGTCACAGAGCAGTACACTCCTCTTAATTACCTTAAGTGTGATCAGGCGTTTTCGGCAGGCAATCAGCCCAGATAAATAGAGATGTCGCAGAACATCACGACCCAATTGTAGATCGACTCCATCATGTGTCACAGTGAACTGGAAGGCTACAGCCTGGTGAGCTTCTGCCATCTTGTGACCTTCACAAAAGGGAAATGCACGTAGGGTAACACAACCCCAGAACAACCCACCGATACTGAACGCTCATGCTAAGTTTTGTACACATAAAAAATACATGTAAATTCAGCCTAAGGGATTTCTTCCGGTACACAATAGTCAGACATGGAAAAACATATTATACTCAACAAACTTACGGTTCTTCTCAAATGAAAATGTTGTAGAATGGGGACCTATAAAATAGCTCAAATATACTGCAGCCAGGTATTTCGTTTTGGAAAACTTGTAAAGTAAGATCTTCAACATGAGTGAATATGTTCAGAAACTATCAAATATAAATTCGGCACATTCAGTTTCAGCGATTGTTTTCTGAACCTATTTGCTCATCTCTAGTCCAGATCATGAAATGCCCCCTCTGACATGACCCAGAAGTAGATATCCCTCACATCAATTATTGCCGATTCCTGACCTACTGTAGATCTGTGAGAACTTAGTTTGACATTAGAAGTTATGGATTCTATAAATTGTACAGTATTTCTCCATATTATCCTGTGAAACGTCACAAAAAATATTTGACAGTGTGCTCTTGGTCTGTCTATATATTCTCCAGGCTACAACCACATACCCTAGCAGCAGCAACAACATAACTTGTAAATGTATCTGCACATGGAAGCTTTGGATGACATCCAAGTATGTGAAAGGTTAGAGAGAAGCGAGACTTCAGGTTCAAAATAGACTGGTAGAGTTATGAGAAAAAGGGGTGTAAAACAGCAGAATATTACCAAAGGAAAAAAAGACAAACCTATAGAAAAAGGCCGATCTACAGTTTAGATCAGTGGACGAATTAACACTTGCAGCTTTTGCATAATCCTGTAAGAGATACAAGATCTCCACATTTCACTAATGTTTGGTTTTATTAAATCAAATTAAAATCAATCAATAAAAACATGCACAGATTTTCTGTATTATAGTGATGCTTATTCTCCTCTAAAGTCTTTCTTATTTTAATACATGTAGAGAGAGATGGGCTCATTAACATTCATATGCCATCTATATACTAGATCAGTGTTTTTCAACCAGTGTGCCGCGACACATGGTCGGGTGTGCCGCGGGGAACGGGAGTCAGCTGTTCTCTGTGCCGACTGTCAAGCTGACAGCCGGCACAGAGAAGCTGCAGCGCGCCGGCTCCCGGAGATCAATTGTACTCGCAGACATCTACCAGCTGCGAGTACAATTGAGGCTCTGACCGCTGGGTCAGAGCGACGCCAGCAGCGTGATCAAGTCATGTGATCACGCTGCTGACGTCACTATCCGGCGCGCAGGAGACAGAAGAGACTTGGTGGTAAGTGCTCCTGTGCTGTGGAGCTGAAGACACCGAAGATTCAGCGTGGGGTGGGTTTATGGGGAGTATGTGGGGGGATTTATTAAGTGTGTGGGGGGATTTATTAAGTGTGTGGGGGGGATTTATTCAGTGTGTGGGGGGGATTTATTCAGTGTGTGGGGGGGATTTATTCAGTGTGTGGGGGGGATTTATTCAGTGTGTGGGGGGGATTTATTCAGTGTGTGGGGGGGATTTATTCAGTGTGTGTGGGGGATTTATTCAGTGTGTACGTGGGGGGGGGCTGGAATTTATTTAGCATGTGTGGGGCAGGGTGCATTTATTCTGTGGAAGGGGATGGATTTATTCTATCGGAAGGGCAGTGGATATATTCTGTGGGGGTGAGTGGGGAGATGGGGGTGGACACAGTAGCGAGGGGAAAAATGTGTGCTGACAGTACTGGGAGCAACGGTGATGGGATGTGTGAGGACAGTATGGGGAGTCGGGGGAATGTGTGAGGGGGGAATGTGTGAGGAGGAAATATGGAGAGAGCAAAGGGGTATGTTAGCAGGGGGGGATGTACATGAGGAGGCTATTAGAAATGTGTGCAGACAGTATGGGGGGATGAAAGTGTGAGTGGACACATAATAGATACTGAGTAGTGTGAGGGTAACAGCCAGGAGGAGACAGTATGCCAAGTAGGAGGATTGTAATGAAGGGGCACAGTAGAGAGACTGGGCTCTCTATGAGGGACACCGTATGAGAAGGCAGTGTGAAGTATGGAAAAGAGAGAGAGGGTAGTGTGGATGGCATGTACCATAAGAGGGACAGTGAGGGTCATATTATGTGCTGGGAATAAAGTGAGGGGCAATTATTTACTCAGGGGCTCAGCCTAGGGCAGATATTCTTATTCCGGAGCATTATAATAACACTGCTATCTTTAAGGGTGTTGTGTCGGGATGTGCTGCAGAAGACAGGAGAAGATGGAAGTCTGCAGAAACGAGCTCTGCCGGTGGATGAGAAGAGTCATCATGGCATCTGGACAAGGTGAAGATGAAAAGAAAGAGGCGACTCCACAAACAACGTCATCTATCAGGTACCTGGATGTAAATGTGTTTTTTTTGTGATACTAATTCTCATTTTTATTTGTTAGGAACATTAAAGGGGATGTCCAAGGTTGTGATGAGTCTGCAGTCATACTATGTGACTGCAGACTTCTGAATTCTCACAGTGCACACTGCTATCATAATTCTCTGATGTTGGTGATTTACATACATGTGGTCACGTGCTGACTAGACATGTGTGGCCTCATTCAATGAAAATGAATTGACTGAGGCCGGACACGTCTAGTTAGAATGTGGCCAGAAGTATCCAAATCACATACTTGTGCTGTCATGACCGTCCACTCTGGCCACCGGCAAGGGAGAATCCTGAAAGTGTGCAGTGCTTGCGCTGTGAGAATTCAGAAGCCTGCAGTCACATAGAATGACTGCAGACTTTCATCTCAAACCTGGACGCACCATTTTGTGCTATTTTGGTTGGTGGTGTGCCTCGGGATTTTTTAAGTATAAAAAGTGTGCCGCGGCTCAAAAAAGGTTGAAAATCACTGTACTAGATGACAACCGACCTCCCCCCACAAAACAAGCTACGATAACCTCCCGGAATTTAATATGACCACATGGAGGTTTGGCTGCCGTAAGAGACCAGCATGTAGCATTGGTAAGGCTGTGGGGTCTATACAGCAAATGTAGACTTTATGTATAATTAGTGTCCCATTAACAAAGTTATGGAAAATCCATTTCAGAATTGTGTTAGTGGCAAAGGGACTCTTCTGTCAATAAGATGCACTCATCTAAAATACAATACTCAATTGTTAGGGATGAACCTTCTTCAATAATTGGTGATTTATAAACTTTATCTAATATGACTTGAATACACAATATCGATTCTTTCTGATCACTATATCTTAAGGTATTTTTGTCATTAAAATACTATGTCAAGTCTCAATGACTTAAAATGGTTGTCCAGGCTTGGGACAAAAGTCTGCAGACGCTGACTGCAGACTGGCAAATCTCAATAGCGTGCGTTTTGCAGGCTGTTGCAATTTTCTGGTTTTCCCCGTGCAAGCAGGCGGCCTCGTGGCCTCATGTATGTGGATTGCTTACCTGCGGACACATGTTGACTAGACGTACTCAGCTTCTCACAATAGAAGTGAATTCATAGCAGTCGGAGGAGACCAAGAAACTAAGAGACTTAGAAAGTGACCGCAATTTTTCAAATTGTATATGGGAGAATAAGTGACCGCCAGCTCACACCTGGAATACTGGGAATCGCGACAGCATGCACATTGCCATGATTCAGCAGTCTGCAGTCATATAGAGGGACTGCAGACTTATCCCACGCCTGGACAACCCTTTTGAAGAGGTTATTAAAGAAGTTAAACTAGTTGCAGTAAATGTTATAAAAAATAATAAAAAACAAAAAAACAAAATACCTACCTGTAATATCTTCCAATACGCCAGGATCAATGCTCTAGTTCTAGTGTTCTGTTTTCCCGGACTTATGACATGTCCATTGCAACCAATCAAGGGTCTCAGTGGTCATGTGCGGTTAATGCCGGCACTACTGCCGAGGCCTGTCATTGGTTGCTGCGATCACATGTCACTATAGTACCTCGACGCTCTAGAAAAGGAAATGAAGACCAGAGGAGACAACTGGTAAATCAAGTACTAGAGTGGCAAGGCATTTAGGCTTCTTTTACACTTGCCGTTGATTTTGCGGCCCTAATAGATTTCTATGGGGCTGCAAAAACGGGCTGCAATAATTCCACGGTGCGCCGTATGGCGTGAGGGCCGTATTTACGGCGGTGAAAAAAGATCGAGCTTGCTCGGCTTACGGATACAGCCCCCATTGTAAATCAACGGGGCGCAAAAACAACGGAAGGTTGTTTTTGTGGTGCTTGTCACTTCCTGTTTTGCGGACCGCCGTTTTTTTTCCCCCCAATACTTTTGCTATAGTATTGGGAACCTGGAAAACGGCGATCCGCAAGTTTTTTTCAGACCTTGAAAATTGCAGCAATACGGCCCACAAAAAAGACCCGCATAAAATATATATATATATATTTTTTACATTTCCTACAACCAGTTTAATTTTCAGACTCCCAGAAAACCCCTTTACGAAGCCTTTAAGAACAACATCCTGCTTGTAAGGTTGTTCAGCATTTTAAACCTCATTAAAATTAGGCAATGCTGAATCTAAACAATGGAAAATACCAGAAAGCTGAATATCAAGTACAAAAGGTTAAAAAATTTAGAGAAAGTTCCAAAGAGACATAAAAGTCCATTAACAACTAGGTCACAACTTCTTCTCCATAGAGATAACAAAAAATGGCAAATTATGACAGCTGGCCAAGTATAATGTGTGTATAGACCAAATAGTATAATATGACACATGCAACCACAAACAGCAGCCAAATAGCTTAAAAAAAAAAAAGAAAAAAATGTAAGGGAGAAAAGTTCCAAGAACTCACCTGATTATCACACTTTTTCAGGGCTCCTGAAGCTCAAGCATAGAGAAGACACCCAGCTACGCAGCTGCTGCCTTCCGTCCTCTGTGTCCTTCAGCCTCAAGTACACTAGTATGTGTGCAAGTCCCAGCCAAAAACCAGGCAGTGTAACCTGAGCCCAACACTCAGAAAGGAGCTGTAGAATTTATACAGGCAGAAGGAACAGGAGCATTACAAGTGTAGGAGAGCTGGATCTGACTTGTAATGTTCCTTGTGTACATTCTGCTAGACCCAAAACATTGCTGAGGAACCTGACCTGCATTCACATTATTCTTTTTTATTCCAAGGTGAACTTGTGCGAACCAAAGTAACGTCATTCCTCCATATTCACGGGAAGCAAATCCCAGAGAATAATTATTAGGCTGCCGTCACACTATCAGTATTTGGTCAGTATTTTACATCAGTATTTGTAAGCCAAAACCAGGAGTGGGTGATAAATGCAGAAGTGGTGCATATGTTTCTGTTATACTTTCCCTCTAATTGTTCCACTCCTGGTTTTGGCTTACAAATACTGAGGTAAAATACTGACCAAATACTGATAGTGTGACGGGAGCCTTAAAATGACAATTAGCTAATTTCTTACAGAAGAAAGCAGCTAAACATAATCAGCCATAGTAATGACTACTGCAGTCATGAGTGCCCATACCCAGGCAGCCACGGAAAGCAATGTGCCACCATACACCACCATGAGCTGCTTGAGTGGTAGAAAATGCCTGCAATGTGTGGGCAATAGGGAAAACGCATTGCTTAAAGAGAATCCATCATCAGAAAGTGACCTATTCCTTAATACAGGTTTCTATGTTACGTGTATTTTTTTAAATCATTCTTTTGGCAGTTTTTTTTCTTTACATATCACTATCTATTAAATATAAAACATAGAAATCGTGCAATTTTCACACTGGCTACTGTGGCTTTTCTGGCCATAGAGATCTGATCCTATCTTTTGTATTGAAGTGTTTAATGAGCATGTGCAAAGGTCATCGTGAAGGGAGGGAGAGCAGGGTCAAGTGTGAAACCTACTGTGATTGATGGCACTGGATCAACCTGTTTTTCTTTCTTTAACCCCTTTACCCCCAAGGGTGGTTTGCACGTCAATGACCAGGCCAATTTTTACAATTCTGACCACTGTCCCTTTATGAGGTTATAACTCCGAAACGCTTCAACGGATCTTAGCGATTCTGAGATTGTTTTCTTGTAACATATTGTACTTCATGATAGTGCTAAAATTTCTTCGATATAACTTGCGTTTATTTGTGAAAAAAACGGAAATTTGGCGAAAATTTTGAAAATTTCACAATTTTCCAACTTTGAATTTTTATTCTGTTAAACCAGAGAGTTATGTGACACAATATAGTTAATAAATAACATTTCCCACATGTCTACTTTACATCAGCACAATTTTTGAAACAAACTTTTTTTTTTCAAGGAAGTTATAAGGGTTAAAATTTGACCAGCAATTTCTCATTTTTACAACCAAATTTACAAAACCATTTTTTTTAGGGACCACCTCACATTTGAAGTCATTTTGAAGGGTCTATATGGCAGAAAATACCCAAAAGCGACACCATTCTAAAAACTGCACCCCTCAAGGTGCTCAAAACCACATTCAAGAAGTTTATTAACCCTTCAGGTGATTCACAGCAGCAGAAGCAACATGGAAGGAAAAAATTAACATTTTACTTTTTAGTCACAAAAATGATCTTTCAGCAATAATCTTTTTAATTTCCCAAGGGTAAAAAGAGAAAATGGACCTCAAAAGTTGTTGTCCAATTTATCCTGAGTACGCTGATACCCCACATGTGAGGGGGAACCACTTTTTGGGCGCATGGCAGGGCTCAGAAGGAAAGGAGCGCCGTTTGACTTTTTCAAGCTAAATTTGGCTGGAATTGAGATCGGACGCCATGTCGCGTTTGGCGACCCCCTGATGTGCCTAAACAGTGGAAACCCCCCACAAATGACCCCATTTTGGAAACTAGACCCCCTAAGGAACTTATCTAGATGTGTCATGAGCACTTTTATCCCCCAAGTGCTTCACGAAAGTTTATAACGCCCGGGCGTGAAAAAAAAAATTCCTATTTTTTTCCACAAACATGATCGTTTAGTCCCCAATTTTTTATTTTCTCAAGGGTAAAAGGAGAAATTGGACCCCAAAAGTTGTTGTCCAATTTGTCCTGAGTACGCTGATACCCCATATTTGGGGGGAACCACTGTTTGGGCGCATGGCAGGGCTCAGAAGGAAAGGAGCGCCGTTTGACTTTTTCAAGCTAACTTTGGCTGGAATTGAGATCGGACGCCATGTCGCGTTTGGAGAGCCCATGATGTGCCTAAACAGTGGAAACCCCCCACAAGTGACCCCATTTTGGAAACTAGACCCTCTAAGGAACTTATCTAGTTGTGTGGTGAGAATTTTGAACCCCCACGTGCTTCACTAAAGTTTATAATGCCCAGGCGTGAAAATAAAAAATCCTATTTTTTCCGACAAAAATGATATTTTAGTCCCCAATTTTTAATTTTCCCAAGGGTACCAGGAGAAATTGGACCCCAAAAGTTGTTGTCCAATTTGTCCTGAGTACGCTGATACCCCATATGTGGGGAGGAACTACTGTTTGGGCACACGTTGGGGCTCGAAAGGGAAGTAGTGACGTTTTGGAATGCAGACTTTGATGGAATGTTCTGCTGGCATCATGTTCCATTTGCAGAGCCCCTGATGTGACTAAACAGTAGAAACCCCCCACAAGTGACCCAATTTTGGAAACTGTACCCCCTAAGGAACTTATCTAGGTGTTTGGTGAGAAATTTGAACCCCCACGTGCTTCAGTAAAGTTTATAATGCCCAGGCGTGAAAATAAAAAATCCTATTTTTTCCCACAAAAATTATATTTTAGTCCCCAATTTTTAATTTTCCCAAAGGTAACAGGAGAAATTGGACATCAAAAGTTGTTGTCCAAATTGTCCTGATTACGCTGGTACGCCATATGTGGGAAAAAACTGTTTAGGCACACGTTGGGGCTCGAAAGGGAAGTTGTGACGTTTTGGAATGCAGAAATTGTCTGCGGTCGTCATGTTCCGTTTGCAGAGCCCCTGATGTGCCTAAACAGTAAAAAAAAAACACAAGTGACATCATTTTGGAACCTAGACCCCCCCCCCCCCCCCGAAGGAACTTATCTAGATGTGCCCCCTTTTTGGAACTAATGTACGCTTTCTTGTAAAGTAAATTAGTAGTGCATGGAGGTGTGGTACAATCTGAAGCAATCCTTCATACACAGGCCAGGTTTTTCGGGGCAGGTGTCGCATTGATAAATGGTGTCCTTGCGTATTCCCCTTTTGTAACACACTCGGCACCTTTTTTGCAGCTTACCTTTTCTGCCGGTTGGCGGGACCACCCCCGGAAAATGCTGGCCTGGTACGATACGAGTACCTTCAGTTCCGGAAGTACTGGGGCCCTCTCCTTCCGGAGTACCAAATATCAGGGCCTTAACCACTACCTCCTGGAACTGAAGGTACGACGTATCGGTGTGGCGTGCACATCGTAACAGCAGGAAAGCGTTGAGCATTGCCATTTGTACGATGTGGACGGCCAACTTTTTGTACCACACCTTGGCCTTTCTCAAAGCACTGTATGGTTGGAGGAGTTGATCAGAGAGATCAACCCCCCCCATGCTTTTGTTGTAGCCCAGTACACAGTCCGGTTTGCAGACCTGTGTAGAGGTACCCCGTACAGTGCTGAGGGCTCTGCCATCACCATGTATGGTGGTCAAGAGAAGGACATCCCTCTTGTCCTTGTACTTGACCACCAGTAGGTGGTCGCTACATTGGGCCTTGCTCTCACCTTTTCTGAGCATCTGCCGAAGTAGCGTCTTTGGGAGGCCTCTCTGATTTTTGCGCACAGTACCGCAGGCTGCGGTACCTCGCGCAGAGAGGGATTTGTAGAGTGGGATGCTGGTATAAAAGTTATCAGTATAGAGGTGATAACCTTTATCCAGCAGTGGGTGCACCAAATCCCACACGATCTTCCCACTCACTCCCAGGACAGGAGGACACTCAGGGGGTTCAATCCTGCTGTCCTTCCCTTCATACACTCTAAACCTGTGGATGTACCATGAGGCACTCTCACACAGCTTGTAGAGTTTGATTCCGTACCTGGCCCTTTTGTTGGGCAGGTATTGACGGAATCCGAGCCGCCCCTTAAAATGGACCAAGGACTCATCCACGCAGATGTCCCTTTTGGGCACGTACACTTCAGAAAACTTTTTGTTGAAGTGTTCGATGACCGGCCGAACTTTGAACAGACGGTCAAAGTTGGGGTCATCTCGTGCGGGACACTGTGCATTATCGGAATAATGCAGGAATTTATGGATGGCCTCAAAACGTCTCCGAACCATGGCCATTCGGAATACTGGAGTGTTATATAAAACATCTACACTCCAATATTGCCGCATTTCTGGCTTCTTCACGATCCCCATGTGGAGGACCAGGCCCCAAAACTGCATCATTTCAACTGCGTCTACAGGAGACCAGTTGGAAAATGATGTACCGGGGTTTTGCTCCAAAAATTGACGAGCATACAAATTAGTTTGCTCCACCATGAGGTTAATAAAATCCTCAGAGAAAAAGACTTTGAAAAAGTCTGTTTCTGTGAGGCCCGTGGTGTTAAACTTGATTCCTGATTCTGCCACAAAATCAGGAATCAGTGGCTCGTAATTTTCGGGGGGCGAGGTCCATGTGGGTTCCGCAGTGGAGAGCGCTGGTTCAGGAGTGGTGGGGGCTGCCTCATCTTCTGTCCTGGGGCGTCTGCGTGGTGGTTCCGCAGGACCCGAGGAGGAAGATGAGGAGGAAGAGGAGGAGGAGGAAGAGGATGAAGAATCAGAAAAGTGAAGAAAAGTGGGATCCTCTCCCTCGCTATCAGTGTCGGAGGCAAGGAAAGCATATGCCTACTCCAATGAATAGCGCTGTTGGGACGAACGGGACGAGCGGGACATTTTTGTGTGAATATGGTGATTGGGTGCACTTTATTGATAACTGTATGTGTATGTGTGGGGGGATAGCGATTTGTGCAGACTTATCTGAAAAGAAAATGCTAAAAGGAGAAGAAAAACCTGTAAAAAAAAAAAAAAGGCAGGCACAAACTCTGATAAGAGAACTGCGTCACTTATCAAAGTTTGGCGGCTGCGGGATGTGTGTACGGAGGCTGCGCAAAAAGGCTGAAGGGGAAAAAAGCGAGCGCGAGAGTTGATCGGTGAACTGCGTCACCAATCAACGCTCGGCGGCTGTTAAATGGGCGCACGGAAGGAGGTGCAAAGGGGGGTAAAAAGAGGGGGAAGGGAGATGGGGGTGGAAGTGGGGATTGGGCAGGGATCAGTGATCAAAACGTACGGTTGTAGTCAGGTGGCGCAAAAGGGGGGTGAAAAAAAAAAAAGGAAAACGGCAGGCACAAACTCTGATAAGTGAACTGCGTCACTTATCAAACTTTGGCGGCTGCGGAATGTGTGTACGGAGTTGGCGCAACGGGGGTGAGGGAAAAAAAGCGAGCGCGAGCGTTGATCGGTGAACTGCGTCACCAATCAACGTTCGGCGGCTGTTAAATGGGCGCACGGAAGGAGGTGCAAAGGGGGGTAAAAAGAGGGGGAAGGGAGATGGGGGTGGAAGTGGGGATTGGGCAGGGATCAGTGATCAAAACGTACGGTTGTAGTCAGGTGGCGCAAAAGGGGGGTGAAAAAAAAAAAAAAAGGAAAACGGCAGGCACAAACTCTGATAAGTGAACTGCGTCACTTATCAAACTTTGGCGGCTGCGGAATGTGTGTACGGAGTTGGCACAACGGGGGCGAGGGAAAAAAAGCGAGCGCTGATCGGTGAACTGCGTCACCAATCAACGCTCGGCGGCTACTAAATGTGCGCATGGAGGCGGCACAAATGGGGGTGGAGGGGGTAAAAAGAGGGGGAAGGGGGGATTGGGGTGGATGAACGGGGATTGGGGTGGATGAACGGGGATTGGGCAGGGATCAGGGATAAAACTTACGTTTAGTTGTCTTCTTTCTTTAGCAGGGATTGTGGTGCTACAGGCTGCTGTGGCACCACAATACCCAGCACGGCAGGGAGATCCAGGCACAAAATCCAGCAGGGAGATCCAGCAGTATGACCGCTCTGTAGGAATCCTCAGCTAGAATGAGGACCCTGCAGAGCGGTCATACACAGGTCAGGCAGGTGACACAGACAGGTCACAGAGCGGTCATGCTGCTGCTGTGACCTGTCATTGGTGGGATCGACCATAACATCGATCCCACCAATCAGAGCTTTCCTGGTGACCTGGCTGTGACCTGCCTAGGATCGGATCTGTTCGCGCCATCCTAGGCAGGTCACAGCCAGGTCACCTGCAGGGCACAGAGCGGTCACAGCGTGATCGCCGCTGCGCCCTGTGATTGGCGCGATCGACGATGACATCGATCGCGCCAATCGGCTCCTGCAGGCCCTGCTGGGCCTGCACTGTGTCCTATCCTAGGATCGGTGCTATTAGAGCACCGATCCACGCAGGTTCCGACAGGGCACCGCGCGGTAATACCGCGCGGTGCCCTGCGATTGGCGCGATCGGCGATCGCGCAAATCTGGGGTGTTCTTGCCGGTGCCTGGCGTTGCCAGGCACCGGACCTAGGATCGAGTACATCGGTACTCGATCCTAGCCTGTTGACCTCATTGTTTCAGCCGCTCTGATTGGCTGAAACAATGAGAATGGCTGTGATTGGCTGTTCAGAATTGAACAGCCAATCACAGCGATCGAGAGGGCGGGTGGGCGGCGACAATGCCCTGGATGCCGAGGCCATCTCCCCCCAGGTGAGATGGCGTCGGAATTTTAATGCGATCACCGCGACTTAAGTCGCGGTATCGCATTAAAGGGCAGGACGTACTATCCCGTCAAGGGTCAGATAGGCCCAGGGCACCTCGACGGGATAGTACGTCCAAGGTCACAGAGGGGTTAAATAAGATTCCTAAAATAAAAAAATACCCCATTTAAACAATAGGTAATTTTCTGACGTTAGTGTCCGCTTAACACTCCTGTTAACTACTGGGACATACAGATCACTAGCCACCAGAACTTTTGGAGGAATTTATAATTTAGACTTGAGCAATGGAAAAGTGACCAGTCACGTCATATAACGCTATAAGGGTATGTGCACTCGTAGAATTGAGCTCTGCAGATTTTTCCACAGCGGATTTTAGAAATCTGCAGGTAAGGCTACTTGCACACTAGCGTTTTTTGCAATATGTCGCAATGCGCCGTTTATGGGAAAAATACGCATTGTGCAAAGTTGTTTGCAGGATGCGTTTTTGCCCCATAGATTAACATTTGCGACGCATTGCCACACGTCGCAACCGTCGTGCGACGGTTGCGCCGTGTTGTGGCGGACCGTCGGGAGCAAAAAACGCTACATGTAACTTTTTTGCTGCCGACGGACCGCTTTTTCCGACCGCGCATGCGCGGCCGGAACTCCTCCCCCACCTCACAATGGGGCAGCGGATGCGATGAAAATCTGCATCCGCTGCACCCGTTGTGCGGCGCAAACAACGCTAGCGTCGGTAACCTCGGTCCGACGCACTGCGACGGGCCGAGCCCAACGCTAGTGTGAAAGTAGCCTAAAAGGCACTGCGTTTTATCTGCGGATTTACCGCGGTTTTTATGCGGAATTAATGCGGATTACACTGTGGTTTTACACCTGCGGAATCCTATTGAGGAGCAGGTGGAAACCGCACAAAGAATTGACATGCTGCGGAATCTAACCCGCAGCGTTTCCATACGTTTTATTTTCCACAAAATGTGCACTGCGGATTGCGGTTCCCATTGTACTGTAAACGCATGGAAATCTGCTGCCTCATTATAGTGAATGGATCAGTCTGTGGTTTCATCAAAATCATGTCATTCGGAGATTTACTTTTTTATCCATTTCTCCTTGTAAAAATGTAAAATCTGGAGCTAAAACACAATTTATGTGGTAAAAATTTCATTTTTTTTTTTCTTTACTGCCCAATGGTATAAAATTCTATGACACACCCATGGTGTCAATATGATCAATGCCCCCCTAGATGAATTCATTGAGAGGTGTAGTTTATAAAGTGGGGTCACTGATGGTGGGTTCTGCTGTTGCCTCAGGGGGTCTCCCAGTGGTCATGGCAACCGTAAACCATAACATGTAAAATATGCACTAAATTAGGACTCTCCTCCGCTTCAGAGTTTTGCACTGTGCCTATAAAGTAGTTCCCGATTACATAAGGTGTGTTGGCATACTCTGGAGACTTGCACAACAAACCGAGATCCATTTTTCCCTATTAGCCCTCATAAAAATTTGGAGCTAAAAACATTTTAGTTGTAAAAATGTAAGTATTCTTTCTTCACCGCCCAATAATATGACACATGTGGTGTCAACATTCTCACTGCACCCTTAGATTAATTAATTGAAAGGTGTAGTTTGTAAAGTGAGGTGAACTGATGAATTAACAATCTTCTTGAATGTGGTTTTGAGGACTTTGAGGGATGCAGTTTTGGGTATTTTCTGTCATATAGCCCCTCCCTCAAAGTCACTTCAAATATGAGGTGGCCCCTAAAAAAAGATTTTCAAAACTTTGTTGGAAAAATAAGAAATTACTGATCAACTTTTAACTCTTCTAACTTTCTAACAAAAAAAAAAAAGTTAAAAAAATTGTGCTGATGTAAAGTAGACATGTGGGAAATGTTATTGTGACATATCGCTATGATTTAAGAGTACAAAAATCAAGTTTGAAAATTGCAAAATTTTCAGAATTTTTGCCAAACTTCCATTTTTTCATAAATAAACAAGTCATATTGAACAAATTTTGCCACTACCATAAAATACAGTATGTCACAAAAAAAAAATTCCACTTGCGGATCTGCAGCATTTCTATGCGGAAAAAAAATGCTGCGGATACGCAGGAAATCCGCAACGTGTGCACATACCCGAACGCTAGTAAATTGCAGATTAACCCTGTATATGCAGGTAAATATCAAAGGAGACAGGTTCCCTTTAGCTATGGCAATCATACTCTACAATGACAACTGTTTTTCTTGCTTTGGACAACTACTCTTTTGCATCAGTTTTGAGTAATTAAAGTAAGGAATCTTTGTTTCTAAACTCTAATGCTTGTACGATGCGGTGATGTAGTGTCCACTAATGGATGCTTAATGCCGTAGTCAAATGATAGGCCATCACCATGTTTGCAAGGTGCCCTCAATCTTCTCTACAGGAAGTAGAGCCAGCAGGTCATGGTGGTGATACAGGTAATTTCGGAAAGGGTGTCTGTCAGCAGATGGTGTTTGCCACCTAATCTGAGAACAGTATAAGGTTAGGGCAGAGACCTTGATTCCAGCAATGCATTACTGAGCTGTTTGCTGTAGTTTTGCTGCAGATAAAAATCACATAGCTCAGGCAGGACTAGTAAACCTGTTGTCATGTGGACCTCTATATTCATGAACTCTGAATAACCCCACCCCCACCGATTGGCAGCTGTCTGACTATGCACAGTGTACACAGCAGGCTGTCAGTGGTGTGGGCAAAGTTATGCAGAGGTCATCATTCAGAGAACTGCTAGATCTGCAGCAGACACAATAACCATAAGTGACACATCACTTGAATCAGAGTCTCTGCCCTTTCATCATGCTGCTCCCAAATGGGGTAGCAAAAACCTTCAGACAGCTTCTCCATAATAGAAAGCAAATTACAATCATTTTCTGACTGCTTATCAACCCAATAAGGGGTCTTTGACTTTAGCCCAGCACTTTTAATTTGTGGTTACATAAAGCTTGTAACAGAAAAGCACTTGCAGCAAAAATTGTATCTACCATTTCTTTCTAAATACATGGTATAGTATAGCTGTAATAATCACTGCCTTCTCTGGTTTCAAGCTGCCTGATCCGCAGTTTTACCAGCTCACTAAGGGACAGTCGAGGGTGGCAGTGCTATTTTCACCACTATATGCCTCAAAATAGGGCTCCATAGACTTACACTGTGAAAGACTTCCAGTCCACATCTAATCCCATGTAAGGCTACGTTCACATTTGCGTTGATGGGTGCAGCGTCGTCGACACATACTGACGCATGCATCATGCGCCCCTATCTTTAACATGGGGGGCGCATGGACATGCGCCGGTATGCGTTGTATTGCGTTTTACGACGCATGCGTCATATTGACGCACAGACAGGGCGCAGAGGACGCTACTTGTAGCGTTTTCCCTGCACCGAAATTCCTGCTCTGTACGATCTTATGACAACGCATGCGTTGCAAAACACTGCGTTGTGTACATGCTTTGTTGGTTGCGTCGCCGACGCTTTGCCCAACAACGCAAATGTGAACGTAGCCTAAGCCGGCACGGCCGATATGAGGTCACGTGACCCAGAAGAGGTGCAATGCTGGAAACTGGGGAAGGCTGCATTCGGTGAGTATTTTAATGCAGATTTGCTGAGTTTTTACGAATCGTGCCTTGAGATGAATAAAGAAAAATCAAGGTGCTTCTTGAGATTATGTATTCGCTTCTCATACATGAGGCTTAATTCGAACACATCGTAAAATGAAAATTTATACATAAGCATGCATAGCCTGAGCTAACCAGCCTGGGCTTTTCACCGACTCATTGTAGCAAACTACCAGAGTTGTGCAGCTGTCCTTCACATTTGGCTCACAGAGAATGCCTAGATTGGCTACAACTATCTGCGTCTCAGCTGACACCAGGATTAGCTATACAGGGGTCATTAGCCTCAGTTTATGAACAAGTGTTCTCATTCACTGGCACGAAGGCCCTGCTCACCCCTTTTGTCTCCATTTAAAGGAGTTTTCCAGTCTAATTTTAAAAAAAAAGTCTGTCGACTGGTCTCACTGTGCAATGCGCACACTGTCACGATTTCCCTGTGAGTGGGCGGTCACATGATCACATTTATGTGACTGACATGCTTAAAGTCCCGTGCCGACTAGTCTCAACCAGCTGATCACAATTCTTATTGAGAGAAGCAAGACGAGACTAGTCTATGTGATCGTGAGTACGCAATTTACTTCCATACATGCGTTCATCAGACTGCTCACTCGCATGGGGCCCACTGTCACACTTCGGCAGTCACAGGGACTGCAGACTTCATCTTAACCCGGAAAACTCCTTTAATGTGTATAATGTCTAAGAGACAACATAAACCACGAGAACAGGACTTTGACAGGCCCTGGCTGAACGGAGCGAAGGTGGAGCATGCGCTCCTCGAATCTATTCATGTGGGACAGCGCCTTTCAGAGAGAGGACAGCAAGACACAAAGTGATTAAAGAAAAATTATATATTTGGATAATATATTTTTTTTTATTAAAAACCATGAATAAATTATACTGGCATCATTAAAATTCAGTCATTGGACATAGACAAGCAGATCTGGAAAAATTAAGTGCACAAATGAAGCATCAGGAACATTTCCTCACAAGGGCCGCATTCACACATCTTAGTACCACGGTCAGGCCACAGGTCTCCTGACCCCAAGTAGACAGCCTCATGGGCATAAATGACGTGCTCATGTTTGGGTCACGAGATCCTCGGCCGGTCTATGAAATCACGGATATGTGAATGCAGCCTCACAGAGAAATAATCAGAATCCTTATTTAGCAGCCATTGTTCTGTTACACATTGTCCTTCGAAAACAAGCATTTTATAACCGTAGCAAAAAAACAAAACAAATAACCATTGTTTAAAGCTGATCACCATGAAAAAATAGGAGCTCGGCCTACATACTGCTATAAATGTATCCTTACTAGTGATGAGCGAGTATACTCGTTGCTCAGGTTTTCCCGAGCACACTCGGGTGACCTCCGAGTATTTGTTATTGCTCGGAGATATACAGTAGTTTTCATCACCTCAGTTGCAGGATTTACGTCTTCCAGATACGCTGAATACATGTGAGGAATGCCTGTTTTGTTAGGTAATTCCCACATGTATTCAGCTTATCTCGAAGCCGTAAATCATGCAACTGAGGCGATGAAAACTATATCTCCGAGCAATAACAAATACTCGGAGGTCACCTAAGCGTGCTCGGGAAAACCCAAGCAACGAGAATACTCGCTGATCACTAATACTTACAAGGCGGCCATCATATAATAAAACATCCAACACTAATACATGGGTGGGCTCGTCTGATATTATGGCTAAACAAAATCTGACTTCAACAATTTTGTGAGTGTACTAACAGATGTGACCAATTTTAAGATCTGTTTTCTTTTTTGTAGTATGTGAAATCATATATTGTGGCAGCTTTTTGTTAACTTATCCACAAGTAGATTGATAGAGAATGGGAAATATAAAGAACGGACTTGCATTTCCCTCCACTTTATCCAACTTTATAGTGGCGCAGCAGTAATGCAGGTAGATCTTACAGGTATAGAAACCTGCGTTAACAGTATATTTGGGAAGCATGATGTGGTTTGTTGGGGCAAGCAGACTTGGCATCAGGCAGGTACTTGAGGCGGCAGTAATAGGATGCTGATTAGTGATGAGCGAGTGTACTCATTGCTCGGGTTTTTTCCGAGCACGCTCGGGTGACCTCCGAGTATTTGTTAGTGTTCGGAGACTTCGTTTTTGTCACCTCAGCTGAATGATTTACGGCTATTAGCCAGGCTGAGTACATGTGGGGGTTGCCTGGTTGCTAGGGAATCCCCACATGTAATCAAGCTGTGTAGCAGCTGTAAATCATTCAGCTGAGGTGACAAAACTATATCTCCGAGCAGTCATAAATACTCGGAGACCACCTGAGCGTGCTCGGGAAAACCCGAGCAACGAGTACAATCGCTCATCACTAACGCTGACATGAACCCACAATGCCGCCATCATAATGAGGCCAACAGGCTTACCTACATGCGATTGTTCCACAGAGGGCATTTACACGCTACAATAAAGGAAATGGGCAGACAGACCTTTCAACCGTTCACTGTTGTGAAGAGAGATGGATTTTAGAATCATTTGGCATTCACTCACATGAATGTAATTATTTGACAGAAATCTGTATGTACAAAGGCTAAGAACATCTCCCATGATAGCTACATTAAATGACCTGATCACTCCCAATCTCTTCTAATTTTTAGCAATACACATGCGAAGACTCGATTGAATGAAATAAGTGCACAAGACAAAGAGACCCCGATTCCAATGATGTATCACTTAGATTACTGGGTGCAGCCGTTCTGACAGAATCAGAGCTTTTAGATTTAGCATGAAGCAGAGCTGAGAAAGCTAACCCCGCCCACACCAGGCTCTGCATATACAAAGGCTATAGACAGTGAGATGCTAATCACAGGAGGGGGCGGAGTCCGACCAGGAGACTGCTGTGCCCAGCAATGATAATCTCCTGATGGTAAAACAATCGTTGCAAGTAAACAAAACCAAAGCTTGATATGAGGCATCGCTTAAATCTGTGTTTTAACCACTACAGTGTGTTGTCTTCAGATTACATAGCAAAAACCCGCTTACAGATTCCCTTTAAGGATATATTCACAAACCATATAGATTACAATGAAAATGTATTTGCAGCGTGTTCAGGACATTTTGTAAGTTGTCATCCGCAGTGCTTGCGCTAGAATAGATTTTCCATGTAAAAAAAAAAAAAAAAATGCTGCGTGCAAGAGCGGTGTGATCATACGCTTAAGTTCCAGTTTGGGTTATATACTGAAATAGAAGGCCAGGGTCAGATGGACCTATGAAAAGTCAGCAAAACTTCATCCAGAAAACGCGAATGATTAGCATCCATGTGGCATTCATATTTGTACGTCAATATTTTAAAATGGACATGATTGGTTTCTAATATTGATAATAGCGGTGCGTATGTAAAAATCGGATACAAGACAGATGATCAGTATGGGATCGGATTTCTGTTTGCACACCCATAGGCTTGAATAGGAGATTCTCATCAGATATATGGAGGAGAATAGTGCATGCTGCAACTCGTGATCTTTAGGGCTTGGTCAATTCTGAAAATGATACAACGATTCAGTAAATGCCAAATTAGAAACAATGGTGTGAGAGCGACAGGCTTGGGGTAAAGGTGAAGTGCTGCTGCATAACCAGGGAGCACGCCGCACATGCCAGCTGGTGGATACGTTACTGTATATATGTAAATATTAGTAGCTGCATATTCAGATGTATACAGGCGGAAGAAGAGCTGGAGAAGATTTCCTTTTGTAGGGTTCCTTATACCGTTCATTCTTCCAGTACTTATAGTTGGCATCAGTGCGGCTGGACGGGTAGGAGAAAGCCCTCAGCAGAGCGAAGAGGAGAGGTTGGAAAGTCAGTCATCTGGAATTCAGGACCACAGACGTTTCTGTTGAAAATATGCCTCAAATCGAGAGAGAGCATAATCCTACAATAAAAGGACAAACTTAGTAAAAGTCGAAGATTTCCCCCCTTTCGATTTCCTATACAACAGACATTAACTTGTGTCTTCATCTGCTCTGTAAGTAGAAGTGTCAGAACGGTTCACATTCCACAGTGGCCTTGGCAAATAACTGAAAAATACCAACTTCACCTTCTCTTATAAGGGAATATTTGTGTATGGGGCTTCGAACAATCAAGTAGTTGCCATCTACCTTCCTGTTCTGCAGAGGAGCGATCTTTCCTGGCTCATCTGGCAATTGTTCTGCTTCATTTCACCTCTCTTTATCAGAGGGAATCCCCCCAAATAAACACTTGATAAAACACCACATTTTATTGAAAGAATAATTAACAACAAAGTAAAAAAAATTAGAAGAGTCATGGAGTGTCATGACCAGGAACACAATGTCTACAGGCATAACCCATATATCTCAGTGTACAGAGGGGGGGACTGATGACACTGGGAAAAATCAGTGGGTAACCGTGTACTCAACCTATATACAATGATACAAAAATCAAGTAATCAATCAGTATAAAGAAAATGACTGATAGAAAAATAATAAAAGGCTACACAAGGAGTGCTCAATAACAAGGAAAGGAATCCTAAACAAAATGAAGGCACTGAAGCTCAGTCAGCCATCAGAGTTCAGTTCTACAATATACGGCTAGTAAACCCCTGCATAAATGAAGGCGAAGTACATCATGTGTCATACAAACAGTCCATCAGACTGCAGTGGTAAAGGGCACGGTTTTAAGACCCATAAACATATGAAGGCAAACTGCCTAATTGATTACCTGGCAATGAGGGGTGGCAAACTCCATTTTTCGGGGGGTTATGTGTAGGGAGAGAGGAGGGCTCCTTATATATGCTAGACCATGCGCCCATCTGATGGAAGACAGGGCGTGGAGGTGCTTCTTATCATGTTTGTTAGTTCACTCTCTACTTCCGTTTTTTTGGGGATCCCTACTATGATAAGAAGTGCGATTCTCTTTTGACTGATCCTTTCTTTGGTTAAAGGGAACCTGTCACCCCCAAAATCGAAGGTGAGCTAAGCCCACCAGCATCAGGGGCTTATCTACAGCATTCTGTACTGCTGTAGATAAGCCCCCAATGTATCCTGAAATATGAGAAAAAGAGGTTAGATTATACTCACCCAGGGGCGGTCCCGCTGCTGGTCCGGGTCCGGGGCCTCCCATCTTCTTACGATAACGTCCTCTTCTTGTCTTCACGCTCCAGCGCAGGCGTACACTGTCTGCCCCGTTGAGGGCAGAGCAGAGAGGTCGGGCACCTGCACACTGCAGTACTTTGCTCTGCCCTCAACAGAACAGACAAAGTACACCTGAGCCGGAGCGTGAAGACAAGAAGAGGACGTCATCGTAAGAAGATAAGAGGCCCCGGACCATACCGCCCCTGGGTGAGTATAATATAACCTCTTTTTCTCATCTTTTAGGATACATCGGGGGCTTGTCTATAGCATAACAGAATGCTCTAGATAAGCCCCTGATGCTGGTGGGCTTAGCTCACAATCGATTTTGGGGGTGATAACTATCAGAGCAGCTCTTCCTCTTCCGCTCTTTCAACGGGGCATCACTGCTGACGTAATGCTAAATAAACAGCCGGCTCCCAGTAGTTAAGGTACCGTCACACTCAGCGACGCTGCAGCGATATAGACAACGAGCCGATCGCTGCAGCGTCGCTGTTTAGGTCGCTGTAGAGACGTCAAACACGGCAGCTCCAGAACGATGCAGGAGCGATCCAGTGACGTAACGGCGACTCACTTATCGTTCTCGCTGGTTGTTAGCTCCATGTAAAACATTGCTGGCATCGTTGCTTTTGCTGTCAAACATGACGAATCACGCCGACTTGACGACCAAATAAAGTTCTGGACTTCTAGCTCCGACCAGCAATGGCACAGCGAGATCCAGATTGCTGCTGCGTGTCAAACACAATGAGATCGCTATCCAGGACGCTGCAACGTCACGGATCGCTGTCGTTCTCGTTGTAAAGTTGACCAGTGTGAAGGTACCTTTAGGCAGCAGGAAGCTGGCTGTGAATCAGCAAGATATCAGCCGAGACATTCATTCATTTAGTTCTTAGCACTATACTCTCAATTAATGCAAGTCACGGATAACCCCTTTTAAAAGTGTCATTTGAATTACTAAATTAACATACATTTACCATAGATCGGTCTTTGCAAAGTTGTAAATCTTTGTAGTACGCTCCATTACATCATCTTGCTTCCTTTTCACTCAGGCTCAATGGTGAAGGGGCTGACTCGACTGCTGTGTTCATACACATAAAAATAAAGTTTTGCACTGCAGGTCTATAAAATATCCGTACAGCAATGTAATCTTCTCCGTGCTCCTCCACCATGCTCAGACAAGAACCTATGCAAATAGTGTGAGCATGGAGGAAAGGAAACGAGCGGTTTACACAGGAGTACAATTGATAGTCCTGCAGCTCAAACAATCTACTCTTGTGTGAATGAACCCAGCAGGTTTTACGGCCCGTCCAGCAGAGAGAAAAGGAAGCAAGACATTGTGAGGGGGAATATTACAACTTTGCAAAGTCAGATCAGGAATTACATTAGATTAGCTGCTCTTTAAAGGGAATCTGATTTCTCAGTATTGGAGGAATGGGCCAACCATGTAACGGTATGATGGACTTATTTTTTGAAAGCGCTACGCGCACATATAGATAGTTTGGGAGGTGAAATCCTGATTCCCTTTAAGATCTCCAAATACTAGTCACCTTCACTTATGACGTCTACATTTAATTTACCTGCTGAAACTCCATTAGAACCTGTTGCCTGATAATACACATAGTATATTCCTGCTACACCCAATGAACAGGTTATACCTAGAATGATCCTACCAGACTGTAGGTTTAGAAGTGAATGCGACAATAAACTGTAGGTTAATCTATAACTGTAAGAGACGCAAGTGCCAGAGCTCATTCAATACATAGGAAAAAAACCGGGACAATTTGCAGAAAAACTACACAAAAAACCCCCAGCAGACCCTCAAGTTAAAGCTTGGTTCTTATACAAAGCTCAACATCTCCTGGTGCAAAGATGACAGCACTAGCTGCACAACCAAGTGCATTTACACTGGCTAAATGGAACCTGCCAAGTGTTTCAGGCTGTCCAAACTACGAGTAACATGACCCTCCGCCTGGCTACATGCTTACAGCCAGTTATATTAGTCTATTAAACACTCCGGGCTTTTCGGAAAAAAGATACATTGAAGATCAGTCCCACAGCAGGTGACTAAACTAGTCCAGCTCAGACCCGGACAGCTCTTAGCACTGTTACTGGTGATTGACAGGTCCCTGCCTTGGATGTACATGGTAAGCAGGGCTGAGGTGTTGGAGTCGTGGAGTCAGAGCCCATTGTGGTGGAGTCGGAGTCATGGAAATTGAGGAGTCGGAGGTTTGGCTTACTGACTCCACAGCCCTGATGGCAAGAGACCTGTTACTCGCAACCATCGACACTGAGGGAAGCCGACTAGGAGAGCAGCTCGACTAATCTAGTCTCCGGATAGAGTCCCTGGCTGGACAGAGGCATTTCAGAGAACAATATAACTGCCTGCAATCATGCAGCGATCCATGCTGCCTAAGATTTGAACAGCATGAATCACCTGGCAGGTTCCGGTAAGGCTACGTTCACATTAGCGTCATGCGACGCTGCGTCGCCGACGCACGGCAACGCATGCGTCATGCGCCCCTATCTTTTACATTGGGGACGCATGCGTTGCGTTGTCGTGCGTTTTCGGTAAAACGCACGACGCATGCGTCGTTTCACCGCACCTGGGTGGCGTCGGAGACGCGACAATGTTGCATTTTTCGAGCGTCTAAAAAACGCATGCGTCGCACTTGCGTCGCTCGTGCGTCGACATTGCGTTAAAATCTCCATTGAAACACATTGACAACGCACTTGCGTCGCGTGTGTGCGTCGTGCGTGCGTTGTACGACGCATGCGTCGTTACATAAAATTGAACAAAAAGGTGTCTAGACAGTGCAAACAGTAGATAAACATCCCCCCTATATAAAGAAAATGTTTGGATTGTTTGTCACTTCTACTGCAGCATCTTGAGGCAAGAAATCCATCACCAGAACACTTCTACACATCCCAGAACACTTCTACTTATCCGCTGTCCAGAGATGTAAGTATACAATGATTCTGTGCATTTTCTACATGTGGTTTAAAATTATTTTTGCAAGTTGTGTTTTATATTCTGCACTGTGGTTAAAGATATTGTTGTATTTTTAGTCTGGTTGTGATGTATGGCGTTGTATAGGATGGCGTTTCATTGTGTCTGCGGCCTTGATGATTGTTCTTTTCAGGATAGAATTTTATTTTCAATTATTTGGTTTGGTGGTGTTTTTTGTATTCAGTTGTGATGTTTAAAAATTGCGTTATATGATGGCGTTTAATAGTCTCCGGCCCTGACGGTTTTATTGTAAAGTATGGTAGTGCATAGAATGATTATGCGCCCTTTTACATGTAATAATTTTTTTATTGCAAGTTGTGTAGTTCTGCACTGTGGTTGTGTAAAGACATTGTTGTATGTTTCTGGCTGTGATGTATGGCGTTGTATGCCCTTCTATTGTCTCCGGCCCTGTCGGTTTTATTGTAAAGTATGGTGTTTTTAAATATTTACATTTTTTTCCTTTCAAAAATCTATTGTGTTTTTGGGGTTTCTTGCTCCGTGGATTACTGTACTTTAAAAAAAAAAAAATCTTTTGGTATTACAACATGGGGTCTGTTGTAGATCTTATCTTTAGGCTTTAGTTTAATCTGGCATTGGGTTGTCTCAGCCATTGTTTCTTTAATTTAATCAATGTGGCAGTGTTGTTTGCTCAGCGTTAGGTTGGAGTGCAATGTTGTTTGTGGTTTAAATGCCTTTTTTTTTTGTTTTTTTTTTTATATTGCTGGATTGTGCATAGGAGCATAGGAACAATTATTTTGTTCTTTATTTCAGAATTGCATTAATAGTCATGGCCAGCGGCAGTGATTCCAGCACCCCACCGCTGAGGAGTGAGGTGAGTACATGATCTACTATTACTATATTCGCTTTCATTTGTAGATGGGTCACTCAACTTTTTGGTAAACTATTTTGCAGGCTTCTTCAAGTGAGGAGGAGAGCCAGGAGGAAGAGAGGGAGCAGGAGCAGAGACCGGAGCAGGAGCAGAGACCACGGGGCCAAGCTGTGGTTGCAGGACGGAGAGTAAGTTTTTTTTTTTAAACTTTTTTTTTTTTTTTTTTTTTTTGGGCGGGTATGGGGGGTGGCGGGATGGGGTGGTGTTGTGTGTGGTAGGTGGCGGTGGAGGAGGTAGGGTCAACTTTTATTTATCTTGCAACAATTAATATTTTCCATTTTTTCTAGGTTTCACAAAGGGCCCTGGATGAACCCCTCAACATCGACCTCATGGTGGCATCCATAGAGGAACGGGGCCCGTTGTGGGACAGCCGTGACCCCCGGCACGCGGACCAGGGCATATTGCGGTGTCTGTGGAAAGAGGTGGCACAATTGCTGTGGGATGGCTTCGACAGCGCTTCCCCCACGGTCAAAGCTAGTTTTCGTAAGTATTTCCAAAATGCTGCTGTGACCCATCATGCTAGGATTACACAACCGTCTGTGATGTCTTCTATTGGTATTGCACACGGTTGCGTAATCGTTGTCAATATATTCTCTAAATTTTGTTTTGTTTTTTTATTTATTTATACACAGTTCGAAAACTGCGGACCAGATGGCGCTCCATGAAGGACCGTTTCAAGAGGGGCCTGAAAAAGGAAGGACAGGCCCGTAGTGGTGCAGCGGCTTCAAGGACCTCGGTTTACAAGTATAACCGTATACTGCAATTCTTGAGACCGGTCCTTGAAAGCAGAGAGTAAGTCTAGTACCTATTCACACACCTAGTTTTTACAACATGCATATTCACATACTACATTCCAGCCACTTAGCTTATTGCCCAGCCATTTATTTTGGCAAGTACAAAGTATTTAAACAAAAAAAAAAAGGTGAGTTCACCGAGGCGTGAAAAGTAAAAAATACATACTTTTATCCTCTTCAATCATAAGCAGAGGATGAAAAATCAGCACAATACCATAGACACTATCTACGCGTTTCAGGTGGCAGGGAACATCAGACCTGAAACACGTAGATAGTGTTTTTATTGTATTGTGCAGATGTTTCATCCTCTGCTTCTGATTGAAGTGAATAAAGTATTTTGTTTTTACTTTTCACGCCTCGTTGACCTCGAATTTATATTCATTTCTGGTATTCTCACACTTTACACAGCAGCTCCCTTCTGGGATTACTACAATGGTGAGCGTGACTTACTAGTAATGTCCCTGAAATCGGAAGTATACAGAACACAGAAAGCTAGTAGATTGGCCATGCCCAGCCAATATTTCATAGGGGATTAGTATAGTACCTATCCAGGTGTATCCCCGATTTAGTTATACACAAATAATTAAAATATTATAGACACGCCATACATTCCACTGCAAGGCAGGTTATGTTCCCATGCTTGCTCAGCTCAAAGGACCTGTGATGACGTCTCGGTCACATGACCGTGACGTCATGGCAATTCCAACGTAAGCATAATTGTCTGGCGTTACAAATCGCAATCATGGGTGACTATTTGGAATAAAATAAATGTGTTTTTTTTAATATTGATGGTGCATATGCAGTGTCAAGATTAAAAATAGGTTAATATTAATGGCGGTAATGGATACCTGGCGGTAAAGTTAATTAATGACGCCTGTGAAATTTGATATTTAGTATACTAATGCTTTCCTTATGTTTTCACAGAACACACAGCAGCACCCGCGAGCCTGTCCGACCCTCTGGAGCGGTCCTTTGTGAAGCGCCATCTCAAGCCTCGCAGCCATCCCACAGCGAGAGCAGGTCTGCACCACCACAATCTGGCGAACCGGCAGCCGGTCCATCAGATGTTCCCCTGGCCGAGGTCTCCGTCGCTCCTTCCTTCGGGTCTTCCCGACAGCGTCAGCGGGCCTCGGACAGGGCGCCCATGCCCGAATTTTTACATTTGAGTACCGTCTTTCAGAATGGTTTCAAGGCGCTGTGCGATAAAATGTCAAATATCGAGCGGCGTCTTGAAAACATCGAAACGGATCTCGCGAGGCCGGCGAAACATTTTTTTACTGCCCTTCACAACGGGATGGTTGAACATCTTACGCCGGAACTCCAGATTTCGGTCATGCAGGGCTGCAACAATCTTTATGTCACTGCTCTGCAGCAGGCTCGGGTCATGCAGTCAGCGACAAATGCGCCCACAGTACCATCGCTGGCTGCCATGACTCCGACTCCTGCTGCAGAGCACCACCACAGAGGTCCGCGTGACGAGGGCCACCGCCACCGCCACCACAGAACAGAGCCCCAAAGGTCGGAGCAAGACCGGCCTTCAAGGGCACACGGGCACAGACGGGAAGCCGACCCACACCCAGAGGGAGAGAGGAGGAAAAAAAAAGAAGACCAAGACGACGACGACTAGCACTACGACCTTGGCTATGGCTGCTCCCACAACTACCACCAGAACACAGCCTGGGTCGACCCGGAGCACACCAAGTACCCAGGCTGGGTCTACACGGAGCACACCCAGTACCCAGCCTGGGTCTACAAGGAGCACACCGTCAACACAGCCTGGGTCGACCCGGAGCCGGAGTAGCCAGCCAAGGACACTGGTCGTCGTCCCTCCTCCTCCTCCCTCACCTGCTTTGGAAGTATACCAACAGTGGATGGATGTCGGCATCCCGTCAAGTATCATTGAATATGCTGCTGCTTCCTCCCCCTCGTCCTCCTCCTCCTCGTCCTCCTCCTCGGTCTCTTCCACACCCACCAGAAGTGAGGGATATCAATCCCCTTTAGTTGTGGATGTAGGTACCCCGTAATGTTATGTCCCTAATTTTTTTTCCTGTCCCAAAATAAAAAATTTATTTGGTTTACAAAAAATTGGTTTTTATTGTCTCAAATAAAGTTTTCACCAAATGACACCTTGCGCCGTATACACAATTATTGTCTTTGTAACACCTGATGTGCAATGTCTGACAATATTTTTTAGATTTTTTTTTATTAATTGTTTTATAGGCCTGGCGCTCATTGTACTATCAGCTGTTACAAACACAACCAGCATTGCTCAATATGTCAAGTTTAAAATGTACCATCACACAACGATTTCAGTATAAAGTTGGTTTATTTGTGTAACCAACGTTATCTTTTCTGTAATCGTAAAACGATAGAGCCCCTGCTGTGAGATTTTGGGTGTCAACGAATGATTATGATTTTTTTTTGTTACCCACGCTGTCATTGTTGGATCGGCGAGTTAGACACCGATCAAGCGATGTCTTTATTTTAAAATAGGTAATATTGGGTTACTAGCGCAGTGTTTTAAACACTCAAATAAAAATTAAAAAATACCCCACAAATAAAAAAAGGTGTCAACCACGTCCCTCGCCGTCATCTTTCCGCAATTACTTACACTGTGATTCCCGCCCGTAAATCAGAGCACACCGTTAATAATAAACGCTGTACTGTGGTTTAGGGCTGGCACAGTACGGAAAGCTGACGGCGATGGACGTGTCACACACCGTAATAAAATGTTGTTTTGTATTTTTAATAACTACATTTACAATGGTAAACATCGTGAGTGCGGCCATGCGCTTCATAACATTTCCCAGATTACACGGGACTTGCTCTTTTTTGGTTGCTGGAGAGCTGGCTGTGTGACAGCTCTCCATCAACCACACGACCAATAAACAACGATCACGGTCCGGTGGTATCACTGGTAGTTATCGTTGTAGAATAGTTTTATTAATGTACCTTAAAGGGAACCTGTCACCTGAATTTGGTGGGACTGTTTTTGGCTCATATGGGCAGAGTTTTGGGGTGTTCCAGTCCCACAAAATACAGGTGACTGGTTCCCTTTAAAATATTGGTCAGGTGAGGTGGAAGCAATGTTCACAGTGTCGCCACTATTTGACTCTGGACAAATTCTACCATCCTGAGTACAATAGTGTTAACTCTGTAGAGTTTTGCAAACATGATAGTTTCCCTCCTTGTCAAGCCAGGTTCCATATGAAAATAGTCTTCAGTATTAATTATGGTTAACAAGGTGGGAGCCGATGAAGTTTTATACGTCAAAACTATGGTACTCACGGCTGCAAATTTTATTGTTTTGTCACAGTCCATTTGGGTACTGGTGCTCACATAAATTTTGTGGGACAATCATTACTTTCAATAAAATAGGATTTTTTACAATTACTATGGAAAAACGGATGGGAGATTTGTTTTGTGAAAACGGAAAGGCGGAAAGGCACAATAAACTTTATTAACAAACACAACGCATTAGACAATCGGGTGACATTAATAACCAAACATATGATGGTTACATTACATGGGCTCCACAGTGTTTACATAACATCATAACAACACGTTGAATTACACCATTTGATCTTGCCAAGAAACACGGCCAACATCGGAAACAAAATATGCAGCAAATTGGTCCCTCATATGAGCAATCTCCAAAGTTGTCCGCAGAGGATGAGCTTGATAATCAGGCAATGGATTTTGTATGGGTTCATCGAGTTCCACGTTGACTCTCTCTTTATCAATAATAAAATTGTGTAGAACCACACACGCCTTCACCACCTCATCCACTGTCTCAATTTTCAAATTTATTGCGGATCCTAAGATACGCCATTTGGACACCAGAATGCCAAAGGCGCACTCCACAGTTCTTCGGGCCCTGGACAGTCTATAATTAAAAATACTTTTTGTGCGGTCCAACCCCCGACTAGAGTACGGTTTAAGTAGGTTGCCACACATTTGAAAAGCCTCATCCCCAACCACAACAAATGGCAGGGCCGGGCCGGGCCTTCGGTGTTAGGAAGAGGTCGTGGATGGGGGAAATGAAAATTGTTCTCGTATAATCTTCGGCCCATGTCAGACTCCTTAAATGTCCGTGAATCATTTGCACGACCAAACGCTCCAATGTCCACAGCGAGAAACCTGCAGTCCGCACCTGCAATTGCCATCAGCACGGTGGAAAAGTATTTTTTATAATTATAAAAAAGAGATCCACTTCTTGAAGGCTTGGTAATCCTAATGTGCTTGCCATCCACGGCTCCGATACAGTTAGGGAAATCACAAACTTTTTCAAATTTTTGGGCGTTGGCATGCCATAATTCTCTTGTAGGGATGGGTAAAAATTCCTCCCTGAGGTTGTCCCACAATGCGCGGCATGTGTCTGCAATAATACCCGACAGTGTTGAGACTCCAATCCGAAACTGGAAATGCAGTGATCTCAATGTCTCTCCGGTAGCCAGGAAACTGACAAGAAGAAAAATAAATAAATAAATATAATTAATTTAATTGTTATGAAAGAATTTTTCATTTTTAATTACAATCCCCCACCCCAAAAAACAAAAACACGTTAATTTAAAAAGTGGCAAGAACATATAAATCCTTCACATTCCATTACGTACCGTAGAGTCACCAGCAGACGTTCCTCAGGGGAAATCGATTTACGGAGCTGCGTGTCCTGCCTGGAAATGGCTCCTTCCACCAGACGCAGCAGATATCGGAAGCTGTCTTTTGACATCCTGGTGTACTCAAAATATTTGTCCTGGTTCTCATTTAATTCGCCAAAAAGACAATGGTACACTCCACGACTCTCTCGGACTTCCACTATAGGGTGTAGCCAAAAACGCCGACGACTCCTTCTCCGTTGTTTGTCTCTTTTCCTCTGTTCTTGACAGGCAAAAGCATAAGCTATAGCAAGGGCTAATTCCAGCTGAAAAGTGAGGTAGATACTCTCCATGGAACGATCCATCTTGATGCTCTATGGTTGGAAATAATGTATGCCGGGGTATATATACCACTATTACATTAATACCCACCCCCATCTACCCATTGGTGGCATTATCGATTGTCTAGACACTAGACCCACCCTCTTCTATTCATTGGTGGTGTTATCTAGTGTCTAGACACTAAATTGTGTGTAAAGATCTAATCAGTGTTTGACAACGCATGCGTCGTAAAACGCTGCGTTTTTGTAAAAACGCACCAAAAACGCTGCGTTTTACGACGCATGCGTCCGACGCTTGCGTCACAAAAGTTGCGTTTTTGCGTGCGTTTCCGATGCGTCGTGCGTTGCGTCGGCGACGCAGCGTCGCATGACGCTAATGTGAACGTAGCCTAAGTAAGCCTTAAAAAAAACAAACAAAAAAAAAACCATTTCACCTGACAAATGAGCATTTTGCTCGCTCACTGTGTGATTGGCGGCCCCTATACACAGGCTAATAAGGAAGAGCGTTCATAGGAACACTAATTCTTGGGTATGGGCCAGTAAATGCCACTTAACCACTGCATGACCTTGGAATTTTCAGTTTTTTGCTCTCCTTCTTCCAAAAGCCATAACTTTTTATTTTTCCGTCAATATGGCTGTGTGAGAGCTTGTTTTTTTTGCGGAAGGAGTTGCCCTATTGAACGATAACATTGATTTTACAATATAGTGTACAGGAAAAATTTTATTTTTAATCATGTTCACGATTCTAAAACTGACCTGCCATTATGATTCTCCAGGTCATTACAAGTTCAGATACCAAACATATGTAGGTTCTTTTTTATTTAAGTGGTTAAAAAAAAACAAAAAAACCTAAGTTTATTTTTCAGGATCTGGGGCTGGTGGTTAGGGCTTATTCTTTTGCGCACCGAGCTGACATTTTTATTGATATCATTTTGGGTTAGACATGATGTTTTGATCACGGGTTATTGCATATCAATACAGAGATTAAAAAAAAAACAACTGGCATTGATTTGCTTTTTGTTTTTCTCGTTACGCCGTTTACCGCAGCAATACCAAATGTGTAACAGCTGTGGGTGGAGTTGCGATCCACCCGCGGCCTGTTAGACAGACGTATGGATGAAAATTGGATGTAAATTAGAAAAAGAATTGAGTTTTCTGGATGAAACTCGGGACGATTCCTGATATGCCGACCCAAGTCTGAGGAAAGAAAAAAAAATTATATATACAGAACAGAACCTGCAAGCAGCACTCATTGCCTAGGTATCTCACACCTCAGACTGCAGGGTGGTCTGTAACCTAGGCAACGAGTTGTAAACTATAGAATTAAAAATCCACCCATTCTTGAAAACAGGGAGAATTTTGATTAAGGCCATGTTCACACCATCCTTTTTTTCATGCGGAATCGCCGCGATTTTCCCGCTGCGGGTCCGCAGCTGTTTTCCATGCAGGGTACATTACAATGTACCCTATGGAAAACAGGAACTGCTGTGCCCACATTGCGGAAAATCGCGAAAAAAGCCGCACTGAATAGCCGCGGTAAAAAAAAGTACCATGTCACTTCTTTTTGCGGAACTGCAGCGGTTCTGCACCCATAGACCTCCATTGTGAGGTCAAACCCGCAGTAAAACCCGCAGATGAAAAAAATATCTGCGGGTTTTCTGCGGTTTGTGGTGCAGAACCGCTGCAGTGTGGCTGCCCCACCGTGCCCCAATCCCACCCCCCCATGCTCCGACGCCCCCCCCCCCCGTGCCCTCATCTCCCCCCCTTATACTTACCCGGCCTCCCGGTGTCCGTCCGGCCGTCTTCTCCCTGGGCGCCGCCATATTGCAAAATGGCGGGCGCATACGCAGTGCGCCCGCCGAATCTGCCGGCCGGCAGATTCGTTCCAAAGTGCACTTTGATCACTGAGATATAACCTATCTCAGTGATCAAAATAAAAAAAATAGTAAATGACCCCCCCCCCTTTGTCACCCCCATAGGTAGGGACAATAAAAAAAATTAAGAATTTTTTATTTTTTTTCCACTAAGGTTAGAATAGGGTTAGGGGTAGGGTTAGGGGAAGGGTATTTTCAGCCATTTTAACCCTAAAAAACTTCCTAGAAAACACACAGACTCTGCATAGAAAACTGCATAAAAAAACGCATCAGAAAACGCATCAAAAAACGCACCAAAAAAGTACCAAAAAAAGGACCTGCGCTTTCTGCCAAGAGCTGAGGTTTTTAGTCCTGAAAAAAAAGGAGGGAAATCAGGAACGTGTGAACATAGCCTAACAAGTTGCTTAGTTGCAAGCATGTTGAAATTTTAACCACCAAGAACTTGAGGCAACCGCTTTAAAAAGGGACTTCATCAGCCCCTAAACGCTGTTGAAACCTCTTTAAAAAAAGAAGGTATGTATAGAACTTTGCCCCTATAAAAATGAAAGCCCCCTAATTTGCATGTGACTTTTTTTCTGGCTACCCAACCACTAAACTCTAAATTACAGATATGATTTTTTTAAGGGTCAAGTTCCCTACAAACCCCTTTAAAGAAGTCGTCTCGTTCTTAGCCTCGATAAAAAAAAAGCTTATACTCACCTCCCGTGCCGGGCCGTTCCCATGCTGTCGGGACTCGCTTCTACCCAGTGATCCTGTGGGGTGTTGTGACACGTGTCCCCGACACCCAATCAGCACTTGTGTCACTGTCCACACCTTCGGACAAATTAAACATTGAAGAGGAAGTCCAGGCTGCAGCTGATCCCGCACTTCCTCTTCATGTTCAATACGTAGGAAGGCGGGGACAGTGACACCAGAGCTGATTGGACACCAGGCATCACGTGTCATACAGCCGCATCGAAGCCCCGGGGAGAGCAAGTGCCGACACCCCGTGAACAGAAGCGGCATGTGAGGGGAGTATAGGTGTTTTATTATTTTATCTGGGAGAAGCGTGGGGTATGACAAGGTGTTTTACTAGTAGTTGACAACCCCTTTAAGTGGTTTTATTACACTCCCTTTTAAAGAACAGTCATACAGTACTAATTTTGTGCACCCTAGAATGCAATAAGGAAAAAAATTACATTTAGGACCCGTGCCCTTTATCAATGTTTAATTTCCCATACATAGACTTAGAAATATGCTGCATCAATTTACAAATGCCTCTTCAAGTCCCCTAAATGATTGCCCGTCTGGTATATAGTTGGAATCAGTAAAGAAGGCTGTGTCTGGTAATAGCTCCTGCCTCCCCAATGGCTTCCACTAGGTTAAAATGGTGAACTCCAGTGTTCTTCACCTTCCCCAGATACAGGGCCCGTGTCTTACTGACAGACTGCAGCAGTGAGGTCACGACTACAACACACCTGATGTTCCAGGCACACGTCCCTGAGCCCAGTGATTGGCTGCAGCAGTCAGAAACGCGGAGTTTATTAAATTAAACTAGCAGAAGCCAATGTGGGGGAAATGCATAGGTAAACATGTTTGGATATGACCCAATTTTTACAATAAAATAAAAAAGGACTACAAATATGGACAGATGGCCAAAAAACGCGTCAGAAGTGGATTCTTTTGAATAGATTGTTTCTTGAGCATTGAGGTTTTACAATTTATTAAGGAAGAAAGTAAGACTGTTTTAATAATAATAATAATATTAGCAGATACCTCCAATATTTAGTATAGTTCTTCAGATTCGCCATGTCTCTTACCTCATATGCAGGGCATTGCAGTAGCTTAGGTGTCCATGGTTACAACTACTAAGAGCTGTCTGTCACTATATGAGTGGTCATTACCATGGACACCTAACCTACTGCTATGCCCTACACAAGATAAGCGACATAGGAAATTCCTCCAATTTAGTATAGTTCTTCAGATGTCCTAATATTATACCCACTACATATGGGAATGGGATCTTGGAGATGGGAATACCCCTTTAATTCTCCATACGATAGGCTGCTGCTCCATAATGACAGTATTAGCAATACTGCAAAACAATATCATTTCTGAGCAGATTCACTAAAATAGAAAGTAAGAGCCTGCATATGCCCCTTGTACTGCCAATACAGGACAGATCTTGGATTAAAGAGGTCATACAACAAAGATGAAACCTAAGGTAACACGGCGTACAAGACTGACTTCTTACAAGCAATCGCTAATTGGTTTCACAATATATGTAAATGGGGCAGCGGGCTTCGGCCTAAATCCCCCTAATATCGGGATTCAGATAAACCTCTCATGGGGCCATAAGGATGTGATGACACAAACGAAGTTAATGTTGACTCAGTTTTAAAATAGGGATTTTTGTGTACTCACCGTAAAATCCTTTTCTCCGAGCCATTCATTGGGGGACACAGACCGTGGGTGTATGCTGCTGCCAATAGGAGGCTGACACTAAGTGATACAAAAAAAGTTAGCTCCTCCCCTGCAGTATACACCCTCCTGCTGGCTTTCAGCTAACCAGTTCGGTGAAAAAGCAGTAGGAGATCAATAACAATATATGAGTGTATAGCATGTCATATTCTAAAAAACAAGCATAAGCTAATAACAGGGTGGGAGCTGTGTCCCCCAATGAATGGCTCAGAGAAAAGGATTTTACGGTGAGTACACAAAAATCCCTATTTCTCCTTCGCCTCATTGGGGGACACAGACCGTGGGACGTCCCAAAGCAGTCCCTGGGTGGGGACAACAATAGATCAGGCCCTGTGTAACCGCTACTTACAAGTGCGCCACCGCGGCCTGCAGAGTCCGCCTGCCCAGACTCACATCTGTGGAAGTGTGGGAATTATAGTGCTTCAAGAATGCATGCGGACTGGACGAATCCGCAAGCTTGCAGGCGTGCCTTGCTGACGCCTGGTGCCTAGAACCCTTGATAGACAGGCTTGTAGATTGTGAGCCTTCGCGGGCAGGGTCCTCATTCCTCCTGTACCAGTTATGACTTGTATTGTTTAAGATTATTGTACTTGTTTTTATGTATACCCCTCCTCACATGTAAAGCGCCATGGAATAAATGGCGCTATAAAAATAAATAATAATAATAATAATAATAATAATAATAATAATAATAATAATAGGCTGACATCTAGCACGGAATAACTCCTGGATGGTGAAAAGAATTCACCATGTTATCATGGTCGATGAAACAGCTAAACCCTTCCTGAAAATGTCAGGAAGCCTTCCTCTACCGTCAGGAAGCCCAAATAAAAACGTCCAACCTTCAGAAGGATGCCGTCCTCAAGACATACCTACTCAGAGCACTCACTTCGTCCAGAATATGGGGGATCTTATTCCATTTTGTGGACTGGAGCCAAAAGAGATGAGGGAAGAACTATGCCCTCATAAAAGTGGTAATACAGTACCACCTTGGTAACAAGGGATGGAGATGGCCTGAGGACAACCTTGCCTTGAAGGTAATAAGGGAAAAAAGTCTGAAAGAGCAGAGAAGCTAGCTCCGAAGACTCGTCAGAGTGAGAATATCGCAGAGGAGAACGGGACGACTTTCCCTGATAGTAAAGTCTGCCCGGATGAAAAAGGAGCCTACTGTAAGGCTCCTAGGAATAATAAGGTCCCAATGATCTAACGGTATGCGATAGGGAAGAACTACGTGTGAAAACTCCCTGTGAGAAAGTCCCTACTTGCAGTTGTGCTGCGATAAGGCGAGAAGATACTAGCTCCGCAAACAAAAAACGGACGTGGTCAGTGCGGATCTCTGAGGATCACTGGGGCCCCTTTCTGCTTCCGAAAGGCTTTCGGAAGCAGTGGAAGGGGAGTTATGGAAACTGGTACCACGGCAAACCAGAGCATGGAGAGCGATGTCTCTTGAGTTCGTGGTTCGGCCTCGAGATCCGAGTACATTGGCCTTCAGTCTGGATGTCATCCCACCTACAACTGGAGAGCTCCAGTAAGGACAGATCTGATGGAAGACTTCGGGGTGAAGTTCCCACTGACTTGAGGCGGAACCCTGACGGCTGAATTTGTTTGCCGTTCAGAGTTCTACTTCTGGGATATATACTGCCGAGATCACCAAATAATAGACTTCGGCCCATCAGAGAAAGTGAGGTACCTCGGTCATGACGCCTGACCGTGGGTACCTGCTAGATGGACTGACGTAAGGCACCGCCGTGGCATTATCCAATTGAATTCGGATAGGGTGACCCGCCAGAAGGCAGTGGACCTGCTGTAAGACTACCGTTCGGATCTCCAGAACAATGATGGGGAGAAGAAGACTGGCATTGGTAGTTACTAATAACCATTGAACCGGGAGAAAGGCCCTGGATGAAGGAGCTCAGAGACTATTGTCTGAAAGTCTGTTTGACTTGCTGAAAACGAGCGGAGCGAAGGAAACCGCTTCCATTGTCACCATTTTTCCTCAGAACTCTCTTAGCAAATCGAATGAAATGAGGGGGTGAGTAATCAAGTCCTCAGAACTCTCCTTGCGCGAGCTCCCTGTTGAAGGGCCAGGACCTTGTCTCAAGGAAGCATTACCATCCTTCTAGAAGTGTGCAGGATCATCCTCAAAAAGGATATCTGCTGGGCTGGAAATGAGGAGAACTTGTCTAAGTGTAGCTGCCAGCCCAGGAGAGAAGGTATCGCAAGAGATATAGACGACTCAGCGTAGTCCTGGAAGGGCGGCTAGACAGACCAAACAGGGCAGGACGAGCACGCCTCTAGAGTGCAAGAGAAACATGACATCCGCCATGACCCGAGCGAACACTCTGGGTGCGGAAGCAAGGCCGAAGGACAAGGTTGTGACTTGAAAATGCTGCTGATGAATGGAAAGGCGAAGGAATTTTTGCAGAGGGCAAGCAACCCGAATGTCGATGGATGCCGGAAACTGCACCTTTTTCTGTTGAAGTAATGGCTGAGCGGAGGAACTCCATCCAAAGAAGGAGGACCATGTAAAAGGTTGTTAGAAGTTTGAGATCCAGGGTCGATCTTACTTTTCGTTCTCCTGTTTGGAACCAAGATCCCTTAGATCTAGACTGTGCTGGACAATCCTTATACAATCCTTTGTCAGTCTCCCGCTCAAAGGATTTGATTGGCCAGTTGTTGCTGGTGTGAATCAAGGTAGTTAAGGTCTCCAGCCAGGAGACCATTGCTCTAGCAATCCATGCGGCCGCTAGGGAGGATAGAGCGCTGGACCCGAAGCCGCAAGACGGAACGAACCAGATTTGCTATCTGACAGTCTGTGGTTTTTTTAATTGATGACCCATCAGGTAGGGATACTGGTAGGTATACCACAGGAGATTCTACCCGGTTAATCTGCCCCGTGGCAGAATGTGCGGCTGCATCCAGCAGGTCATAGTCTCTTGCCATCTCCTCTTTTCACGGTGCAGAGATAAAAATTAGGAACCCTCGATCCGTCAACCTCTTAACAGGGAAGTGGAGAGGAATTGTCCGCCTTCTTGCATCATCCACTAAATAGTGGTGATGCAGAGGGGGGAGCTCGTACGCCAAAAAGGGTGCCTCTATATGTCCACAGAGTTCAGGTCTCCAGGTGGACAGGAACGGTTGTCTGGCGTTAGGCCTGGATGCAGAAGAGGAAACATGGAGACGACACTCCGTGTGCTCGTCTGTTGATGGTGTGGGGAGATCGGTGCCCTTTAAAGGACCCGTCGCCCTTAAAAAACAGGCCAGGCATGGCATCCCACGTAGAGGCTTCTGTCCAGAGAATCGCTTATCCGAACTGAATGGCAAATGCTCTCGAGGGAGTTTAGTCTCTGAAGCTCTGGCAAGCTCAGGCAATATCCAATCCATATTCAGAGCCTTGTTGTCATCAAATCATTGGTGAGGGAGCAGGAAACGAAAAACTTCCGTTTTCTAGATGCCTGTATGTTTCTAGATGCCTGCACGTTTCTAGAATACTTGCGGCCCCTGCTAGCCGACGGCTCCCATGTAGGATAGGGACCATGTATATTGGTCCTGCGAGCACTCCAAACACAAGGGTACACAGAGGGATTCAATCTCTTGGTCAGAGAACCATGGATTGGTCAGTGAAGAAGTCCACTGAGGGGAACTAGAGGATAAAGCTGGGGTCGGCGGCGGAGGGCTCCCCGGACTGATCAAGCGCCTTTAAGACCAGGGAATACTGGTCATGCAACTTTAAGACCAGGGAATACTGGTCATGCACCTTTAAGACCAGGGAATACTGGTCATGCACCTTTAAGACCAGGGAATACTGGTCATGCGCCTTTAAGACCAGGGAATACTGGTCATGCACCTTTAAGACCAGAGAATACTGGTCGTGCACCTTTAAGACCAGGGACTGATGTAGAGTCGATGTGCCCCTTTAATGCAAAAATACTGTCACCCCAGTGTGAGCTGGCCGGGTGGACCAAGATGGCCACCGGGAGCTGCAGAGTTGATAAAATCTCGCAGAGAGCGAGAAGCGCCAATACGGGGGGCGGAGCCACAGACACGATGTTGAATAGGCCTAAGCCGGGGCCTAAATTTCTGTAGTCGGCGGACGTCACCAGTGGGTCGTTCCAGGCAAGACTTCCAGGATGCGGCCTACAAATCGGCCGAAGCCGGGGACAAAATTTTTTGCAGCCATCCAGAGCGTTACCTCAGAGAGGTGGGCCACAGGGAAGTGGCTGAGGCTGCCTGTCAGCATGTGGATATCCCACTGAAGATGGATCCACTCACCATTGGTGCACGTCCCGGCATGGAGCCGCCGCAGATGTGGGTTTCAGCGCTGTTCTGTGCAGCGTGGACGGTGCAGGGATAAACCTCAATCCACCATCCGTTTGTTAGGGAGGTGGAGAGGAACCGTCCGCCTCTTTGTGCCATCCGCTTTCACAGTGGTGGGACAGTGGGGGCTGCTCGGACGCCATAGAGAGGGGCCTCTGTACAGCCACGGAGTTCAGTCCCCGGGTGGACAGGGCCAGTTGTCCGGCATTAGGCCTGGCTCCAGGAGAGGATACATGGAGGCGACACTCCATGTGGTCGCCTGCTGCTGGTGTGGGGAGATTGGGACCATGAAAGGAACAGTCGCCCCTGAAGTGAGCTCAGGCATGGCTTCCCACGTCACAGGAAAGGGTACGGGGAGGTATACTCGCCGTGCTCGTCTGTTGATGGTTCTGGGGAGATCGGAACCTTGAAAGGAACCGTCGCCCCCTTCACTCCGTTAATTAACCCCTTTACCCCCAAGGGTGGTTTGCACGTTAATGACCGGGCCAATTTTTACAATTCTGACCACTGTCCCTTTATGAGGTTATAACTCTGGAACGCTTCAATGGATCCTGGTGATTCTGACATTGTTTTCTCATGACATATTGTACTTCATGACAATGGTAAAAATTATTTGATAGTACCTGCGTTTATTTGTGAAAAAAACGGAAATTTGGCGAAAATTATGAAAATTTCGCAATTTTCCAACTTTGAATTTTTATGCAATTAAATCACAGAGATATGTCACACAAAATACTTAATAAGTAACATTTCCCACATGTCTACTTTACATCAGCACAATTTTGGAACCAAAATTTTTTTTTGTTAGGGAGTTATAAGGGTTAAAAGTCGACCAGCAATTTCTCATTTCTACAACACCATTTTATTTTAGGGACCACATCTCATTTGAAGTCATTTTGAGGGGTCTATATGATAGAAAATACCCAAGTGTGACACCATTCTAAAAACTACACCCCTCAAGGTGCTCAAAACCATATTCAAGAAGTTTATTAACCCTTCTGGTGCTTCACAGGAATTTTTTGAATGTTTAAATAAAAATGAACATTTAACTTTTTTTCACAAAAAATTTAATTCAGCTCTAATTTGTTTTATTTTATCAAGGGCAACAGGAGAAAATGGACCCCAAACATTGTTGTACAATTTGTCCTGAGTATGCCAATACCCCACATGTGGGGGTAAACCACAGTTTGGGCGCATGGCAGAGCTCGGAAGGAAAGGAGTGCCATTTGACTTTTCAATGCAAAATTGACTGGAATTGAGATGGGACGCCATGTTTCGTTTGGAGAGCCCCTGATGTGGCTAAACATTGAAACCCCCCACAAGTGACACCATTTTGAAAAGTAGACCCCCTAAGGAGCTTATCTAGAGGTGTGGTGAGCACTTTGACCCAACAAGTGCTTCACAGAAGTTTATAATGTAGAACCGTAAAAATAAAAAATCATATTTTTTCACAAAAATTATCTTTTCGCCCCCAATTTTTTATTTTCCCAAGGGTAAGAGAAGAAATTGGACCCCAAAAGTTGTTGTACAATTTGTCCTGAGTACGCTGATAGCCCATATGTGGGGGTAAACCACTGTTTGGGCGGATGGGAGAGCTCGGAAGGGAAGGAGTGCCATTTGAATGCAGACTTAGATGGAATGGTCTGCAGGTGTCACATTGCGTTTGCAGAGCCCCTAATGTACCTAAACAGTAGAAACCCCCCACAAGTGACACCATTTTGGAAAGTAGACCCCCTAAGGAACTTATCTAGAGGTGTGGTGAGCACTTTGACCCACCAAGTGCTTCACAGAAGTTTATAATGCAGAGCCGTAAAAATAAAACAAAATTTTTTTCCCACAAAAATTATTTTTTTAGCCCCCAGTTTTGTATTTTCCTGAGGGTAACAGGAGAAATTGGACCCCAAAATTTGTTGCCCAATTTGTCCTGAGTGCGATGATACACCATATGTGGGGGGAACCACTGTTTGGGCACATGGGAGGGCTCAGAAGGGAAGGAGTGCCATTTGAATGCAGACTTAGATGGAATGGTCTGCAGGTGTCACATTGCGTTTGCAGAGCCCCTAATGTACCTAAACAGTAGAAACCCCCCACAAGTGACACCATTTTGGAAAGTAGACCCCCTTAGAAACTTATCTAGATGTGTGCTGAGCGCTTTGACCCACCAAGGGCTTCACAGAAGTTTATAATGGAGAGCCGTAAAAATAAAACAAAAATTTTTTCCCACAAAGATTATTTTTTAGCCCCCAGTTTTGTATTTTCCCGAGGGTAACAGGAGAAATTCGACCCCACAATTTGTTGTCCAATTTGTCCTGAGTGCGCTGATACCCCATATGTGGGGGGGAACCACTGTTTGGGCGCATGGGAGGGCTCGGAAGGGAAGGAGCGCCATTTGGAATGCAGACTTAGATGGAATGGTCTGCAGACGTCACATTGCGTTTGCAGAACCCCTAATGTACCTAAACAGTAGAAACCCCCCACAAGTGACCCCATATTGGAAACTAGACCCCCCAGGGAACTAATCTAGATGTGTTGTGAGAACTTTGAACCCCCAAGTGTTTCACTACAGTTTATAACGCAGAGCCGTGAAAATAAAAAATCTTTATTTTTCCCACAAAAAATATGTTTTAGCCCCGAGTTTTGTATTTTCCCAAGGGTAGCAGGAGAAATTGGACCCCAAAAGTTGTTGTCCTATTTGTCCTGAGTACGCCGATACCCCATATGTTGGGGTAAACCCCTGTTTGGGCACACGGGAGAGCTCGGAAGGGAAGAAGCACTGTTTTACTTTTTCAACGCAGAATTGGCTGGAATTGAGATCGGACGCCATGTCGCGTTTGGAGAGCCCCTCATGTGCCTAAACAGTGGAAACCCCCCAATTATAACTGAAACCCTAATCCAAACACATCCCTAACCCTAATCCCAACAGTAACCCTAACCACACCTCTAACCCTGACACACCCCTAACCCTAATCCCAACCCTATTCCCAACCGTAAATGTAATCTAAACCCTAACTAACTTTAGCCCCAACCCAAACTGTAGCCCTAGCCCTAACCCTAGCCCTAACCCTAATCCTAACCCTAGCCCTAACCCTAACCCTAGCCCTAACCCTAGCCCTAACCCTAGCCCTAACCCTAGCCCTAACCCTAGCCCTAACCCTAGCCCTAGCCCTAACCCTAATGGGAAAATGGAAATAAATACATTTTTTTAATTTTTCCCTAACTAAGGGGGTGATGAAGGGGGGTTTGATTTACTTTTATAGCGGGTTTTTTAGCGGATTTTTATGATTGGCAGCCGTCACACACTGAAAGACGCTTTTTATTGCAAAAAATATTTTTTGCGTTACCACATTTTGAGAGCTATAATTTTTCTATATTTTGGTCCACAGAGTCATGTGAGGTCTTGTTTTTTGCGGGACGAGTTGATGTTTTTATTGGTAACATTTTCGGGCACGTGACATTTTTTGATCGCTTTTTATTCCGATTTTTGTGAGGCAGAATGACCAAAAACCAGCTATTCATGAATTTCTTTTGGGGGAGGCGTTTATACCGTTCCGCGTTTGGTAAAATTGATGAAGCAGTTTTATTCTTCGGGTCAGTACGATTACAGCGACACCTCATTTATATCGTTTTTTTATGTTTTGGCGCTTTTATACGATAAAAACTATTTTATAGAAAAAATAATTATTTTTGCATCGCTTTATTCTCAGGACTATAACTTTTTTATTTTTTGCTGATGATGCTGTATGGCGGCTAGTTTTTTGCGGGACAATATGACGCTTTCAGCGGTACCATGGTTATTTATATCTGTCTTTTTGATCGCGTGTTATTCCACTTTTTGTTCGGCGGTATGATAAAGCGTTGTTTTTTGCCTCGTTTTTTTTTTTTTTTTTTTTTCTTACGGTGTTTACTGAAGAGGTTAACTAGTGGGCCAGTTTTATAGGTCGGGCCGTTACGGACGCGGCGATACTAAATATGTGTACTTTTATTGTTTTTTTTTTTTTATTTAGATAAAGAAATGTATTTATGGGAATAATATTTTTTTTTTTTTTCATTATTTTGGAATATTTTTTTTTATTTTTTTTTTTACACATTTGAAATTTTTTTTTTTTACTTTTTTACTTTGTCCCAGGGGGGGACATCACAGATCAGTGATCTGACAGTTTGCACAGCACTCTGTCAGATCACTGATCTGACATGCAGCGCTGCAGCCTTCACAGTGCCTGCTCTGAGCAGGCTCTGTGAAGCCACCTCCCTCCCTGCAGGACCCGGATCCGCGGCCATCTTGGATCCGGGGCTGGAGGGAGCAGGGAGGGAGGTGAGACCCTCGCAGCAACGCGATCACATCGCGTTGCTGCGGGGGTCTCAGGGAAGCCCGCAGGGAGCCCCCTCCCTGCGAGGTGCTTCCCTGCACCGCCGGCACATCGCGATCATCTTTGATCGCGGTGTGCCAGGGGTTAATGTGCCGGGGGCGGTCCGTGACCACTCCTGGCACATAGTGCCGGATGTCAGCTGCGATAAACAGCTGACACCCGGCCGCGATCGGCGGCGCTCCCCCCGTGAGCGCTGCCGATCGCATATGACGTACTATTGCGTCCTTGGGAAGTAAAGCCCACCCCACATGGACGCAATAGTACGTCTAATGGCAGAAAGGGGTTAAAAAATAAAAATTTACAGAAAAATAAACAATAAAATAAAAACGTTGGGGTCTGAAACAGACCCATGTGCCTCCTACAGACACTAAGCAAGAACTGGTTAGCTGAGAGCCAGCAGGAGGGTGTATACTGCAGGGGAGGAGAGAACTTTTTTTTGTATCACTTAGTGTCAGCCTCCTATTGGCAGCAGCATACACCCCACGGGCTGTGTCCCCCAATGAGGCGAAGGAGAAACACAGATACCATTTCATTGGACCTCCACCTCCGTCATTACATTCTATCGCCCTACTGGGGGTTTGTCTAAATCCTGTTTCGGGGAAAGCATTGGAAAAAGGCAGTGTGACCAGGGCCTAGGGCGAAACAACTGGTGAATGGACTTCACAGAACAGATTCCTTCTCGGGACCTTTCTCTTGGAGTGAAAAATAGCAATGAGGTATTGAAGCTCTACCAATTCGAGCCCTATTATTGGGATCGGTGGGGTCCAAGTGGTTAGAGATCCTTAGTGATCAGTAAGTTTTCTCCCAGCTTATAAATAATGTGTTCATTCTTCCCTAAAGACATGAATGCATACTCACCAGGTATCCAAACTCAATAGTGGACATCTTTGCCTGTAAAATTGACCAAAGACCCCAAAAGAAATGTGAAGCCAAAGCAAATCTAGAAGAAATAAAAACAAGTTAAAATACCGGACACTAAAAGACAAACGGACTCCATCACTTATGGGAACTGAAGTGTTGGAGTGATTCCTAGTAACCCAGTAACAGTCAGAGTAGGGCAGCACAACCGATTTCTCCACATCCGAGAAAACCGCTCAGATTATTCTGATCAGATACAATGTAAATGTTTTGAGACTTAACGGGGTATTTCCATCTCCAAGATCCTATCTCAATATGTAGTAATAATATTAGCAAATGCATCCAATTAGAAATGTAGCATAGTTCTTATGGTTTGCTATGTTGCTCGCCCCATGTGCAGGGCAGTAGCTTAGGTATCCATGGTTACAAGCACTCATAATGAGTTACTTAGCAAGCTGTTAGTGCTCATAACTAGTGATGAGCGAGTGTACTCGTTGCTCGGGTTTTCCTGAGCACGCTCGGGTGGTCTCCTGAGTCTTTATGGCTGCTCGGAGATTTAGTTTTCCTTGCTGCAGATGGATGATTTGCGTCTACTAGCCTGCTTGATTACATGTGAGGCTTCCCTAGCAACCAGGCAACCCCCACATGTACTCAGCCAGGCTAATAGATGTAAATCATTCAGCTGCGGCGATTAAAACAATCTCCGAACACTAACAAATACTCGGAGATCACCCGAGCAATGAGTACACTCGCTCATCACTACTCATAACCATGGATACTAATAAAGCAAAATCTGTGTAATAAATACAATCATAAATAATCCTGTAAACAATAATCCCAATAAAACAGAAAGGACTAGTAAAAAGTAACTTTTAACCCCTTAGCGACCGCCGATACGCCTTTTAACGGCGGCCGCTAAGGGTACTTAAACCACAGCGCCGTTAATTAACGGCGCTGTGGAAAAAGTAAATAGCGCCCCCCAGAGTCTGATTTTCTCCGGGGTCTCGGCTGCCGGGGGTAGCCGAGACCCCAGAGAACATGATTCAGGGTTTTTTTTAACCCACCCCGCATTTGCGATCGCCGGTAATTAACCGTTTACCGGCGATCGAAAAAAAAAAACCAAAAAAAAAAAACCGCGATCTCTTTTTAAATTTCACTATCCTCCGATGTGTTCGCACATCGGAGGATAGAGAAAAGGGGTCCCAGGTAGCCCCCCAATACTTACCTATCTCCCCCGATGCTCCTCGTGGCTCCCGGTGGGCGCCGCCATCTTGAAAATGGCAGGCGCATGCGCAGTGCGCCCGCCGGCCGGCCCCGCGAGAATCTTTGGGGTCTCGGCTGCCGGGGGTAGCCGAGACCCCAAAGAGCATGATCGGGGGTCGGTTTTAGCGACCCCTGCTTTGCGATCGCCGGTAATTAACTGTTTACCTGCGACCGCAAAAAAAAAAAAAAAAAGCTAAGTGTAATTCTCTGTCCTCTGATGTGATCGCACATCAGAGGACAGAGAAATAGGGGGATTCAGGGACCCTAGCATACTCACCTGTGTCCCTGGATCCTCCTGCTGCTCCTCCTGGCCGCCGGCATCTTCTGGGCAAAAGAAAATGGCGGGCGCATGTGCAGTGCGCCCGCCATCTGTCTCCATCTGCCGGCCGGCAGGAGAAGAGCAGTTGGGGCTAAAATTAGGGTTAGGGGTAGGGTTAGGGCTAGGGTTAGGGCTAGGGTTAAATTTAGGGTTAGGGTTGGGGCTAAATTTAAAGTTAGGGTTGGCGCTAAATTTAGGGTTAGGCTTCTTTCACACTTACGTCGGTACGGGGCCGTCGCAATGCATCGGATCGACATACAGACGCACGTTGTGAAAATTGTGCACAACGTGGGCAGCGGATGTAGTTTTTCAACGCATCCGCTGCCCAATCTATGTCCTGGGGAGGAGCTGGCGGAGTTACGGCCACGCATGCGCGGTCAGAAATGGCGGATGCGACGTACAAAAAAAGTTACATTGAACGTTTTTTTGTGCTGACGGTCCGCCAAAACACTGATCCAGTGCACTACGGACGCGACGTGTGGCCATCCGTCACGATCCGTCGGCAATACAAGTCTATGGGCAAAAAACGCATCCTGCGGGCACATTTGCAGGATCCGTTTCTTGTCCATAATGACGGATTGCGACGGATGCCAAACGACGCAAGTGTGAAAGTAGCCTTAGAGCTAGGGTTAGGGTTGGGGCTAAAGTTAGGGTTAGAGTTGGGATTAGGGTTAGGGTTTGGATTAGGGTTGGTATTAGGGTTAGGGTTGGCATTAGGGTTACGCTTGGGATTAGGGTTAGGTTTGGGATTAGGGTTAAGGTTAGGGTTGTGATTAGGGGTGTATTGGGATTAGGGTTAGGTTTGAGGTTAGTGTTGAGATTAGGATTAGGGGTGTGTTGGATTTAGGGTTTTGATTAGGGTTATGGTTAGGGTTGACATTAGGGTTGTTTTGGGGTAAGGGTTGGGATTATTGTTAGGGTTAGTGATTAGGATTATGGATCGGGTTGGGATTAGGGTTAGGGGTGTGTTGGGGTTAGGGTTGGAGCTAGAATTGGGGGGTTTCCACTGTTTAGGTACATCAGGGGGTCTCCAAACACGACAGCCAATTTTGCGCTCAAAAAGTCAAATGGTGAATGGTGCTCCCTCCCTTCTGAGCTCTGCCGTGCGCCCAAACAGTGGGTTACCCCCACATATTTGGCATCAGCATACTCGGGATAAATTGGACAACTTCTGGGGTCCAATTTCTCTTGTTACCCTTGTGAAAATAAAAACTTGGGGGCTACAAAATCCTTTTTGTGGAAAAATATATATATATTTTTTTTTTATGACTCTGAATGCCCAAGTGCTTCACAGAAGTTTATAATGCAAAGTTCAAACCACACATCTAGATAAGTTCCTTGGGGGGTCTAGTTTCCAAAATGGGGTCACTTGTGGGGGGTTACTACAGTTTAGGTACATCAGGGGCTCTGCAATCGCAACATAATGCCCACAGACCATTCTATCAAAGTCTGCATTCCAAAAAGGCGCTCCTTCCCTTCCGAGCTCTGCCGTGCGCCCAAACAGTGGTTTACCCCCACATATGGTGCATCAGCGTACTCGGGATAAATTGTGCAACAATTATTGCAGTCCAATTTCTCCTGTTACCCTTGTGAAAATAAAAATTTGTGGGCAAAAAGATCATTTTTGTAGAAAAAAAATGCGATTTTTTTTTCACGGCTCTACATTATAAACTTCTGTGAAGCACATGGGGGTTCAAAGTGCTCACCACACATCTAGATAAGTTCCTTAAGGGGTCTAGTTTCCAAAATGGGGTCACTTGTGGGGGATTTCTACTGTTTAGGCACATCAGGGGCTCTCCAAACGCGACATGGCGTCCAATCTCAATTCCAGCCAATTCTACATTGAAAAAGTAAAACGGCACTCCTTCTCTTCCAAGCTCTGCGGTGCACCCAAACAGTGGTTTACCCCCACATATTGGGTATCAGCGTACTCAGGAGAAATTGCACAACAACTTTTGTGGTCTAATTTCTCCTGTTACCCTTGTGAAAATAAGAATTTGTGGGCGAAAAGATCATTTTTGTGTAAACAAATGCGATTTTTTATTTTCACGGCTCTACATTATAAACTTCTGTGAAGCACTTGGGGGTTCAAAGTGCTCACCACACATCTAGATAAGTTCCTTAAGGGGTCTAGTTTCCAAAATGGTGTCACTTGTGGGGGGTTTCCACTGTTTAGGCACATCAGGGTCTCTCTAAACGTGACATGGTGTCCGATCTCAATTCCAGCCAATTCTGCATTGAAAAAGTCAAACGGCGCTCCTTCACTTCTAAGTTCTGCGGTGCGCCCAAAAAGTGGTTTACCCCCACATATGGGGTATTGGCGTATTCAGGAGAAATTGCATAACAAAATTTATGGTTACATTTCTGTTTTTATACTTGTGAAAATAAAAAAAATGGTTCTGAATTAAGATGTTTGCAAAAAAAAGTTAAATGTTCATTTTTTCCTTCCACATTGTTTCAGTTCCTGTGAAGCACGTAAAGGGTTAATAAACTTCTTGAATGTGGTTTTGAGAACCTTGAGGGGTGTAGTTTTTAGAATGGTGTCACACTTTATTATTGTCTATCATATAGACCCCTCAAAATGACTTCAAATGTGATGTGGTCCCTAAAAAAAAAAATGGTGTTGTAAAAATGAGAAATTGCTGGTCAACTTTTAACCCTTATAACTCCCTAACAAAAAAAAATTTTGTTTCCAAAATTGTGCTGATGTAAAGTAGACATGTGGGAAATGTTATTTATTAACTATTTTTCGTGACATATCTCTCTGATTTAAGGGCATAAAAATACAAATTTTGAAAATTGCAAAATTTTAAAAATTTGCGCCATATTTCTGTTTTTTTCATAAGTAATCGCAAGTAATATCGAAGAAATGTTACCACTAACATGAAATACAATATGTCACGAAAAAACAATCTCAGAATCAGCGGGATCCATTGAAGCGTTCCAGAGTTATAACCTCATAAAGTGACAGTGGTCAGAATTGCAAAAATTGGCCCGGTCATTAAGTACCAAATTGGCTCTGTCACTAAGGGGTTAATACTAAAGTAAAAAACACACATCACCCAAGTGAAAAATAAACCAGAAAAAGGGTTATGTCTCTACCATGTAACGTGATGGTCCATAGAGACTAGTGAGCCCTATAAAGGATAAAAAAGACATCCCAGTAGGTCAGTAGATGTTTTTTCCACATCCTGGCTCCTTTATTAAGGCCCTATCTCCGCCTCACTCTCTGCAGGACAGCATAGAGGGCGGCAGGACTTTGTCCCTCTTCTTTAGTATTTAGGCACTCCTTCTCTACAAGCAAGCATGTCCCCTGAAGAGTTGGCTTGGACGAAACGCGTAGGGACGAATTTATAAGGGAGAGTGAAGGGCTTCCTATGTATAGGGGTAGTTGTGGACTGCCCTTGTAAGGGCAGGAGCTTTGGGGATAGACTATTGACAGCCCCATAGGGATTGATATAGGGACTGTCGTCCCTTCGTATCCTGGATGTCTACCTGACGGGATTATCCGGTGCTCCGTTGCCCTCGTTGGAATTGATGAGACCGTTCCTTATTTATATCTATATTTATTAAATATCAGCACGCATTGTCTACAATACATGCTATGACTGTCTTTTTTGGTCTTATGTGACTGAGTGCAGGAGATTTGCTGTGTCCACATATGGCTCTGGTGGCACAGCTTTTTCATGTTCACTGCCTCAGCAATACGGATTCGGGCTGTTATTGCAGTCGAGTTCTTTTTTATCCTTTATAGGGCTTACTAGTCTCTATGGACCATCACGTTACATGGTAGAGACATAACCCTTTTTCTGGTTTATTTTTCACTTGGGTGATGTGTTTTTTACTTTTTAGTATTAAAAGTTACGTTTTACTAGTCCTTTCTGCTGTATTGGGATAACCATGGATACCCATGAAAATGCAATGCAATGGGGTAAGTGACATAGCAAATCAGAAGAACGATACTACATTTCTAATTGAAAGCATTTGCAAATATTACACAGACTATATATTGGGATAGGATCTTGGAGATGGGAACACCCCTTTAAGTCTTCAATCTCTCTGCCCTGAAAATAAGAAAACCCCATTCTCCAAAGTTGAAAATCAATGTATTTATTTACAGCACCGAGTCATCCATTGCTTGTCCACGGAGGCATAAATGGGAACCAAGACTGGATTTAGGAGATGCTGTGGAGCACTTGGTTTAAGCTAATCCTTATTCTACATTTCTAATTTCATAGCATCATGACCCAAGCATTACTATATGAAACAATTATCATAGAATTACTCCTAACTTCTGCGAAGATCTCAGGAAGAAACATCTGTAAAGCGCTTTTCTCACAATGGAATGCGGCTTGTCTGCAGAATTTAGCAAGTGTAAGCTCACAGTAATCTTTATCCCATAATCCCCTTTTCTCCATACAAACCATTCGAGCTCCTTATAATCTTTTAGGCTACGTTCAGACTAGCGTTGTGCTAGTCTGCGTCGGCGCCGCGTCGGGCGACGATGCACGCGTCATGCGCCCCTATGTTTAACATGGGGGACGCATGCGTTTTTGCTTGTTGCGTTTTGCGACGCGTGCGTCTTTTTTGCCGCAAGCGTCGGACCAAGAAAACGCAACAAGTTGCATTTTTCTTGCGTCCGATTTTCGGCAAAAAACGACGCACGCGTCGCAAAACGCAGCGTTTTTGCGTGCGTTTTGCCGCGTTTTTCGGTGCGTTGCCGACGCAGCGGCGCACAACGCTAGTCTGAACATAGCCTTAGATATGACACTTCCCTCAGAAATGTATAAATTAGCTTCTAAGATATATAGCCAAGTTGGAAGGCTAAGTAAGACAGTGGTTCCAGTATGTTACATATTTATAAATGGTTAATTAGATAGCCTTACATACTGTAGGTCATTGCTTAAAGAGGTATTTGCATGTCAAAGATAATATCACAAATATGTAGTAGGCATATTATTATTCATAATAATCATCAAATACCTCAAATTAGAAATGTAGTATAGTTCTTCCAATTCGCTATGTCACATACCCCATGGGAAGGACATTGCAGTAGCTTGGGTATCCATGGTTACAACCATTAATTGTCACTATATGAGTAGTTGTAACCATGGATACCCAAGCTACTGCAATGCCCTGCACATGGGGTAAGCGACACAGGAAATCAGAAGAACTATACTACATTTCTAATCAGTAGTAATTACCATATATACTCGAGTATAAGCTGAGATTTGCAGACCGTTTTTTAGGCTGAAAGAGCCCCTCTCGGCTTATACTCAACCTTTATGGAGCATTATATGGGGCGCCTGATTCCATATGGATATTCAAAAACACTTAACCTACTGATGTCTCAATTAAATTTTACTTTTATTGGTATCTTTTTATTTTTGACATTTACCGGTAGCTGCTGCATTTCCCACCCTAGGTTTGTACTCGAGTCATTAAGTTTTTCCAGTTTTTTAGCGGCAAAATTAGGGGCCTCGGCTTATAATCGAGTATATACGGTACTAATATTATATCTAGTACATATTGGGATAGGATCTTTGAGATGGCAATACCCTCTTAATTAAAAAGGTAGGACCCATCAGGAGAGTCCTTATCAGAACCCTGGAGAAGTTCCTCATTTTCCCTTAACCTCAATACTAGGATTAAATCCTTCATGAGATCAGACAGCCTGTCCAGTTATCATTCCTCTGTCCCACAAGCAGACAGACAGCAGCAGTGTTGTTTAGGACGTTGAAGATAATTGTAAAGGCCACTACAGTGTTTTTTATTTATTTATTTCATCACTAGATTGGTGCTACTTAACCAAGTTCCCCAACCCTAGTCCAATACTTACCAGCCACCGCCATCAGCTCTTCCCACAGCTCCAATGTCAGTCCCCAATCTTGTGACCACAACTTCTGACAGTAAGTCAGAAATAATGGTCCCAAGGTAACAGTGTACAGGTGCTTCTCACAAAATTAGAATATCAAAAAGTTAATTTATTTCAGTTCTTCAATACAAAAAGTGAAACTCATTATATAGAGTCATTACAGAGTGATCTATTGCAAGTGTTTATTTCTGTTAATGTTAACAATTAAGGCGTATAGCCAATGAAAACCCAAAAGTCATTATCTCAGTAACTTAGACTAATAAACAAAAACACCGGCAAAGGCTTCCTAGGCATTTAAAAGGTCCCGTAGTCCGTTTCAGTAGGTTCCACAATCATGGGGAAGACTGCTGACTTGACAAATGTTCAGAAGGCAGTCACTGACACACTCCACAAGGTGGATAAGCCACAAACGGTCATTTCTAAAGAAGCTGGTTGTTCACAGAGTGCTGTATCCAAGCACATTAATGGGAAGTTGGGTGGAAGGAAAACGTGTGAAAGAAAAAGGTGCACAAGCAACCGGGATAACCGCAGCCTTGAAAGGATTGTTATGAAAAGGCCATTCAAAAATTGGGTGAGATTCACAAGGAGTGGACTACTGCTGGAGTCATTGCTTCAAGAGCCATGATACACAGACTTATCCAGGACATGGGCTACAAGTGTAACATTCCTTGTGTCAAGCCGCCCATGACCAATAGACAACGCCATAAGCGTCTTACCTGGGGCAAGGAAAAAAAAAAAAAAAAAAGAACTGGACTGTTGCTCAGTGGCCCAAGGTGTTTTCAGATGAAAGTAAATTTTGCATTTCATTTGGAAATCAAGGTCCCAGAGTCTGGAGGAAGAGTGGAGAGGCCACAATCCAAGCTGCTTGAGGTCTAGTGTGAAGTTTCCACAATCAGTGATGGTTTGGGGAGCCATGTCATCTGCTGGTGTAGGTCCACTGTGTTTTATCAAGACCAAAGTCAGCGCAGCCATCTACCAGGAAATTTTAGAGCACTTCATGCTTCCCTCTGCCGACAAGCTTTTTGGAGATGGAAATTTCATTCTCCAGCAGGACTTGGCACCTGTCCACACTGCCAAAAGTACCAATACCTGGTTTACAAACAGTATCACTGTGCTTGATTGGCCAGCAAAATCACCTGACCTTAACAATATCCTATAGATTATCTATGGGGTTAAGAGGAAGATGAGACACCAGACCCATCAATGCAGACTAGCTGAAGTCTGCTATCAAAGCAACCTGGGCTTCCATAACACCTCAGCAGTGCCACAGGCTGATCGCCTCCATGCCATGCTGCATTGATGCAGTAATTGAGGCAAAAGGAGCCTCGGCCAAGTACTTAGTGCATTTACTGAACATATATTTCAGATTTTAAAATAATTTTTCAAGCTGGTATTATGAAGTATTCTAATTTACTGAGATAATGACTTTTGGTTTTTCATTGGCTGTAAGCCACAATCATCAACATTAACAGAAAACACTTGAAATAGATCACTGTTTGTAATGAATCAAATATAGGAGTTTCACTTTTTGTATTGAAGAACTGAAAAAAAATTTGCTTTTTGATGATATTCTAATTTTGTGAGAAGCACCTGTAAGTCTATGAAAGCTTAATTCAGGCCCTTGTAGACTTGCGACTTTCAGAGTGCTCCTGCAAACACTGGAGCAATCTGGCAGGTCACAACCTGCTGGAGACAGACATGAGTGGTGCCAGAAACAGATGAAGATGGTAAGTATAAGACGGGGGTGGGGAACTTAGTTTAAGCAGCAGTGCAAAAAAAGAAAACTGTGGAGTGGTGCTTTAAAACAGAGAATAGACTGAGTAATTCTACTCCCAGTCACTGGTACGGGAAACGTGGACAGAGCCTTAGGGTACCGTCACACTATACGATTTACCTACGATCACGGCCAGCGATATGACCTGGCCGTGATCGTAGGTAAATCGTAGTGTGGTCGCTGGGGAGCTGTCACACAGACAGCTCTCCAGCGACCAACGATACCGAGGTCCCTGGGTAACCAGGGTAAACATCGGGTAACTAAGCGCAGGACCGCGCTTAGTTACCCGATGTTTACCCTGGTTACATGCGTTAAACTAAAAAAAAAAAAAAAAAACAGCACATACTTACATTCTGGTGTCTGTCACGTCCCTTGCAGTCTCTGCTTCCCGCACTGTGACTGCCGGCCGTAAAGTGAAAGTGAAAGCACAGCCGCTGTGCTTTCACTTTCACTTTACGGCCGGCAGTCACAGTGCGGGAAGCAGACGGCAAGGGACCTGACGGACACCAGAATGTAAGTATGTGCTGTTTGTTTTTTTTTTTAGTTTAACGCTTGTAACCAGGGTAAACATCGGGTAACTAAGCGCGGTCCTGCGCTTAGTTACCCGATGTTTACCCTGGTTACAAGCGAACGCATCGCTGGATCGCATCGCTAGATCGCTAGATCGGTGTCACACACACCAATCTAGCGATGACAGCGGGAGATCCAGCGATGAAAGAAAGTTCTAAACGATCTGCTACGACGTACGATTCTCAGCAGGATCCCTGATCGCTGCTGCGTGTCAGACACAGCGATATCGTAACGATATCGCTGGAACGTCACGAATCGTACCGTCGTAGCGATCGAAATGTTATAGTGTGACGGTACCCTTAGACTAGGTCATCGCCTCAAATTATAATGGAAAACAGCACGGTACCTGGTCAATGGCTGCACTACACCCCCCCCCAGTGTTTTAAAAATGGGTTCTTCCCTGCTTTCCATCGTTCTGATGGCACAAAATGCAGTTGTCAGCCTAAGGGCTCGTTCACACATGCAATGTAATCGGAAGAGTGCAATCCAATAAATAAAAAAAAAAAATTATATATAAAAATATAGATATAAAAAATTTTTTTTTTAATTTATTGGACTGCACTCTTCCGATTACATTGCATGTGTGAACGAGCCCTTAGGCTGACAACTGCATTTTGTGCCATCAGAACAAAATATATATTTCTTTTTTATTGGAGTATTTGTTCAGACATGTGCACATGTCTTTTCTGTAGCATACTGTCTGCCAACATCATTAAATAAAGGCAATTTTTATACATCTAGTTTGAGAGAATATATATATATATATCTCAATTGTTCTGCATATATATCCATTGTCTTGTTGGTCTTCTACAGGAAAAGCAGACGTTCAAGGAATACCAGATGTAAAGCGGAGCCTTCTTACCGGTTCACCTCAATAACCATGGCAGCCTCTTGAACACACCGCTCCTCCTCGCCAAGTTCCGGGCAAATTTCCAACAAATAAGATCGGAAAAAGTGAAGCTAAGGAAATGACAATAGTAAATGATGAATAAATGAACTAAACCATAAAAAGGTGTAAACAGATTGAAATTTGGTGCTGAATAATTTGTCTGGAAAGCTAAGCACCAATGATTTAAATAGACCCTTTTATAAAGTGATCCAAACCCTCTACCTACAGTCACTGTGGGGCGTTTGCTTAGGAGCTTGATACTTAAGGTACCGTCACACTAAGCGACGCTGCAGCGATACCGACAACGATCCGGATCTCTGCAGCGTCGCTGTTTGGTCGCTGGAGAGCTGTCACACAGACAGCTCTCCAGCGACCAACGATGCCGGTAACCAGGGTAAACATCGGGTTACTAAGCGCAGGGCCGCGCTTAGTAACCCGATGTTTACCCTGGTTACCATCGTTAAAGTAAAAAAAACAACCACTACATACTTACCTACCGCTGTCTGTCCCCGGCGCTCTGCTTCTCTGTACTGGCTGTGAGCGCCGGGCAGCCGGAAAGCAGAGCGGTGACGTCACCGCTCTGCTTTCCGGCCGCTGTGCTCACAGCCAGAGCAGAGAAGCACAGCGCCGGGGACAGACAGCGGTAGGTAAGTATGTAGTGGTTGTTTTTTTTACTTTAACGATGGTAACCAGGGTAAACATCGGGTTACTAAGCGCGGCCCTGTGCTTAGTAACCCAATGTTTACCCTGGTTACCAGTGAAGACATCGCTGAATGATTCGACGATGTCAGCGGGAGATCCAGCGACGAAACTAAGTTCTGGACTTTCTTCCCCGACCAGCGACATCACAGCAGGGGCCTGATCGCTGCTGCCTGTCACACTGGACGATATCGCTAGCCAGGACGCTGCAACGTCACGGATCGCTAGCGATATCGTCTAGTGTGACGGTACCTTTAGAGATGACATACTGAACTCAGCTGCATACAAAGACCCTGTAAAGCTGTGTACGTATGGAGCTCATACAGCATTTAAGAAAGAACCTGATGGTAGAGTCATGCTGTCCAAGCCACAGGCAGCACAAATCACACACCGGCTCCTGCAGCCATGTTAGTTACACTCAAACACTGATGTATACCAGGATCAATAAGGTAGCCGATCACTGATGCCGCCTGAACCACGGGCAGAGTGCATCAGCCAACCATCAGGCTTCCCTTAAGCCCTTAACCTGAGAATTTTCCACACAATTTTTTCCTAGCTTTCCTTGTCGAGCCCACCCCAAAAAATAATATGGTTGTTAATAGAAGAGTTGTCGTTATAAATTCATTTTACCATATGATATACAGAAAGGTGTGTAAAACTACAAGGAAAAAAAAAAAAATTGTTATGTTGCACTGGTTTTTGTATTTTGTTTTATGGTGTTCATCGTGCGGTGAAAGGGACCTGGCAACATGACTCTCCAGGTCAGTAAGATTACAGCGATAGCAACCTGGACCTGTTTTATTTTTCAACACAAAATAAGTGAAGTTAAAAAATATATACAAAAAAAAAAAAAAAACACACTATAACTATAACTATATATATATATATATATATATATATATATATATATATATATATATATATATATATATATATATATATATATATATATATATATATATATATATATATATATATATACACATATATATATATATATACATATATATATATATATATATATATACATATATATACACACACACACACACACACACACACACACACACAGTGCCTACAAGTAGTATTCAACCCCCTGCAGATTTAGCAGGAGTGTGAAATGTACTGCAGCAAAAAAGAAAGTTATTTCTTTGTTTATTTTTTATTTTTTTTTTAAATTGTGAAAAGTCTTTTCAGAGGGTCATTTATTATTCAACCCCTCAACCCATCAGAATTCTGCTTGGTTCCCCTAAAGTATTAAGAAGTAGTTCAGGCACAAAGAACAATGAGCTTCACATGTTTGGATTAATTATCTCTTTTTCCAGCCCTTTCTGACTATTTAAGACCCTCCCCAAACTTGTGAACAGCACTCATACATGGTCAACATGGGAAAGACAAAGGAGCATTCCAAGGCCATCAGAGACAAGATCGTGGAGGGTCAAAGGCTGGCAAGGGGTACAAAACCCTTTCCAAGGAGTTGGGCCTACCTGTCTCCACTGTTGGGAGCATCATCCGGAAGTGGAAGGCTTATGGAACTACTGTTAGCCTTCCACGGCCTGGACAGCCTTTGAAAGTTTCCTCCCGTGCCGAGGCTTGTCCGAAGAGTCAAGGCTAACCCAAGGACAACAAGGAAGGAGCTCCGGGAAGATCTCATGGCAGTGGGGACATTGGTTTCAGTCAATACCATAAGTAACGTACTCCGCCGCAATGGTCTCCGTTCCAGACGAGCCCGTAAGGTACCTTTACTTTCAAAGCGTCATGTCAAGGCTCGTTTACAGTTTGCTCATGATCACTTGGAGGACTCTGAGACTGATTGGTTCAAGGTTCTCTGGTCTGATGAGACCAAGATCGAGATCTTTGGTGCCAACCACACACACGTGACGTTTGGAGACTGGATGGCACTGCATATGACCCCAAGAATACCATCCCTACAGTCAAGCATGGTGGTGGCAGCATCATGCTGTGGGGCTGTTTCTCAGCCAAGGGGCCTGGCCATCTGGTCCGCATCCATGGGAAGATGGATAGCACGGCCTACCTGGATATTTTGGCCAAGAACCTCCGCTCCTCCATCAAGGATCTTAAGATGGGTCGTCATTTCATCTTCCAACAAGACAACGACCCAAAGCACACAGCCAAGAAAACCAAGGCCTAGTTCAAGAGGCAAAAAATCAAGGTGTTGCAGTGGCCTAGTCAGTCTCCTGACCTTAACCCAATTGAAAACTTGTGGAAGGAGCTCAAGATTAAAGTCCACATGAGACACCCAAAGAACAGAGATAACTTGGAGAAGATCTGCATGGAGGAGTAGGCCAAGATAACTCCAGAGACCTGTGCCGGCCTGATCAGGTCTTATAAAAGACGATTATTAGCTGTAATTGCAAACAAAGGTTATTCCACAAAATATTAAACCTAGGGGTTGAATAATAATTGACCCACACTTATGTTTAAACTTTATAAAAATTTGCATCTTATTAAACCTGTAGGTGGTTGAATACTACTTGTAGGCACTATACATATACATATATACACACACACACTAGATAGTGGCCAGATTCTAACGCATCGGGTATTCTAGAATATGCATATCCACGTACCATATTGCACAGCCCACGTAGTATATTGCACAGCCCACGTAGTATATTGCACAGCCCACGTAGTATATTGCACAGCCACGTAGTATATTGCCCAGCCACGTAGTATATTGCCCAGCCACGTAGTATATTGCCCGCGGCCGGCGCGAGTGGCAACGGAGGGTGAGTACAGCAGGTTTTTTTTAATTATTATTATTATTATTATTATTATTTTTTTAAACATTACATTTTTTACTATTGATTCCGCATAGGCAGCGTCAATAGTAAAAAGTTGGGGACACAGGGTTAATAGCGGCGGTAACTGAGTGCGTTACCCGCGGCATAACGCGGTCCGTTACCGCCGGCATTAACCCTGTGTTAGCGGTGACCGGAGGGGAGTATGCGGGCAATAGGCACTGACTGCGGGGAGTAAGGAGTGGCCATTTTCTTCCGGACTGTGCCCGTCGCTGATTGGTCTCGCCAGCTGCCTGTCATTGCTGCCGCGACCAATCAGTGGATGAATAACCGTGACAGACAGACAGACAGAAGGACAGACGGAAGTGACCCTTAGACAATTATATAGTAGATATACACACACACATATTGCATTTCCACCAATCTCCCCCCACTATTCGCATCTTTGCTTTATTTTTTAGTCCCTGTACTGGGCTTCTACCTGCAAGTGTTTGATTGCTTATACTATATACCGCAGTATTCCGGTATTGCAGTACATAGAAAAATAGAAGTTCTTCTATCAAGCTCAGCATGTGGCTAAACTTCACATGAAAACACAAGATGGCCTTATGGGGGCCTTCAGCAGGTTCCTCGCGATCATGCGCTGGGGCAGACATGAGCTGGTGCGCACGTGTCCCCTGGCATTGACATTACTTCAATGCTAATTTTGTGAGTGACAGCGGCATTGAAATGGTTAAACCACGACAACTGAAATAAGCTCCAGCCGCTGCATGTTGTCTGCTATGTAACACGGCTGGCATCCGCTCAGTATATAGAGTGGGTTTAGCTTCTGAACTGGCTTAATACATTCCTTATGGGTCAATGATGAATACAGTTGTGGCCAAAAGTATTGACACCCCTGCAATTCTGTCAGATAATACTCAGTTTCTTCCTGAAAATGATTGCAAACCAAATTCTTTGTTATTATCTTCATTTAATTTGTCTTAAATGAAAAAACACAAAAAGAATTGTCCTAAAGCCAAATTGGATATAATTCCACACCAAACATAAAAAAGGGGGTGGACAAAAGTATTGGCACTGTTCGAAAAATCATGTGATGCTTCTCTAATTTGTGTAATTAACAGCACCTGTAACTTACCTGTGGCACCTAACAGGTGTTGGCAATAGCTAAATTACACATGCAGCCAGTTGACATGGATTAAAGTTGACTCAACCGCTGTCCTGTGTCCTTGTGTGTACCACATTGAGCATGGAGAAAAGATAGACCAAAGAACTGTCTGAGGACTTGAGAAACCAAATTGTGAGGAAGCATGAGCAATCTCAAGGCTACAAGTCCATCTCCAAAGACCTGAATGTTCCTGTGCACGGTAGACACAGTGTCATCAAGAAGTGTAAAGCTCATGGCACTGTGGCTAACCTCCCTAGATGTGGACAGAAAAGAAAAATTGACAAGAGATTTCAACGCAAGATTGTGCGGATGTTGGATAAAGAACCTCGACTAACATTCAAACAACTTCAAGCTGCCCTGCAGTCCGAGGGTACAACAGTGTCAACCCGTACTATCCGTCGGCGTCTGAATGAAAAGGGACTGTATGGTAGGAGACCCAGGAAGACCCCACTTCTTACCCGAGACATAAAAAAGCCAGGCTGGAGTTTGCCAAAACTTACCTGAAAAAGCCTAAAACATTTTGGAAGAATGTTCTCTGCTCAGATGAGACAAAAGTAGAGCTTTTTGGGCAAAGGCATCAACATAGAGTTTACAGGAGAAAAAAAAGAGGCATTCAAAGAAAAGAACACGGTCCCTACAGTCAAACATGGCGAAGGTTCCCTGATGTTTTGGGGTTGCTTTGCTGCCTCTGGCACTGGACTGCTTGACCGTGTGCATGGCATTATGAAGTCTGAAGACTACCAACAAGTTTTGCAGCATAATGTAGGGCCCAGTGTGAGAAAGCTGGGTCTCCCTCAGAGGTCATGGGTCTTCCAGCAGGACAATGACCCAAAACACACTTCAAAAAGCACTAGAAAATGGTTTGAGAGAAAGCACTGGAGACTTCTAAGGTGGCCAGCAATGAGTTCAGACCTGAATCCCATAGAAAACCTGTGGAGAGATCTAAAAATGGCAGTTTGGAGAACTCCAGCAGAGCATTGTAAGAAACTCATTGATGGTTACCGGAAGCCGTTGGTCGCAGTTATTTTGGCTAAAGGTTGTGCAACCAAGTATTAGGCTGAGGGTGCCAATACTTTTGTCTGGCCCATTTTTGGAGTTTTGTGTGAAATGATCAATGTTTTGCTTTTGGCTTCATTCTCTTTTGTGTTTTTTCATTTAAGACAAATTAAATGAAGATAATACCAAATATTATACTACAGTATATAATGCTACAAGACATGTTAAAAGAAGGACGTGAGCTGTCTAAGTGGGAAAGGGGGGAGGGATGGGGATGAAGGGGGGTGGGTTAGGTAAAGGGGGGTTAATGCTGGGGGGGGGGGGGAGATTGTAAAACAGGTGTTATTGTTAAATGTTTATTGCATTTTATGAATCAATAAAAATCTATTTGATTAAAAAAAGATAATACCAAAGAATTTGTGATTGCAATCATTTTCAGGAAGAAACTGAGTATTATCTGACAGAATTGCAGGGGTGTCAATACTTTTGGCCACAACTGTATGTACTTCATGGGTCATTAATGAGTCTTCATCTACAAGTCTGCAGTCTCTCTATGTGTCACTATGTGACTGTAGACTTGTGAATCCTCACATTGCAAGCAGTGAGGGTTTTCTGGTGCAGGTGCCAGCTTTTTGGACGTGATACAATAGTACAATTCTCCAGATGCAACTTGTACACATATCTAGTGGAAGATCTAACAGATACCTGCTGCTCCCGCGAGGGGTAGTTGCTCAGTTGTGCTTTGTAGAAAGGCCACTCATCATGCTGATAGTTATATACCCACTCGCAAAAGTGATTTCCCATGTCAAAACCTCTGAGGACAGAAAAGATAAATGGCTGTAAGTATACCATGAAAAATGGTAAATGTAAAACAAATACACAGAAGCAAAAGTCTAGCACAGAAGGGACGGAACTTCTCTACTAGGCTTTAACCAACGTGGACATTACAATCCTACTCTTGGCAATAAGCAGGACTCCCCGAGGCATCGTGATGCTGTCCAGACCTATAATAAGTTTTATCTACAGGTAAGGCACAGGGACAATCTAAGGAAAAGCCTCAGCTCTTAAGGTACTGTCACACTCAGCAACTTTTGAACGATAACGATAGCGATCCGTGACATTGCAGCGTCCTGGATAGCGATCTCGTTGTGTTTGAGACACAGCAGCGATCAGAATCCTGCTGTGACATCGCTGGTCGGAGCTAGAAGGCCAGAACTTTATTTTGTCGCTGGATCACCCGCTGTCATCGCTGGATCAGCGTGTGCGACGCCGATCCAGCGAGGTGTTCACTGGCAACCAGGGTAAATATCGGGTTACTAAGCGCAGGGCAGCGCTTATTAACCCGATATTTACCCTGGTTACCATTGTAAATGTAAAAAAAAAAAAAAAAAACACACTACATACTTACATTCCAGTGTCTGTCACATCCCTCGCCGTCAGCTTCCCACACTGACTGAGCGCCGGCCGTAAAGCACAGCGGTGACGTCACCGCTGTGCTCTGCTTTACGGCCGGCCGGCGCTCACAGTCAGTGCGGGATGCTGACGGCGAGGCCGATGTTTACCCTGGTTACCCGGGGACTTCGGCATCGTTGGTCGCTGGAGAGAGCTGTGTCTGACAGCTCTCCAGCGACCACACAAGGACTTTCCAACGATCACGGCCAGATCGTATCGCTGGTCGTGATCGTTGGAAAGTTGATCTGTGTGAAGGTACCTTTAGAAGCAGGTACTAAACTCTTTCAGAAGATTAGAGCAGAGTAAACAGATCCCAATACAGATAGTTGGCAATTTGTTGTATGCCATGATACATTTTGGCGAATCTGTTGGAAAATTGTGCACAAACATTGGCGTAAGGACCTTCATGAATCGAGCCCCGTTTTCTTATGTACAACACATTAAGTCGCAAACTTTCTATGCAACTTGGAAGTTGCAAAAAAAATGTTAACTACTATTGGTGGTTTCACGCCAGTCCGGGCCAACATCTCAAATGGGCGCAGACTGGGCATGGCTACGATCATCTCATTCATGAAAAGTTGTAATCTGCTCCATGATCTTGAGACTGCGCCTGGAGGCATAGCAAACCTTGTTGTGATGGCACATATTGATGTGCCTGGAGCTGGACTACCAGTGTCATCTGGTAGAACAAAGCCGTACCTGCAGTCTTTCCAGCTTCATTTAATTAAATGGATTGTATTCGGTTAGAAATACATGGCTTTCTTGCCCGGCAGCACCACTCTCGTCCACAGGCTGTGTTTGGCACTGCACTTCATTCAATGGAGCGAGCTGCAATGCCACACACGGACCAGGGACCCGACTGGTGCTGCCTGTTGCTTTGGATTCAGTAGTCCAAGGTCTTCCTACTTTTACCCACTCCCTAGATTTATTCGTGCTAAAAGGGGCTGTCTAAAGACGCTTTTTTTTACAAAATATTTGAGAGAACAAGCTCATGCGGACTTTCCTGACCTGTAATTGTAGCTGCTGTACTCGAAGTCAATGAGCATGAGTTTATCTGATGGGTGGGAGGTACGGGATGACAGAAGCAGGATATTTCCTATCAGAGAAAGACAAATCAGTGACTTTAGGTAGAAAGGGCATTCTTTACAGGTATCGGATCAAAGTCTAAGCCACATGGATATCCTGAAATAACAGAAGTGTCACTGATTGACAATCTATGGGCACAATCATATTGTAACCAGAATGTTGAAGATCTATGCACCTTTATAGAGAGCGTGAGAGATCCTAGAAGACAACCAACTTCACGTACAGTGTTGGGCTCTGGTGCCAAGGGTCCACCAAGTTACATCGACTCTGGGGGCCTGCTGTTCAGTTACCTGCCCCCCTCATTCATCATTTTACCTCTGCTTCTATTATACACGGTGTATTGGGATGAATGATGAGATGCTGCCTGTATATTCAGAAACCAGTGTATTGTAGCAACTACTGCCTATAGAGAAGGGTGGGGGGCCACTACTGCGGGGACCACTGGGGACTCACCTGTGGATAGTCTGAGCCTGCTCATGTACAAGCGGTGTGGCCAAAATACACATTACAAAACCGCATGTGCATAGACGGTTCGGCCAACAGTCTAACATGTATGGGAGCCCCAGGCAATTTATTGTCAGGGTAAGAGCTCGTTCTCATTTGCATATAAATCGGACAAATGCAATAAAAAAGAAAAAAAAAAAAAAAAAAAAAGGATATTGCACTCTGACTAGTGCTATTCAATGATTCAGCGCTTACCTGCGATTTTTTTTTCTCAGCTCAGAACAGATGGAGAAAATAAAATAGCAACTTGTTGCAGTGTTGCCTATGCAAGTCAATGGGTGCAAGAAAAATAAATAAATAAAAAAACATGAATTGTATGGCACATGAACCACGAGTATGCTGTCCAATTTTTATGCACACATCTCAAAGGAAACCCAACAGATCAGACAAGTACAGTAGATCCACAGCCTGAACTGTGATAGCCTTTGCTGGTTTATAAAAATAGACGGGGGAATCCAAATCATTTTTTGGGGGAATAACCAGTAAAGGCAAAGCAAACAGCAGTGATGTGATTAATAGGCTGGGAAACTCTATGGATATCATCCACTTACCAGAATAATAACACCAGCTCACAGCTGTCTGCTTTGCCTCAGCTGTTTATTAAAAACTAGATGGTGGGCCGATTCTAACGCATCGGGTATTCTAGAATATGTATGTAGTTTATTTATGAAGTTTTCAGAATAATGCAATTTATACACAGGATTCGGCTGGGCGCGACCAATTAGCGAAGCGTGGTTCAAATTCCACACCAATTCGTGGCCGGACTGCGCCTGTCGCTGATTGGTCACACCCGGCCGGCCGCGAACAATCAGTGAAGCCAGAGCCGGCTACATGTTTTTGACAGCCCCGGGCGAAACAGTCTCAGTGGGCCCCCCTCTTTAACACATCCCGCGCAGTGCATAACACAGCCCGCGCAGTGCATAAAAGTGTTAACAAAAAAAAAAAATTAAAATAAAAAATAGTTATATGCTCACCTTCCGGCGGCCCTCGGATCCAGGCGAGGCGTTTAGCGACGCTCCGGTCCCAAGGATGCATTGCGGTCTCGCGAAACCGCTACGTCATCATCTCGCGAGAGCGCAATGCTTGGCCCCGAGCGTCGTGAGGAGCGGGAAAGGCGCCGGAAGGTGAGTATATAATGATTTTTTTTAAAATTATTTTTAACATTAGATCTTTTTACTATTGATGCTGCAAAAGTTGGTCACACAGGGTTAATAGCGGCGTAACGAAATTATATATATATATATATTCCACGCCATTTTTTTAAAAAAAAATTTTTAATAGGTTTAATAAGGCTAAACTGTTGTGAATTCCGCTCTTGGGCTCCCTCCGGTGGTTGTAAGTGGCACTTTTGTGAGTTCTGCTCTTGGGCTCCCTCTTGTGGTTTCAAGTGGTATGGCTGCTCCTTGGAGTTAGCTGTCATCAGCTGCCTCCACTTATCGTCTCTTTTGCTCGGCTATTTAGGCCTGGCTGTTCCTTCAGCCAGTGCCACTTGTAAATGGTTTCTGGTTGGATTCACATCTCTTTGGATTTCCCTGTTTTCCTGACCAGTTCAGCAAAGCTAAGTTCTTGCTTGCTCTGTTCTGTTCACAGATTGTGGACTTATCCGTTCAGTGCTTTCTATGTTTGTCCAGCTTATCAGTATGAATTAATTCTGTCTTGCTGGAAGCTCTGGGAAGCAGATTTGCCCTCCACACCTTTAATCAGGTGTGGAGATTTTTTGTAAACTCTGCGTGGATTTTTGTAGTGTTTTATACTGACCGCACAGTATTCCATCCTGTCCTATCTATCAAGCTAGACTGGCCTCCTGTGCTCATCCTGGTTTCATTCTGTGTATGTCTTTTCCCTCTCCACTCACAGTCATTTGTGGGGGGCTAATCTATACTTTGGGGATTTTCTCTGAGGCAAGATAGCTTTCCTGCTTCTTTCTTTAGGAGTAGTTAGCTCTTAGGCTGTGACGAGATGCCTAGGGAGAGTTAGGAGCATTCCACGGCTACTTCTAGTGTTGTGTTGAGCTTAGGGATTGCGGTCAGTACAGTTACCACTTCCTTCAGAGCTCGTTCTATGTTGCTCCTAAACCACCGCATCATAACACTAAACACCCTTTAGTGCCACATGAAAGGCACTAAAAAGTGTGCTGGTCAATTATATGCAAGGGGCTTTTGACATTAAATATCTGCAGGACATCTTTCCTATTTATTCTATGCATATATCCGTATATAAGATTGCTTTATTAGTTTGCAAACTAGCTTTAAAATGACAGATTAACAGTATGTAAAGGCTGATGTTCGTATGCAATGTGTTTTTAACGTCATACCGATGGTACTGAAGAAAAATCGTATTGTACTCGCATGACACTCGACCTAATTTTCAAGATAAGCATCAGAGCAATTTTAGTTACGCAGATGAATGAGAGCCCTAAATATTAATTTGGCATGTCAGATTTCAAATAATAATGTCTTCCAATGAGAAGTTCTAGAAGATTGCGAAAACTGAATTTAGAACAAAGCTATAAATACAATAGTATATGTACTAGCGGCGCTTGTGAGATGGATGGAGGTAGCTGCGGGTACTGCTCCTCACCACACCGAGGAGAAGAGAAGGAGCTATAGAACAAAAAACTGTATATTACAGTATTTGTACCTGCGCTTAGCCTCCACCCACAAGGTAATTACCCATCGTGTCTGTGTACTATAGTATCCTATTAGGCTAAGCGCAGGTACAAATACTGCAATATACAGTTTTTTGTTCTGAATTTAGAACAGTTGTTTCAAGCAATTTCATGCCACTAAAATGTTTGCTTATGTGAAGAAGTATTGAGAAATAGTCTTCATCATAGAAAGGAATCTTGGTTAGTTACTAGTGTCCCAGCTGCTGAACAATAGACATTATGAAAATCCGCTGCGACAACTTGCTGCATTTCATCTCCATTCTAGAGGAGGCTAGTGGTCACCTACCTTCCTGAACATCATTGTGGCAGAATACAACAGGAGATGGTGTAGACTCCAGCAGATCCCTGGAAAGATAAGAGAACACAGGGAAGAGTCAGTAAAGGTCTGCAGATTTTCGGCACAAATGTCTGTCTGCGTTGCTCCTCAGAGGTCTACGCATATCCTGAAAACTCTACACCAGTCAGATGTACGGCATGGACTGCAATAACACAAATTTGCCACATGTGAACATAAAGTAGTATCCTCAGTAGAGTTCTCACTCAATCACATTACCACAGGCAACTGTGGAAACCATATGGGGGCGATGCTTGCATCACTTTCACATAACCAAAGAATCCAAAGATAATTTAGTCTTGGACGAAATTCCACATGAATGTTCTTGTATTATTGATGTGAATTCTGGCTCGATCGTGTTTGATCACTTGAATTAAGAATCACACTCATCAGCGTAAATAAAATAGGTCGGATGTGGTTTCTGAAAAGGAGGATTCTTACTAAGTAGCATTTGTTTAACCCCTTCATGACCTTGGGATTTTTCGTTTTTCCGTGTTCGTTTTTCGCTCCCCTCCTTCCCAGAGCCATAACTTTTTTATTTTTCTGTCAATTTGGCCATGTGAGGGCTTATTTTTTGCAGGACAAGTTGTACTTTTGAACGACATCATTGGTTTTAGCATGTCGTGTACTAGAAAACGGGGAAAAAATTCCAAGTGCGGTGAAATTGCAAAAAAGTGCAGTCCCACACTTTTTTGTTTGGCTTTTTTGCTAGGTTTACTAAATACTAAAAATGACCTGAAATTATGATTCTCCAGGTCAGTAAGAGTTCATAGACACCAAACATGACTAGGTTACCTAAATTCCAAACTTTGCTAAAAAAAAATAAATAAATAAATTAAAAAAATAAAAAAAATCTGGGGTCGGTTGAGGGCTTATTTTTTGCGTGCCGAGATGACGTTTTTAATGATAGCATTTTGGTGCAGATACGTTCTTTTGATCGCCCGTTATTGCATTTTAATGCAATGTCACGGCGACCAAAAAAACGTAATTCTGGCGTTTTGAATCTTTTTCCCGGTACACTGTTTAGCGATCAGGTTAATGCTTTTTTTTATTTGATAGATCGGGCGATTCTGAGCGCGGCGATACCAAATATGCGTAGATTTTAGATTTTTTTAATTGATTTATTTTGATTGGGGCAAAAGGGGGGTGATTTAAACTTATATTTTTTTTATTTTTTAACATTTTTTTCAACTTTTTTTTTTTTACTTTTGCCATGCTTCAATAGCCTCTTTGGGAGGCTAGAAGCAGGCACAACTCGATCGGCTCAGCTACATAGCCTATTACGGGCACATGTCAGCTGTTCAAAACAGCTGACATGTCCCGGCTTTGATGCGGGCTCACCGCGGAGCCCTGCATCAAAGCAGGGGAGCGGACCTCGGACGTACTATCCCGTCCGAGGTCAGAAATAGGTTAACATGCGGCGGCAGTGCATTTTTAACATCACCTTTTACATACAGTGATCCTCTGTATCATACAGAAAATACTCATGATGAGAGCTGTGACGTCAGTAAGGTGACCGGGGTTCATCGGTTATGAACTCCGGGGACCTTACTCACATCAGTGCTAGATGCTGCACGAGCTTTCTCAAGCTGCGGTCTCAGCGTGTCCGGCTGGATGCTGAGCGGTCGCATCATGCCAAGGCTCAACAAACCATCCGGATATAGCAGAGCAGGAGGACGTCATGGGACAGCATCATCACAGAAGGATTATCTGTGGACAGGTGAGGATTACTTTGTGTTTTTATTTTTATATTAATTTATGGGTAAAAGATGGTTGGGGAGTTTTTATTTCAAATAAATTACAGTGTTTGTCTTTATTACATTTGACTATGCGGTTAGTAATGAGGCGTCTTATAGACGCCTCTCCATTACTAACTCCTGGGCTGGATGTCAGCTAACAATTAAAATGCCGACATCAACCCCAATACTATTACCCCACTTGCCACCACATCACGACAAGTGGAAAGAGCAGCGGAGGCCAAGTGCCAATTCAGGGGTGGCTGAGGGCCGATATTCTTAGCCTAGGAAGGGGCCATGGATATTGGCCCCCTCCCAGACTATCAATATCAGCCCTTAGCTGGTTTAACCTTTATTTGTAGTTGTCAGTTAATGAGATTCTCATATTCCAATAGCCGGGGGAGGGGTTGGTGTCTTCAAGTGGTGCTCTGCTTACATATGCATCTGTATGGTATTATGACAGGTACACTGATCCCTCAGTGACCTGCAACATATTTTACATTCTGCATATAAAAGTGTTGATATGGAATATTGTTGATAATACCTATAATGTGGTTATTGTGAGGCTTAGAAAAAAAAAAGAAAATTTACATCCAGAAAAATGGCACCAGTGCAGTAGCATCTCTTACTGATCGATGTTAGTACGTATTTATTACAAAACATTTTTAGCTGCAGCAAAATGGCAGCGCTTGCACAGTAGAATCGGTCGGCAAGCGATAGAAGCTACTGCTGCCACCATTTGCTGCAGCAAAAAAAAAAAAAATTTTCTCCAACAAAATGAAGTCAGCTGTGCATGCACAGATCTATCGGTAAGCGATAGATGCTACTGCGCAGGCGCCAGTTTTCAGGATGTACTTTTTTTCTAAACCTCACAGATAACCACAATATTATAGTTATTGACAACAATATTGAATATCAAGATTATCAACAGTAAAATCAAATAGTATATTCAATATGTAAAATAGGGGGTAGGTCACCAAGGGATCAGTGACCTGTCATAAGCCCATGAAGAAGCATATGTAAGCAGAGCACAACATGAACATTTCTTTTCTAAAAGAGTTAAACAACGGGTCTTTTGGCTAATTTGTAAAAGTAGTAAACATTTATAAGGAATGTCAGAGGGGTTTTGCCTTTTAAGCTGAGAGAAGAGAGTGTTGTAGGGTCAGAGACACCGGTTCCAGTGAGGTGTCCCTTGCCAAGTGGTGTTTTGCATTTTCAATAAAACCAGTGTTTTACCAGCATAACATTATCACTACCGTACACCTGGCCTTTTGCCTCACAGTCAAACTACTGATTGTAACAATCTATATTGAGAGTAAGCTGCTAATTAGTTGCGTCAGTGAGGTTATACGAAGCCGAACATTCGAGCTATGCAGCAAAGAAAGTGATATAATGTTGGAATCAGGGTCTCTGCCCCTACATTATGCTGCTGTCAGATTACATAATAAAAACATGCTGACAGTATTTACTTTCATTTTTTCAGATCGCTCAGTGTGCATCATTGGCTTTGGTCTGCCTGCGTAACCAGGCATTTAAATGACCGCGGATCAGTAAAAGCTTATGTTGTATCGTGCCAGGTAAACGGACCTTAAATAGTTTCAGATGTAGCGGTCGTTGTAAAACCAAATAGCACATACAGTAACTGGAAATCATCTTTCTTAAATTTCAATCCACTTAACCTGTTACGTCCTTTTTTGCTATTAAACTACCCCAATGTCGTTAGTGATGCACATTGCATCACTAACATGTTTATTTCAAGAAAAACGTCACATTATTTATCGCAAAAAAAAAATCACTTTTTATACTTTGATAATTGCCCCACCTGCTACCACTACTGAATAAGATCTTGCAGACCCTTTTCTTACAATTTTCTTACAATAGGTTTCTCTACCATATTCTCTAGCTTGGAAGCTTATATACGGCTATTCCCTAACCCTAGCTCCCATTCCTTTTGAACCCAAGGTATTTACCATACAAATGCTATTTTGGATTATTTCCCTTGTCCTTGCTTCCTGGTTCTCTTCATTATTGGAACCTCCTAGGTTTTTTATGTCCTACACCTACCTCCTTAGGACTCAAGCATGCTCATAAATTTGTTGATACTGAATGGCTTATTCCCTACCCTATTTCTATGGCTCTGTATTAGGTAGCTAGATATCGACTAATGTATTAGACCTGGATGCAATCCTATTTGTGCCATTTGCACCTTGAGAATTTTTTTATTAGGCCATGTTCACACGATCCTTTTTTTTCATGCGGAATTGCCGCGATTTTCCCGCTGCGGGTCCGCAGCTGTTTTCCATGCAGGGTACATTACATTGTACCCTATGGAAAACAGGAACTGCTGTGCCCACAATGCGGAAAATCAAAAAAAAAAGTCGCGCTGAATAGCTGCGGGAAAAAAAGAAGTACCATGTCACTTCTTTTTTCGGAGCCGCAGCGGTTCTGCACCCATTGACCTCCATTGTGAGGTCAAACCCGCAGTAAAACCCGCAGATGAAAAAAATATCTGCGGGTTTTACTGCGGTTTGTGGTGCAGAACCGCTGCAGCAGGAAGTGCGGGGAAGCGGGCGGAAGTGCGTGGGCGGAGTGTGGCTGCCCCCCCGTGCTCCGATCCCGCCCCCCCGTGCTCCAATCCCACCGCCCCGTGCTCCGATGCCCCCCCCCCAGTGCTCCGATGCCCCCCCCCGTGCCCTAATCTCCCCCCCTTATACTTACCCGGCGTCCCGGTGTCCGTCCGGCCGTCTTCTCCCTGGGCGCCGCCATCTTGCTAAATGGCGGGCGCATGCGCAGTGCGCCCGCCGAATCTGCCGGCCGGCAGATTCGTTCCAAAGTGCATTTTGATCACTGAGATATAATCTCAGTGATCAAAATAAAAAAAAATAGTAAATGACACCCCCCCCCCCCCCCTTTGTCACCCCCCCCCCCCCCCCTTTGTCACCCCCATAGCTAGGGATAATAAAAAAAAAAAATTAAGGATTTTTTTTTTTTTCCACTAAGGTTAGAATAGGGTTAGGGGTAGGGTTAGGGTTAGGGGTAGGGTTAGGGGTAGGGTTAGGGGTAGGGTTAGGGGTAGGGTTAGGGGTAGGGTATTTTCAGCCATTTTAACCCTAAAAAACTTCCTAGAAAACACAGACTCTGCATAGAAAACTGCATAAAAAAAAAGGATAAAAAAAAAGGATCAAAAAACGCATCAAAAAAGGACAAAAAAAGACCAAAAAAAAAGGACCTGCGTTTTCTGCCAAGAGCTGCAGTTTTTTAAAAAAACAGTCCTGAAAAAAAAAGGATGGAAATCAGGAACGTGTGAACATACCCTTATTGTTATACTGTTTTTTTTCTGTATGTTCTTATTTTCTTGTATATATGTACATGTTCTTTGTTTACCCTTTGTCTTTTAGTAAACCCCATGAATAAAACCAGGGAGGGTCGAAACGTCGGGTGTCTCTACTTTACTTGGGTTTTGGACCAATTTTTGTAACTTAGCACTTATTTGGTCTAAAATATAATTCCACAGATGGTTGTAAATCATTCCATTTGAGTGTGCAGTAAATTTTTGCTATTTCAGGGACCACCACGGCCCGTTCTACCAGCACCTCGCTTCTACAGTGACCTTGAGTGCACACCAATACCTACTCTACTCAACCGCAAATGTGAACCTAGCCTAAGTGGAGTATATCCACCCACTGGACTCCTGAGCTGAAATGGGCACGACTTTAAATCAATAAGAGACTGTCAATCATTATGTACAGATAGTGGTCAACCACCAAGTAGGATTCCAAAATTCCAGAGTAAGAGTAGAGGTTAGAATCAAACACGCACTCACATGAACGTCTGCCTCCCCTAACCTGTAGTGTCGGATGGTTAACATACTTACTAATCGCTGTCTCCTCAGGTATCAAGCATGGCTTCGCTCCTCCTCCGAGTCACAATAGCGCTTTACACGCTCCGTTCACCCTATGATTGAGCCGCAAGTCTCATTCACAATAAAAGCCAATGGTGTCTCGTTCGGACGCTCCATAGGCTTACATTGGAAAAGCCATTTCCAGGTCACACAGAGCGCAACGTGCGCCCGAGAGTCTGAAGAGCGGTGAGGTCACTTAGAAAAGGACAGTAACAGCGCAGGGCACCAGAGACAGTAAGGGACAATATCAATATACTACACTATAGTACATACATAATGTACAGATATATAGGAGGACAAAAAAAAAAAAAGTTCATGGGAGTACATCTACTATATAATTGTCTAAGGGGTACTTCCTTCTGTCCTTCTGTCTGTCTGTCACGGATATTCATTGGTCGTGGCCTCTGTCTATCATGGAAATCCAAGTCGCTGATTGGTCGTGGCTGTTTTGCGGCGACCAATCAGCGACGGGCACAGTCCGGAAGAAAATGGCCGCTCCTTACTCCCCGCAGTCAGTGGCCGGCACCCGCTCCATACTCCCCGCAGTGTCCCCGGCGCTCCGCTCCATACTCTCCGCAGTCAGTGTCCCCGGCGCCCGCTCCATACTCCCCTCCGGTCACCGCTAACAAAGGGTTAATGCCGGCAGTAACGGACCGCGTTATGCCGCAGGTAACGCATTCCGTTACCGCCGCTATTAACCCTGTGTGTCCCCAACCTTTTACTATTGATGCTGCCTATGCAGCATCAATAGTAAAAAAAAGTAATGTTAAAATAGTAAAAAAAAAAAATAAAAAATAAAAAAAAAACTAAAAACCTGCTATACTCACCCTCAGTTGTCCGCTGAGGCGCTCGCGCCTTCCGCCATCTTCCTTTCCCAGCGATGCTTTGCGAAATTACCCAGAAGACCTAGCGGTCTCACGAGACTACTAAGTCATCTGGGTAATTTCACAAGGCATCCTGGGAACGCAAGATGTCGGCAGCCGCGCGCTCATCGGCACAGCGCCGTTGGATCCCAGGAGGCACAGAGACAGGACGCTGAGGAACAGCCACCAGAATGGTGAGTATGTTAGAACTACAAAGGGCCCTCGGATCGTTAGGTGAGTAGGTTTATTTTTTAACCTAATAACTAGAGCGGGGGCACCACATAGGTAACGGGGATCCAACCTGGTCTATGCTATACTGAACCATGAAAAAACAACACAAGAAATAGACCATAAATGGTGATCACCCAAGGCAATGGATTAAGTATGAAAATTACAAATTTTATTAGAATAACAGTCATGGACATTGGAAACAACCACATGGAGCACACAATTAAAAGCATTTAAAATTGGTCACACATGGGACCTAGAAACATGAACAAATGGCCCATAATAGACCCCCTGACGAAGCCACTGCTGTGGCGACACGCGTCGGATCTCTGCTCCTCCTGTCGATACCCCCCTTGGCTGTGTACAGAGCCTGAACAGCACCTGAGTTTGCATACCGGTTTTTTGTTATTCGTGATCTGAATCCTCACTCCTCAGCAGATCTTTCATTTCCCTTACTATTGGAGCTTTTGAAATTTAATGGCACGGGTTATATACCACGTTAGACTAGACCAGTGGAACCGCTACACAACTAACTTTGTATTATATACAACTTTATATCTTAATTGAGTAGAACTACATGCCATATGTGTGGTTTGGGGTCAATTTGATTCACTGTGTATGCTTCACTAAGCTTTTTGTCTATGTCTTAGGTTATTGCAATAAGGCTTTGCTTTGCATATCTGCTTGTTTGTGTTATATAGGTAATCCTGCTGGTGTGAGGTATTCACAGACTGGTGCATTTTATATCATGGTCACAACTGTATTCCTAAGGTTGTGTTGCTTTACCCTATATTCTAATAGTGCTGTTCTTTTTTTTTAATTTAAATAGATTTTTATTAACAATATAAAAAAAAAAGGAGAACAACAGAATGCCATTTACATTGCATTATATCAGATACACATTTTCTTACTTCAATAAACCCCAACATTACCCCAACTACCCCCCTCCCCCATAAGACAGCTCAGTCTCAATCTCCACCCCACCGAGTCATTATCTGCCTCTTGTAATTTATCCTCTTCCAGGTCTTAGGAAACACGACGCCTATACTCCTCAATCCAAATCAAGCCAAGGAGACCATATTTTATTAAAGAGTTCTATTTTCCCCCTTTTACTGTACACCCCCTTTTCCAATTTTAGACCATGTTGAACATATTGGAGAAATTCCCTTCTCACAGGTGGTTCCGCGTTTATCCAGTTTCGTGCTATTACTTTCCTGGCCATGTAGAGTAGCCTAGCAATTGCAATCTTCCAAGTATTGTCAACTCCAATTTCTTCCACATATCCCAGCACACATACTATCGGGTCTCTAACAACTCTGCACTTATACGCTGCTTCAACTCGGCTCAAAACCACCACCCAAAAGGCAGCCAGTCTCGGACACGTCCACATCATGTGATATATTCCTGCCTTCTCACTCGCACACCTCGGACACCCAGAATTGGCACGCAATCCCGCTTTGTATAACACTTCCGGAGATTTATATACCCTATGCAAAATGTATAGCTGCGAGAGCCTATATGGTTCACTCAAGGATAGTCGCGGAACCCACTCCATCACCGATTCCCAGGTTTCATTTTCCATCGGCCCCACTTCTCTCTCCCACTTAGCTCTCGCCTTTATAGGGAAATCTAGCAGAAATGTGTGCATAAGGTCCTTATACAGAGTGGAAATAACTCCCCTTGTAGTACCCTCACCACACACATACTCCAACACTATATCATCTTGAACCCTGATATCAGCCTTCTTATTCTGAGCTCTAAAGGCATGTCTCATCTGCGCATACTGATATTCCCCTGTGGATCGCAAACCAAATTCTTCCTGCAATTGGGAAAAGGACTTCAGCTCCTGCTGCTGGATTATCTGGTGAACAAAGCAAATTCCCTTATTCTGCCATTCCATCAATCCTCCCAGGGCCTCAAAATCCTTTAAGTTGTGGTTAGACCATATCGGTGTGAATTTAGTCAACCCTGTAACCCCACGAATCTGCCTTAATCTATTCCATAATTTACGAATCAGGAACAGGGTTGGGTATATTTTCCCCAGCGCGCCCAATGAGCCATCCTCCAAACACCTGGCCATCGGTCGTCGGTCCGTCACCTCTTCCAATAGCTGTTGTACTGCACTGGATGACGCCCCTCGCGCCCAGCCCTTCAAATGCTGGCTCTGGGCCGCAAGGAAGTATATTTCCGGGTTGGGCAAAGCCAAACCACCATCTTCCTTGGGTCGTTGAAGCGTCTCCAAGCTAATACGTGGATATTGTCTACCCCATATCAAACTTCTAAAGAGGGCATTAATCTGCCTGAACTTCCCCCGAGGGATCCAAATTGGTGCGTTATGCAGAACATAAAGAATTTTGGGCACAAGGACCATTTTAATAAGGTTTACCCTACCGACGACCGATAGATGTAGCTTATTCCAGGCGTCTACCTTTGCCTTGAGTACCCCCATAACAGGAGTCAAATTTCTTTGCAGAAACTCCGCCACCAAAATCCATATTCCAAGATATTTAAATTGGGAAACCACCTTCAGCCTCTCATCCCCAACATCCTCACTCACATTCTCTCCTACGTCATCCACTCTAAAAAGAACCGTCTTATCCCAATTAATTGTTAGTCCCGACACAGTACCAAATCTCTCAACAATTTCAACGGCCCCTCTTAGTGAATTGTCTGGATCCTCCAGGAACAGCAAAACATCATCCGCATATAACGCTATTTTTTCCTCTACTTTGCCATACCTAAACCCAGGGACCCCATCCGACTGCCGAATCTTAGCAGCAAGAGGTTCTACAGCCAACGCGAACAGGAGGGGTGAAAGCGGGCATCCCTGCCTAGTACCCCTAGCCAGCCCTATAGGACGAGATAGCTCCCCATTTACTCTAATTCTGGCGGATGGTAATGAGTACAACAGCTGTATCCAGGCCACAAACTGCGGGCCAAACCCCATACATTCCAGCACCTGCCAGAGGTACCCCCATTCGACGCTGTCAAACGCCTTGTGTGCATCTAGCGATACAATCACTCTTCGACCACAGTTATCAGACTCTACCTGCAAATTTACATATAACCTCCGCAAATTGATCGCCGTTGATCTATCCGGCATAAAGCCAGATTGGTCCGAATGCACCAGACTCGCAATAACACTAGAGAGGCGGAGAGCCAACACCTTGGCCAGAAGCTTGACATCAATTGTTAGTAAAGAAATTGGGCGGTACGACTCCGGTTTCCCCAAGTCCTTATCCTCCTTTGGAATGACCACTATTATGGCCTCTCTCATAGAGGCTGGCAAGCGCCCACAAGACCTAGCTTCCTCCAATACCATTTTTAATCTAGGAATCAACACTTCTGCCAACCCTTTATAGATCTCAGCGGGTAACCCATCGACCCCAGGCGCCTTCCCATTGGCCATAGACATCAATGCCCGACTCAATTCCTCCTCAGTGATAGGGGCCTCAAGGCTCTCCCTATCTGCCTCACTCAGTCTCGGCAAATCCAGACCTTCCAAGAAAGTCAGTGCATCCTCGACCGATTCACCAACCCGAGAGGAATACAAATCTGCATAGAAGTCCGCAAAGGCTCTCAAAATTTCAGGTGTTTCCGTTATTTTACCTCCACTAGCAGAATCCAAAGAGTGTATATATGAAGAACCTCTCTGAGCAGCAGCCACTACCGACAGCATATGTCCCACTGTTTCTCCCTCCTGATAGAACAATACCCTTTGGAAATCTCGTTTCCTCTCAGCTTTGCCTAGCAGAATTTTTTCCAAATGATTTTGTGCGTTTTTCATTCTTCTCTCTGCCTCAGGGGTTCCCAGTGTGGCCATCCCATCCTCTGCTTCCTTCAACTCCTCAACTGCCGCTTTTTCTACCTCTCTCGTCCTCCGCTTACACCTACTAATGTCCCTAAACAGTAGTCCCCTCAGGTACGCCTTCATTGCATCCCAAATTGTAAGAGCGTCGGCGCTTCCATCATTTAAGAGAAAGAATTCCGCCACCTCCCGTCCTATACTTTCCAACTCAATACTCTGTAACCAATTAGGATGAATCTTCCATTCTCTCCCACTTAGCGAGCGAGCCCCCTCCAATCTAACCTCTACTTCAATTGGACTATGGTCCGACAAGGCCCTTGGCAGATATCTCACCTCCCCAACCAATGTGTCCAAAATCCTGTTACCCAGAGCCATATCAATCCTAGAGAGTGTGGCATGTGCCGGTGAATAACATGAGTACCCTCTCTCCCCCACATGTCTAACCCTCCACAGATCAATCAAACCTATCTCCTGTATATAGGTGCCAAATGTTGTTATGTGTCCCTCCGACCTATTCTGAGTATTTTTATTTTTATCCCAATATTCATCACAGATGTTATTTAGATCTCCGATAATTATTAACGGTGTCGGTCCCCATTTTTCCACTCGCTCCATTACTTCTCTAATCTTCCTGCTAGAGTAGGGAGGCGGAATATACATCGCGGCAACACACAGCATCACTCCATACAGTATACACCGTAATAGTACATACTGTCCCTCCACGTCCACATATACCTTCACCTCCTCATACTGAACTCCCGCTGGAACCAAGATTGAGACTCCTCTTGCATACGTGGAGAAGGTAGAATGATATCCCCTCTGGATCCATCGTCTATTCAAAACATCCACTTTTTCCCTTACCAAATGCGTCTCCAGCAAGCATATCATTGAGGCCCTTTGGTCTCTTGCATATTGCAAACACGCAGCACGTCTAGATTTCTCCCCTAGGCCTCTCACATTCCAGCACAAAATCTTAAAACGGGTCCCCATCACTTGGCTCATCTTCACTATAAGTATCATCAATTTTGAGCTCAGGCTGTCTAACTACCCTCCCCCCCCCCCCTCCCAACTCCCCCTCCCACCCTTCCCCCCTCACATCTAACCATTCCACCTCTTTCCAAGAGTGGGGCATCATCGCCCATAGCGAACACTCCGTTTGGCATTACCTTCCCAACCCTCCTCCCACCACTGTACATAACAGGATTTCAGACATTTTGAAAAATAACGTTCTCAAAACATTTTAACTTAGAATTATTTGCACACACAAGAAGTCTGCATAAACTTAAAATATGTCGCAAACCCTTCCTCCCCCTTTCCCAGCAGCCATTACACCATCCCTTTCCCTTCTTCCCCCCCCAAACCCCTTAGCTTGTCAATCACATGACTCTTTTCCAACTGACAGATAAGTAAACAACTTCAGACTCTTCCCACAGTTTCAGTCTCCTTTTCCTTTAAGCTTTTTAGCATTAATATCGATCCACTGGGTAGCGTCCTCCGGCTTCTGGAAAAAATGAATTTTATCAAACGCCACCACCCTCAGTCTTGCTGGGAACATCATGGAATACTGCACACCCAATTCCCTCAGCCGTCTCTTGATACCCGTGAACATCATCCGTTGTTTCTGCACCAGAGTAGAATAGTCTGGGTATATAGCAATCTTTTGGCCTTCAACTGTCAGATCCGTCATGTCTCTGGCCTTCCTCAGGATAATGTCTCTGTCTCTATAGTTTAGAATTTTGGCGAGCATGGTACGGGGATTCGCTCCAGGGACAGGTGGTTTCGGCGGGACCCTATGCGCTCTTTCTACCGCGAACACTTTTGTTAGCGCCATATCTCCAAATGTCTCTAACAGCCATTTTTCAATATATTCCGTTGGATTCCTCCCTTCAGCTTTTTCAGGGATGCCCACTATGCGAATATTATTTCTTCTGGACCTGTTCTCAAGGTCCTCATTTTTCGCAGCCAATTCAGCTATTGCTTGAGTGAACTTTTTCTCTGCTTTTTGCAGCTGCACTATATGGTCTTCTGCAGTGCTCACTCTCTCCTCTACCTCCCCCACACGTTTGTCAATCTTCTGCATGGCTGCGTTTATCTGGGCTGTGTCCCCCTTAACCTCCTGTATCTGTATGGTCAGAGATTGTTTACATGAAGAGACTAGCGCAAAAACGTCTCTTAGGGTAGGCTCAGCTTCTGGCGCCATTTCCTCGGGTCCCCCTTCTGCCACCGCCATTTTACTCTCCTTTCTCCCCTGTTGTACCTCATGTTCTCCTGCTGGGCTCTCCTCCTCCTCCTCCTCTTCGGTATCAGCTCCGGCTCCCTCCTCTGCGGCCTCCGCTCTCGCAAACTGCTGGAGCTTTGCCGCTACCTCCATGCGCTTTCTGCATGCGGCGTTCTCCTTGTCTGCCTTTTCCCTCAAGTCGGCGCCATCTTGGATTGCGCCTGCATCCCCGGCTCCCGCGTCCTTCTGCCGTCTCCTGGTCATGTTCGTCGGTTCCAGCGCTACCGAACAGCACCGCCGGCCTCTCCAAGTCTCCCCGCAGCCAGTAAGCCCCCGCAGGGACCAAACAGCAGCGGCTCTGCAGGATTTTACAATATACAGCGGCGGGAGCTCACAGCCGCACGTCCGCTCACATGGACTCTCAGGCCACGCCCCTCTAATAGTGCTGTTCATGCAGACATCTTACACTGTACTATATATTATTATTAGCCATTACAGTGCGTTTGGGGAGGGATTGCATTTAGGAGGCGGGTTCTATTATGGGCTATTTGTTCATGTTTCTAGGTCCCATGTGTGACCAATTTTAAATGCTTTTAATTGTGTGCTCCATGTGGTTGCTTCCAGTGTCCATGACTTATTCTAATAAAATTTGTAATTTTCATACTTAATCCATTGCCTTGGGTGATCCCCTTTTATGGTCTATTTCTTGTGTTGTTTTTTCATTTATTTTTTAACCTGTGACATACGTGGCTCTGTGCAATATACTACGTGGCTCTGTGCAATATACTACGTGGCTGGGCAATATACCACGTGGACATGCATATTCTAGAATACCCGATGCGTTAGAATCGGGCCACCATCTAGTCTTTAATAAATAGCAAGTTTGGCTAAACCTTTTCTACAATCTCCTCAGGTCTTCCTGCCACATAACATGTAGCCGGCACACTGTCTGGCATTTTTCAGTGTGACCGGTTCCCTTTGAGTGAAAGTCCCAAGCATTGTATTTGGTTAGGTACAGAATTCATGGACATAAGGCATGACCAGAAATATTCCATTGCTTTCTTCAAGCCATCTTCACAAAACAACTTTTCAAGGGCTTACTTAAGACTTTTCATTTCTTCCTCTAAGTGAAAACTCTTCAACTTGTTGAACTTCTCCACCAGGGCTGCTCGCGTGAACGATAGAGAAGAAATCTCAGACATGTATCTAGAAGAAAGTGCATTACACACACAGTTACAAGACGGTAGTGATGTGCTAAAGCAAATACAGTGGATTACCGGTCAAATCTCCCAACATAATCGGAGCGAAAATCCACAGCAGAAAGCATCACACGACTACTAATACAGTACAAGTCACCAGCCAAGGAAAAAGCTCAGCAGTTTTCTGTGGTACCGGTTCTTTAACCCCTTAATAACCAGAGCTATTTTCGGTTTTGCATTTTCATTTTTCGCTCCCCTCCTTCCCAGAGCCATAACTTTTTTATTTTTCTGTCAATTTGGCCATGTGAGGGCTTATCTTTTGCGGGACGAGTTGTACTTTTGAACGACACCATTGGTTTTACCATGTCGTGTACTAGAAAACGGTAAAAAAAAATTCCAAGTGCAGTGCAAAAAAAGTGCAGTCCCACACTTGCCTTTTGTTTTGCTAGGTTCACTAAATGCTAAAACTGACCACTATGATTCTCCAGGTCATTACGAGTTCATAGACACCAAACATGTCTAGGTTATTTTTTTAATGCAAGTGGTGTAAAAAAAAAAAAAAAAAAAGTCAAACTTTGCTTAAAAAAAGAAAAAAAAAAATTGTGCAATTTTCCTGAGACCTGTAGCGTCTCCATTTTTTGTGATCTCAGGTCGGGTGAGGGGTTATTTTGTGTGCGCCAAGCTGACGTTTCTAATAATACCATTTCAGTGCAGATACATGGTTTTCATCTCCCGTTATTGCACAGTCGTGGCGACCCAAAAAACGTAATTCTGGCATTTTAAATTTCTCGCTATGCCGTTTAGCGATCAGGTTAATTTTTTTATTGATAGAAGGGGCAATTCTAAATGCGGCGATACCAAATATGTGTAGGTTTTTTTTTCATTGTTTTATTTTAAATGGGGCAAAAGGGGGGCGATTTGAACTTTTATATTTGTTTTCATATTTTTAAAATTTTTTTTTTTTTTTTTTACTTTTGCCATGCTTCAATAGCGTCCATGGGAGGCTAGAAGCTGGCATAGCCTGATCGGCTCTGCTACATATGAGCAATGCTCAGATGGCCTCTATGTAGCTGAATTACAGCATTGCTAAGAGCGCCGACCACAGGGTGGTGCTCACAGCAATCTGGCATTAACAACCATAGAGGTCTGCAGGAGAGCACTGGTTGTTACGCTGACGCACCGATGACCCACAATCATGTGAGGGGGGGTCACCAGTGTGCGCATTTCCAGCCGGATGTACTTGTTAAATGCCACTGTCAAAGTTTGACAACGGCATTTAACTAGTTAATAGGTGCGGGCGGATCGCGATTCCGCCCGCGCCTATTGCGGGCACATGTCAGCTGTTCAAAACAGCTGACATGTCCCAGCTTTGATGCGGGTGAGCCCGCATCAAAGCGGGGGTTCTGCCATCGGACGTACTATTCCATCCGATGGCAGAAAGGTGTTAAAAATAAAGTACTCTTATTATTTTACTCACTTATATAGTGCCATAAATTGAACAGCACTTTACAGACATTATCGGCACTGTCCCCATTGGGGCTCAGAATCTAGATTCCCCAGATCAGTGTGTCTTTGGAGTGAGTGAGATGGTGGCGAAGCAGTTACGTTTGGTGGGTACGGACGTCTTGAGCAGCGAGCGGTCAGGTCACACAAATGACCACCCCCTCTCACTGCTCAGGCGAGCGAGACATCTGCATTGCACAGAGCAAGTGCTGAAAAGGGGGCCCGTGGTGAAGGAGGAAAAGATGAAGGAAGAACTGTGCAGACTTCAACTGTTAAAGCTTGGACTACTTCATGTCGCATTCAGGGGCCACAGCAGAAGCCGGGCATGGCGTTCTAGTGGAGGAAAGCATTGCTTAGTGCTTTCTTTTTTTTTAAAGTAATGTATTTGAAAACATCAATAACTTGCCCAACATTTAAATCTTGGGACAAGCCTTAAGTCAATAATAATGCAAATGTCAACTGTCCTTGACCGTGCTGTCAATGTTGCAACTGATAAGACATTACGCAAGTTAAGTTTCCTACAAATATTTACTGTGAATGTGGAAATATATTGAAAGTGGATAAGATGTGATACAATCACTAATAAACTAAGATAAAGATACACTGGAAAAACCCTCTTTTCCTTCTTCCTTGGATGATTTTCCTCCTTTCCTGAAGAAGGAAAACAGGATTTTTCCAAAAACAGGATTTTTGGTTGCTTACCGTAAAATCTGTTTCTTGAAGCCTCCATTGGGGGACACAGGAACCATGGGTGTATGCTGCTGCCACTAGGAGGCTGACACTATGCAAATAAAAAAAAAAGTTAGCTCCTCCTCTGCAGTGTACACCCCACCGACTGGCATTAAACTCTTCAGTTAGTGAGAAAGCAGTAGGAGAAAAAACAAGGTTGAAAAACCATAACCACAAACTTGAGAACTGTAAACGTGAGAACAGTCAGAGAACATATAACAAAAACATTGGGAGGGAGCTGTGTCCCCCAATGGAGGCTTCAAGAAACAGATTTTACGGTAAGCAACCAAAAATCCTGTTTTCTTTATCGCCTCTCATTGGGGGACACAGGAACCATGGGACGTCCCAAAGCAGTCCCAAGGGCGGGAAAAACAGACTTCCATCAGGTCAGAGGACTCACCACTGCCGCCTGCAGGATCCTTCTGCCTAGGCTGGCGTCCGCCGATGCGTAGGTATGGACCTTGTAAAATTTGGCGAACGTGTGGATGGAAGACCAAGTTGCCGCTTTGCACAGCTGTAGGGCGGAAGCCCTGTGGTGCACCGCCCAGGAGGCGCCGACTGCCCGGGTAGAGTGAGCCTTAATCCCAGGAGGGGGCACTCTGTTCTTGACCCGGTAAGCCTCCAAAATTGCCATTCTGATCCATCGAGCAATGGTCGCTTTAGAAGCCGGCTGGCCTCTGCGCGTGCCATCAGGAATGACGAAAAAGGAATCCGTCTTCCGGAAAGTGGACGTTCTGTCCAGATAGATCCTCACAGCCCTGACAAGGTCCAGCTTGTTCAACGATCGCTCCAGAGGATGAGTCGGAGCTGGACAAAAGGAAGGTAGAACGATGTCCTCGTTGAGGTGGAAGGTGGAAACCACCTTAGGAAGAAAAGAAGGTGGGGGCCGGAAGACCACCTTGTCCTGGTGAATGACCAAAAACGGAGGACGGCAAGACAGGGCCGCCAGCTCGGAAACGCGGCGAATGGACGTGATGGCCACAAGAAAGGCTACCTTCCATGATAAAACTGATAGAGGAATCTCCCTAAGAGGTTCAAAGGGAGAAACCTTCAGAACGTCCAGTACCAGGTTTAGGTCCCATGCCTCCACAGGGGCCCTGTACGGCGGGACGGCGTGGGCTACCCCCTGAAAGAAGGTCTTAACCTGTGGCCGAGAGGCCAAGGTCTTCTGAAAGAGGATGGAAAGCGCAGAGACCTGACCCTTCAGGGAACTAAGAGCCAGGCCCGAATCCAGTCCTGCATGAAGGAAGGCCAAAAGAGAAGGCAGGGAAAAAACCATAGGCGGAACGCGGTTGGACTTGCACCAACGGAAGTAGGCCTTCCAGGTGCGGTAGTAGATCCTGGAAGACGAAGGCTTCCGAGCCTGAATCATGGTGTGAATCACCCGGTCCGAAAGGCCGGACGCTCTTAGAACCGCGGTCTCAACAGCCACGCCGTTAAACTGAGCGACCGAGAATTCGGGTGGCAGATCGGACCCTGGGATAGCAGATCGGGCCTGTCTGGAAGGCGCCAGGGAGCGTCCGCGAGAAGGTTGACGAGCTCCGCGAACCAAGCTCTCCTGGGCCAATCCGGGGCGATCAGGATGACCGGCACCCCTTCCGCTTTGATCTTCTTCAACAGTTTGGGAAGTAATGGAAGGGGTGGGAACAGGTAGGGCAGCTCGAACTGTGACCAAGGAATGGCCAGAGCATCGACGCCCACTGCGAGAGGATCGCGGGACCTGGAGACGAACTGCGGAACTTTCCTGTTGACTCGGGACGCCGTGAGATCCACATCCGGAGTTCCCCATCGAAGACAAATCTGATGGAAGACCTCCGGATGCAAGGACCATTCCCCTGCCGCGAGGCCCTCGCGGCTGAGGAAGTCGGCGGCCCAGTTTTCCACGCCGGGGATATGCACCGCGGATATCACCGGAACCGTGGCCTCTGCCCAAAGGAGGATCTTGGATACCTCGGCAAGGGCCAAGGAGCTCCGAGTCCCCCCCTGATGGTTGACATATGCCACAGCCGTGGCGTTGTCCGTCTGGATCCGGACTGGAAGGCCCCTGAGGATCCTTTCCCAGTGGCGGAGGGACAGAAAGATGGCCCGAATTTCGAGGACGCTGATCGGCAGAGATGACTCCTGCGGCGACCAACGGCCCTGAACCGTCAGGTGGCGAAAAACCGCACCCCAGCCGATCAGGCTGGCGTCCGTTGTCACCACCTGCCAGTGAACCGGAAGGAAGGACCTGCCCTGGGAGATGAGAGGTGACGTCAGCCACCAGTTGAGACCGCCTGACCCGAAAGGAGAGTTTGATCGGTCGATCCAGGGAGAAGACCGACCTGTCCCACTGAGACAGAATGGCTTGCTGAAGGGGTCGCGAATGGAATTGAGCGAAGGGAATCGCTTCCAATGTAGCTACCATCCTCCCCAGAACCTTCATGGCCGAACGGAGGGAGGGAGGTCGAGGACCCTGGAGCAAGCGTATGTCCCGACAAAGAGTGGATCTCTTGTCCTTGGGAAGGAAGACTCTGCTCTGACGAGTGTCGAAAAGCATGCCCAGAAAGATGATGCGCTGAGAAGGAATAAGGCAGGACTTCTTCCGGTTTACCAGCCCCCCGAAACGGGCTAAGGTGTCGAGAACAATGGACAGGCTTTCGTGGGCCTGAGCGAAGGACGGAGCCTTGATGAGGATATCGTCGAGATATGGAAATAGGACCAAGCCTCTGACTCTCAAGATGGCCATCAGCGCCGCCATGATCTTCGTGAACACTCTTGGCGCGGTTGCGAGACCGAACGGCAGGGCGACGAACTGAAAATGATCTCGTTGCACTGCGAAGCGCAGGAAACGGTGATGTCCGGGAAATATCGGGACATGGAGGTAGGCGTCCTGGATATCTATTGAGCATAGAAACTCCTGAGCCTCCATGGAAGCAATTACTGAAAGCAGGGATTCCATCCTGAAGTGTCTCAGGCGAACCCTCCTGTTCAGCAATTTGAGGTCCAGAATGGGGCGAACTTTGCCGTCTTTTTTCGGTACCACAAAAAGATTCGAGTAGAAACCCGTGAAGCGTTCTTTTTCTGGGACGGGAACGATTACCCCGGATTTGAGCAGAGAAGCGATGGCTGAGAAGAAGCCCGGAACTAGGGCGGGGTCTCTTGGAGGACGGGATTGGAAGAAACGATCCCGAGGTCGGGAAGCGAATTCTATTTTGTATCCCGAGGATACAACTTCCCTGACCCATGCATCCTCTACTGCGGAAATCCAGACATCCCCGAAAAGGAGAAGACGGCCGCCCAATCTGGGAGTTGGGCTGGAGTCTTGCCGAGAGTCATGCCGAGGTGGATCTTCCAGTCCTGGGCCTGGAGGATCTACCCTGGGAGAAACGAGGACGCCAGGACGGAGTGGGCCTAAAGGACACCGCCTTCTTCTCTTAACGTGCCTGTGGCCTCTGTTGCTGCTGGGAAAAGGAGTTAGACGCAGCGAAGCGACGAAAAGGCTGAAAAGAACGAAACTGTTGTCTAGGAGGAGGGCGACGAGGCTTAGCCTGGGGGAGAAGAGAACTTGTACCTCCGGTGGCGTCCTTAATTATTTGGTCCAGCTGGGAACCAAAGAGGCGAGAGCCCTGGAAGGGCAGACTAGTGAGGGACTTTTTGGAGGACCAGTCCGCCTGCCAGGCCTTGAGCCAAACGGTCCGGCGGATGGCAACGGCATTGCTGGAAGCTTGAGCCGCACTAGACGCGACATCCAGGGAGGCGGAAACCAGGTATTCACCAGCGTGGGAAATCTGGTTGGCAAGTTCCGCTAATTGCGCGGGAGGCGCCCCGTCCAGGATACCTCGCCGAAGATCCTTGGCCCATTTTGAAATAGATTTTGAAGCCCAAGTGGACGCAAAAGCTGGACATAGAGCCGCTGAAGCCGCTTCAAAAGCAGATTTTGCGAAGGATTCTATAACTATCGTTAGAATCCTTCAGAGATGCTCCGCCGGACAGTGGAAGCACCGTGTTGGTGGACAGCCTGGACACAGGTGGATCCACTGAGGAAGAGACCGTCCAATTGGCGGTAAGTTCTGGAGAAAAAGGATATAGCACACCCAGGCGTTTTCCCCTCTGAAAACGCCTAGTGGGGTTCTCTCTCTCTCTGGACAAGATTTCCTCGAATTCAGGATGAGGAGCGAAAAATTTAGAAGGTGGTTTGGCCCGTCTAAACGAAACCACCTGATCTGCGGGTTCCGTAGAGGGATCCTTGATGCCACAGGTTTGGTTTATTGCCCCAATGAGGTTCTGTACTGTCTCACTCATGGTGGCGATTTGGTTAGGATCCAGCTCTGAAATATCCTCCGAAGGCGCATCAGATAATGCCTCGCCCGACTCAGGGGAGGAGGATCGGTGGGACACCAACCGCGGGGGAGGGCCAAGCGGCGAGATGGAGCGCGAAGAGGACTCAGACCGACGTTCCTGTCTGGACCTTTTGTGGCTTATCAAGGAGGGCTCGGGCGGCGGTTCCTGCGACTCGCTGGCCACTGCAGGGGTAACCGATCCAGCGCGGACACTAGGGTTTGAGATACCCGTGTTAAATCGGCCACCGATTGTGACAGAGAGGCGGCCCAGCCTGGGATGGGGGGGATCACTCTCGGGCGGAACAGCCGGGGGATCCTGGGCGGTGGGAACAATCGGGTTGCTGCAGGACTGACACAGCGGGGAGGACTGACCTGAGGGAAGTTTGCAGTTACAGGACGAACATGCAAAGTATGTGACTAAGGCAGAAGATGAAGAAGTCGGAGGACGAGAGCGGCCCCCTTTAGAGTTAGACATTTTGAAGAGGTCCCTGAAGAAAATGCCAGCAGGTTAGGGGACAGTGGGGCAGAGGAGGGTGTCAGTCTGCAGTGCAGAGCTACTCACGGCAGACGAAAAACCCCGGATACCAGGAGCTGCAGGCCTGGAGGAAGATGCTGTGGATCCCCAGCGCAGATGGCGGGCTGTGTTCCCAGAAAGAGCGTTCTGCGAAGTTCCCCCGGCGCAGGAGCGTGGCACGATGAAGAGAACTCGTGCCCTGAGCGTCCAGCAGCGGCGTGGAGGAAGGGGCGGAGCCAGCCGAGATGGCGCCGGTGGGTGGGGAATGCCGGGCAGAGTTTGTCGAGCGGGAGAAAGCCCGCCCGATGGTACCGGAAGTGACGGAGCGCGTCACCGGAAGTAGGCCCCGGGGGAAGCCAGGGCCTAAATTAGCAGCCGGTGACCGCTGAAATGGGTGCCGGCGCCGAGGAAAAGGTGCGGGCGTCCCGTCTGACAGGCGCGGCAGCCGCCGTATGAACAGCGGAGCGCCGGTGTCGGCGCCGGAAGTAGGCCCCGGGAAGAGCCGGGGCCTTCATTAAAAGCCGGCCGCCGCAGGAGACGACCGTGGCCGCTGAAAAGGAGGGACTGCCGTGGAGATAAAAACAGAGCGGCTGTCTGTAGTGGGGCCGCGCCGCAGAGGAAAGGGTCTGGGGCACCGATTAGAGGTGCAGAGCCACCGTGGGAAGGTAGAGCGGCCGGAATTAAGAGCCGCCGCACAAAATTGGCCCCGGAAATTGTCCCTAATTGCTAGTAGAGGAAGGGTGCTGCCGCAGGAATAGCAGTGCGGCCGCAGAAATGCAGGAAGAAGGGAATCCCGAGGCCCCCCAAATACTCACCTAATATCCCACGCCGTCTACTAACCTTAAAAACGTGGAAGATATTAGACGTCCTTGGAGCTGATGGACGTCCTCGTCTCCTCCGACCGACAGGCTCTGGAAGGCGAGTGGGTGGGGGACGGAGCCAGGACCGGACTTCTGAGCACGCTTGTGTGCTAGGATCTTGGTCCTGGAGAGGGATCTATGAGGATACGGGGTGGCAGTACACGCCGTACTCATAGTCCGCTTTGTGGGACTACAGGTGTGACTGCTCACCCTGTATCCCTTCCGAAAACCTGAAAAAGAAACGACGCACACTGAGGTAGATAAGGGTCTAATGAAAGACCCGTGTCCACCTCCTACTGACACTAAGCTAAACTGAAGAGTTTAATGCCAGTCGGTGGGGTGTACACTGCAGAGCAGGAGCTAACTTTTTTTTATTTGCATAGTGTCAGCCTCCTAGTGGCAGCAGCATAACCCCATGGTTCCTGTGTCCCCCAATGAGAGGCGATAAAGAAAGGAGTTTGTTGTTGCCTCTTCCAGGCCACTGTACTGTTGAGCCAGTGATAATTACACACCGGATCCAGAAAGAAGAATGGTTTTACCAGGAACGTCAGTGGCTGGGGCTTCCTGGTTATACACCACAGCGTACAGTGATAGACTTCATCTTCAAGGACAGACTTTATTAGTAGTATTATTATTATTTATATAGCACTATTGATTCCATGGTGCTGTACATGAGAAGGGGTTACATCAAAATACAGATATCACTTACAGTAAGCAAACTAACAATGACAGACTGGTACAGAGGGGCGAGGACCCTGCCCTTACATTCTACAGGATGGTGGGGAAGGAGACAGTAGGTCTCCTACTTCTATCAAATCTTGCCCAGCATACTCCAGCAGTGCCGCATTACAGATCCCTCCATTTGGATTACTATTCAGCACACAGTAGCCATCTTCTTCGCACCTGTGGTCGGACATATTTCACTTTCTGCCCATCAACCTCCTATTGTATTACACCACTTGTCTATTTAGGTTTATTCCCCCCCATACAGAAGGAGCCAGGATCCACCAGTAACATAGGTAAACCCAGCTGTCCATTTTTTAGACACTAGAATTACCTTGTGCACATATTTTCTGTATGTCACATACAGTTCAGTATTCTAAACACTCAGTGTAGTCTCATATAGGGCGTTTTACAGTGAGCGCGGGTATCTACAAAACTGCTAGTCACAAAGAATCTAAAAGTTACCAAAAAGTTAAACGCACTTTTCCATAGTCTTAAATAGCCAAACCGGTTCTTTGTTGAATGGCATCTCCATCATGTGGAATCTGGCCAGCTTCTGTGCAATCTCACTAGAGATTTCAGGAACACTAAGTTCTGCGGTCACCAGTCTACGACTCTGGGGGAACAAAATAGAGAGAATCTAGATCCCAATCACATACAATAAACTGATGGAAACATGACCACATGTGAATAGAGTCCTGTTCATTAAATATTATATACGGTACTCTAACCCCTGAAGCCATTGATGACAGTTCCACAAGAAGGAAGCAGGTGGGACAGGTTAATGGAGGTTCTGTAATCTCCAAGGATTATGAACATATGGCCGGCTCTTTCAAGCTTCTGGTTTGTACCAAAATATCGCTTTAAACGAGGTTTACTTTTCATCTGATATTTTTTTTTTTGGAGGGTGCTATTACTATAAATTTAGATAATATTTTAGAACAGACGTCTGACGCTGCTCATTAGTGTTCCAAATTCAGTTTTAGTGACTAAGCTGTTGCTTAGTAAAACATGAATGCAGGCTAAGGCTCTGTTCACACCACACTTTGCTACTCTCCTGCTATACAGAGGCATAGGTCAGTCATTGGATGGATATGGTACATGGGGACTCATGGCTCCATATGGCAAACAAGCTCATCCAAATACAATATGAACATAGTCACATTAGAATGTTGTATAGAAGAATTACAGAAAAGACTTGTATATCAGTATTGGGACCTGTTCTCTTCAACATATTCATTAATGATCTGGTAGAAGGTTTACACAGTAAAATATCGATATTTGCAGATGATACAAAACTATGTAAAGCAGTTAATACAAGAGAAGATAGTATTCTGCTACAGATGGATCTGGATAAGTTGGAAATTTGGGCTGAAAGGTGGCAGATGAGATTTAACAATGATAAATGTAAGGTTATACACATGGGAAGAGGGAATCAATATCACCATTACACACTGAACGGGAAACCACTGGGTAAATCTGACAGGGAGAAGGACTTGGGGATCCTAGTTAATGATAAACTTACCTGGAGCAGCCAGTGCCAGGCAGCAGCTGCCAAGGCAAACAGGATCATGGGGTGCATTAAAAGAGGTCTGGATACACATGATGAGAGCATTATACTGCCTTTGTACAAATCCCTAGTTAGACCGCACATGGAGTACTGTGTCCAGTTTTGGGCACCGGTGCTCAGGAAGGATATAATGGAACTAGAGAGAGTACAAAGGAGGGCAACAAAATTAATAAAGGGGATGGGAGAACTACAATACCCAGATAGATTAGCGAAATTAGGATTATTTAGTCTAGAAAAAAGACGACTGAGGGGCGATCTAATAACCATGTATAAGTATATAAGGGGACAATACAAATATCTCGCTGAGGATCTGTTTATACCAAGGAAGGTGACGGGCACAAGGGGGCATTCTTTGCGTCTGGAGGAGAGAAGGTTTTTCCACCAACATAGAAGAGGATTCTTTACTGTTAGGGCAGTGAGAATCTGGAATTGCTTGCCTGAGGAGGTGGTGATGGCGAACTCAGTCGAGGGGTTCAAGAGAGGCCTGGATGTCTTCCTGGAGCAGAACAATATTGTATCATACAATTATTAGGTTCTGTAGAAGGACGTAGATCTGGGGATTTATTATGATGGAATATAGGCTGAACTGGATGGACAAATGTCTTTTTTCGGCCTTACTAACTATGTTACTATGTTACTATATCAATTCTAAATTTGGTGCTTTCCAGCCAGCACTTCTCACCGGAATGTATTCTTCCAGCCGGCCTTGTGGAAAAACACCATACAAATGTGGACCCAGAGAGCGTTCAGCAAGGATGGCAAACATTACGCTCTCCAGGACAAGAGAGTCCACACCCTGCAAGACATAAAGAAGCAGAAGATAGATTTAAAGCGTACCTACTAGTGATGAGTGAACGTGCTCAGATAAGATCCTATCCACACATGCTCGGGTGCCGAGTGTCTTTGGTGTGCTCGAAAAATATGCTTGATTCACCGTGGCAGCATGTCTTGTGGCTCTTAGACAGCCGCAACACAAGCGGGAATTAATAAACAGGCAATCCCTACATCTGTTACAGCTGTCAAACAGCCACGAGACATGCAGCCGTGGGGAACCAAACATTTTTTCCAGCACACCGAAGACACTTAGCACCCACGCATAGGATAGGATCTTATCTGAGCATGTTCACTCATCACTAGTGCCTATCCTTTTAGAAAACTGATGATAAGGCAGAGTCCTGCACTAAAGGTACCGTTACACTAAATGACTTACCAACGATCACAAGCAGCAATACGACCTGGCCGTGATCGTTGGTAAGTCGTTGTGTGGTCGCTGGGAAGCTGTCACACAGACAGCTCTCTCCGGCGACCAACGATCAGGGGAACGACTTCGACATCGTTGAAACTGTCTTCAACGATGCCGAAGTCCCCCTGCAGCACCCGGGTAACCAGGGTAAACATTGGGTTACTAATTGCAGGGCCGCGCTTAGTAACCCAATATTTACCCTGGTTACCATTGTAAAAGTAAAAAAAAAAAAAAAAAAACAGTACATACTCACATTCCGATGTCTGTCACGTCCCCCGCCGTCAGCTTCCCGCACTGACTGTCAGTGCCAGCCGTAAAGCAGAGCACAGCGGTGACGTCACCGATGTGCTCTGCTTTACGGCCGGCGCTGAGTCAGTGCAGGGAAGCTGACGGCGGGGGACGTGACAGACATCGGAATGTGAGTATGTACTGTTTTTTTTTTTTTTTTTTTACTTTTACAATGGTAACCAGGGTAAATATTGGGTTACTAAGCGCGGCCCTGCGCTTAGTAACCCGATATTTACCCTGGTTACAAGTGAACACATCGCTGGATCGGCGTCACACACGCCGATCCAGCGATGACAGCGGGTGGTCAGCGACCAAAAAAAGGTCCTGATCATTCCCCAACGACCAACGATCTCCCAGCAGGGGCCTGATCGTTGGTCGCTGTCACACATAACGAGATAGTTGGCGGGATCGTTGCTACGTCACAAAAAGCGTGACGTTGCAATGATATCGTTAATGAAATCGTTGTGTGTGAAGGTACCTTAAGAGCATTTATAACTTTTACTGATAACACGGACCAACCAAAGTCTGTGCTGTGGGATACACTAAAGAGCGTCCTCCTGCAACCACACTTCTGTATTTAGTGCGGGAGCATCGTAGGATTTTACAACATTCACTCACGCACTTAAGACGATAGCGAGGCTGATGTTGGACGCTGCATATTTTAGCAGCACAGACTTCGGGTGCTCCATGTTATCAGAAAATAATCCTAATAGAGCAATAAAGAAAAATTATTTAAAAAATTATTGTACAGTAATCCTTTTCTTATGAAAGTGGAGGTAACGATTTGTTAATAAGATACAACCAGCTTTCAATACCATCAGCTGCTCAGGCTGTGTGCTCACAATGAGTTTCTGCTGTTGCAGCATTTCTGCACCCATTAGGTAACATGTGTTTTTCACCATTGTGTTTGAGCGCTTTTTTTGTTTTAACATGCATCTTTGGTGTGTCATGCTTTAAATAAGGCGGCTTTGTTTTTGATATTTCATGGTATTTGGCTTTGACAAACCGTTATCGATACAGTCATTGTGGAAACACTGCAGTTTTTCCACATCTAACCCAAGTCTATGGGAAAAAAATTGCACATAAGAGTAATCAGAAGAAGAGAGATTCACATGTTGTGGATTTGAATCACGCACCGCAAGTTAATTTGGAGTTAAGAAGGGGGGGAGGGGGGATTTGACATACACTTCACTGGAAGCAACAAAAACTCATCATGGGCACAAAGCCTTATGGTAAGACAAAAAAAAAAAGTTATGTACTGTATATATTATTTATATATTTGTCCTGGAACTATAGAATATGCACCCGAGAAACAGATTACCTGCAGAATGGCTCCATAAAGCCGCAGCAGCACTTGACGTGGCTCCGTGGATTGCGTTTGGACGGTGTCTGCCAGACTACACTTATACAGCAGGTTGCTCAGGCCGCCACTGAAACACAGAAGAGAAGCGGTTAACAGGACCACAAATAAATCCTTCTGAAGAACCACATGTGACCACTTTGTGGATTATGGGTGACTTTATCCACAATGTACCACTGAGTCCTAGTTAATTTACCGGCCCAGGAAGAACATCGCGAGAAACCTTCTTCTCAATGACAGTAAATACGCTGAGTGCAAAAGGGAACATTGTGGGGCGGCTTCATCAAAACTTTAACACCAGAATTAAGGTATAAAAAGATTTGAAAAGTAGCAACATTTTGCCACAACTCCAGGCTGCGCTAAAATTCTGTGGCAAATAGCGGCCATTTTAATTCTATAGTGATTGCTGACCTCAACAAAACTATGGCGATCTGCTAATTAAATGTATTTAGGAATTTAGTTACACTTCCTTTAGTAAGTTTACTCTTTTCAAGAATAACCCCTTAAAGAAGCGCTCTCCCCCATCAAACTTTGTGTCCTATTAATATATTGCAGTCATATTATACAGCACTGTGTACTTACAATTGCTCATTTTGCCTTTCTACCCATCTAACTCTTCTCTATGTAGAAACAGGAAGTCTCTTGTCTCTGCATTTATCATTCCCCTCTTCAACTCCTGACCCAGCTGCTGCCCCTCCCATAGACTTTTGCAGTGGCTCATGACTTGTGCAGAGAATAATTGACCTCCTGCTTCTACATAGAGCTTAGAAGTCAGTTTTTAATCACGTGATATCGTAGACCTAATGGAAAAAGAAGAATTAGCTGGGTAGAAAAGGTAAAACGAGCAATTGTAAGTACACAGTGCTATATAATGTGATGATTGAAATATAGTAAGAGGATAAAAATTTTGATGGGAGGAGGAGTACTTCTTTAATGATGTAGGAGCCTCTCACTCCAGCACGCCTGCTCAACAAGACTGGTGATAACGCAGGTCTTGATGAAGCAGGGCCTATGTTTGTGCATTAACTTACATACCGGTATATACACTGATAAACTGACAGCAAAACCAGTCTCAAGACAAACCGAATACACCCTCCTTGAATTTTATGGCAAGATCTTAAAATTAGCTAACTACAACCTCAGAACAAAAACACATGGCAAAATGTAGGCCGAAAATACAGGAGTGTGAAAGATTAAAGGGAACCTGCCACCACAATTGACCTATCTAAACTATTAATATGGGCGTACAGGCTATAAACTGCTGATAACAGTCCTCCCTGTATGAATCATATCAGCTGTGCTGCTGCTGAGAAATCATCTTTCATCACTTTATATAAATGACCTCTTCCGGGATAGGAGGACGACGTTGCCTGGAAAAGTAACCAACACAGAACAGGAAAAATGAAATTTGTATTCTTACAAACACATTTTTGCTTCTCTCTCAGCTCTGCTGTATTGCAACAATATTACAGCCCTATCTGCTTGGGAGCTGGAGCGGAACCTGCAGACTTGTCAGTTATCAGGAGAGCAGCCATTACACATCACATTGTTAACTCCTCCTTCATTTATAATAATCTCTGGAGGCAGAGTTATCTCCAGGCACCATCTGTCCCGGAGCCAGGAAGAGGCGACTTAAATAATCTTTATTTTAATAATCATCTTTATATAGCGCGAACATATTCCGCAGCGCTTTACAGTTTTGCACACATCATCACTGTCCCCGATGGGGCTCACAATGTAAATTCCATATCAGTATGTCTTTGGAATGTGGGAGGAAGCCGGAGAACCCGGAGAAAACCCACGCAAGCACGGGGAGAACATACAAACTCCTTACAGATGTTGTCCTGGGTGGGATTAGAACTCAGGACCCCAGCGCTGCAAGGCTGCCGTGTTATCCACTGCGCCACCGTGCTGCCCCGTATATACTAGAGTATAAGCCGACCCGAGTATAAGCCGAGGCACCTACTTTTGCCATGGAAAACTGTGTAAGCTTATTGACTCGATTATAAGCTGGGTATGCATTGTTCCCTCATCTGGTCCTGCTATGCGTGGCTCCCCCTGTCCTGTGGCTCCCTCTTGTCCTGTCCTGGTATGTGTGGCTACCCAGTCCTGGTATGTGTGGCATCCCTGTTGTATGCATGGCTCCCCCGGTCCTGCATTGCTCAGCTCCCCCACTGGTTGTATGCATGGCTCACATTCCCGCCCCCCCCTCCCTCCTAGTCATCGCACCTGCATCTCCATTGTCCTGGCACCGGCAGCTCTCCTCTGCTCAGTGGTCACGTGGTACCGCTCATTAAGGTAATGAATATGCGCCCCACGCTTATGGGAGTGGAGACGTGTCCATGTTGATTACCTTAATGAGCGGTACCACATGACCGCTCATCACAGGAAAACAGAGCCGCAGGGACAACGGAGATGCAGCGATGGAGGGCGAGTATGATGTCTTGTGTTAGCCGGCAGCTGCAGATGTCACTGTGCCACAGCCGCCGGCTCCTGCCGCCGCTATGCCGGTCCCCCTCCCAAGCCAGCGTTCTGGACAATTGACTTGTGTATAAGCCAAGGGGGTCGTTTTCAGCACACAAAAAAACTGTGCTGAAAATCTCGGCTTATACACAAGTATGTACGGGATATAAAAAGTGATAAAAGAGGATTTCTCATCATCAACAACAACACAGCTGATATGAGACACACATGGAGGACTGTTTTCAGCATTCTATAGCCTGTATAGCCATATTTACAGTTAAGTAATGTCAGATTCCCTTTAAGTACACCATTACTGCTTCCATAGGAATTAAGAGGGCAAGTATCCGCTATGTGCTGCTAATCAAAAGCCCTTAAAGGGAATCTGTCATCCCCTGGACGCTTTTAAGCTAGCTATTCCTATGGGCATACATGTAATAGAATGGTTAAACCAGTCTTACCTGTATGCCTCATTGCTGCAGTCTGGATGTTGAGAAATGCACTTTTAATCTTTATGTTAATGATTTCTTCCAGGCTCTGGGGCGTGCGGTGCCCGGAAGACATCTAGGTCTCCTCTCCATTACAATACTGTCCCCTCCCATGCACGTCACACTGATCTGGGTGAGGTAATCCTGCGCATGCCCTCACGCCGTTATGGGTACCTTGGCCACCCTGTCTAATGGCAGTGTCTTCATCCAGCTTCTGTGCAGGCGAGCTTGTGACCACTGGCACTGAAGCCGGAGAGGACCTTGCATGCAGCATGGGACAGAAAAGCTGCCATGTCACTCAGTAGTGCCCCCTCCTGGGCTACAAGGCAGCAGAAGAGCAGTGAGCTCCTAAATACTGTAGCTGTTCACAACCTGACAAGGGTGGCCATGCTAGTAGTGACAGTACGTACTTTGTTCATGGTTTGGTTTGCATGTGTGTATGTGGTCTGGGGAGCAGGCCAGCAATATGCAGGCTGCCTTGCCTTTAGCTGCCATATGACATTTTCAGCAATTCATCACCACCTCCCCGGTGACCTTGAGAAGAGGAGTTCATGTTACTGCTGAGGAGCACACAGGAAAAGGCTGGAATGGAAAACCTCGGAGCACAAGAACATGAAGGAGAGTCATGTGATTGGTCCATTTCAATATGTCAGTCTGCGAGATGGAGGTGGGGAGAAGATGCTGGGGACCCGCCTCTGGGACCAGTCACTGTGGCCAGACGCACGTTCCCAGGTCAGGTTTTACAGGCACGATTTCTCTGAAAGACCGCAGCGCTTCAGCCTGTCTCTTGATTCACGCTGCCCGTGTTTCTCCGTCATACGTCCCACTGCTCCCCCTATACCAGTGCACACCAGCATCACAGTGCCAGGCTTAGGGTTGGTGCCGCATATTGTGCCACCTGATCTGCACTATTGGCTTCTTGTGCAGTTAAGACAGGCGAGATTCTGCCATTTACCGCTCCCACCTTAGCAAAGTCATTAACAGAACGCTCCCATCATAGACTTTATCCTCGGAATACATTACCGTCATTATACAGCACTGTGTACTTGTAAATGCTCATTTTATCTTTCTACCCAGCAAATTCTTCTCTTTTCTCTGCTCTACAAGAAGTCCCTTGTCCCTGCATTTATCTTTCCCCTCCAACTCCTGACCCAGGTGCTCCACCACCCCTCGCCAGGGACGTTGGCAGTGACTGATGACTCGCACAGTGAAAATTGACCTCCTGTTTCTACATGGAGCTTAGAACATAGTAACATAGTTAGTAAGGCCGAAAAAAGACATTTGTCCATCCAGTTCAGCCTATATTCCATCATAATAAATCCCCAGATCTACGTCCTTCTACAGAACCTAATTGTAGGATTCAGCTAGTCAGCTTTTAATCACGTGAAGTCACAGACCTAATGGAAAAGAGAATAACTATATGGGTAGAAAAGAAAAATGAGCAATTGTAAGTACACAGTGCTATATAATATGATGACTGCAATAAATTAAGAGGATAAACACTGACGGGAGAAGGAGCAGTGCTTCGTTAAGAGGTAGGTTTACAGCAGGTCAGGAGACATGTATACAACATAGCACCATAATCAGTTAACTTTGTACTTGCCATGTAGCCAGAGGGTGACGTCAGGCCTGACTCTCCACCACTGTGAAAGGTCAGAGATAGGAAGGAGGACGAGGAGCCTGTGACTGGCAGAAGATGTCGCCCGCTCTCCAGCACCGGACCACCATCATTTACCCTTATATAACACTGGCAGCTTCTCTGTGGTGCAGAGATCCGGAATAGACGCCATGACTGCTACGGCACATGTTGGCAGTCGGCCACTCAAAAATAAGCCCTGCACCCTGTCTACAAGTGGGGGTGAATGAGCTAACGCTTTCCCATTAACCCCTGCAGCAGCCGCCCCTTACATATATAGACTATACCCAAGATAGAAACAAAATGGGCATATACTCTAGTAAAGAGGCGTCGCACCCCAGGGTGGCAAAACCGGGCGAGAGATTCCGTTTACAGCTCCATCACTCTCGGCAGCCCATCGTGTATGGTCAGGACATGTGCTGCCGAGTATAATGGCGGTCTATGTATAGCTGTCCTGGGCACACTGGAGAGCGGCCGGCCTGTGCAGTCGGGCAACTAAACGCCATCCGACTGGCCGCTATCTAGCCGATAGTTTATTGTGCAGTCGGGCAACTAAACGCCATCCGACTGGCCGCTATCTAGCCGATAGTTTATTGTGCAGTCGGGCAACTAAACGCCATCCGACTGGCCGCTATCTAGCCGATAGTTTATTGTGCAGTCGGGCAACTAAACGCCATCCGACTGGCCGCTATCTAGCCGATAGTTTATTGTGCAGTCGGGCAACTAAACGCCATCCGACTGGCCGCTATCTAGCCGATAGTTTATTGTGCAGTCGGGCAACTAAACGCCATCCGACTGGCCGCTATCTAGCCGATAGTTTATTGTGCAGTCGGGCAACTAAACGCCATCCGACTGGCCGCTATCTAGCCGATAGTTTATTGTGCAGTCGGGCAACTAAATGCCATCCGACTGGCCGCTATCTAGCCGATAGTTTATCGCTGGGGCTCAATGCCCCCCAAGGCTTTGTGCACACTGTCATGGCACCCTTTATTATAAAGTCAGGACACCTATGTCAGATGCCCTGACGGCTGGGCTATAGGCAGTGCTGCGGAGATAGATATAGTGTGTGTGTGTGTGTGTGTGTGTGTGTGTGTGTGTGTGTGTGTGTGTGTGTGTGTGTGTGTGTGTGTGTGTGTGTGTGTACACACACTGTACACTATTAGTAAGCGGAGAAGCTGCCAGCATTTATACAGTTAATGTGCGACAGCCCCCACATTCGCACAGTGAACACGCCACCACTAGTGACCCGGATGAGGACCCCCTCCAGCACCCCACATGGCCGGTACCTGACCACAGACACCCTCATCTGCTCCGGGCCGATGCTCCGCCACGCTCCCCGGAGGTACTCCCGGCACAGGCAGTGCGCTCTCCTCCGCAGCTCCTCGCTCAGCTCCAGGCGGCGCCCTCCCGGGGACAGCGGCACCGGCGCCCCGTTAGCTGAGGCCATGGTGTGCGCAGTAGTGCCAGCGTCAGTCACTGCCGGTAATAAGTCACCACACCGCAGTCACCCCATCTGCTGTGCCCGCTACCCAGGGCATGCCGGCCACTGCCAGCTATTCTACACGCCCCCGGGGCGGCACGGGCGCTGACACTAGGACTGCCGGCATCCTGTAGGGCTATTGTAGTTGGAGACATCAATTGCATCCAATCAGAGCGAGGACCCGCCCACTTCTCCGCAGGCTCCACTGAACACCAGGCAATAATGACGCCTTAAGACGTCACGTGACGTCTGCTCAACTAATCTCAGACTGTGTCTGCCTCTACCGCCGCCATTTTATTGAAGACTTGATGTGTTGTCTTCTAAGGACGTGATAAAGATAGGCCACACCCCTTCTGCGTGTCATCGCGAGGCTTCTTGCTTTGGCGGGAGATTTCCATACTGTAAGGTGAGGATGACGCGTTCTATTACAGTGTCCAGTTTCCTAGCGGCGGACGCCTGAGGCGTTCACCTGCATGACTTGTGTATCGCCATAGACACCATATACGTATAGCTAGCAGGATAGGCTGAACTTGTAGTTTCACCTACCTTCCAGTCAGTGTGTCTGAGGCTGGTTTCACACGTCAGTGGCTCCGGTACCTGAGGTGACAGTTTCCTCACCTACCGGAGACACTGACTCATGTAGACGCATTAACCCCTTCAAGTCGCGGCCCTTTTTCATTTTTGCGTTTTCGTTTTTCACTTCCCTCCTTCCCTGAGCCATAACTTTTTTATTTTTCCGTCAATATGGCCATGTGAGGGCTTATTTTTTGCGCGACAAGTACTTTTGAACGACACCATTGGTTTTACCATGTCTTTTACTAGAAAACGGGAAAAAAATTCCAAGTGCGGTGAAATTGCAAAAAAAAGTGCAGTCCCACACTTGTTTTTTGTTTGGCTTTTTTACTAGGTTCACTAAATGCTAAAACTGACATTATGATTCCCCAGGTCATTATGAGTTCACCGACACCAAACATGACTAGGTTATTTTTTATCTAAGTGGTGAAAAAAAATTCCAAACTTTGCTAAAAAAAAAATGCCATTTTCCGATACCCGTAGCGTCTCCATTTTTCGTGATCTGGGGTCGGGTGAGGGCTTATTTTTTGCGTGCCGAGCTGATGTTTTTAATGATACCATTTTTGCGCAGATACGTTCTTTTGATCGCCCGTTATTGCATTTTAATGCAATGTCGCGGCGACCAAAAAAACGTAATTCTGGCGTTACGGATTTTTTTCTCGCTATGCCGTTTAGCGATCAGGTTAATGCTTTTTTTTAATTGATAGATCGGGCAATTCTGAACACGGTGATACCAAATATGTGTATGTTTGATTTTTTTTTTATTGTTTTATTTAGGATGGGGCGAAAGGGGGGTGATTTAAACTTTTATATTTTTTATATTTTTTTCATATTTTTAAAAACATTTTTTTTTTACTTGTGCCATGATTCAATAGCCTCCATGGGAGGCTAGAAGCTGGCACAGCACGATCGGCTCTGCTACATAGCAGCGATCATCAGATCGCTGCTATGTAGCTGAAATGCAGGTGTGCTGTGAGCGCCGACCACAGGGGGGCGCTCACAGCAGACCTGCATCAGTAACCATAGAGGTCTCAAGGATCATGTCACGGGGGTCGGCGATGACGTCATATCCGGCCGCCCGGCCGGATGCGGTAGTTAAATGCCGCTGTCTGTGTTTGACAGCGGCATTTAACAGGTTAATAGCGGCGGGTGAATAGCGATTTCACCCGCCGCTATTGCGCTCACATGTCAGCTGTACAAAACAGCTGACATGTCGCGACTTTGATGTGGGCTCACCGCCGGAGCCCACATCAAAGGGGGTGACACGGCATGCGCCGTACTAGTACGGCGCATGTCGTGAAGGGGTTAAAATCTGTGCAGATGTCATTGATTTTTTGCGGACCGTGTGCCAAACACGGAGACATGTCAGTGTTCGTGGGAGCGCAGCCGCTGTTCTGAAAATAATCACCCGGCTCGCTCCCTCATTGGCCGTCGCTGCTTCCTCTCCTGGCTGCACCTTCTACTGTATGCGGTCACGTGGGGCCGCCGATTACAGTAATGAATATGCGGCTCCACCTCCCATAGGGGTGGAGCCGCATATTCATTACTGTAAATGAGCGGCCCCACATGACCGCATACAGTAGAAGGTGCAGCCAGGACAGGAAGCAGCAACAGCCAGCGAGGCTATGCCTATGCAGCATCAATAGTAACAAGATATAGTAACATACAGTAGTTAGTAAGGCCGAAAAAAGACATTTGTCCATCCAGTTCAGCCTATATTCCATCATAATAAATCCCCAGATCTACGTCCTTCTACAGAACCTAATAATTGTATGATACAATATTGTTCTGCTCCAGGAAGACATCCAGGCCTCTCTTGAACCCCTCGACTGAGTTCGCCATCACCACCTCCTCAGGCAAGCTATTCCAGATTCTCACTGCCCTAACAGTAAAGAATCCTCTTCTATGTTGGTGGAAAAACCTTCTCTCCTCCAGACGCAAAGAATGCCCCCTTGTGCCCGTCGCCTTCCTTGGTATAAACAGATCCTCAGCGAGATATTTGTATTGTCCCCTTATATACTTATACATGGTTATTAGATCGCCCCTCAGTCGTCTTTTTTCTAGACTAAATAATCCTAATTTCGCTAATCTATCTGGGTATTGTAGTTCTCCCATCCCCTTTATTAATTTTGTTGCCCTCCTTTGTACTCTCTCTAGTTCCATTATATCCTTCTTGAGCACCGGTGCCCAAAACTGGACACAGTACTCCATGTGCGGTCTAACTAGGGATTTGTACAGAGGCAGTATAATGCTCTCATCATGTGTATCCAGACCTCTTTTAATGCACCCCATGATCCTGTTTGCCTTGGCAGCTGCTGCCTGGCCCTGGCTGCTCCAGGTAAGTTTATCATTAACTAGGATCCCCAAGTCCTTCTCCCTGTCAGATTTACCCAGTGGTTTCCCGTTCAGTGTGTAATGGTGACATTGATTCCTTCTTCCCATGTGTATAACCTTACATTTATCATTGTTAAACCTCATCTGCCACCTTTCAGCCCAAGTTTCCAACTTATCCAGATCCATCTGTAGCAGAATACTATCTTCTCTTGTATTAACTGCTTTAGATAGTTTTGTATCATCTGCAAATATCGATATTTTACTGTGTAAACCTTCTACCAGATCATTAATGAATATGTTGAAGAGAACTGGTCCCAATACCGAAGCCTGCGGTACCTCACTGGTCACAGCGACCCAGTTAGAGACTATACCATTTATAACCACCCTCTGCTTTCTATCACTAAGCCAGTTACTAACCCATTTACACACAATTTCCCCCAGACCAAGCATTCTCATTTTGTGTACCAACCTCTTGTGCGGCACAGTATCAAACGCTTTGGAAAAATCAAGATATACCACGTCCAATGACTCACCGTGGTCCAGCCTATAGCTTACCTCTTCATAAAAACTGATTAGATTGGTTTGACAGGAGCGATTTCTCATAAACCCATGCTGATATGGAGTTAAACAGTTATTCTCATTGAGATAATCCAGAATAACATCCCTCAGAAACCCTTCAAATATTTTACCAACAATAGAGGTTAGACTTACTGGCCTATAATTTCCAGGTTCACTTTTAGAGCCCTTTTTGAATATTGGCACCACATTTGCTATGCGCCAGTCCTGCGGAACAGACCCCGTCGCTAAAGAGTCCCTAAAAATAAGAAATAATGGTTTATCTATTACATTACTTAGTTCTCTTAGTACTCGTGGGTGTATGCCATCCGGACCCGGAGATTTATCTATTTTAATCTTATTTAGCCGGTTTCGCACCTCTTCTTGGGTTAGATTGGTGACCCTTAACCCCTTCCCGACCTGTGACACAGCGTATGCGTCATGAAAGTCGGTGCCAATCCGACCTGTGACGCATATGCTGTGTCACAGAAAGATCGCGTCCCTGCAGGCCGGGTGAAAGGGTTAACTCCCATTTCACCCGATCTGCAGGGACAGGGGGAGTGGTAGTTTAGCCCAGGGGGGGTGGCTTTACCCCCTCGTGGCTACGATCGCTCTGATTGGCTGTTGAAAGTGAAACTGCCAATCAGAGCGATTTGTAATATTTCACCTAAAAAAATGGTGAAATATTACAATCCAGCCATGGCCGATGCTGCAATATCATCGGCCATGGCTGGAAATACTAATGTGCCCCCACCCCACCCCTCCGATCGCCCCCCCCAGCCCCCCGATCTGTGCAGCGCTCCCCTCCGTCCTGTGCTCCGCTCCCCCGTCCTCCTGTCCGCTCCCCCGTGCTCCAATCACACCCCCCCGTGCTCCAATCAAACCCCCCCGCACTCCGATCCCCCCCCGTGCTCCGAACCACCCCCCCTGCACACCGATCCCCCCCCCCTGCACACCGATCCACCCGCCCGCACACCGATCACTCTCCCCCATGCTCCGATCCCTCCCCCCCCGTGCTCCGACGCCCCCCCGTGCCCTGATCTCCCCCCCCCTGTGCCCTGATCTCCCCCCCTTATACTTACCGATCCTGGCGAGGTCCGTCAGTCTTCTTCCCCGAGCGCCGCCATGTTCCAAAATGGCGGGCGCATGCGCAGTGCGCCCGCCGAATCTGCCGGCCGGCAGATTCGTTCCAATGTGAATTTTGATCACTGTGATATAATCTATCACAGTGGTCAAAATAAAAAAACAGTAAATGACCCCCCCCATTTGTCCCCCATAGATAGGGACAATAATAAAATAAAGAATTTTTTTTTTTTTTCACTAAGGTTGGAGTTAGAACTAGGGTTAGGGTTAGGGGTAGGGTTAGGGGTAGGGGTAGGGGTAGGGTTAGGGGTAGGGGTAGGGTTAGGGTTAGGGGTAGGGTTAGGGGTAGGGTTAGGGTTAGAACTAGGGTTAGGGTTAGGGGTAGGGTTAGGGGTAGGGGTAGGGTTAGGGGTAGGGGTAGGGTTAGGGTTAGGGGTAGGGTTAGGGGTAGGGGTAGGGTTAGGGGTAGGGTTAGGGTTTCGGTATGTGCACACGTATTCTGGTCCTCTGCGGATTTTTCTGCAGCGGATTTGATAAATCCGCAGTGCTAAACCGCTGCGGATTTATGGCAGATTTACCGCGGTTTTTCTGCGCATTTCACTGCGGTTTTACAACTGCGATTTTCTATTGGAGCAGTTGTAAAACCGCTGTGGAATCCGCAGAAAGAAGTGACATGCTGCGGAATGTAAACCGCTGCGTTTCCGTGCAGTTTTTCCGCAGCATGTGTACAGCGATTTTTGTTTCCCATAGGTTTACATTGAAATGTAAACTCATGGGAAACTGCTGCGGATCCGCAGCGTTTTCCAAAGCGTGTGCACATACCTTTAGAATTAGGCTATGTGCACACGGTGCGGATTTGGCTGCGGATCCGCAGCAGAGTTCCATCAGGTTTACAGTACCATGTAAACCTATGGAAAACCAAATCCGCTGTGCCCATGGTGCGGAAAATACCGCACGGAAACGCTGCGTTGTATTTTCCGCAGCATGTCAATTCTTTGTGCGGATTCCGCAGCGTTTTACACCTATTCCTCAATAGGAATCCGCAGGTGAAATCCGCAGTAAATCCGCAGGTAAAACGCAGTGCCTTTTACCCGCGGATTTTTCAAAAATGGTGCGGAAAAATCTCACACGAATCCGCAACGTGGGTACATAGCCTTAGGGTTAGGGTTGGGTTGGAATTAGGGTTGTGGTTAGGGTTAGGGGTGTGTTGGGGTTAGGGTTGTGGTTAGGGGTGTGTTGCGGTTAGGGTTGTGGTTAGGGTTACGGCTACAGTTGGGATAAGGGTTAGGGGTGTGTTGGCGTAAGAATTGAGGGGTTTCCACTGTTTAGGCACATCAGGGGGTCTCCAAACGCAACATGGCGCCACCATTGATTCCAGCCAATCTTTTATTCAAAAAGTCAAATGGTGCTCCTTCCCTTCCGAGCCCCGACGTGTGCCCAAACAGTGGTTTACCCCCACATATGGGGTATCAGTGTACTCAGGACAAACTGGGCAACAATTACTGGGGTCCAATTTCTCCTGTTACCCTTGAGAAAATAAAAAATTGCTTGCTAAAACATCATTTTTGAGGAAAGTAAAATGATTTTTTATTTTCACGGCTCTGCGTTGTAAACGTCTGTGAAGCACTTGGGGGTTCAAAGTGCTCACCACATATCTAGATAAGTTCCTTGGGGGGTCTAGTTTCCAAAATGGGGTCACTTGTGGGGGGTTTCTACTGTTTAGGCACACCAGGGGCTCTGCAAACGCAACGTGACGCCCGCAGACCATTCCATCAAAGTCTGCATTTCAAAACGTCACTACTTGACTTCCGAGCCCCGACATGTTCCCAAACAGTGGTTTACCCCCACATATGGGGTATCAGCGTACTCAGAACAAACTGGGCAACAATTACTGGGGTCCAATTTCTCCTGTTACCCTTGAGAAAATAAAAAATTGCTTGCTAAAACATCATTTTTGAGGAAAGAAAAATGATTTTTTATTTTCACGGCTCTGCGTTGTAAACGTCTGTGAAGCACTTGGGGGTTCAAAGTGCTCACCACATATCTAGATAAGTTCCTTGGGGGGTCTAGTTTCCAAAATGGGGTCACTTGTGGGGGGTTTCTACTGTTTAGGCACACCAGGGGCTCTGCAAACGCAACGTGACGCCCGCAGACCATTCCATCAAAGTCTGCATTTCAAAAGTCACTACTTCCCTTCTGAGCCCCGACGTGTGCCCAAACAGTGGTTTACCCCCACATATGGGGTATCAGCGTACTCAGGAGAAACTGGACAACAACTTTTGGGGTCCAATTTCTCCTGTAACCCTTGGGAAAATAAAAAATTATGGGCTAAAAAATTATTTTTGAGGAAAGAAAACGTATTTATTATTTTCACTGCTCTGTGTTATAAACTTCTGTGAAGCACTTGGGGGTTCAAAGTGCTCACCTCACATCTAGATAAGTTCCTTTCGGGGTCTAGTTTCTAAAATGGGGTCACTTGTGGGGGGTTTCTACTGTTTAGCCACATCAGGGGCTCTGCAAACGCAACGTAATGCCCGCAGAGCATTCCATCAAAGTCTGCATTTCAAAATGTCACTACTTGACTTCCGAGCCCCGACATGTGCCCAAACTGTGGTTTACCCCCACATATGGGGTATCAGCGTACTCAGGAGAAACTGTACAACAACTTTTGGGGTCAAATTTCTCCTGTTACCCTTGGGAAAATAATAAATTGCAGGCTAAAAAATCATTTTAGAGAAAATAAAATTTTTATTTTATTTTCATGGCTCTGCGTTATAAACTTCTGTGAAGCACTTGGAAGTTCAAAGTCCTCACCACACATCTAGATTAGTTCCTTTGGGGGTCTAGTTTCCAAAATGGGGTCATATGTGGGGGATCTCCAATGTTTAGGCACACAGGGGCTCTCCAAACGTGACATGGTGTCCGCTAATGATTGGAGCTAATTTTCCATTTAAAAAGCCAATTGGCGTGCCTTCCCTTCCGAGCCCTGCCGTGCGCCCAAACAGTGGTTTACCCCCACATATGGGGTATCAGCGTACTCAGGACAAACTGGACAACAACATTTGCGGTCCAATTTCTCCTATTACCCTTGGCAAAATAGGAAATTCCAGGCTAAAAATCATTTTTGAGGAAAGAAAAATTATTTTTTATTTTCATGGCTCTGCATTATAAACTTCTGTGAAGCACCTGGGGGTTTAAAGTGCTCAATATGCATCTAGATAAGTTCCTTGGGGGGTCTAGTTTCCAAAATGGGGTCACTTGTGGGGGAGCTCCAATGCATAGGCACACAGGGGCTCTCTAAACGCGACATGGTGTCCGCTAACAATTGGAGCTAATTTTCCATTCAAAAAGTCAAATGGCGCGCCTTCCCTTCCGAGCCCTGCCGTGTGCCCAAACAGTGGTTTACCCCCACATATGAGGTATCGGCGTACTCGGGAGAAATTGCCCAACAAATTTTAGGATTCATTTTATCCTATTGCCCATGTGAAAATGAAAAACTGAGGCGAAAAGAATTTTTTTGTGAAAAAAAAAGTACTTTTTCATTTTTACAGATCAATTTGTGAAGCACCTGAGGGTTTAAAGTGCTCAATATGCATCTAGATAAGTTCCTTGGGGGGTCTAGTTTCCAAAATGGGGTTATTTGTGGGGGAGCTCCAATGTTTAGGCACACGGGGGCTCTCCAAACACGACATGGTGTCCGCTAACAATGGAGATAATTTTTCATTCAAAGAGTCAAATGGCGCTCCTTCCCTTCCGAACCTTACCATGTGCCCAAACAGTGGTTTACCTCCACATGTGAGGTATCGGTGTACTCATGAGAAATTGCCCAACAAATTTTAGGATCCATTTTATCCTGTTGCCCATGTGAAAATGAAAAAAATTGAGGCTAAAAGAATTTTTTTGTGAAAAAAAAGTACTTTTTCATTTTTACGGATCAATTTGTGAAGCCCCCGGGGGTTCAAAGTTCTCACTATGCATCTAGATAAGTTCCTTGGGGCGTCTAGTTTCCAAAATGGGGTCACGTGTGGGGGAGCTCCAATTTTTAGGCACACGGGGGCTCTCCAAACGTGACATGGTGTCCGCTAAAGAGTGGAGCCAATTTTTCATTCAAAAAGTCAAATGGCGCTCCTTCCCTTCCAAGCCCTGCCGTGCGCCCAAACAGTGGTTTACCCCCACATATGAGGTATCAGCGTACTCAGGACAAATTGGACAACAACTTTCGTGGTTCAGTTTCTCCTTGTACCATTGGGAAAATAAAAAAAATGTTGCTAAAAGATAATTTTTGTGACTAAAAAGTTAAATGTTCATTTTTTCCTTCCATGTTGCTTCTGCTGCTGTGAAGCACCTGAAGGGTTAAAAAACGTCTTGAATGTGGTTTTGAGCACCTTGAGGGGTGCATTTTTTAGAATGGTGTCACTTTTGGGTATTTTCATCCATATAGACCCCTCAAACTGACTTCAAATGTGAGGTGGTCCCTAAAAAAAATGGTTTTGTAAATTTCGTTGTAAAAATGAGAAATCGCTGGTCAAATTTTAACTCTTATAACTTCCTAGCAAAAAAAAATGTTGTTTCCAAAATTGTGCTGGTGTAAAGTAGACATGTGGGAAATGTTATTTATTAACTATTTTGTGTCACATAACTCTCTGGTTTAACAGAATAAAAATTCAAAATGTGAAAATTGCGAAATTTTCAAAATTTTCGCCAAATTTCCGTTTTTATCACAAATAAACGCAGAATTTATTGACCTAAATTTACCACTAACATGAAGCCCAATATGTCACGAAAAAACAATCTCAGAACCGCTAGGATCCGTTGAAGCGTTCCTGAGTTATTACCTCATAAAGGGACACTGGTCAGAATTGCAAAAAACGGCCAGGTCATTAAGGTCAAAATAGGCTGGGTCATGAAGGGGTTAATAAAGGGTTTTCATTGTTTCTTGGGATTTCACCTAGCATTTCATTTTCCACCGTGAATACCTTTTAAAAATAATTAAAAAAATAAAAAATCGCAATATTATCACCTACCGGCGTTCCCGCACAGCGTCACCGATGTTCCAGGCAACTAGCGTTACTTCCTAGTAATACATTGTGAAATCTCGTGGGAAGTCACGGTCTCGCGAGATTTCGCAATGTATTACTAGGAACGCTAGCTGCCGGGACCATCGGTGTGCGAGAACGCCGGTAGGTGAGAATACTGCAATTTTTTTTTTAATCTGGTTTGTGTTGTGTATGCGTTTTCGCAGCGGAAAACCGCTGCAGAGACGCATACACAACAGGTGCACATAGCCTCGACGGGTCAGTCAGAAAGATGGACGTTTTCCACAATCTGCACAGGATCCGTCATTTCAATGTCTTGACGGATCCTGTGCAGATTTGGTAGACGAAAGTGTGAAAGAGGCCTTAGCCTTCGTTTTTCCAAACTAAATAGCCCCAAGTGTAATAACCTATCTTGGTATTGCAGATCCCCCAGTCCTCTAATAACCTTGGTCGCTCTTCTCTGCACCCGCTCCAGTTCAGCTATGTCTTTCTTATACACCGGAGACCATAACCGTACACAGTATTCTAAGTGTGGTCGAACTAGTGACTTGTATAGAGGTAAAATTATGTTCTCCTCATGAGCATCTATGCCTCTTTTAATGCATCCCATTATTTTATTTGCCTTTGTAGCAGCTGCCTGACACTGGCCACTGAATATGAGTTTGTCATCCACCCATACACCCAGGTCTTTTTCATTGACGGTTTTGCCCAGAATTTTAGAATTAAGGGCATAATTATACATCTTATTACTTCTACCCAAGTGCATGACCTTACATTTATCCCCATTAAAGCTCATTTGCCATTTATCAGCCCAAGCTTCTAGTTTACATAAATCATCCTGTAATGTAAAATTGTCCTCCTCTGTATTGATTGTCCTGCAGGGCTTAGTGTCATCTGCAAATATTGAAATTCTGCTCTGAATGCCCCCTACAAGGTCATTAACCCCTTAGTGACGGAGCCAATTTTTTTTAAATCTGACCAGTGTCACTTTATGTGGTAATAACTCTGCAACGCTTCAACAAATACCAGTGATTTTGAGATTGTTTTTTCGTGATACATTATACTTTATGATAATGGTAAATTTAGGTTAATATGTTTTGTGTTTATTTATAAAAAATATCAAAAATTTGAGAAAAATGTTAGAAAATTAGCAATTTTCAAACTTTGAATGATTATCCCTTTAGTCCAGATGGCCATACTACAGCAAAACATTAATAAATAACATTTCCCACATGTCGGCTTGAGGCTATGTGCACACGTTCAGGATTTCTCGCAGAAAATTCCTGAGAATTCCGGACATTTTCTGCAAGAAAACCGCATGCGTTTTTGCCGCGGTTTTGACGCATTTTGACGCGGTTTTTTCCGGACACTTCCCAATGCATTTTGGAGTGGGAAATCCGCAAAAAAAAAATAAATGGAAAATTAATGAACATGCTGCGTTTTTTACTGCGAAAAAAACGCATCATGTGCACAAAACATGCGGAATTCATTCTAAATGATAGGATGCTTATTGTATGCGTTTTTTTTGCGGTTTTATAGCGTTTTTATCGGGAAAAACCGCGAAAAAACCGCAACGTGTGCACACAGCCTTACATCAGCAGCATTTGTAAAATGTTATTTTATTTTGTTAGCATTTTAGGAGGATTAAAAATGTAGCAGCAATTTTTCATTTTTTCAAGGAAATGTACAAAATTTATTTTTTTAGGGACTTATCCATGTTAGAAGTGATTTTAGGGGTCTCATATATTGGGAAACCCCCAAACGTGATACCATTTTAAAAACAGCACCCCCAGACATATTGAAAACTGCTGTCAGGTAGTTTATTGAGATGCAAACTCGGCTTTGGGAAAATGGCCGCCGCGATCTCTTGTGCGCACGCACGGCATCCCGCGGCCATTTTCCTGAAGCCCCGTGCAGCAGAGCACTCCATCTGCGCACGCGCGGCCCCAGGATGATGGCCGCCCCCACCGATGACAGGGGGTGATAGCGCAGATCGCGCGCTGCTTGTTCACGTGCCCACAGTGGATTAGTTACTTCAACATGCGTACACCACTACGCCACCAACGTAAAGCTGAGGAAGAAACAGCGCTGTTAACACGCCAACCCGACCTGACCAGTCTGATTGACAGGCGAAAACGGCGACTTTGGTAATGTATTTCTCAGCATAGGTGGGGAATCAGGGTACACTACATACACTATTGTAACGCACAGCGCAGGCCCTATTTAACAGTATTTATATCTCAATCTGAAAAAACGGGGTGACAGGTTCCCTTTAAATGGAAAATTAGCTCCAATCATTAGCGGACACCATGTCACGTTTGGAGAGCCCCTGTGTGCCTAAACATTGGAGATCCCCCACAAATGACCCCATTTTGGAAACTAGACCCCCAAAGGGACTAATCTAGATGTGTGGTGAGCACTTTGAACCCCCAACTGCTTCACAGAAGTTTATAATGCAAAGCAGTGAAAATAAAAAATAAAAAATTATTTTCTCAAAAATGATTTTTTAGGCCGCAATTTTTTATTTTCCCAAGGGTCACAAGAGAAATTTGACCCTAAAAGTTGTCCAGTTTCTCCTGAGTACGCTGATACCCCATATGTGGGGGTAAACCACTGTTTGGGCACATGCCGGTGCTCGGAAGTGAAGTAGTGACGTTTTGAAATGCAGACTTTGATGGAATGGTCTGCGGGCGTCACGTTGCGTTTGCAGGGCCCCTGATGTGGCTAAACAGTAGAAACCCCCACAAGTGACCCCATTTTGGAAACTAGACCCCGAAAGGAACTTATCTAGATGTGTGGTGAGCACTTTGAACCCCCAAGTGCTTCACAGAAGTTTATAACGCAGAGCTGTGAAAATAATAAATACGTTTTCTTTCCTCAAAAATAATTATTTAGCCCAGAATGTTTTAAATTTTCCCAAGGGTAACAGGAGAAATTTGACCCCAATATTTGTTGTCCAGTTTCTCCTGAGTACGGTGATACCCCATATGTGGGGGTAAACCACTGTTTGGGCACATGCCGGGGCTCGGAAGTGAAGTAGTGACGTTTTGAAATGCAGACTTTGATGGAATGGTCTGCGGGCGTCACGTTGCGTTTGCAGAGACCCTGATGTGGCTAAACAGTAGAAACCCCCCACAAGTGACCCCATTTTGGAAACTAGACCCCGAAAGGAACTTATCTAGATATGTGGTAAGCACTTTGAACCCCCAAGTGCTTCACAGAAGTTTATAACGCAGAGCCTTGAAAATAATAAATACGTTTTCTTTCCTCAAAAATAATTTTTTAGCCCAGAATTTTTTATTTTTCCAAGGGTTACAGGAGAAATTGGACCCCAAAAGTTGTTGTCCAGTTTCTCCTGAGTACGCTGATACCCCATGTGTGGGGGTAAACCACTGTTTGGGCACACGTCGGGGCTCAGAAGGGAAGTAGTGACTTTTGAAATGCAGACTTTGATGGAATGCTCTGCGGGCGTCATGTTGCGTTTGCAGAGCCCCTGGTGTGCCTAACCAGTAGAAACCCCCCACAAGTGACCCCATTTTGGAAACTAGACCCCCCAAGGAACTTATCTAGATATGTGGTGAGAACTTTGAACCCCCAAGTGCTTCACAGACGTTTACAACGCAGAGCCGTGAAAATAAAAAATCATTTTTCTTTCCTCAAAAATGATGTTTTAGCAAGCAATTTTTTATTTTCACAAGGGTAACAGGAGAAATTGGACCCCAGTAATTGTTGCGCAGTTTGTCCTGAGTACACTGATACCCCATATGTGGGGGTAAACCACTGTTTGGGCACACGTCGGGGCTCGGAAGTGAGGGAGCACCATTTGACTTTTTGAATACAAGATTGGCTGGAATCAATGGTGGCGCCATGTTGCGTTTGGAGACCCCTGATGTGCCTAAAGAGTGGAAACCCCTCAATTCTATCTCCAACACTAACCCCAACACACCCCTAACCCTAATCCCAACTGTAGCCATAACCCTAATCACAACCCTAACCACAACCCTAATTCCAACCCTAACCCTAAGGCTATGTGCCCACGTTGCGGATTCGTGAGATTTTTCCGCACCATTTTTTAAAAATCCGCTGGTAAAAGGCACTGCGTTTTACCTGCGGATTTACTGCGGATTTCCAGTGTTTTTTGTGCGGATTTCACCTGCGGATTCCTATTGAGGAACAGGTGTAAAACGCTGCGGAATCCGCACAAAGAATTAACATGCTGCGGAAAATACAATGCAGCGTTTCCGCGCGGTATTTTCCGCACCATGGGCACAGCAGATTTGGTTTTCCATAGGTTTACATGGTACTGTAAACGTGATGGAACACTGCTGCGAATCCGCAGCGGCCAATCCGCTGCGGATCCGCAGCCAAATCCGCACCTTGTGCACATAGTAAGCATAACGCCCAAGCCCATAACCCCTACTGGGGAGTGGGCAACACCTCATATAACAGTTATATCATATCAGGAACACAGATATTAAGCTGTGATCCAAGAAGTGCCACTGAAATACATTTTTTTATATATAAAACCAAATCCTTTTATTTAACACTTAAAATACAAAACACACATATATATAAACATAAACAAGATGCCTCAAAAAACAACCCATATTACGGTCAGCAAACATAAGGATACTAGAGCCTGGTAAATATAATTAAAGTGTGGACATTAATCATGTAATCAGTCTGTAAACCTCTGAAAGACTATAAATATCTTAGAGCCATCACTAAATAAAGGCCGTATGGGCCAAAACCACACTATATATCGCACTACTGGAGACTAGAGCAATAATAACCGCTTCTATGTGCAACACCTCTGGTCTAAGCCATATGGTTATAATGTAATACGCGGTATGTCCCGTCTCCCATACATATTACCTGCTCCGTGCCTTCTCCTAAAATGCTCTGCGCAGTGGCGTGCTGTGTCCGAAAAACCCCGACGCGCGTTTCGCGTGATGCTTCTTCCTGGGGGTGTGTCTAAGGCGATGGGACTCACAGGTTATAAATGATCAGTGTCCAATCAAAAGTATAGTGGGCGGAGATTTCTATTGTAAACACATTCGTATCCGCCCTTGAAGCCTAACCTTGTGCACATAGCCTAATTCTAAAGGTATGTGCACACGCTGAGGAAAACGCAGTTTCCCATGAGTTTACAGTTCAATGTAAACCTATGGGAAACAAAAATCGCTGTACACATGCTGCAGAAAAACTGCACGGAAACACCGGTTTACATTCCGCAGCATGTCACTTCTTTCTGCGGATTCCGCAGCGGTTTTACAACTGCTCCAATAGAAAACCGCAGTTGTAAAACCGCAGTGAAATGCGCAGAAAAACCGCGGTAAATCCGCCATAAATCCGCAGCGGTTTAGCACTGCGGATTTATCAAATCCGCTGCGGAAAAATCCGCAGAGGACCAGAATACATGTGCACATACCGAAACCCTAACCCTAACCCTAGTTTTAACCCCAACCTTAGTGGAAAAAAAAAAAATTATTTATTTTATTATTGTCCCTATCTATGGGGTGACAAAGGGGGGGGGGTCATTTACTATTTTTTTTATTTTGATCCCTGTGATAGGTTATCTCAGAGATCAAAATGCACTTTGGAAAGAATCTGCCGGACGGCAGATTCGGCGGGCGCATGCGCCCTCCATTTTGGAAGATGGCGGCGCCCATGGATAAGACGGACGGACCCCGGGAGGATCGGTAAGTATGATGGGGTGGGGGGAGCGCGGGGGGGGTGGATCGGAGCATGGGGGGTGGATTGGAGCACGGGGGTGGATCGGAGTGCAGGGGGGCTGGATCGGAGCACGGGGGTGGGATTGGAGCACGGGGGAGCGGACAAGAGCACGGGGGAGCGGAGCACAGGACGGAGGGGAGCGGGGCAGTGTGCAGGACTGATCGGTGGCTTGGGGGGGCTATCAGTGGTGGTGGGGGGGCACATCAGTGTTTCCAGCCATGGCCGATGATATTACAGCATCGGCCATGGCTGGTTTGTAATATTTCACCAGTTATAATAGGTGAAATATTACAAATCGCTCTGATTGGCAGTTTCACTTTCAACATCCAATCAGAGCGATCGTAGCCACGGGGCGGTGAAGTGTTGTGAATTCCGCTCTTGGGCTCCCTCCGGTGGTTGTAAGTGGCACTTTTGTGAGTTCTGCTCTTGGGCTCCCTCTTGTGGTTTCAAGTGGTATGGCTGCTCCTTGGAGTTAGCTGTCATCAGCTGCCTCCACTTATCGTCTCTTCTGCTCGGCTATTTAGGCCTGGCTGTTCCTTCAGCCAGTGCCACTTGTAAATGGTTCCTGGTTGGATTCACATCTCTTTGGATTTCCCTGTTATCCTGACCAGTTCAGCAAAGCTAAGTTTTTGCTTGCGCTTTTCTGTTCACAGATTGTGGACTTATCCGTTCAGTGCTTTCTATGTTTGTCCAGCGTTATCAGTATGAATTAATTCTGTCTTGCTGGAAGCTCTGGGAAGCAGATTTACTCTCCACACCTTTAGTCAGGTGTGGAGATTTTTTTGTAAACTCTGCGTGGATTTTTGTAGTGTTTTATACTGACCGCACAGTATTCCATCCTGTCCTATCTATCAAGCTAGACTGGCCTCCTGTGCTCATCCTGGTTTCATTCTGTGTATGTCTTTTTCCTCTCCACTCACAGTCATTATTTGTGGGGGGCTAATCTATCCTTTGGGGATTTTCTCTGAGGCAAGATAGTTTTCCTGCTTCTGTCTTTAGGGGTAGTTAGCTCTTAGGCTGTGACAAGATGCCTAGGGAGAGTTAGGAGCATTCCACGGCTACTTCTATTGTTGTGTTGAGCTTAGGGACTGCGGTCAGTACAGTTACCACTTCCCTCAGAGCTCGTTCCATGTTGCTCCTAAACCACCGCATCATAACAGTACAAGTGGCCAAAAATGAATTAAATGCATCTCAAAAGAAGGAAAAGAAAGTTCTGAACCATTTTTTTTTTCTGAGCTCTGGTTTGTCTTTTTTTTCCTCTTGATATTTGGGTGGTTCAGGATATATGCTCTGGCATGGATGCTCAGGGTTTGTTTTCTCATGTGGATCAACTGGCTGCAAGAGTACAGAGTATCCAGGACTATGTTGTCCAGACTCCGGCTTTAGAGCCTAGAATTCCTACTCCTGATTTTTTTTGGGGGGACAGATCCAAGTTTTTGAACTTTAAAAATAACTGCAGATTGTTTTTTGCTTTGAAACCCCGTTCTTCTGGTGATCCCATTCAGCAAGTAAAAATCATCATATCCTTGCTGCGTGGTGACCCTCAAGACTGGGCTTTTTCTCTTGAAACAGGGGATCCGGCATTATTGAATGTTGATGCATTTTTTCAAGCGCTCGGATTATTGTATGACGAACCTAATTCTGTGGATCATGCAGAAAAAACCCTGTTGGCCTTGTGTCAAGGTCAGGAAGCGGCAGAGTTATACTGCCAGAAATTTAGAAAATGGTCTGTGCTTACTAAATGGAATGAAGAGGCTCTGGCTGCTATTTTCAGAAAAGGTCTTTCTGAAGCCCTTAAAGATGTTATGGTGGGCTTTCCTACGCCTGCCGGTTTGAGCGAATCTATGTCTCTAGCCATTCAGATCGATCGGCGTCTGCGCGAGCGCAAAGCTATGCACCATATGGCATTATCCTCTGAGCAGAGTCCAGAACCTATCCAATGTGATAGGATTTTGACTAGAACAGAACGGCAGGAATTCAGACGTCAGAATAGGCTGTGTTTTTACTGTGGTGATTCTGCTCATGTTTTCTCTGATTGCCCTAAGCGTACTAAGAGAGTCGCTAGGTCTGTTACCATTAGTACTATACAGCCTAAATTTCTCTTATCTGTGACCCTGATTTGCTCATTGTCGTCCTTTTCTGTCATGGCATTTGTGGATTCAGGCGCTGCCCTGAACTTAATGGACTTAGAATTCGCCAGGCGCTGTGGTTTTTCCTTGCAGCCTTTGCAGAGCCCTATTCCTTTGAGGGGTATTGATGCTACACCCTTGGCCAAGGATAAACCTCAGTACTGGACACAGATGACTATGTACATGGCTCCAGCACATCAGGAAGATTGCCGTTTTCTGGTGTAACCTACATGATGTTGTTGTACTGGGTTTTCCATGGTTACAGGAACATAATCCGGTGCTGGATTGGAAAACTATGTCTGTGACTAGTTGGGGTTGTCAAGGGGTACATAGTGACGTTCCTTTGATGTCAATTTCCTCTTCCCCCTCTTCTGAGGTCCCTGAGTTTTTGTCGGATTTCCAGGATGTATTTGATGAGCCCAAGTCCAGTTCCCTTCCTCCGCACAGGGACTGTGATTGTGCTATTAACTTGATTCCTGGTTGCAAGTTCCCTAAGGGCCGACTTTTCAATCTGTCTGTGCCAGAGCATGCCGCCATGCGGAGTTATGTTAAGGAGTCTTTGGAGAAGGGGCATATTCGGCCGTCTTCGTCACCATTAGGAGCGGGTTTCTTTTTTGTTGCTAAGAAGGATGGCTCCTTGAGACCCTGTATAGATTATCGTCTTCTTAATAAGATCACGGTCAAGTTCCAATACCCCTTGCCTTTGCTTACTGATTTGTTTGCTCAGATTAAGGGGGCTAGTTGGTTTACTAAGATTGACCTCCGAGGGGCATATAATCTTGTTCGTATTAAACAGGGTGACGAATGGAAAACTGCATTTAATACGCCCGAAGGCCATTTTGAATATCTTGTGATGCCATTTGGGCTCTCTCATGCTCCATCTGTGTTCCAGTCTTTCATGGATGATATTTTTCGCAATTATCTTGATAAATTCATGGTCGTATATTTGGATGATATTTTGATTTTTTCCGATGATTGGGAGTCTCATGTGAAGCAGGTCAGGATGGTGTTCCAGATCCTTCGTGATAATGCTTTGTTTGTGAAGGGGTCTAAGTGCCTATTCGGAGTTCAGAAGGTCTCTTTTTGGGGTTTTATTTTTCTCCCTCGTCTATAGAAATGGATCCTGTTAAGGTCCAAGCTATTCATGACTGGATCCAACCCACATCTGTGAAGGGCCTTCAAAAATTTTTGGGCTTTGCTAATTTCTATCGCCGTTTCATTGCCAACTTTTCCAGTGTGGTTAAGCCGCTTACTGATTTGACAAAGAAAGGCGCTGATGTGACGAATTGGTCCTCTGAGGCTGTTGAGGCCTTTCAGGAGCTTAAACGCCGATTTACTTCCTCCCCTGTGTTGCGTCAGCCGGATGTTTCTCTTCCTTTTCAGGTTGAGGTCGACGCTTCTGAGATTGGGGCAGGGGCCGTTTTGTCTCAGAGGGAGTCTGATGGTTCTTTGATGAAACCGTGTGCTTTTTTTTCCAGAAAGTTTTCGCCTGCGGAACGCAATTATGATGTCGGCAATCGGGAGTTGTTGGCTATGAAGTGGGCGTTTGAGGAGTGGCGAAATTGGCTTGAGGGAGCTAAACACCGCGTTGTGGTCCTGACCGATCATAAGAATCTGATTTACCTCGAGTCGGCCAAGCGGCTGAATCCTAGACAGGCTCGATGGTCCCTGTTTTTCTCCCGTTTTGATTTTGTGGTCTCGTATCTTCCGGGATCTAAGAATGTTAAGGCTGATGCCCTCTCTAGGAGTTTTTCGCCTGATTCTCCTGGAGTCCTTGAGCCGGTTGGCATTCTTAACCCCTTTACCCCCAAGGGTGGTTTGCACGTTAATGACCAGGCCAATTTTTACAATTCTGACCACTGTCCCTTTATGAGGTTATAACTCCGAAACGCTTCAACGGATCCTGGTGATTCTGACATTTTCTCGTGACATATTGTACTTCATGATAGTGGTAAAATTTCTTTAATAGTACCTGCGTTTATTTGTGAAAAAAACGGAAATTTGGCGAAAATTTTGAAAATTTCGCAATTTTCAAACTTTGAATTTTTATGCAATTAAATCACAGAGATATGTCACACAAAATACTTAATAAGTAACATTTCCCACATGTCTCCTTTACATCAGCATAATTTTGGAACCAATTTTTTTTTTTGTTAGGGAGTTATAAGGGTTAAAAGTTGACCAGCAATTTCTCATTTTTACAACACCATTTTTTTTTAGGGACCACGTCTCATTTGAAGTCATTTTGAGGGGTCTATATGATAGAAAATGCCCAAGTGTGACACCATTCTAAAAACTGCACCCCTCAAGGTGCTCAAAACCACATTCAAGAAGTTTATTAACCCTTCAGGTGTTTAATAGGAATTTTTGGAATGTTTAAATAAAAATGAACATTTAACTTTTTTACACAAAAAATTTACTTCAGCTCCAATTTGTTTTATTTTACCAAGGGTAACAGGAGAAATTGGACCCAAAAAGTTGTTGTCCAATTTGTCCTGAGTACGCTGATACCCCATATGTGGCAGTAAACCACTGTTTGGGCGCATGGGAGAGCTCGGAAGGGAAGGAGCGCTATTTGACTTTTCAATGCAAAATTGACAGGAATTGAGATGGGACGCCATGTTGCGTTTGGAGAGCCACGGATGTGCCTAAACATTGAAACCCCCCACAAGTGACACCATTTTGGAAAGTAGACCCCCTAAGGAACTTATCTGGATGTGTGGTGAGCACTTTGACCCACCAAGTGCTTCACAGAAGTTTATAATGCAGAACCGTAAAAAAAAAAAATCATATTTTTTCACAAAAATTATATTTTTGCCCCCAATTTTTTATTTTTCCAAGGGTAAGAGAAGAAATTGGACCTCAAAAGTTGTTGTCCAATTTGTCCTGAGTACGCTGATACCCCATATGTGGCAGTAAACCACTGTTTGGGCGCATGGGAGAGCTCGGAAGGGAAGGAGCGCAGTTTGACTTTTCAATGCAAAATTGACAGAAATTGAGATGGGACGCCATGTTGCGTTTGGAGAGCCACTGATGTGCCTAAACATTGAAACCCCCCACAAGTGACACCATTTTGGAAAGTAGACCCCCTAAGGAACTTATCTGGATGTGTGGTGAGCACTTTGACCCACCAAGTGCTTCACAGAAGTTTATAATGCAGAACCATAAAAATAAAAAATCATATTTTTTCACAAAAATTATATTTTTGCCCCCAATTTTTTATTTTTCCAAGGGTAAGAGAAGAAATTGGACCTCAAAAGTTGTTGTCCAATTTGTCCTGAGTACGCTGATACCCCATATGTGGCAGTAAACCACTGTTTGGGCGCATGGGAGAGCTCGGAAAGGAAGGAGCGCAGTTTGACTTTTCAATGCAAAATTGACAGAAATTGAGATGGGACGCCATGTTGCGTTTGGAGAGCCACTGATGTGCCTAAACATTGAAACCCCCCACAAGTGACACCATTTTGGAAAGTAGACCCCCTAAGGAACTTATCTAGAGGTGTGGTGAGAACTTTGACCCACCAAGTGCTTCACAGAAGTTTATAATGCAGAACCGTAAAAATAAAAAATCATATTTTTTCACAAAAATTATATTTTTGCCCCCAATTTTGTATTTTCCCTAGGGTAACAGGAGAAATTGGACCCCAAAAGTTGTTGTCCAATTTGTCCTGAGTACGCTGATACCCCATATGTGGGGGGGAACCACCGTTTGGGCGCATGGGAGGGTTCGGAAGGGAAGGAGCGCCATTTGGAATGCAGACTTAGATGGAATGGTCTGCAGGCGTCACATTGCGTTTGCAGAGCCCCTAATGTACCTAAACAGTAGAAACCCCCCACAAGTGACACCATTTTGGAAAGTAGACCCCCTAAGGAACTCATCTTGATGTGTTGTGAGAGCTTTGAACCCCCAAGTATTTCACTACAGTTTATAACGCAGAGCCATGCAAATAAAAAATATTTTTTTTTCCACAAAAATTATATTTTAGCCCCCAGTTTTGTATTTTTCCAAGGTTAGCAGGAGAAATTGGACCCTAAATGTTGTTGTCCAATTTGTCCTGAGTACGCTGATACCCGATATGTGGGGGGGAACCACCGTTTGGGCGCATGGGAGGGCTCGGAAGGGAAGGAGCATCATTTGGAATGCAGACTTAGATGGATTGGTCTGCAGGCGTCACATTGCGTTTGCAGAGCCCCTAATGTACCTAAACAGTAGAAACCCCCGACAAGTGACCCCATATTGGAAACTAGACCCCTCAATGAACTTATCTAGATGTGTTGTGAGAACTTTGAACCCCCAAGTGTTTCACTACAGTTTATAACGCAGAGCCGTGAAAATAAAAAATCTTTTTGTTTTCCCACAAAAATTATTTTTTAGCCCCCAGTTTTGTATTTTCCCAAGGGTAACAGGAGAAATTGGTCCACAAAAGTTGTTGTCCAATTTGTCCTGAGTACGCTGATACCCCATATGTTGGGGTAAACCCCTGTTTGGGCACACAGGAGAGCTCGGAAGGGAAGGAGCACTGTTTTACTTTTTCAACGCAGAATTGGCTGGAATTGAGATCGGACGCCATGTCGTGTTTGGAGAGCCCCTGATGTGCCGAAACAGTGGAAACCCCCCAATTATAACTGAAACCCTAATCTAAACACACCCCTAACCCTAATTCCAACGGTAACCCTAACCACACCTCTAACCCTGACACACCCCTAACCCTAATCCCAACCCTATTCCCAACTGTAAATGTAATCTAAACCCTAACCCTAACTTTAGCCCCAACCCTAACTGTAGCCCCAACCCTAACCCTAGCCCTAACCCTAGCCCTAACCCTAGCCCTAACCCTAGCTCTAACCCTAGCCCTAACCCTAGCCCTAACCCTAGCCCTAACCCTAACACTAGCCCTAACCCTAGCCCTAACCCTAGCCCTAACCCTAGCCCTAACCCTAGCCCTAACCCTAACCCTAGCCCTAACCCTAGCCCTAACCCTAGCCCTAACCCTAGCCCTAATCCTAGCCCTAACCCTAGCCCTAATGGGAAAATGGAAATAAATACATTTTTTTTTATTTTTCCCTAACTAAGGGGGTGATGAAGGGGGGTTTGATTTACTTTTATAGCGAGTTTTTTAGCGGATTTTTATGATTGGCAGCCGTCACACACTGAAAGACCCTTTTTATTGCAAAAAATATTTTTTGCAATACCACATTTTGAGAGCTATAATTTTTCCATATTTTGGTCCACAGAGTCATGTGAGGTCTTGTTTTTTGCGGGACGAGTTGACGTTTTTATTGAAAACATTTTTGGGCACGTGACATTTTTTTATCGCTTTTTATTCCGATTTTTGTGAGGAAGAATGACCAAAAGCCAGCTATTCATGAATTTCTATTGGGGGAGGCGTTTATACCGTTCCGCGTTTGGTAAAATTGATAAATCAGTTTTATTCTTCGGGTCAGTACGATTACAGCGATACCTCATTTATATCATTTTTTTATGGTTTGGTGCTTTTATACGATAAAAACTATTTTACAGAAAAAATAATTATTTTTGCATCGCTTTATTCTCAGGACTATAACTTTTTTATTTTTTTGCTGATGATGCTGTATGGCGGCTCTTTTTTTGCGGGACAATATGACGCTTTCAGCGGTACCATGGTTATTTATATCTGTCCTTTTGATCGCGTGTTATTCCACTTTTTGTTCGGCGGTATGATAATAAAGCGTTGTTTTTTGCCTCGTTTTTTTTTTTTTTTTTTCTTACGGTGTTTACTGAAGGGGTTAACTAGTGGGACAGTTTTATAGGTCGGGTCGTTACGGACGCGGCGATACTAAATATGTGTACTTTTATTGGTTTTTTTTTTATTTAGATTAAGAAATGTATTTATGGGAATACTATTTTTTTTTTTTTTTTTTCATTATTTTGGAATATTTTTTTTTATTTTTTTTACACATTTGGAAAAATTTTTTTTACTTTTTTACTTTGTCCCAGGGGGGGACATCACAGATCAGTGATCTGACAGTTTGCACAGCACTCTGTCAGATCACTGATCTGACATGCAGCGCTGCAGCCTTCACAGTGCCTGCTCTGAGCAGGCTCTGTGAAGCCACCTCCCTCCCTGCAGGACCCGGATCCGCGGCCATCTTGGATCCGGGGCTCGAGCAGGGAGGGAGGTGAGGAGACCCTCGCAGCAACGCGATCACATCGCGTTGCTGCGGGGGGCTCAGGGAAGCCCGCAGGGAGCCCCCTCCCTGCGCGGTGCTTCCCTGCACCGCCGGCACATCGCGATCATCTTTGATCGCGGTGTGCCAGGGGTTAATGTGCCGGGGGCGGTCCGTGACCGCTCCTGGCACATAGTGCCGGATGTCAGCTGCGATAAGCAGCTGACACCCGGCCGCGATCGGCCGCGCTCCCCCCGTGAGCGCGGCCGATCGGCTATGACGTACTATCCCGTCCAGGGTCAGATAAGCCCAGGGCACCTCGACGGGATAGTACGTCTAAGGTCACAGAGGGGTTAAGGAGGGGGTGATTCTTTCTGCTATCTCCCCTGATTTGCGGCGGGTGCTTCAGGAATTTCAGGCTGATAGGCCTGACCGCTGTCCAGTGGGGAAGCTGTTTGTTGCTGATAGATGGACAAGTAAGGTTATTTCTGAGGTTCATTGTTCAGTGTTGGCTGGTCATCCTGGGATTTTTTGTACCAGAGATTTGGTTGCTAGGTCCTTTTGGTGGCCTTCCCTGTCGCGCGATGTGCGTGCTTTTGTGCAGTCCTGTGGGACTTGCGCCCGGGCCAAGCCTTGCTGTTCCCGCGCTAGTGGGTTGCTTTTGCCTTTGCCGGTCCCTGAGAGGCCCTGGTCGCATATTTCCATGGATTTTATTTCGGATCTTCCTGTTTCCCAGAAGATGTCTGTTATCTGGGTTGTTTGTGACCGGTTCTCTAAAATGGTCCATCTGGTTTTTTTGCCTAAGTTGCCTTCCTCAGATCTGGTTCCATTATTTTTTCAGCATGTGGTTCGTTTGCATGGCTTTCCGGAGAATATTGTCTCTGACAGAGGTTCTCAGTTTGTCTCTAGATTTTGGCGGGCCTTTTGTGCTAGGATGGGCATTGATTTGTCTTTTTCTTCGACGTTTCATCCTCAGACTAATGGCCAAACTGAGCGAACTAATCAGACCTTGGAGACCTATTTGAGATGCTTTGTGTCTGCTGATCAGGATGATTGGGTGTCTTTCTTGCCGTTGGCCGTGTTTGCCCTTAATAATCAGGCTAGTTCGGCTACTTTGGTTTCACCTTTCTTTTGTAATTTTGGTTTTCATCCTCGTTTTTCTTCTGGGCAGGTTGAGCCTTCTGATTGTCCTGGTGTTAATTATGTGGTGGACAGGCTGCAGCAGATTTGGACTCATGTGGTGGACAATTTGACGTCTCAGGAAAGGGCTCAACGTTTTGCTAACCGCCGTCGGTGTGTTGGTCCCCGGCTTCGTGTGGGGGATTTGGTTTGGTTGTCTTCTCGTCATGTTCCTATGAAGGTTTCTTCCCCTAAGTTTAAGCCTCGGTTTATTGGTCCTTATAAAATTTCTGAAATTATTAATCCGGTGTCTTTTCGTTTGGCTCTTCCAGCCTCTTTTGCCATTCATAATGTTTTCCATAGATCTTTGTTGCGGAGATATGTGGTGCCCGTTGTTCCCTCGGTTGACCCTCCTGCCCCAGTGTTGGTTGAGGGAGAGTTGGAATATGAGGTTGAGAAGATTTTGGATTCTCGTTTTTCGAGGCGGAGGCTTCAATATCTTGTCAAGTGGAAGGGTTATGACCAGGAGGATAATTCTTGGGTTGTTGCCTCCGATGTCCATGCCACCGGTTTGGTTCGTGCTTTTCATTTGGCTCGTCCTGATCGGCCTGGGGGCTCTGGTGAGGGTTCGGTGACCCCTCCTCAAGGGGGGGGGGACTGTTGTGAATTCCGCTCTTGGGCTCCCTCCGGTGGTTGTAAGTGGCACTTTCTCTAGTCACCTTCCACAACGGCATATGGAGGTTGTCTCTTTGCCCTAATGGGGAACAGGAAACACAAGAGAGGTTAAAAGCACCTCCCACCTCCCACTCGCCAGTGTCTTTCCTGTTCCCCATGGGACAGGGAGAGGTTCCTACATGCTGTAGTGGCCGGTGACTACAGTCATTCTTCAGGTCTTACCTGTGTTTTAGCCGGGCAGCTGGGGTCGCCTTGTGCCTCTCCGTGGGCTGCTCCCGTCGTCCTGCTTGGCAGGTACCTCGGGACCCCTCCCGGCCTTCCTGCGCCCCCACGAGGGTAAAGCAGGCCGGGACCCCCAGCCGGGATCCTCTCCGTAGCTTCCCGGCTTCCTCCCTCCATGCTGCTCGGTCGGCGTTCCGGAAGTGACGTCAGCGGTCGCGCGCGCGTCACTTCCGGTTTTCGTATCACCCTGAAGCCGGTACTTCCGGGTTTCGCCGGCGGCGGTGTCGGTGCCAATGGCGTCCCACACGTGGATCCTGGAGGAGGAGGAGGGGAAATCCTACCGCTGGAGGCAGGTGCTAGGAAAGCTACTCCATAAAAGCCTGCTGAATCACCACTGAAGGTAAGACTATAATCTCTTCAGTATGGATGGTTCTTTGTGCCCTGCATCTGCAGAGCCCAGCGCTGCCCCTGCTACTGTGAGTATGCAGGGTCTGGATCCGGGAGGTAGTTTTTTCTTAGGGGTAGCTCCTCATTCTTCTCTCCCTCTCTGTTTCAGGCAGAAAAGTCTGCCCCTAGAGCTACTATTAGGAAGAAGTGTCCGGTCTGTTCTGCAAAGCTCCCTCCTACCTGGGATAAAAAACTCTGCCAGCCATGCACTGACAGGATAGTTAAAGCAGAGCAACCATCTCTTCTAGATGAGATACGCTCTCTTGTTAAACAGGAGGTACAATCTTCCTTAGCAGCCTTTACACCTCCACCCCCACCTCCGCCACCACATTCTCCAGCTAAGAAGAGGAAGATTCAGGTCGTAGAATCTGATTCGGATTCAGACCACTCGGTTTCTTCATCTGCTGTCTGGGAAGATCCAGCATCCCCTAAGGCTGAGGTCAGGAAATACCTCTTCTCCTCGGATTATATTGAGGACCTGGTGTCTGCTGTTCGTTACACTATGGGGCTTGAAGAGGAACCTGTACCACAGTCCATACAGGATCATATGTTTGGTGGGCTCAGATCGGAGAAAAAGGCAGGATTCCCAGTTCATGCTAATGTAATTAATATGATTGAGCAAGAGTGGAAACTCCCTGAAAAGCGCCTTAGTATATCTTCTGAGATGAAACATAGATTTCCTCTAGAAGGTGACCTTGTCAAACTTGACATTCCCAAGGTGGATGTGCAGGTGGCCAGAGTCGCCAAAAGAACAGCACTCCCCTTTGAGGATGCGTCGCAGTTAAAAGACCCTATGGACAGGAAGATTGTGAGGCTCCTGAAGAAGTCCTGGGAATCTTCTTCTTCTGTCCTCAAAGCAAATATCGCCTCTACCTGTGTAGCGAGGACCCTTTCCTGCTGGCTGGAGAAATTAGAATCGCACATTTCTCAGGGTACCTCTAGAAGTGAGATGTTGGATTCTCTCCCTATCTTACATAAGGCTACTGGGTTTCTGGCGGACGCTTCTCTGGAATCCGTTAGAATTGCCGCCAGATCTTTAGTGCTCTCTAACTCTGCCATAAGAGCTCTCTGGCTTAAACTATGGAGTGGTGACATCACGTCTAAGGCCAAGTTGTGTGCCATCCCCTTTAAGGGAGACTATGTGTTTGGTCCAGCTTTAGACGACATTTTGGATAAAGCGACCGACAAGAAAAAGGCGCTCCCAGAGCAAAAACAACCGAGAAAATGGTTTTTTCGTGCCCCACTGTCTCAGCCCTCTCAGCCGAGGGGTAAAGGCAAGACCGGCAGGTGGAGCTATGCTAAAGGCAGAGGGAAAAATATCTTCGTCCCTCAACAACAACAGCAGCAGCAGCAGTCATTCCAGCAAGATAAACAATGACTCCGACCCGGTGGGGGGAAGACTCTCAAAATATGTGGATCAGTGGGAAAATATCACCAGCTCCCACTGGGTCCTCAATGTTATCAAAGAGGGCCTATTGATCGAGTTAACTTCCCCCCCCCCCCTCAGGGTCTAAAGATTACTACCCCCTCAAAGAGGGATCACAAATTGTTAATATTGGGTCTCAGAGATCTTCTAAGATCAAACGTGATCTCCCCAGTTCCACAATCAGAATGGGGTCAGGGACATTATTCCCGTTTATTCCTGGTACCCAAACCATCGGGGGAAGTACGTATCATCATAAATCTAAAAGGTCTGAATCAATATGTAAAATATAGAAGATTCAAGATGGAGTCTGTAAAATCAGCCATTCCTTTAATAGATCAGCACGCCTTTATGGCGACAATCGACCTGAAGGATGCGTATTTTCATATCCCTATTCACCCGAGACACAAAAAATATCTCAGGTTTGCGATTCAGGGGAATCATCAGGTGGAACACTACCAGTTTGGAGTCCTTCCCTTCGGCATCTCATCAGCTCTGAGAGTATTCTCCAAAGTAATGGCGGAAGCAGTGTCATTCATTCGGAGACAAGGGGTTTGTATAGTGCCCTATCTGGACGATCTGCTGATAGTGGCTCCCACCAAAATGTCCCTGGTATCTCATGTGTCAACCACATTAGAGATATTGAAGTCTCTGGGTTGGATACCAAACATAAAGAAATCCCAGCTTCAACCCTCAAAAACCAGGAAGTTTTGGGGAGTAATCCTGGACTCGGAAAAACAGATGTCCTTCCTTCCAGAAGATCACAGACTACCATTAGTAGTAAAGATCAAAAAATACAAAGAGATGAGATCCCCCACACTCCGGGAAGGAATGTCGCTTTTGGGCTCCATGACAGCCTGCATTCAGTCGGTGGCTTGGGCTCAAGCCCACTCAAGAACTCTCCAGACCCATGTGCTAGACAATTGGGATGGTCGTCCTCGCTCCTTAAACAAAAGGATTCACACTCCAGGTCGAGTGAAAGCATCCTTAACGTGGTGGATGAAGTCCGTAAACCTTCGCAGGGGTGTGAGTTGGATTCAATTCCCGTTAACCACGATCAAATCAGATGCCAGCAAGAGGGGCTGGGGAGCCATGATAAATCATGTTCCTTATCAGGGTCTTTGGGACCAGTCAATCAGAGAGAGATCGTCAAACTTCCGAGAACTCAAAGCTGTGGAAGAAGCTCTCCTTGCAGCAAATCGTCAGCTCTCTGGACAACATGTCCAGATATACTCGGACAACATGACCACGGTGGCTCACATCAGACATCAGGGCAGTACAAAATTCACCAGTCTAAAAAAGATCTCTGCCCGAATCTTTGCCTGGGCCGAGAAACATTTACTGTCCCTGACGGCAACCCACCTAAAAGGTACTGCCAATTTTCAGACAGATTATTTGAGCCGACAGGATATTCACCCAGGCGAATGGAGTCTGGATTGGCAAACTTTCAACTTACTGGTAAACAGATGGGGTCTCCCAGAGGTCGACCTCTTTGCCTCTCACCAGAATGCGGAAGTAGAAACATTTTTTTCCCTGGATCCAAGAGGAAATCCCAGAGCAGTAGACGCCTTAGTTCAAGATTGGCATTTTCATCTGGCGTATGCATTTCCGCCCATCCCGATTCTTGCAAAGGTGCTACGAAAAATTCGGATAGAAAAGACTCCAACTATTTTGGTTGCTCCATTTTGGCCCAAGAGAAGTTGGTTCAACCTGATTATCCAACTTCAGGTGGACGGACCAGTAATGTTACCGATAAAGGTCAATCTCCTTTCTCAGGGCCCAGTTCTTCACTTGGATCCTCAGAGGTGGAATTTAGCGGCGTGGTTTCTGAAGCCAATGTGCTGAGTGCGAAAGGGTTATCAAACCCTGTTATAGCTACTCTACAAAAATCCAGAAAACCGGTAACAAATGCTATTTATAATAAAATCCGGAAAAAATTTTCATCTTTTTGTCTGCCTAACCCTCCAGAACTCTCTCAGGCCAGAGATACCTAAGATATTAGACTTTTTACAAAGAGGCCTAGAAATTGGTCTGAAACCCAGTACTCTGAAGGTCCAGGTCTCTGCGCTCAGTTCCATCTTTGACCAAGATCTAGCAGGACATTGCTGGATTAAAAGGTTCATGACCTCAGCAAACAGAATAAACCCTAGGAAGCAAGTTATAGTTCCTCCATGGGGTCTCAATATTGTACTTCAAGGCCTTACAGGTCCACCGTTTGAACCTTTGTCTACCTGTTCCCCACAAAATCTCGCCTACAAAACTGTTTTCTTGGTAGCGATAACTTCAGCTAGAAGAGTGGGTGAATTACAGGCCTTGTCTATAAGAGAACCTTATCTACTGGTTAGAGAAGATTCAATAATACTCCGTCTTGATCCCTCTTTCCTCCCAAAAGTGGTCTCTGAATTCCATCGTTCTCAAGAGATAGTGCTACCAACCTTTTGCAATAATCCTGCAAACTCTGGGGAAAGAAGATTTAATACTCTTGATGTTAAGCATATCCTGCTACATTACTTGGATCAAACCCGTGCCTTTAGAGTTGATCACAACCTTTTTGTCCACTCCTCAGGTCAAAATAAAGGGAAGAAGGTAGCCAAGAGTACCATTGCTACATGGATTAAAAAAGCCATAACAGAAGCTTACCTTGCTCAAAATAAACTACCTCCTGTAGGAATTAAGGCCCATTCAACTAGATCTACGTCGGTCTCCTGGGCAGAGAGAGCAGGCGCATCTCCAGAGGAGATCTGCAGGGCAGCTACGTGGTCGTCACTCCATACCTTCTCCAAACATTATAGGTTGGATGTATTATCCAATAGAGATTTAGTCTTCGGCCGCAAGGTTCTTCAGGCCGTTGTCCCTCCCTAGTGCCAATTAGTTGGTATTCCTCCATATACCGTCGTGGAAGGTGACTAGAGAAAATAGAATTATTCTTACCGTTAATTCGGTTTCTAGGAACCTTCCACGACGGCGCTAATTTCCCACCCTCTATATTTCCTGGATTAATTCTGGGACTCAGAAGGTAAACCGGTGCTATGGTTTCAGTTATAAGTCACTGGCAAGTGGGAGGTGCTTTTAACCTCTCTTGTGTTTCCTGTTCCCCATTAGGGCAAAGAGACAACCTCCATATGCCGTCGTGGAAGGTTCCTAGAAACAGAATTAACGGTAAGAATAATTCTATTTTTGTGAGTTCTGCTCTTGGGCTCCCTCTTGTGGTTTCAAGTGGTATGGCTGCTCCTTGGAGTTAGCTGTCATCAGCTGCCTCCACTTATCTTCTCTTCTGCTCGGCTATTTAGGTCTGGCTGTTCCTTCAGCTAGTGCCACTTGTAAATGGTTTCTGGTTGGATTCACATCTCTTTGGATTTCCCTGTTTTCCTGACCAGTTCAGCAAAGCTAAGTTCTTACTTGCTATGTTCTGTTCACAGATTGTGGACTTATCCGTTCAGTGCTTTCTATGTTTGTCCAGCTTATCAGTATGAATTAATTCTGTCTTGCTGGAAGCTCTGGGAAGCAGATTTACCCTCCACACCTTTAGTCAGGTGTGGAGATTTTTTTGTAAACTCTGCGTGGATTTTTGTAGTGTTTTATACTGACCGCACAGTATTCCATTCTGTCCTATCTATCAAGCTAGACTGGCCTCCTGTGCTCATCCTGGTTTCATTCTGTGTATGTCTTTTTCCTCTCCACTCACAGTCATTATTTGTGGGGGGCTAATCTATCCTTTGGGGATTTTCTCTGAGGCAAGATAGTTTTCCTGCTTCTGTCTTTAGGGGTAGTTAGCTCTTAGGCTGTGACGAGATGCCTAGGGAGAGTTAGGAGCATTCCACGGCTACTTCTAGTGTTGTGTTGAGCTTAGGGACTGCGGTCAGTACAGTTACACTTCCCTCAGAGCTCGTTCCATGTTGCTCCTAGACCACCGCATCATAACAGTGAAGCCACTCCCCCTGGGCTGTACTACCACTCCCCCTGTCCCTGCAGATCGGGTGAAATTGGAGTTAACCCTTTCACCCGATCTGCAGGGACGCGATCTTTCCATGACGCCACATAGGCGTCATGGGTCGGATTGGCACCGACTTTCATGACGCCTACGTGGCGTCAAAGGTCGGGAAGGGGTTAATGCTAAGTGGCATGATAGGAATGAAAATGTGCATTTTTACCACCTAAATGTCTTTAACTTCTGAACAGATTACAACGGCAATCAGACTCTATGGCCGCTATTTGGTCGTGAATTGCCATGGCAAACATCAGGATCACAAAATCAAGATCTGAGGGCACCAATTTGGTTAAATAGGAAGCCCCCACACTCTGTTAACCATTTATAACGATGTAGTCACTATTGACAGCAGCATCTTAGGGGTTAAACAGAGTTGGACGGTGCAAACACTGATCGTGGCTGATGCAGCAAGTTGTCAGCTATAGTGGACAGCCGACAGCTACTGGATTGTCACCTGTATGGGGAGGCTATTCTCTTATATCTCAGGTTAGTTAAAAGACGTATTGGCTGTCATTAAGGGGTTAATAAATATGTTAAAAAGAAGAGGGCCCAATACTGGCCCCTGTGGTACCCCACTGCTAACCGCGACCCAGTCCGAGTGTGCTCCATTAACCTTCGTCCGGCTGACTAGGTACAATTGTAACTATTCCGTTTTAAAATTGCAATAACTTTTTTTTTTTTTTTGAAAAGCCGTAGAGGGCTGAAATTTCGTGACATCTCTGCAGTTTTGGTCCAGAATATATTGGCCAAATTTCAATAAAATATATATGAAGGTACAATTGTACCTCTGCAGCCTGTTAACGCTGTAAAATTATGCAGCCTGACGAAGGTTAATAACCACCCTTTGTTTCCTATCCCTGAGCCAGCTCTTGACCCTCTTACACATATTTTCCCCTATCCCCATTATTCTCATTTTATGTATCAACCTTTTGTGTGGCACCGTAGCAAAAGCTTTTGAAAAGTCCATATACACTACGTCCACTGGGTTCCCTTAGTCCAGTCCGGAACTTACCTCTTCATAGAAATTGATCAGATTCCATTGCGCATTTGGACCATTTCCGAGTGGAAAAAAAATGCCGTAAAAACGCATCGTGTGCACATCATTCTATAACTGTGAATGAATACATTTTTCTTTAAAGCGACTACATGTGGATTCGTCGTATAGATTTTAATTTTGTCTATAGGAGATAAGGGGCTATCTTACAGCTTTTATCTTTCAAATCTGCATCATGTTGAATAAGATGTCGGTTGTTTTAATAACTGAATGACTTACTGAAACCATAGGTCTATATCTAAAGCAGAAGGTAAGCGTCTCAGTTTATATTTTTGCGGAAGTTTTATGTAAGATATCCCTTTGTGTGCTTGTTCTATACATTTATCATTCTGACTGTGTGTATTTTCCACAAATGTAGAAATTAGTTATAGCATGCTGGGGATGTGCACTATGAAAATGAAAAATCGATCCATAAAAGTATAGAACAGATCCCACTTCCACCACAAGGGGGAGATCATAGTAAAATGTTAATGAAGGCAGAAGCCAAATGAGTCATAAAGACAGGCATGAGGTGAAAAGTGGGTTTAAGAATATATATATATAGATATATATATAGATATATATAGATACTAGCTATTGAACCCGTTCTACGCCCGGGTGGTGAGCATTTATATTGGTATATGGTCTCCATCATGTGCTGCTGCCATCCTGCGCCCGTTCTGTCATGTGCTGCTGCCATCCTGCGCCCGTTCTGTCATGTGCTGCTGCCATCCTGCGCCCGTTCTGTCATGTGCTGCTGCCATCCTGCGCCCGTTCTGTCATGTGCTGCTGCCATCCTGCGCCCGTTCTGTCATGCGCTGCTGCCATCCTGCGCCCGTGCTGTCATGCGCTGCTGCCATCCTGCGCCTGTTCTGTCATGTGCTGCTCCCATCCTGCGCCCGTTCTGTCATGTGCTGCTCCCATCCTGCGCCCCCGTTCTGTCATGCGCTGCTGCCATTCTTCGCCCGTTCTGTCATGTGCTGCTCCCATCCTGCTGCCATCCTGCGCCCGTTCTGTCATGCGCTGCTGCCATCCTGCGCCCGTTCTGTCATGTGCTGCTGCCATCCTGTGCCCGTTCTGTCATGCGCTGCTGCCATCCTGCGCCCGTTCTGTCATGCGCTGCTGCCATCCTGCGCCCGTTCTGTCATGCGCTGCTGCCATCCTGCGCCCGTTCTGTCATGTGCTGCTCCCATCCTGCGCCCCCGTTCTGTCATGCGCTGCTGCCATCCTGCGCCTGTTCTGTCATGTGCTGCTCCCATCCTGCTGCCATCCTGCGCCCGTTATGTCATGCGCTGCTGCCATCCTGCGCCCGTTCTGTCATGTGCTGCTGCCATCCTGCGCCCGTTCTGTCATGTGCTGCTGCCATCCTGCGCCCGTTCTGTCATGTGCTGCTGCCATCCTGCGCCCGTTCTGTCATGTGCTGCTGCCATCCTGCACCCGTTCTGTCATGTGCTGCTCCCATCCTGCTGCCATCCTGCGCCCGTTATGTCATGCGCTGCTGCCATCCTGCGCCCGTTCTGTCATGTGCTGCTGCCATCCTGCGCCCGTTCTGTCATGTGCTGCTGCCATCCTGCGCCCGTTCTGTCATGCGCTGCTGCCATCCTGCGCCCGTTCTGTCATGTGCTGCTGCCATCCTGCGCCCGTTCTGTCATGTGCTGCTCCCATCCTGCGCCACTATTGTATTATATGCCCCCGTATGCTGCTGCCATATAAAAAAAAAAAAATACCATACTCACCTATCGTCCGGCTCCACTGCAGGTGTGTCTTCAAGAAAATGGCGCCGGAAAGCGCGGACTGCGCAGGCGCCGATTCCGGCAGCAGGAATCTGCGCCTGCGCAGTCTGCGCTTTCCGGCGCCATTTTCTTGAACGCACACTCCGGCTCCTCTGCCTGTGACTGGACTCTGTCACAGCAGAGGAGCCGGGAGACGGAGCCGCACGCAGCGCTGGAACGGAGGACAGGTGAATATACTTACCCTCCCTCCTGGCGCGTCCACGGTCCCTGACTCTCCGGTGGAGATCGCGGTATGCGTTTAGTGCTTACGCATACCGCGATCTCCTGGGAGCGTCACTCTGTGGGGGCCAGACTGCGCCGGCGCTTGCGCCTGCGCAGTCTATAAAGGCTTCGGACAGAGTGACGCTCCCAGCGTTATATTATAGATATATATATCTATATATATCTATATATATATATATATATATATATATATATATATATATAATTGTCTAAGGGTTTTTCCGTCTGTCTTTCTGTCTGTCTGTCTTTCTGCCTGTCTGTCCTGGAAATCCCGCCTCTCTGGTCGAGGCCTGGCGGCCTCGACCAATCAATCAGAGACCAGCACAGCATCGACGTAGAAATCCTGCGTCTCTGATTGGTCGAGGTCTGGCGGCCTCGACCAATCAGCAATGGGCACAGCGACGATGATGTCATAAAGGACGTAGACATCCCGCGTCTCTGATTGGTCGAGGCCGCCAGACCTCGACCAATCAGCAATGGGCACAGCGACGATGATGTCATAAAGGACGTAGAAATCCCACGTTTCTGATTCAGCGACGGGCACAGTATCGACGTAGATGTCATAATGGTTACCATGGCGACGATGATGTCATAAAGGTTTGTCTCGACCAATCAGCGACTTCTGGAATCATCATTGTCCATTTACTACGGGGACATGCATATTCTAGAATACCCGATGCGTTAGAATCGGGCCACAATCTAGTATATCTATATATATAATTGTCTAAGGGTTTTTCCGTCCGTCTGTCTGTCTTTCTGTCTGTCCTGGAAATCCCACGTCTCTGATTGGTCGAGGCTGCCAGGCCTCGACCAATCAGCGACGGGCACAGTATCGATGTAGAAATCCCGCGTCTGATTGGTCGAGGCCGCCAGGCCTCGACCAATCAGCGACGGGCACAGCGACGATGATGTCATAAAGGACGTAGAAATCCCACGTTTCTGGTTCAGCGACGGGCACAGTATCGACATAGATGTCATAATGGTTGCCATGGCGACGATGATGTCATAAAGGTTGCCTCGACCAATCAGGGACGGGCACAGTCTGCCGCGAATTCTGGAATCATCATTGTCCATATACTACGGGGACATGCATAATCTAGAATCGGGCCACAATCTAGTCTATATATATATATATAATTGTCTATATATATATAATTTTCTGTCTGTCTGTCTGTCCTGGAAATCCCGCCTCTCTGATTGGTCGAGGCCGCCAGGCCTCGACCAATCCGCAACGGGCACAGCGACGATGATGTCATAATGGTTGCCATAGTTGCCATACTACGGGGACATGCATAATCTAGAATACCCGATGCGGTAGAATCGGGCCACAATCTAGTATGTATATATTGTAATGTTGTACCCGCTCAGGTGCGTAGGAGGAAACAGGAGCCACATTCTCTTCTGCGTTCAAGTGGGTTTATTGCTCCATAAACCACATAACAGTGTGAACAACAGGTAAACAAACAGTCTTTAGCTCAGGAAAGGAAAATACAAAAGTCCAGTCCTTCAGGCTCAGTCCTGCAGCCTTAACACACTTTGGAGGCTTTCTCCTCCACACACACAGACTCCTGTCTGTAGTGTCCCATCTGGACACAGGGACCTCTGTCCACCCTGACAGATTCCCAAACACTCACTTAGCATGTGCTACACATCTCCATTAAGTAGCCTGAAACCACACCCATTGGTGAAGTAACGTCACATGATTAGACATGTGGCTATGACATCACCACAGGTCCTGAAACAAACATAAATAGGCATGGTTATGCCCCTTACCCAGGGGTGAGGTATATGGGTAGCCAGACCCTCCCATCTCTCATAGCTACCCGTAACCCGGACCCAAATATCCTAAACAATTCCTTATTGCTTTATGTGCACTAAAGAAAACACTCCGGGTTACATCACAGCGACAAGCCTTCTCTGTGATATATACCTCCCGTCGACTATACAACCTTTAGCCACGCTACATACCTCCCCCCTCTGCCTAAAGCCGTGGGGCTTGGCACTTGTCCTAAACCGACTAGAGACCCCTCTCAGTCGTCCCTGACAGTCAAACCGTCTGTCTAAGTCAGGGCCTGTTATTGAACCCTTTCGTCGGCATTCGTCAACCCTTTCCATCACATCCTTTGATAACGATGACCCCTTGTCATCTCGTCTGCTATAGGATCTCCCGCTTAGGTCACTAAGCCCTGAACTAACTGAGGAGTCACTATTTCTACTTCTTCCATCTGGCCACCTTCGGTTCTCTCTCGGTTCTTGATCTCTCCTACTGTCTTTCTTCGGAGAGCAGCTCTTCACTTTACCTCTATATCCTCTGTTAACTTCACCTTGAGGACTTCCAGTCTTTAGAGAACCTCTTTGCCTCTCTAGACCACGAGTTGAAGGTGGTGGCAACCTGTTTGCCAATCCTTGCAGCTCCATATTGATCTGCTCCCTCTCACGTCTTAGCTGCTCTATCTGTTTCAGGTATGCCACACGATACCCCAGGAGCATTTGGATATTCCCAAGGCTCTCCATGGATCCGACGAAAAGGAATGGAACCATCCCATCTTCACCCACGACCTGGGCTTCATCATCAGCCGGAATGCTCACTCTCATAACACCGGACCTATTCACCATCTCTTGCATGACCTTGCCAAATCTTCCGATGACTTTCCCCACCAGACCTCTGGGCACTTGCACGATATCTTCTACAATACCCAACCGACTTTGAGCTTCTCTCGCTAGCTTCAGACCAGACGTCGAGCGGCTTCCTCATTCTTCAACATGATCATTTGTTTTGTGCGGAGGCATTGTAGATGCATCTCTCTCAGGACAGCCACCCGCTTCACTGTGACTTCCTTAGTGGACAGTATGACCAGTTGATGGGTCTCAGGTGCCCAGTGCACCCTACACGCGTCGACCGCCTTTTTAAACACTTCATGCACCTCCTCACTGGCACACGCTTCTTGCATGACTTTGGGTACATCTATTACGCACTTGAAAATTGAAGTCTCACCTTCTTGGTTATATCGTTGGACCTCCTCGCCCTTAGCGTCAGCGCAGTTTTCCAAGACCTCGATGTCCTTTGTTCGGCCATCTGCATGGCACTTCCCTTGCTGGCTTTCTTCCGCCTTGGAGGCCCCTTCTTTGGTCAGCCTCTCCAGCTCACGCTCCTTCATAGCGATCAGATCGGGAGAGCACAACAGTTTGATTTCCCGGTCATCCGTGGATTTCTGAGGCCGTTGATTAGCCTCCTTTGTCTTGAGCTCTTGGAGAACTTTATTTAGCTCCTCTACCAAGCAGCGACGCTCATCTTCTCTCTGGAGAAGTTCCTGCTGATTCTTCTCTTGGGCCTCTCTGAACACCTCCATATCTTTCAACATGGCTTTGTTCAAGTTTTGACACGCTGATAGGTGACCTCTGAGCTCAGAGACTTCCTTCTCTAGGTCACCCACTCTGTGTTCAATTGCTTGCCTCAGGACCCTTTCTCGTTCAACTGCTTCTTTAAGCAGCTCTATGTTATGGTCCTGCTCTCTTTTGGCTTTCACATGTCGCACCAGCAGTTCTTTAATTAAACTTTCAGATGGGGTCTCTTGCTCACCCACACTCTGCCTCCTCAGGGTTCCACCTGTCTCTGCATCCACATCTATGGTCTCTGCAGGGCTCTCTATCTGTTTACTCTTAGGTACCCCTTGACTCATGGTAACTTCAGAGTTCTCCATCTCTTCAGCATCAGGTATTCTGGAGCCTTCATCACACTGAGCCACTTCACCCTTTCTGGGCATTGCAGATGTGGATCTACTACAGGTCTGTTCTAACCCCAGCCCATCACTAACTACCTCAGTGCTAGGGTTTGTCAGAGATAAAGTAACCTCCTCATCATCCCTCTTCTCAGAGGGTGTAACCTGTCCCGCCTTTCTGCGGCCCCCGCGACGAGATGAAGATTTGCGAGTTTTACTCGGCTCCTCCTTACTGCACTCTTTTCCCCTTGCGCTTGAGTCACAGTCTGAATAGGAGTCACCCCCATTCACTCTGTCATCCTGGAACAGCAATTCCCCATTTAAACACGTGTCAGACCCACACTTTCTTCCAGTCACCCATAACTCTGGACTATTGACATTAGGTGTCGCTATCTCCTTTTCACACATCACACAATCCGGAACAGCTACAGTCGCCTGTTGTGGTGGGGCTTCCCTAGAGTCATTCAGGCTCCCTTCTGAGCAATCAGACACTCCCCTTTCCTCCCACAAGTCCCAAAACCTTTCAAAGTCCTGGCCTATTACCACAGGGAATGGCAAGTCTGGGACTACAGGTACATCATGGCTGGCAATAATCATGGGCGTCTCAATGATTACCCTGGACACCGGATAATCCCTAGCGACCCCATGAACGCAGTGGACTTCCATCTTCCTTCCGGGAATCAGATAGACAGGGAGTGTGGCGCTCACCAGCGTCGCCAGGCTCCCCGAGTCCAGAGAACCAGTCACGCACACTCCATTGACTTCTACAGAACAGCTCTGTGTCATCTTGCCAGATGAAAAGTCAGTACAAAAATCTGAACATGTGCTGTTGGAACACTGAACCCGGCAACCGTCCATCAGTGCATTCACCGCCACCCCTTTTTGGGCCACCACCCCTATTTGGGTCGCCGCCCCCTTTTTGGACTCCACCCCCTTTTGGGTTACTGCCCCTTTGTGGACCATTTTCTCCTTTAGGGCCACCACCCCTTTTAGGGACTCCACCCCCTTTTGGGCAACTACCCCCTTTTGAGACGCAGCCCCTTTTTGGCCAACCATAGTTATTTGGGGTGACCGCTCCGTTTTTGGGACACCACCCACTTTTTAGGGACACCACCCCACTCTGGGGTACACCCTGTGGACTTCCCACAGTACTCTCAGGCCCCAGTTTGCACAGCACACCAATGTGACTCTGGCCCTTTAAGAGTCTGCACACTCTAAACCAGCAATGTCTTTTTTTTTTTTTTTTTTTTAACCTTCACCAGCTCTTGCTGGCACTGCTACAGCCCCTGCTGCAGTCCCAAATCACTGGCACCTCCGGGTGCTGATCACAAACAGCTGCTGCCGCCACTGCAGCTCCTGCTGCGGAACCTCTTGCTGCAACCGCGCTGCACGGCTCAACCACAGACTTCGTGGACCCGCCGATCCACAGCAAGCCGCTTGTCACCTTCGTGGACCCGCCGATCCACAGCAAGCCGCTTGTCACCTTCGTGACCCCACCGAGCCACAGCAAGCTGACTCTCAGGAAAAAAAAACTCAGTCTCTTACTGACCTCTGGTCAGCAAAGCACAGACTCCTGTCTGTTACAAAAAATAATCACTGATCCCGATCAGCACAATACACGGTTTTCAGACTAAGAGAACTAAGTAATGTAATAGATAAACCATTATTTCTTATTTTTAGTGACTCTATAGCGACAGGGTCTGTTCCGCAGGACTGGCGCATAGCAAATGTGGTGCCAATATTCAAAAAGGGCTCTAAAAGTGAACCTGGAAATTATAGGCCAGTAAGTCTAACCTCTATTGTTGGTAAAATATTTGAAGGGTTTCTGAGGGATGTTATTCTGGATTATCTCAATGAGAATAACTGTTTAACTCCATATCAGCATGGGTTTATGAGAAATCGCTCCTGTCAAACCAATCTAATCAGTTTTTATGAAGAGGTAAGCTATAGACTGGACCACGGTGAGTCATTGGACGTGGTATATCTCGATTTTTCCAAAGCGTTTGATACCGTGCCGCACAAGAGGTTGGTACACAAAATGAGAATGCTTGGTCTGGGGGAAAATGTGTGTAAATGGGTTAGTAACTGGCTTAGTGATAGAAAGCAGAGGGTGGTTATAAATGGTATAGTCTCTAACTGGGTCGCTGTGACCAGTGGGGTACCGCAGGGGTCAGTATTGGGACCTGTTCTCTTCAACATATTCATTAATGATCTGGTAGAAGGTTTACACAGTAAAATATCGATATTTGCAGATGATACAAAACTATGTAAAGCAGTTAATACAAGAGAAGATAGTATTCTGCTACAGATGGATCTGGATAAGTTGGAAACTTGGGCTGAAAGGTGGCAGATGAGGTTTAACAATGATAAATGTAAGGTTATACACATGGGAAGAGGGAATCAATATCACCATTACACACTGAACGGGAAACCACTGGGTAAATCTGACAGGGAGAAGGACTTGGGGATCCTAGTTAATGATAAACTTACCTGGAGCAGCCAGTGCCAGGCAGCAGCTGCCAAGGCAAACAGGATCATGGGGTGCATTAAAAGAGGTCTGGATACACATGATGAGAGCATTATACTGCCTCTGTACAAATCCCTAGTTAGACCGCACATGGAGTACTGTGTCCAGTTTTGGGCACCGGTGCTCAGGAAGGATATAATGGAACTAGAGAGAGTACAAAGGAGGGCAACAAAATTAATAAAGGGGATGGGAGAACTACAATACCCAGATAGATTAGCGAAATTAGGATTATTTAGTCTAGAAAAAAGACGACTGAGGGGCGATCTAATAACCATGTATAAGTATATAAGGGGACAATACAAATATCTCGCTGAGGATCTGTTTATACCAAGGAAGGTGACGGGCACAAGGGGGCATTCTTTGCGTCTGGAGGAGAGAAGGTTTTTCCACCAACATAGAAGAGGATTCTTTACTGTTAGGGCAGTGAGAATCTGGAATTGCTTGCCTGAGGAGGTGGTGATGGCGAACTCAGTCGAGGGGTTCAAGAGAGGCCTGGATGTCTTCCTGGAGCAGAACAATATTGTATCATACAATTATTAGGTTCTGTAGAAGGACGTAGATCTGGGTATTTATTATGATGGAATATAGGCTGAACTGGATGGACAAATGTCTTTTTTCGGCCTTACTAACTATGTTACTATGTTACTATGTTACTATGTTACGCACCCGGCTTTAACATAGCCCAAAAACAGTTTTTCACTGACCCCGGTCAGCACAATACACGGTTTTCAGACCGTTACCCGTTGGCAACTTCACGGGCTCCTGGACACCCCTCAGCCTCAGAGATGCCCAGACGCACTGTCTCTGTTTTCTTCCAGTCTGACCCCGGTCAGTACACACGGACACCTGTCCGTTACCTGTTGGTGCCGGCCACACAGTTTCCCGGATCCCTCTTCTCCTCAGAGGTATCCCAAAACAACAGTTCTCACTGATCCCGATCAGCACTACTCACGGTTTTCAAGACCATCCACTCCTCTGGCTCAGACCAGCCAGCGCTGCAACACGTGCTCCTTGGATCGTTGCCCACATTCTCCACCAATTGTAATGTTGTACCCGCTCAGGTGCGTAGGAGGAAACAGGAGCCACATTCTCTTCTGCGTTCAAGTGGGTTTATTGCTCCATAAACCACATAACAGTGTGAACAACAGGTAAACAAACAGTCTTTAGCTCAGGAAAGGAAAATACAAAAGTCCAGTCCTTCAGGCTCAGTCCTGCAGCCTTAACACACTTTGGAGGCTTTCTCCTCCACACACACAGACTCCTGTCTGTAGTGTCCCATCTGGACACAGGGACCTCTGTCCACCCTGACAGATTCCCAAACACTCACTTAGCATGTGCTACACATCTCCATTAAGTAGCCTGAAACCACACCCATTGGTGAAGTAACGTCACATGATTAGACATGTGGCTATGACATCACCACAGGTCCTGAAACAAACATAAATAGGCATGGTTATGCCCCTTACCCAGGGGTGAGGTATATGGGTAGCCAGACCCTCCCATCTCTCATAGCTACCCGTAACCCGGACCCAAATATCCTAAACAATTCCTTATTGCTTTATGTGCACTAAAGAAAACACTCCGGGTTACATCACAGCGACAAGCCTTCTCTGTGATATATACCTCCCGTCGACTATACAACCTTTAGCCACACTACAATATATATATATATATATGTCACAGTATACAACATTTTGTGTGGCTTTCTGTGATACTTATTTATCCTTGTACGAAGCTTGCACTTTTGTATAACTGTTTCTAATTTCGTTCTAATGACAGTTTGGATTTTTTTTTCCACCACTTAAATAAAAAATAAACTAGACATGTTTGGTGTCTATGAACTAATAATGACCTGGAGAATCATAATAGCAGGTCAGTTTTAGCATATAGTAAACATAGTAAAAAAAAATGTAAAAAAAAAAAAAAATCAACTGTGGAAATGCACTTTTTTTTGCAATTTCACCGCACTTGGAATTTTTTTTCCCCTTTTCCAGTGCACAATATGTTAAAACCAAGGGTGTCGTTCAAAAGTACAACTTGTTCCACAAAAAACAAGCCCTCACATGGCCATTTTGACAGAAAAATAAAAAATATATGGCTTTGGGAAGAAGGAGAGCAAAAAATGAAAATGCAAAAACGGAAATACCTCTGGTCGTGAAAGGGGTTAAAGGATTGGTGGCATATATTTCAAGTAAAATTGATTCCCCATTTGTGGGAAGTGTTGCCTCTTGTATTCTGACACTGAAATCACTACATGTAATATGGGTTAATGTTATGGTCGTATTACAAAACTGACATTATGGGATTTATGTAAGAGAAACAATCCAAATCTGCTGGATTTTTAGTTGCAGATATTAAATTGCACAAAGCTTTATCACCACATACCTCACTGGATGCTGCTTGTAACCTGCCTGCAATTTTGTTTTTTTAACCGCCAAATAGTAACTATCACTAGAGGAGACAGCTCGTTGTAGACAAATCTCGCTTTTTAGCCGCTCTGTTTGAGACTTGCTCTTAGGTAACCAAAATTGCCATGTAGCCTTAGCCTGATAAAAAACAAAGTAGTAGGCTTCTTTTTATTGTTCCTTCCCAAATAATAAGAAGGTCATTGATGTAAATACTTGATGTAAATCCCATGCTGTAGATATTTTTCAAAAAGTATCCCATGAACAAGACTTGCCCCCATTGCTGTCCCCTTTATCTGAAAGTATACAGTAGGTTGTAATGGAGATATCTTGAGGGTAGAGATGATTTGAGTTAACCAAGCACAGTCTCCACCTGTTATGTGTGATATTATGGGGTTTGGGGCCAAAGATTCTGTTCACTTTGAATTTCCACTTACAAAGAAAGCCACAACAATGTCTGGTCCATTGAGTAAATGATGCCAAGGACATCCAATAAGCTGCCGTACTTTACAGAGAGGTCCCAAAAGTTTCCATTTTGGTGAAACAATAGTGTTTCATGCAGCTCTGGTTTCCCTATCAAATATAATGAAATCAGTGACATGTACTGTACATAACCTGACTCTTTCAGGTATATAACTTTATAGAAATTAGAAAAGTTCTGCGAAAAGGAGTAAATAGCCTAGTGTTTTCTATTTTTGTGATTTTCTATATTATTGTGTTGTAAAATTACAAATACAACCTAGCAATGATATCAATGTTCAGCCATTGATTCATCTCTTTTTTTTATCAGATAAATTTTTATTATCCGCAAAGAATAAACAATCAGAATATTTCTCATGACAATGTTTCATTAAACATTTACAGATAACTTTTTCCCCCCGACCCAGAGCCCCCCACCCCCACCCCGCCCAACCCCAGAGACCTCAGCCAGAGCCACCCCACTTCCCATCATCATACAAACATTTGAATAAGCATCCGTTATATTTCCATTGAATACTAGGCTCCCTATATTTTCATTTATCATTGATTCATCTCTTACAGATGCCGCGAAATGTAGAAGTTAAAGCAAGGATTCATGACTGGGAAGGCTCTCTTCAAGTCTGCCAGCAGCTGAGTGGAAGCAATGGGGAGAAGATCTTGCAGAGAGATGTTTTCTTCAATACCACAAAAGGACGCCTCAAGCTTCGGGACTTTCAGGTTTGGCAGATTGTGCTCTAATCTATCATGGAGTCGGGGACATTTTGCTCTATCTTAGACCCGATCACAGAAGCAAATATTAAGGCCTCTTTCACACTTCCGTCTTTTTGTTTTTGTCGATTTTTGAAAAAACAGGATCCAGCAAATTTTTCTGCTGGATCCTGTTTTTTCCCATAGACTTGTATTAGCGACGGATTGTCACGAATGGCCTTCTGTTTCATCTGTCGTGCACTGGATCCTTCGGAAAATTGCTGTCCGTCGGGCGGAGAAAACGTTCAGAGGAACGTTTTTTCTGCACGTCGGAAAATTGCTCAGTGACAGATCCTGCGCTGCCTGTTGCTGGCTATAATGGAAGCCTATGGGCGCAGGATCCCTCACTGACTGTCAAAAGCAGGAATCCAGTGACAGGTTCCGGTTTCTTCTTTTGAAACTGAGCATGCGTGGAAGAATTTCCAGTCAGGGAAATTCTCTCTCACTTGCTCTCTCTTTTTTTACTATTGATGCTGCCTATGCAGCATCAATAGTAACAAGATATAATGTTAAAAATAAAAAATCACAATATTCTCACCCTCCGGCGTCCCGTGCAGCGTTTGGCTACGTTCACATTTGCGTTGCGTCGGCTGCAGGTCATGCGCCCCTATATTTAACATGGGGGTGCATGGACATGCGTTGTCTTGCGTTTTGTGACGCATGCGTCATTTTTGGCGCAAGCGTCAGGGCGCAGAGGACGCAAGTTGCATTTTTTTTGCGTCCAAAATCATGCCAAAAAAGGACGCATGCGTCACAAAACAATGCGTTTTGCATGCGTTCTTGTTTGCGTTGTGCGTTGCGTCGCCGACGCAGCACAGCACAACGCAAATGTGAACGTAGCCTTACCGATGCTCCTGGCAGCTAGCGTTCCCATGGATGCATTGCGAAATTACCCGATGACGTCGCGGTCTTGCGAGACCGCTACATCATCAGAGGTCTGCCGGCCGGCAGATTCGTTCCAAAGTGAGTTTTGATCACTGAGATAGGTTATATCTCAGTGATCAAAATAAAAAAAAATAGTAAAAGCGGATTGGCCGCTGCGGATTCGCAGCAGTGTTCCATCAGGTTTGCAGTTCCATGTAAACATATGGTAAACCAAATCCGCTGTGCCCATGGTGCGGAAAATACCACGCGGAAATGCTGCGTTGTATTTTCCGCAGCATGTCAATTCTTTGTGCGGATTCCGCAGCGTTTTACACCTGTTCCTCAATAGGAATCCACAGGTGAAATCCGCACAAAAAACACTGGAAATCCACGGTAAATCCGCAGGTAAAACGCAGTGCCCTTTACCCACGGATTTTTCAAAAATGATGCTGAAAAATCACACGAATCCGCAACGTGGGCACATAGCCTTAGGGTTAGGGTTGGAATTAGGGTTGTGGTTAGGGGTGTGATTAGGGTTATGGCTACAGTTGGGATTAGGGTTAGGGGTGTGTTGGGGTTAGTGTTGGAGGTAGAATTGAGGGGTTTCCACTGTTTAGGCACATCAGGGGTCTCCAAACGCAACATGGCGCCACCATTGATTCCAGCCAATCTTGTATTCATAAAGTCAAATGGTGCTCCCTCAATTCCGAGCCCCGACGTGCGCCCAAACAGTGGTTTACCCCCACATATGGGGTACCAGCATACTCAGGACAAACTGCGCAACAATTACTGGGGTCCAATTTCTCCTGTTACCCTTGTGAAAATAAAAAAATGCTTGCTAAAACATAATTTTTGAGGAAAGAAAAATTATTTTTTATTTTCACGGCTCTGCGTTGTAAACGTCTGTGAAACACTTGGGAGTTCAAAGTGCTCACCACATATCTAGATAAGTTCCTTGGGGGGTCTAGTTTCTAAAAAGTTTCTAAAATGGGGTCACTTGTGGGGGGTTTCTACTGTTTAGGCATACAGGGGCTCTGCAAACGCAACGTGACGTCCGCAGACCATTCCATCAAAGTCTGCATTTCAAAAGTCACTACTTCCCTTCGGAGCCCCGACGTGTGCCCAAACAGTGGTTTACCCCCACACATGGGGTATCAGCGTACTCAGGACAAACTGGACAACAACTTTTGTGGTCCAATTTCTCTTGTAACCCTTGGGAAAATAAAAAATTCTGGGCTAAAAAATTATTTTTGAGGAAAGAAAACGTATTTATTATTTTCACGGCTCTGTGTTATAAACTTCTGTAAAGCACTTGGGGGTTGAAAGTGCTCACCACATATCTAGATAAGTTTCTTTGGGGGTCTAGTTTCCAAAATGGGGTCATTTGTGGGGGGGTTTCTACTGTTTAGGCACACCAGGGGCTCTGCAAACGCAACGTGACGCCCGCAGACCATTCCATCAAAGTCTGCATTTCAAAAGTCACTACTTCCCTTCTGAGCCCCGACGTGTGCCCAAACAGTGGTTTACCCCCACACATGGGGTATCAGCGTACTCAGGACAAACTGGACAACAACTTTTGTGGTCCAATTTCTCCTGTAACCCTTGGGAAAATAAAAAATTCTGGGCTAAATAATTATTTTTGAGGAAAGAAAACGTATTTATTATTTTCACTGCTCTGTGTTATGAACTTCTGTGAAGCACTTGGGGGTTCAAAGTGCTCACCTCACATCTAGATAAGTTCCTTTCGGGGTCTAGTTTCCAAAATGGGGTCACTTTTGGGGGGTTTCTACTGTTTAGCCACATCAGGGGCTCTGCAAACGCAACGTGACGCCCGCAGAGCATTCCATCAAAGTCTGCATTTCAAAACGTCACTACTTCACATCCGAGCCCCAGCATGTGCCTAAACAGTGGTTTACCCCCACATATGGGGTATCAGCGTACTAAGGAGAAACTGGACAACAACTTTTGGGGTCAAATTTCTCCTGTTACCCTTGGGAAAATAAAAAATAGCGGGCTAAAAAATCATTTTTGAGAAAATAATTTTTTTTTTTAATTTTCATGGCTCTGCGTTATAAACTTCTGTGAAGCACTTGAGGGTTCAAAGTGCTTACCACACATCTAGATTAGTTCCTTTGGGGGTCTAGTTTCCAAAATGGGGTCATTTGTGGGGGATCTCCAATGTTTAGGCACACAGGGGCTCTCCAAACGCGACATGGTGTCCGCTAACAATTGGAGCTAATTTTCCATTTAAAAAGCCAAATGGCGTGCCTTCCCTTCTGAGCCCTGCCGTGCACCCAAACAGTGGTTTACCCCCACATATGGGGTATCTGCGTACTCAGGACAAACTGGACAACAACATTTGTGGTCCAATTTCTCCTATTACCATTGGCAAAATAGGAAATTCCAGGCTAAAAAATCATTTTTGAGAAAAGAAAAATTATTTTTTATTTTCATGGCTCTGCATTATAAACTTCTGTGAAGCACCTGGGGGTTTAAAGTGCTCAGTATGCATCTAGATAAGTTCCTTGGGGGGTCTAGTTTCCAAAATGGGGTCACTTGTGGGGGAGCTCCAATGCATAGGCACACAGGGGCTCTCCAAACGCGACATGGTGTCCGCTAACAATTGGAGCTAATTTTCCATTCAAAAAGTCAAAAGGCGCGCCTTCCCTTCCGAGCCCTGCCGTGTGCCCAAACAGTGGTTTACCCCCACATATGAGGTATCGGCGTACTCGGGAGAAATTGCTCAACAAATTTTAGGATCCATTTTATCCTATTGCCCATGTGAAAATGAAAAAATTGAGGCGAAAATAAATTTTTTGTGAAAAAAAAGTACTTTTTCATTTTTACGGATCAATTTGTGAAGCACCTGAGGGTTTAAAGTGCTCACTAGGCATCTAGATAAGTTCCTTGGGGGGTCCAGTTTCCAAAATGGGGTCACTTGTGGGAGAGCTCCAATGTTTAGGCACACAGGGTCTCTCCAAATGCGACATGGTGTCCGCTAACGATGGAGATAATTTTTCATTCAAAAAGTCAAATGGCGCTCCTTCCCTTCCGAGCCTTACCATGTGCCCAAACAGTGGTTTACCTCCACATGTGAGGTATCAATGTACTCAGGAGAAATTGCCCAACAAATTTTAGGATCCATTTTATCCTATTGCCCATGTGAAAATGAAAAAATTGAGGGTAAAAGAATTTTTTTGTGAAAAAAAAGTACTTTTTCATTTTTACGGATCAATTTGTGAAGCACCTGGGGGTTTAAAGGGCTCACTATGCATGTAGATAAGTTCCTTGGGGCGTCTAGTTTCCAAAATGGGGTCACTTGTGGGGGAGCTCCAATTTTTAGGCACACGGGGGCTCTCCAAACGTGACATGGTGTCCGCTAAAGAGTGGAGCCAATTTTTCATTCAAAAAGTCAAATGGCGCTCCTTCCCTTCCAAGCCCTGCCGTGCGCCCAAACAGTGGTTTACCCCCACATATGAGGTATCAGCGTACTCAGGACAAATTGGACAACAACTTTCTTGGTTCAGTTTCTCCTTTTACCATTGGGAAAATAAAAAAATTGTTGCTGAAAAATCATTTTTGTGACTAAAAAGTTAAATGTTCATTTTTTCCTTCCTTGTTGCTTCTGCTGCTGTGAAGTACCTGAAGGGTTAATAAACTTCTTGAATGTGGTTTTGTGCACCTTGAGGGGTGCAGTTTTTAGAATGGTGTCACTTTTGGGTATTTTCAGCCATATAGACCCCTCAAACTGACTTCAAATGTGAGGTGGTCCCTAAAAAAAAATGGTTCTGTAAATTTCGTTGTAAAAATGAGAAATCGCTGGTCAAATTTTAACCCTTATAACTTCCTAGCAAAAAAAAATTTTTGTTTCCAAAATTGTGCTGATGTAAAGTAGACATGTGGGAAATGTTATTTATTAACTATTTTGTGTCACATAACTCTCTGGTTTAACAGAATAAAAATTCAAAATGTGAAAATTGCGAAATTTTCAAAATTTTCGCCAAATTTCCGTTTTTATCACAAATAAACACAGAATTTATTGACCTAAATTTACCACTAACATGAAGCCCAATATGTCACGAAAAAACAATCTCAGAACCGCTAGGATCCATTGAAGCGTTCCCGAGTTATTACCTCATAAAGGGACACTGGTCAGAATTGCAAAAAACGGCAAGGTCTTTAAGGTCAAAATAGGCTGGGTCATGAAGGGGTTAATAAATTTGTTGGGGTTGTGTGCCATGCTCCGTTACTGCCCAGATTTGTCCATTTTGGTAGAGATGCCTGAAACTGGAGTGAAAAACTCCAAAAGTTGCAACATTCTTGTGCAACTTCATGTTGGGCAAAAAAAAACTGTGACACTTTGAAGTTGTTTCCATGATGAATTTGGGATTCTGGGCTTTTTTATACTATCAGATTTAACTGAAATGGATTATAAATGACCTATGCTGCATTTTCGAGGGAAAAATAAAGTACAGCTGAAGTACAGCTGTAAAGGGTCGCATGGCTTCACATACATCAGTAAGTAAATGCTGTGTTTTCTTTTCATATGAGTTATTTGTTATGTAGCAAACTAGTTTATTCACACATCTCCTCACCTTTGACAAGGATTGTAATAAATACTTTTGGTAACACTTTTTACACACAACCATGTTTGTTACATGAAATATCACTAGGTCACCTGTTTGGCCTATCTCATCTATATAGATGGACGTTTTTTTTTATTTATAAAAGATGATGATACCGAATAGAGGACCCAATCTATTGTTACAATTTTCTTAAAGGGTTTCGGAATCTGACAACCCCTTTGAGTTTTTAACCCCTCTATATTATATTACACTGCTTCTAAGTAAGAGTTGTATTTCCCAGTAGTTGCATATTTTCCTAAAATATAGCTGTTATGGAGTGAAGCCAAGAGTAGATACATGCACGGAAATAACTTCATAGTGACGGTGCCAAAGTGATATGATGTATCTTGTGGCTATTTCTGTGTTAATGCAGGATGGAAATGGCCAACTGATATACTACGAGCGTCCTGATCAACTTGGGCCCAAACTGTCCAACTACTCGATCTCTAACACAGCTGATCCTCATGGACTTGAGGTATGGTTCCTGCTCAGTAGGTATCCCCTAAGCTGCTCCTAGGTCAGAATGACAGAGCAAATACTTATATCAAATATGGCAATCAACATGACTAAAATCATTCCACCCATGTGTAGACGTCTAGTCGTGATCGCTAGCAGACTTTGTTTCTCTAGAAGCCCATATATTAGCAGCCAAATAATGGAGTTGCCAAGTAGGACGATGGTGCAGGTTTTTGGTAAAGGTGAGCAGCTTAATGGGAAAACTTGGCATCAAGTAATGGGTGACTAAAAATTACATTGGAAATGTTGCCTGTCTCCACAATTTAGCACCAGCTGCATTTTTCTTCTCTATTATTTAGTCATTTTTGTAACATACAGTACAGTTTAGGGAGTTAACGTTAATTTTTTATGAAAATGCTGAAACATAAGACACTTGTGAGTAACTGTATAGGTGGGTCTCCTTTATATCTCCAGGCTGTACTGGCTGAAGCTCTCGGAGTCCGTGGTAAAGTTATAAAAGAGCGCTTTCTCTTTTTGGTGGGACAAACCAGGATTCATCTTGACAGAGTAAAGGATTTAGGAGACTTTGTAGAGCTGGAGGTATGTAATGCAGATTGTATGAATGAAGGTTTGTACATAAGTATTGTACTGAATTTATCAAGTAATGTTTATCTACATAACAACACAGCCAAAGTAAATGTATTCACTCTTTAATCTATCTGTATGACTTAACCCCTTTACCCCCAAGGGTGGTTTATGAGGTTATAACTCTGGAACGCTTCAACGGATCCCAGTGATTCTGACATTGTTTTCTCGTGACATATTGTACTTCATGATAGTGGTAAAAATTCTTTGATAGTACCTGCGTTTATTTGTGAAAAAAACGGAAATTTGGCGAAAATTATGAAAATTTCGCAATTTTCCAACTTTGAATTTTTATGCAATTAAATCACAGAGATATGTCACACAAAATACTTAATAAGTAACATTTCTCACATGTCTACTTTACATCAGCACAATTTTGGAACCAACATTTTTTTTTGTTAGGGAGTTATAAGGGTTAAAAGTTGACCAGCAATTTCTCATTTTTACAACACCATTTTTTTTTTTAGGGACCATATCTCATTTGAAGTCATTTTGAGGGGTCTATATGATAGAAAATACCCAAGTGTGACACCATTCTAAAAACTGCACCCCTCATGGTGCTCAAAACCATATTCAAGAAGTTTATTAACCCTTCTGGTGCTTCACAGGAATTTTTGGAATGTTTAAATAAAAATGAACATTTAACTTTTTTTCACAAAAAATTTACTTCAGCTCCAATTTGTTTTATTTTACCAAGGGTAACAGGAGAAAATGGACCCCAAAAGTTGTTGTACAATTTGTCCTGAGTACACCGATAGCCCATATATGGGAGTAAACCACTGTTTGGGCGCATGGGAGAGCTCGGAAGGGAAGGAGCGCCGTTTGACTTTTCAATGCAAAATTGACAGGAATTGAGATGGGACGCCATGTTGCGTTTGGAGAGCCACTGATGTGCCTAAACATTGAAACCCCCCACAAGTGACACCATTTTGAAAAGTAGACCCCCTAAGGAACTTATCTAGATGTGTTTTGAGCGCTTTGACCCACCAAGGGCTTCACAGAAGTTTATAATGCAGAGCCGTAAAAATAAAACAAACATTTTTTCCCACAAAAATTATTTTTTTAGCCCCCAGTTTTGTATTTTCCCGAGGGTAACAGGAGAAATTGGACCCCAAAATTTGTTGTCCAATTTGTCCTGAGTGCGCTGATACCCCATAAGTGGGGGGAAACCACTGTTTGGGCGCATGGGAGGGCTCAGAAGGGAAGGAGCTCCATTTGGAATGCAGACTTAGATGGAATGGTCTGCAGGTGTCACATTGCGTTTGCAGAGCCTCTAATGTACCTAAACAGTAGAAACCCCCCACAAGTGACACCATTTTGGAAACTAGACACCCTAAGGAACTCATCTAGATGTGTTGTTAGAGCTTTGAACCCCCAAGTGTTTCACTAAAGTTTGTAACGCAGAGCCGTGAAAATAAAAAATCTTTTTGTTTTCCCACAAAAATTATTTTTTAGCCCCCAGTTTTGTATTTTCCCAAGGGTAACAGGAGAAATTGGACCCCAAAAGTTGTTGTCCTATTTGTCCTGAGTACACTGATACCCCATATGTTGGGATAAACCCCTGTTTGGGCACACGGGAGAGCTCGGAAGGGAAGGAGCACTGTTTTACTTTTTCAACGCAGAATTGGCTGGAATTGAGATCGGACGCCATGTCGTGTTTGGAGAGCCCCTGATGTGCCTAAACAGTGGAAACCCCCCAATTATAACTGAAACCCTAATCCAAACACACCCCTAACCCTAATTCCAACGGTAACCCTAACCACACCTCTAACCCTGACACACCCCTAACCCTAATCCCAACCCTATTCCCAACTGTAAATGTAATCTAAACCCCAACCCTAACTTTAGCCCCAACCCTAACTGTAGCCCCAACCCTAACCCTAGCCCCTAACCCTAATCCAAACCCTAGCCCTAATGGGAAAATGGAAATAAATACATTTTTTTAATTTTTCCCTAACTAAGGGGGTGATGAAGGGGGGTTTGATTTACTTTTATAGCGGGTTTTTTAGCTGATTTTTATGATTGGCAGCCGTCACACACTGAAAGACTCTTTTATTGCAAAAAAATATTTTTTGCGTTACCACATTTTGAGAGCTATAATTTTTCCATATTTTGGTCCACAGAGTCATGTGAGGTCTTGTTTTCTGCGGGATGAGTTGACGTTTTTATTGGTAACATTTTCGGGCACGTGACATTTTTTGATCGCTTTTTATTCCGATTTTTGTGAGGAAGAATGACTAAAAACCAGCTATTCATGAATTTCTTTTGGGGGAGGCGTTTATACCGTTCCGCGTTTGGTAAAATTGATAAAGGAGTTTTATTCTTTGGGTCAGTACGATTACAGCGACACCTCATTTATATCATTTTTTTATGTTTTGGCGCTTTTATATGATAAAAACTATTTTACAGAAAAAATAATTATTTTTGCATCGCTTTATTCTCAGGACTATAACTTTTTTATTTTTTTGCTGATGATGCTATGTGGCGGCTCGTTTTTTGCGGGACAAGATGACGTTTTCAGCGGTACCATGGTTATTTATATCTGTCTTTTTGATCGCGTGTTATTCCACTTTTTGTTCGGCGGTATGATAATAAAGCGTTGTTTTTTGCCTGTTTTTTTTTCTTACGGTGTTTACTGAAGGGGTTAACTAGTGGGCCAGTTTTATAGGTCGGGTCGTTACGGACGCGGCGATACTAAATATGTGCACTTTTATTGTTTTTGTTTTTTTTATTTAGATGAAGAAATGTATTTATGGGAAAAATATATATATATTTTTTTTCATTATTTAGGAATATTTTTTTTATTTATTTTTTTTACACATTTGGAAAAAAAATGTTTTACTTTTTTATTTTGTCCCAGGGGGGGACATCACAGATCAATGATCTGACAGTTTGCATAGCACTCTGTCAGATCACTGATCTGACTTACAGTGCTGCAGGCTTCACAGTGCCTGCTCTGAGCAGGCTCTGTGAAGCCACCTCCCTCCCTGCAGGACCCGGATCCGCGGCCATCTTGGATCCGGGCCTGGAGCAGGCAGGGAGGGAGGTAAGACCCTCGCAGCAACGCGATCACATCGCGTTGCTGTGGGGGGCTCACGGAAGCCCGCAGGGAGCCCTCTCCCTGCGCGATGCTTCCCTGTACCGCCGGCACATCGCGATCATCTTTGATCGCGGTGTGTCGGGGGTTAATGTGCCGGGAGCAGTCCGTGACCGCTCCTGGCACATAGTGCCGGATGTTAGCTGCGATAAGCAGCTGACACCCGGCCGCGATCGGCGGCGCTCCCCCCGTGAGCGCTGCCGATCGCATATGACGTACTATCCCGTCGGTGGTCATACGGGCCCACCCCACCTCGACGGGATAGTACATCTAATGTCAGAAAGGGGTTAAAGAGAATTGTTCATGAGATTCATGATCCCTTTGGTTCAGGCAGCATGAATCCATTTGGCTGCATGATTGCAGCCAAGTATGTTTCATCCATTAGGCTACTTTCACACTAGCGTCGTTTTGGATACGTCGCAATGCGTCGTTTTGGAGAAAAAAAGCTTCCTGCAAAGTTGTCTGCAGGATGCGTTTTTTCCCCATAGACTAACATTAGCGACGCATTGCCACACGTCGCAACCGTCGTGCGACGGTTGTGTCGTGTTGTGGCGGACCGTCCGAACAAAAAAAGTTGCTTGCAACGTTTTTTGAGCGTCGTGTCCGCCCCCACCTCCCCGCAACTCACAATGGGGCAGCGGATGCGTTGGAAAAATGCATCCGCTGCCCCCGTTGTGCAGCGCTTCCACAGTATGCGTCGGTACGTCGGCCCGACGTACTGCGACAGGCCGAGTACGACGCTACTGTGAAAGTAGCCTAAAACGTAGCAGCATTTTACAAAAAACATAGTTTGAAACACTCTTTTGGGACTATAAGAAGAGACCTTACTAATCTGGTGTGGCTATCAGATTGCTTCTCCCCATATCACCCCAGTTGATTGACCGATCCCTCCCATGTCTGTACATAAGGAGAGACTTGTTAATCAACTGGGGTGGGGCTGGGAGAAGCAATCAGAGGAATGTGCCGGTCCTTCCCCCCCCCCCCCTCCACTATAGTCCCTGGCTTTTTAAACTATACTTTATCTGCAATAATGTAGAGTTTCAGAAAAATATGTATTTGACAGCAATAGTGCCTGCAGGCTCTGATTCTCGCTGCTCGTGGTTCGGCCACCATGAACCTAATTGATAGATTCCCATTCTGGTAGCCATGTTTATGCTTATCTTCATTAAGAATAAGGAAATATTCTAATATGTTTTTAAGTAGTACAGAATACTGCTGCAGGTCTAGTGTAGCACATAAATGGGAGCCCATTTTGTAAAAAAAAAAAAAAAAAGAGAGATGCCCTTTGAGTCCTATCTAGAAGTGTCTTTGTTTACTTACTGTTCTTGTGCTTGGAAATGAGTGATATGTCACTTGGATTAGATATTTTCTCTGATAACTTTCTCTGTTTTTTATTTTGTGTTTTCCCTTTGTGATGTGTTTATGTAGGTTGTTCTCATGGATTCCCAGACAGCACAGGATGGGGATCTGATAGCACAAGGGTTGATGAACTCTCTGAAGATTTCACAGGATGATCTACTTACAGGAGCCTACATGGACCTGCTACAAGACCTCAACAAATGCTGATCAATTTTCTGAGACTTTTATGATAAATCATAGAATTAGAGCAAGTGAATAATGTAGATGTCAACATAAGAAGAACAGTACAATAGTAGCACTTACCCCTTCACCTGCTTTCAATGCTTGTTTTAACTTTGGAGCTGTATAAGCAGGCATTACTATTTCGATCTTAGGGTAATATACAGGAAACATAAGTGTTTGGAGTATTTGTACCCTTCAGTACCCATATACCTTATTTTTAGGTGCCTCTAAGGGGCTTTAGGCACAGCTTTTTTCCAATACCACTAGAGTGTAAGGTAGCACCAATGAGAGGATATAAAGCTGTGTGACATCAGTTGCTGGTGGTTCAGAGGGCCCAGATGAAAAATCTGACACTAACATACAATCACGTGATGTCACAAATGTTAAAATGTGTTTAAACCATGTGTAGCATGGAACTTGTTGTTATTCTCTGCCCTTCTCTCATATGAGTTGCTCTGCGAAGAGAGCGAATCTGTTGTGTTTTTTTTTTCTTATCCTGTAACATAATAAAAACAACTCTCCGCTTCACACACCTGATCAGAGTTTTATTAGTGTATGTGCACATAATGCCTTTTGAACGAAAGCAAACTTGCTGAGGCATTCAAGCAAAAGATGTTTTAGGAAACTGGTGTTTTTCTGTTTTGTTTTTTTCACTGTAGATTTTGTGCTGGTTCCATAGTTCATTTCCAACATTTTGGCCACCGGCATTTTTTGGGAGAGTTTTCCCATGGTTTGCGACATCTTTTTTCCTGTTTTTTTTTTCACTATTAAATAATGATGAAATGGTAGCTTTTTTAAGCAAAAATTATGGCAATACCCTCCATAAGATGTCTGGACATCTTTTGAGCTTTCCCATTGACTTGTATTGCAAACTACAGAGCATCTACTCCAAGTGGAAAACGCAAGTATAAACGTATGCCACTTCTGTTACCCATTTGTTATTTTTAGAAACCGGAAATGGTTAAAAGACACTCAAAAAGCTTGAACATGTGAACATCAATTCTTTTTTTTACATAGAAATGCTTTTGTTCATTCTTTTGAGCAGTTTCCACTTGAAAAAAAGACATAGTGTGCACACACCCTTAGAGCTTCATTGCGTTTATTTTTCAGACTATTATTCCTATCAAGTTTCTGTCACTAGGCTTTTTTATTTTATTTTTTTGTGATTTTGTATGACAAACATGAATAAAAACTTTAAGAAAAAAGGTAACTTACATTTATGGATATAATTCTATTCTATTTAGGGCTAGGTTAAGAATTTATTTTTTGTTTTGTTCCCCAATAAAGCGTTACTTTCTCGACCTACCCCAATTCCCTCTTTTACCCCTTTAACCTGTATTGTGTTAAAAAATTGAATAAAGTTGTTTGGAAAAAGGTTAAGAATTTATTAGAGAAGAAAAAAAAAAGGAATGTAGTCAGCTTACCGGTCTTAGAAGGAATCCCCAGACCTGCCAACGCCCAGCACGGATCGGGGTGATTGCCCACAGCAAATGGAGACAAGAGGAGAAATTATCCAGCTGAAGGCGGAGGCAGTTCAAACTTTGTGAGACTTTATTAGATATCGTTCTTCAAAAAAGTCTTTGCATAGCAAACACCTGGCACACCAGTAAGGAGGATCAACGCGTTTCAACTATGAAGTCTACTCATGATCTACCTAATAGTGCAATGAAAACCTATATATAGTGTGCACAAGACATTGATTGGACAGACAATTAAAAATGCAAAAAAGCATGTATAAATGTAGAAAGAAGTAATCACCGGTTACGAATATCATAGAAATAACTTAAATTGACATAATAAATACCCTTAAGGGACATTAGTTGAACATTACTTGAACATTAATTAGTATTGCTTTATTAAATCATGTCTAGCATTAAGGCCATAGGGAATACGTGTGTCAAGCATAAACATCCAATACGTTTCCCGATTGAAAAGTTTCTGCTATAAATTACATTTATCTACATTTATACATGCTTTTTTGCATTTTTAATTGTCTGTCCAATCAATGTCTTGTGCACACTATATATAGGTTTTCATTGCACTATTAGGTAGATCATGAGTAAGACTTCATAGTTGAAACGCGTTGATCCTCCTTACTGGTGTGCCAGGTGTGTGCTATGCAAAGACTTTTTTGAAGAACGATAAATCATTTTAGTTGTTTAATAAAGTCTCAAAGTTTGAACCGCCTCTGCCTTCAGCTGGATCATTTCTCCAAGAATTTATTAGGGTGTGATAGGATCTTTTTGTTTTAGGGCTTTCAAAAAGGACTGGTCACTCAGTGCAGCCCAATGTGAAGGAAAGGAGCTGGTCAAAAATCCCAGTGAAATAGTATGTATGCCTTTCTCCTGGGGCAGCAGTCTGGGATATGCCAACACTGTGGGGCAGCACACTGGGATACGCCATCACTCTGGGATACGCTATCACTCTGGGGCAGCACAGAGTGACTTCTCAGCTTTCAATAATATGCTGTGTACTCCATTTAGGAATCTAGCCACTACATGGTCAGGCATGGCCAGTTACACAGGATACAAGAAGGGGAGCCTTCATAAGATTATCTCTGCACAGGAACTTTTTTTCCCTTCCACATGACAGCACCGATACATGAGAGATGGCCCTGCCCCCAGGAACAAGAAACCTGCAGTGGAGATAAAAGATGGGGGCGGCACCTCTCTCCTTAGTTTGGTTTCCTGTTCCTGCGGTGCTGCATGCGGAGGGATCTCCCTCTATCAGTCTGGCCAAGGTCCGCAGCAGGGTTGGCGCGCGCGCCATTACAGACCTGGAGAAGCTGCATCGATAGCGGACTCCCTGGTGTTCCCTCCTGGCCGGAGGCTGAGCCGCGGGGAAAACAGTGGGCGTACCCCATCACAAAGCTGGCGACAAGTGAATGGGAGGACTTCCGGTTTGCGAACCGGAAGTGATGCTACACACCGGAGGAAGCGGTGTGCTGACACTCCCAGGGGGAGAAGTTTCAGGGACACACATACCGTTTCTTCCCTCATATATTTAAACTGCAAGTCAGCAAGCAGGCACTGGCAAAGCCTCCTGCAGAATGGCGGACCCGGTAGAATGGGTGAGTGCCTTTGTAAGGCGGATTATATCAGTAACATTGTCTTTCTGTATATGTATGCAGGGAAAGAAAGCTACCTCTAAACAAAAGAATAAAGTATGTGCACTCTGTGATAAAAGCCTTCCCAGAACATATGCGAAGCGGATATGTCGTCCATGTATAGAGAAAACTGTGACTAAAGAGTCATCATCTTTACTCCAGAATATTAAGTCTATTGTTAAGGACGAAGTGCAAAATACAGTGAAGGAACAATTGAAACAACATGGGTTGCAGAACTCTGTAAATCCGCCTTCTACGCCTGCCCAATATTCTGATATAGAATCCGAGGGTGAACCGGGGGAGTTACCGCCCGGGGAGGACTCAGACCTGGACTCTTCAGATGAAGAGTGTGGTCACCCATATGTGTTATCCGAAGATGTGGGGAAATTGCTAAAACTGGTCTGATCTACCCTGGGGGTTGAAACACCAAAATAAAAACAAACAAACAGTTCAGGACTCTATGTTCAGCAACCTGGAAGGGAGGAAACGGAGAGTATTTCCGTTTCATGATAATATATTAAAACTAATTAAAAAGGAATGGAAAAAAACAAGAAAATTTTGGTTCCCCAAGCCCTAAAACGCAAATATCCTTTTGATGCGGAAATTTGCGAAAAATGGGAGAAAGCACCTAAGTTGGACGCAGCTATTGCAAGTACCTCCAGGAGCATAGCACTTCCTTTCGAGGACATAGGTGCCTTAAAAGACCCGCTCGACAAAAAGGTAGATGCCTTTTTAAAATCAGCCTGGGAAGCTTCAACTTGGGTGTTCAAACCGGGGGTAGCAGCTACTTGCACTGCCCGTGCCATGGTTAGATGAGCTAAGTGACCAAATAAAAGACAAATGTCCAAGAGACAGACTTCTAGAAGTCATCCCTTCATTACAAAATGCAGCAGGGTTCCTGGCAGATGCCGCCATTGACTCAGTACGATTTGCTGCTCAGGCAGGTGCCCTCTCCAATTCAGGCAGAAGAGCTCTGGTTAAAAAACTAGAATGTTGACTTTCAGTCAAAAGTGAAGCTCTGCGCAGTACCTTGTGAAGAGCAATACTTGTTTGGTAAAGCATTAGATTAAATTTTAGAAAAAGCGGCAGATAAGAAAAAGCATTTTCCTCCGCCCCCCCTTCTTTGAACGTCGTTGGAATGACCCTCGTCTGTCCTTTCGGGGATCAGGTAAAGCGGGTCATGGTCGTCCGACAGATAGACCCACACGAGGAAAGACCTGGTTCAATAAACCCCCTCAAAAATTAGACCCTAAACAATGACGCCATGCTCTGAGTAGGGGGAAGGTTACAGTTTTTTGTCCATTGGTGGGAAATCCTACAACCCTCTCAATGGATAATCAATCTGTTATCCGAGGGCCTATGGTTAGACTTTACCTCCCTGCCTCCTCATCGAATAAAAGTTACCCGCGTTGCCAAAAGAAATCAAATACTATATAAGGAAATTCATCTTCTAGACAAAGAAGACCTGGTAAGAGTACCACCACAAGAGATAGGATAGGGGTATTACAGTACCCTGTTCCTTACACCAAAACCAGATGGATTGTTAAGGACAATCTTCAATCTAAAAGCATTAAACAAATACATCCGAATAGAAACATTCAAAATGGAAACCCTAAAAACTACAGTAAAATTACTGTATCCAGGCTGTTACATGGTGGTAATAGACCTTACAGCTGTCTTCTACCATGTACCAATCTGCCTAGAGCATCAATGGTATCTAAGGTTGGCGATACAGCTGGACCAAGTCGACACCCATCTACAGTACCAATGTCTCCCCTTCGGGGTATCCGTTGCTCCTCGTATCTTCACAAAAATAATTTCAGAAATAGCATCCTTCGTGAGAAGAGAAAATATTCTACTAGTGCCTTATTTGGACGATTTTCTCCTTATAGCAGACAATCAGGAAGACTACACAAAGGCAGTTACGAGAGTACGAGAAATATTGACCACATTGGGGTGGATAATAAACTTAAAGAAATCAAAAATGATTCCTTCCCAGATATAGGAGTTCCTGGGGATTCAATTAAATTCAATCAGACAAGACTGTGTCCTTCCAGACAGGAAAGTCAACAACAACAGATAATACAAATACAGGCGGCCCAGTCCGTCTCGGTGAGAGAGGTCATATCCCTCTTAGGTATGCTGACGGCAATGATTCCAGCGGTCCAATGGGCACAGTTGCATTCAAGAGACTTACAATGGCAGATCTTGTCAGCAAGCAAAAAAACCCTACAACCTAAATCGAAAGATCATATTACCGCCACAGGTACTGAACTCTCTAAATTGGTGGCTAAAATTCGGAAGCTTAGAAAAAGGGGTCCCATGGTCCGTCCAGAATCCGGCAGTAGTGACCATGGATGCAAGTCCAGTAGGCTGGGGGGCACACCTATCAGATCAAATCCTACAAGGTCTATGGGATCCTCAGATGCAAATGGCTTCCTCAAACCTGAAGGAACTAACAGCTGTAAGGCAGGTGATTCTTCAAACAGAAGAAAACATCAAAGGGAGACATTTAGTGGTGATGTCCGACAACAGCACAACAATATCATATAAATCGACAAGGAGGAACAAGATCGAGTCTCCTAATGGAAGAAGCAAGAAGGCTATTTAGTTGGGCCGAAAGCCATCTCTTATCACTTACAAGTACGCACTTAAAAGGGTCAGACAAGGTTTTTTTGAGTCGACACGTTCTGCACCAGGGCGAGTGGTCTCTAAATCAAGAAATATTTGGAGAAATCTGTGCCATCTGGGGGCTTCCACAAGTGGATCTATTTTCCACAAAGCAGAATCGAAAGGTAGAAAGATTCTACTCTCTGAACCCAAAAGAAAACCTGGAGGGAGTAGATGCGCTACTACACCGATGGAGATTCCAACTGGCTTATGCATTTCCCCCAATTCCGTTAATTCCCACAATCTTGAAAAAGATCCGAGAAGACAAATCACGCATAATGCTGATCGCACACTTCTGGCCAAAGAGAGCATGGTTCACTTGGCTCAGACGTATATCCATCTCGGACCCTTGGATCCTTCCAGATCTTCCAAACCTCCTACACCAGGGTCCAGTAACACATCCTCAAGTGCACAATCTGCACCTCACTGCTTGGAACTTGAGAGGGGACTTCTGCTACCAAAAGGGTTCTCGGATCCATAAGTTGCTACTCTACTGTCCAATAGAAAGAAGATTACAACTGATAAATATAAAAAATGTGGGGGAAATTCCTAGAATTTTCAGGTCGATGCATAACAAATACCATACAAAAAATCCCTATGGATGAGGTCCTAGAGTTTCTCCAAAAAGGATTGGAGAGAGGATTATCTACCAGCACCCTAAAGGTGCAAGTCTCGGCGCTTAGCGCCTTGTTTGACCAAAAATTGGCTGATCACCCCTGGGTGTGTAGGTTCATTCGAGCCTCCTTTACAGCCAGGCCATTCAAACCTCGTCCAAAGGTTGCTCCCTGGATCTAAATTTAGTTTTAACCCCTTTCTGCCAATGGACGTACTATTCCGTCCATGTGGGGTGGGCCCTACTTCCCAAGAACGGAATAGTACGTCCAGCGCACTCGGCCGCTCTCACGGGTGGAGCGCCGCCGATCGCGGCCGGGTGTCAGCTACCTATTGCAGCTGACATCCGGCACTATGTGCCAGGAGCAGTCACGGACCGCCCCCGGCACATTAACCCCCGGCACACCGCGATCAAACATGATCGCGATGTGCCGGCGGTATAGGGAAGCATCGCGCAGGGAGGGGGCTCCCTGCGGGCTTCCCTGAGTCCCCCGCAGCAACGCGATGTAATCGCGTTGCTGCGAGGGTCTGCCTACCTCCCTCCCTGCTCCAGGCCCGGATCCAAGATGGCCGCGGCATCCGGGTCCTGAAGGGAGGGAGGTGGCTTCACATAGCCTGCTCAGAGCAGGCACTGTGAAGCCTGCAGCACTGTAAGTCAGATCGGTGATCTGACAGAGTGCTGTGCAAACTGTCAGATCACCGATCTGTAATGTCCCCCCCTGGGACAAAGTCAAAAAAAAAATTTCCACACGTGTAAAAAGAAAAAAAAAATTCCTAAATAATGGAAAAAAAAAAAAAATATATATATATATATATATATATATATATTATTCCCATAAATTCATTTCTTTATCTAAATAAAAAAAAAAAAACAATAAAAGTACACATATTTAGTATCACCGCATCCGTAACGACCCCACCTATAAAACTATATCACTAGTTAACCCCTTCAGTAAACACCGTAAGAAAAAAAAAAACAAGGCAAAAAACAACGCTTTATTATCATACCGCCGAACAAAAAGTGGAATAACACGCGATCAAAAAGACAGATATAAATAACCATGGTACCGCTGAAAGCGTCATCTTGTCCCGCAAAAATACGAGCCGCGTACAGCATCATCAGCAAAAAAATAAAAAAGTTATAGTCCTCAGAATAAAGCGATGCAAAAATAATTATTTTTTCTATAAAATAGTTTTTATAGTATAAAAGCACCAAAACATAAAAAAAGGATATAAATGAGGTATCGCTGTAATCGTACTGACCCGAAGAATAAAATTTCTTTATCCATTTTACCAAACGCGGAACGGTATAAACGCCTCCCCCAAAAGAAATTCAAGAATAGCTGGTTTTTTGTCATTCTGCCTCACAAAAATCGGAATAAAAAGCGATCAAAAAATGTCACATGCCCGAATATGTTACCAATAAAAACGTCAACTCGTCCCGCAAAAATCAAGACCTCACATGACTCTGTGGACCAAAATATGGAAAAATTATAGCTCTCAAAATGTACAAGCGTCTTTTAGTGTGTGACGGCTGCCAATCATAAAAATCCGCTAAAAAACCCGCTATAAAAGAAAATCAAACCCCCCTTCATCACCCCCTTAGTTAGGGAAAAATTAAAAATTTTTAAAAATGTATTTATTTCCATTCTCCCATTAGGGTTAGGGCGAGGGTTAGGGCTAGGGTTAGGGTTGGGGCTAAAGTTAGGGTTAGGGTTTGGATTACATTTACGGTTGGGAATAGGGTTGGGATTAGGGTTAGAGGTGTGGTTAGGGTTACCGTTGGGATTAGGGTTAGGCGTGTGTTTGGATTAGAGTTTCAGTTATAATTTGGGGGTTTCCACTGTTTAGGCACATCAGGGGCTCTCCAAACGCGACATGGCGTCCGATGTCAATTCCAGCCAATTCTGCGTTGAAAAAGTAAAACAGTGCTCCTTCCCTTCCGAGCTCTCCCGTGTGCCCAAACAGGGGTTTACCCCAACATATGGGGTATCAGCGTACTCAGGACAAATTGGACAACAACTTTTGGGGTCCAATTTCTCCTGTTACCCTTGGGGAAATACAAAACGGGGCTAAAAATAATTTTTGTGGGGAAAAAAAGGATTTTTTATTTTCACGGCTCTGCGATATAAACTGTAGTGAAACACTTGGGGGTTCAAAGTTCTCACAACAAATCTAGATAAGTTCCTTGGGGGGTCTAGTTTCCAATATGGGGTCACTTGTGGGGGGTTTCTACTGTTTAGGTACATATAGGGCTCTGCAAACGCAATGTGACGCCTGCAGACTATTCCATCTAAGTCTGCATTCCAAATGGCACTCCTTCCCTTCCGAGCTCTCCCATGCGCCCAAACAGTGGTTTACCCCCACATATGGGGTATCAGCGTACTCAGGACACATTGTACAACAACTTTTGGGGTTCAATTTCTTCTCTTACCCTTGGGAAAATAAAAAATTGGGGGCGAAAAGATAATTTTTGTGAAAAAAAAATGATTTTTTATTTTACCGGTTCTGCATTATAAACTTCTGTGAAGCACTTGGTGGGTCAAAGTGCTCACCACACCTCTAGATAAGTTCCTTAGGGGGTCTACTTTCCAAAATGGTGTCACTTGGGGGTTTCAATGTTTAAGCACATCAGTGGCTCTCCAAACGCAACATGGCGTCCCATCTCAATTCCAGTCCATTTTGCATTGAAAAGTCAAATGGCGCTCCTTCGCTTCCGAGCTCTGTCATGCGCCCAAACAGTGGTTTATCCCCACATGTCGGGTATCGGCGTACTCAGGACAAATTGTACAACAACGTTTGGGGTCCATTTTCTCCTGTTACCCTTGGTAAAATAAAACAAATTAGAGCTGAAGTAAATTTTTTGTCAAAAGAAGTTAAATGTTCATTTTTATTTAAACATTCCAAAAATTCCTGTGAAACACCTGAAGGGTTAATAAACCTCTTGAATGTGGTTTTGAGCACCTTGAGGGGTGCAGTTTTTAGAATGGTGTCCCACTTGGGTATTTTCTATCATATAGACCCCTCAAAATGACTTCAAATGAGATGTGGTCCCTAAAAAAAAAATGGTGTTGTAAAAATGAGAAATTGCTGGTCAACTTTTAACCCTTATAACTCCCTAACAAAAAAAAAATTTTGGTTCCAAAATTGTGCTGATGTAAAGTAGACATGTGGGAAATGTTACTTATTAAGTATTTTGTGTGACATATCTCTGATTTAATTGCATAAAAATTCAAAGTTAGAAAATTGCGAAATTTTCAAAATTTTAATTTTTTTCACAAATAAATGCAGGTAATATTAAATAAATTTTACCAATATCATGAAGTACAATATGTCTCGAGAAAACAATGTCAGAATCACCAGGATCCGTTGAAGCGTTCCAGAGTTATAACCTCATAAAGGGACAGTGGTCAGAATTATAAAAATTGGCCCGGTCCATAACGTGCAAACCACCCTTGGGGGTAAAGGGGTTAAAGGGAACCTGTCACCCCGAAAATCGCGGGTGAGGTAAGCCCACCGGCATCAGGGGCTTATCTACAGCATTCTGTAATGCTGTAGATAAGCCCCTGATGTTACCTGAAAGAGGAGAAAAAGACGTTAGATTATACTCACCCAGGGGCGGTCCCGCTGCTGGTCCGGTCGGATGGGTGTCTCTGGTCCGCTGCGGCGCCTCCCATCTGCATTCCAAGACGTCCTCTTCTGATCTTCAGCCACGGCTCTGGCGCAGGCGTACTTTGTCTGCCCTGTTGAGGGCAGAACAAAGTACTGCAGTACGCCTGCGCCGGAGCCGTGGCTGAAGATCAACCGTGGCTGAAGATCAACCGTTCTCCTCATTGCCATTACTTCAGCCAGGCGCATAATTGAACTCCAGGTTATATCGGTAGACCCCCCTTACACTACCTTTCTGGATGACAGAGTGATTATAAAATCTGACCCGGCCTTCTTACCAAAGGTCAATTCAAAATTTCACAGGGATCAGGAGATAGTTTTGCCCTCATTTTGTGCTAACCCAAAATCCCAGGGAGAAGAAACCTTCCATTGTCTGGACATCAGACGTTGCCTACTTCAATATATAGAAGTGTCAAAGCCATGGCGACAGTCTTCAGCCCTTTTTGTCTCCTTTCAGGGGGCAAACGGGAAAAAAGACCACAAAATCAACCATTGCACGGTGGCTCCGTATGGCTATATCACTTTCCTATTCCTCTTCGGGGCAAAGCCCTCCAATTGGTGTTACGGCCCACTCTACTAGGGCTATTGCCACATCATGGGCAGAGAGAGCAAATGCGCCTATAGAGCAAATTTGTAATGCAGCAGTATGGTCTTCATCCTCTACTTTCTTCCGCCATTACAGATTAAATCTGGCACTATCAAATCTCGCCTTTGGGAGAAAAGTACTATCTGCTGTTATCCCACCCTAAGAGTTCTTCTTTTTCTTCCTCTCATGTATCGGTGCTGTCATGGGGAAGGGAAAAAATGATAATTACTTACCGGTAATTTGATTTTCCAGATCCATGACAGCACCGCACTAATTCCCACCCTATCTTGGTGATGGTTGTGTGATTCACAAAAAAAAATCTTTATATAGATACATATGTAAGATGGGATAATATCCACCTAAAATGTACAGAATAATAATAGATAAATAACCTTTTGGGAATTAATGTAGTGTACATATACCCATACTAACAAAGCAGTTACCTTGCATACTCTGTAAACAAAGAGAGAGAGGTGCCGCCCCCATATTTTATCTCCACTGCAGCTTTCCTGTTCCTGGGGGCAGGGCCATCTCTCATGTATCGGTGCTCTCATGGATCTGGAAAATCAAATTACCCGTAAGTATTTATCATTTTTTAACCACATTCAATTGGGGGACTTTTTGATTTTCCATGATCTATTCATTATAATGTACTTTTGTTCGTTGGACAAACCCTGTAAGTGTCCAATGTTACTAATAGTTCAGTGTTTATTAAATGTATTTAAGTCCAGGAATTAATATAATTAATCAGATCACTGATTTTATTTCATGCAGAACAAGATTTGTTGTTTACATCACCTTCTGTCCATGTTTATTTTACTATATTGGTAATACAATTAAACCTTTGAAAACCAGAGTTCGTGAATATTATCATTCAATTACTTCAGGCAAGGGTTCATTAAGACATATTAAACACATGCAACAGATAATTCTAATCCAGAAACCTTACGTTTTGCAGGTCTTAAAGTGGTTAACTATCCACTCCAAGGTGGAAACCACAACAATCTATTTTAACCCCTTGGTGACCGGGCCAAATTTTTTAAAGCTGACCAGGGTCACTTTATGTGGTAATAACTGTAGAACGCTTCAACGGATCTCATTGATTTTTAGATTGTTTTTTGTGACACATTGTAATTTATGATAATAGTAAATTAAGGTAGATATTTGCATTTATTAATAAAAAATATCAGAAATTTGTCAAAGAATTCCCGAAATTAGCAGTTTTCAAGCTTTCAATGATTATCCTATAATTCAGACAGTCATAACACATAAAATAGTCATTAAATAACATTTATTTGAAGTCTGCTTTACATCAGCACCATTTTTTAAATATCCTTTTATTTTGTTAGGCTGTTAGCAATTTTTCATTTTTTTTTTTCAAGGAAATGTACAAAATGTACTTTTTTAGGGACCTATTCAGTTTTGAAGTGACTTTGGCAGACCTATATGTCGAAAAATCCCCAAAAGTGAGAACATTTTTAAAACCGCACCCTTCAACGTATTCAAAACTGCTGTCAGGTAGTTTACTAACATTCAGGTTCTTTTCAGCAATTAATACAAAGTGACATGACAGGAAGGAAAATTTTTTATCATCTAAATGTCGCTAACTTCTGAACAGGTCACTATAGCCAGCAGACTCTAAGGCAGTTATTATGCTGTGAATTGCCATGGCAAACCTTAGGACCACACAATCATGATCTTGGGGCGCCGATGGGGATAAAGAGGGAGCCTGTTAACCATTTATATGATGTAGTCACTATTGACAGCAGCATCTATGAGGTTAAAAAGCCATGATTGGTGACAACAGCAATCAAGGCTGATACAGCAAGGTGACGCATTTTCACCAGTCGGGGATGCTATTGTCTGATATGTGAGGTCAGTAAAAAGACATCTCGGTTGTCACTAAAGGATTAAGACATGAAGCAAGGTGGATCATGAAAACCAATGCACAAGATCCTATTAGTTTAAATTACAGACTAGATCCGTCCGTATTTCTCTTATGTGCGTGCTTCAGCTTTAGTGGTAATTACTTTAATTATATGTTTTTTGTATATCACATATCAAATTATCTTTCACAATTGGTGCAGGATCCAACCAGAGGAGCAGTACTTTTAGACCTAATACTATCTAATAGACCTGACAGAATAACAAATCTGCAGGTGGTTGGGCATCTAGGAAATAGCGACCACAATATTGTACAGTTTCACCTGTCTTTCACTAGGGGGACTTGTCAGGGAGTCACAAAAACACTGAACTTTAGGAAGGCAAAGTTTGACCAGCTTAGAGATGCCCTTAATCTGGTAGACTGGGACAATATCCTCAGAAATAAGAATACAGATAATAAATGGGAAATGTTTAAGAACATCCTAAATAGGCAGTGTAAGCGGTTTATACCTTGTGGGAATAAAAGGACTAGAAATAGGAAAAACCCAATGTGGCTAAACAAAGAAGTAAGACAGGCAATTAACAGTAAAAAGAAAGCATTTGCACTACTAAAGCAGGATGGCACCATTGAAGCTCTAAAAAACTATAGGGAGAAAAATACTTTATCTAAAAAACTATTTAAAGCTGCCAAAAAGGAAACAGAGAAGCACATTGCTAAGGAGAGTAAAACTAATCCCAAACTGTTCTTCAACTATATCAATAGTAAAAGAATAAAAACTGAAAATGTAGGCCCCTTAAAAAATAGTGAGGAAAGAATGGTTGTAGATGACGAGGAAAAAGCTAACATATTAAACACCTTCTTCTCCACGGTATTCACGGTGGAAAATGAAATGCTAGGTGAAATCCCCAGAAACAATGAAAACCCTATATTAAGGGTCACCAATCTAACCCAAGAAGAGGTGCGAAACCGGCTAAATAAGATTAAAATAGATAAATCTCCGGGTCCGGATGGCATACACCCACGAGTACTAAGAGAACTAAGTAATGTAATAGATAAACCATTATTTCTTATTTTTAGGGACTCTATAGCGACAGGGTCTGTTCCGCAGGACTGGCGCATAGCAAATGTGGTGCCAATATTCAAAAAGGGCTCTAAAAGTGAACCTGGAAATTATAGGCCAGTAAGTCTAACCTCTATTGTTGGTAAAATATTTGAAGGGTTTCTGAGGGATGTTATTCTGGATTATCTCAATGAGAATAACTGTTTAACTCCATATCAGCATGGGTTTATGAGAAATCGCTCCTGTCAAACCAATCTAATCAGTTTTTATGAAGAGGTAAGCTATAGGCTGGACCACGGTGAGTCATTGGACGTGGTATATCTCGATTTTTCCAAAGCGTTTGATACCGTGCCGCACAAGAGGTTGGTACACAAAATGAGAATGCTTGGTCTGGGGAAAAATGTGTGTAAATGGGTTAGTAACTGGCTTAGTGATAGAAAGCAGAGGGTGGTTATAAATGGTATAGTCTCTAACTGGGTCCCTGTGACCAGTGGGGTACCGCAGGGGTCAGTATTGGGACCTGTTCTCTTCAACATATTCATTAATGATCTGGTAGAAGGTTTACACAGTAAAATATCGATATTTGCAGATGATACAAAACTATGTAAAGCAGTTAATACAAGAGAAGATAGTATTCTGCTACAGATGGATCTGGATAAGTTGGAAACTTGGGCTGAAAGGTGGCAGATGAGGTTTAACAATGATAAATGTAAGGTTATACACATGGGAAGAAGGAATCAATATCACCATTACACACTGAATGGGAAACCTGTTATGAAAGGCAATTCAGTACTACAATGGACATAGCGGTCAGAGCACATACAGTGATCTGACAATAACCCAAAATCATAGAACGAGCTCTGAGACGTGGGAACTCTGCAGACCGCAATCCCTAATCCTCTCCAAACAACACTAGAGGCAGCCGTGGATTGCGCCTAACTCTGCCTATGCAACTCGGCAAGGCCTGAGAAACTAACTAGCCTGAAGATAGAAAATAAGCCTACCTTGCCTCAGAGAAATACCCCAAAGGAAAAGGCAGCCCCCCACATATAATGACTGTGAGTTAAGATGAAAAGACAAACGCAGAGATGAAATAGATTCAGCAAAGTGAGGCCCGACTTTCTTAACAGATCGAGGATAGAAAAGGTAACTTTGCGGTCTACACAAAACCCTAAAGAACACCACGCAAAGGGGGCAAAAAGACCCTCCGTACCGAACTAACGGCACGGAGGTACACCCTTTGCGTCCCAGAGCTTCCAGCAACAAATTAGTCAAGCTGGACAGAAAAAATAGCAAACAAATAGCAAAGAAGAACTTAGCTATGCAGAGCAGCAGGCCACAGGAATGATCCAGGGAAAAGCAAGTCCAACACTGGAACATTGACAGGAAGCCAGGATCAACGCATTAGGTGGAGTTAAGTAGAGAAGCACCTAACGACCTCACAAGATCACCTGAGGGAGGAAACTCAGAAGCCGCAGTACCACTTCCCTCCACCAACAGAAGCTCACAGAGAGAATCAGCAGAAGTACCACTTGTGACCACAGGAGGGAGCTCTGCCACAGAATTCACAACAGTACCCCCCCCTTGAGGAGGGGTCACCGAACCCTCACCAGAGCCCCCAGGCCGACCAGGATGAGCCACATGAAAGGCACGAACAAGATCGGGAGCATGGACATCAGAGGCAAAAACCCAGGAATTATCTTCCTGAGCATAACCCTTCCATTTAACCAGATACTGGAGTTTCCGTCTAGAAACACGAGAATCCAAAATCTTCTCCACAATATACTCCAATTCCCCCTCCACCAAAACTGGGGCAGAAGGTTCAACAGATGGAACCATAGCTGCCACGTATCTCCGCAACAATGACCTATGGAATACGTTATGTATGGAAAAAGAATCTGGAAGGGTCAGACGAAAAGACACAGGATTAAGAACCTCAGAAATCCTATACGGACCAATGAAACGAGGTTTAAACTTAGGAGAGGAAACCTTCATAGGAATATGACGAGAAGATAACCAAACCAGATCCCCAACACGAAGTCGGGGACCCACACGGCGTCTGCGATTAGCGAAACGTTGAGCCTTCTCCTGGGACAAGGTCAAATTGTCCACTACATGAGTCCAAATCTGCTGCAACCTGTCCACCACAGTATCCACACCAGGACAGTCCGAAGACTCAACCTGTCCTGAAGAGAAACGAGGATGGAACCCAGAATTGCAGAAAAATGGCGAAACCAAGGTAGCTGAGCTGGCCCGATTATTAAGGGCGAACTCAGCCAAAGGCAAAAAGGACACCCAGTCATCCTGATCAGCAGAAACAAAGCATCTCAGATATGTTTCCAAGGTCTGATTGGTTCGTTCGGTCTGGCCATTAGTCTGAGGATGGAAAGCCGAGGAAAAAGACAAGTCAATGCCCATCCTACCACAAAAGGCTCGCCAAAACCTTGAAACAAACTGGGAACCTCTGTCAGAAACGATATTCTCTGGAATGCCATGTAAACGAACCACATGCTGGAAGAACAATGGCACCAAATCAGAGGAGGAAGGCAATTTAGACAAGGGTACCAGATGGACCATCTTAGAAAAGCGATCACAGACCACCCAAATGACTGACATCTTTTGAGAAACGGGAAGATCAGAAATAAAATCCATAGAGATATGTGTCCAAGGCCTCTTCGGGACTGGCAAGGGCAAAAGCAACCCACTGGCACGAGAACAGCAGGGCTTAGCCCGAGCACAAATCCCACAGGACTGCACAAAAACACGCACATCCCGCGACAGAGACGGCCACCAAAAGGATCTAGCCACCAACTCTCTGGTACCAAAGATTCCAGGATGACCAGCCAACACCGAACAATGAACCTCAGAGATAACTTTATTGGCCCACCTATCAGGGACAAACAGTCTCTCCGATGGACAACGATCAGGTTTATTAGCCTGAAATTTTTGCAGCACCCGCCGCAAATCAGGGGAGATGGCAGACACAATTACTCCTTCCTTGAGGATACCCGCCGGCTCAGACAAACCCGGAGAGTCGGGCACAAAACTCCTAGACAGAGCATCCGCCTTCACAATTTTAGAGCCCGGAAGGTACGAAATCAAAAAGTCAAAACGGGCAAAAAACAGCGACCAACGAGCCTGTCTAGGATTCAACCGCTTAGCAGACTCAAGATAAGTCAAGTTCTTATGATCAGTCAATACCACCACGCGATTCTTAGCTCCTTCAAGCCAATGACGCCTCTCCTCGAATGCCCACTTCATGGCCAGCAACTCTCGGTTGCCCACATCATAATTTCGCTCAGCAGGCGAAAACTTCCTGGAAAAAAAAGCGCATGGTTTCATCACTGAGCAATCAGAACCTCTCTGCGACAAAACAGCCCCTGCTCCAATCTCAGAAGCATCAACCTCGACCTGCAGCGGAAGAGAAACATCTGGTTGACACAACACAGGGGCAGAAGAAAAACGATGCTTCAACTCTTGAAAAGCTTCCACAGCAGCAGAAGACCAATTGACCAAATCAGCACCCTTCTTGGTCAAATCGGTCAATGGTTTGGCAATACTAGAAAAATTGCAGATGAAGCGACGATAAAAATTAGCAAAGCCCAGGAACTTTTGCAGACTTTTCAGAGATGTCGGCTGAGTCCAATCATGGATGGCTTGGACCTTAACAGGATCCATCTCGATAGTAGAAGGGGAAAAGATGAACCCCAAAAATGAAACCTTCTGCACACCAAAGAGACACTTTGATCCCTTCACAAACAAAGAATTAGCACGCAGGACCTGAAAAACTGTTCTGACCTGCTTCACATGAGACTCCCAATCATCCGAGAAGATCAAAATGTCATCCAAGTACACAATCAGGAATTTATCCAGGTACTCTCGGAAGATGTCATGCATAAAGGACTGAAACACTGATGGAGCATTGGCAAGTCCGAATGGCATCACTAGATACTCAAAATGACCCTCGGGCGTATTAAATGCAGTTTTCCATTAATCTCCTCGCCTGATTCGCACCAGATTATACGCACCACGAAGATCTATCTTGGTGAACCAACTAGCCCCCTTAATCCGAGCAAACAAATCAGATAACAATGGCAAGGGGTACTGAAATTTAACCGTGATCTTATTTAGAAGGCGGTAATCTATACAAGGTCTCAGCGAACCATCCTTCTTGGCTACAAAAAAGAACCCTGCTCCTAATGGTGACGATGACGGGCAAATATGCCCCTTCTCCAGGGATTCCTTCACATAACTGCGCATAGCGGCGTGCTCAGGCACGGATAAATTAAACAGTCGACCTTTTGGGAATTTACTACCAGGAATCAAATTGATAGCACAATCACAATCCCTATGCGGAGGTAGGGCATCGGACTTGGGCTCATCAAATACATCCCGGTAATCAGACAAGAACTCTGGAACCTCAGAAGGGGTGGATGATGAAATTGACAGAAATGGAACATCACCATGTACCCCCTGACAACCCCAGCTTGACACCGACATGGATTTCCAATCTAATACTGGATTATGGGCTTGTAGCCATGGCAACCCCAACACGACCACATCATGCAGATTATGCAACACCAGAAAGCGAATAACCTCCTGATGTGCAGGAGCCATGCACATGGTCAGCTGGGTCCAGTATTGAGGCTTATTCTTGGCCAAAGGCGTGGCATCAATTCCTCTCAATGGAATAGGACACTGCAAGGGCTCTAAGAGAAACCCACAACGCTTAGCATACTCCAAGTCCATCAAATTCAGGGCAGCGCCTGAATCCACAAATGCCATGACAGAATACAATGACAAAGAGCAGATCAAGGTAACGGACAGAAGAAATTTTGACTGTACCGTACCAATGGTGGCAGACCTAGCGAACCGCTTAGTGCGCTTAGGACAATCAGAGATAGCATGAGTGGAATCACCACAGTAGAAACATAGCCCATTCAGACGTCTGTGTTCTTGCCGTTTAACTCTGGTCAAAGTCCTATCGCACTGCATAGGCTCAGGTTTAAGCTCAGGTAATACCGCCAAATGGTGCACAGATTTACGCTCACGCAAGCGTCGACCGATCTGAATGGCCAAAGACATAGACTCATTCAAACCAGCAGGCATAGGAAATCCCACCATGACATCCTTAAGGGCTTCAGAGAGACCCTTTCTGAACATAGCTGCCAGCGCAGATTCATTCCATTGAGTGAGCACGGACCACTTTCTAAATTTCTGACAATATACCTCTATCTCATCCTGACCCTGACAAAGAGCCAGCAAATTTTTCTCTGCCTGATCCACTGAATTAGGTTAATCGTACAGCAATCCGAGCGCCAGGAAAAACGCATCGATATTACTCAATGCAGGATCTCCCGGCGCAAGAGAAAATGCCCAGTCCTGAGGGTCGCCGCGCAAAAAAGAAATAACAATCAAAACCTGTTGAACTGGATCACCAGAGGAGCGAGGTTTCAAGGCCAGAAATAATTTACAATTATTTTTGAAACTCAGAAACTTAGTTCTATCTCCAAAAAACAAATCAGGAATAGGAATTCTTGGTTCCAACATAGCTTTCTGATCAATAGTGTCTTGAATCTTTTGTACTCTTGTCGAGAGCTGATCCACAAATGAAGACAGACTTCTAATGTCCATCGCTACACCTGTGTACTGAACCACCCAAATGTCTAGGGGAAAAAAAAGGCAAAACACAGTGCAAAGAAAAATAAATGGTCTCAGAACTTCTTTTTTCCCTCTATTGAGAAGCATTAGTACTTTTGGCTTCCTGTACTGTTATGAAAGGCAATTCAGTACTACAATGGACATAGCGGTCAGAGCACATACAGTGATCTGACAATAACCCAAAATCATAGAACGAGCTCTGAGACGTGGGAACTCTGCAGACCGCAATCCCTAATCCTCTCCAAACAACACTAGAGGCAGCCGTGGATTGCGCCTAACTCTGCCTATGCAACTCGGCACAGCCTGAGAAACTAACTAGCCTGAAGATAGAAAATAAGCCTACCTTGCCTCAGAGAAATACCCCAAAGGAAAAGGCAGCCCCCACATATAATGACTGTGAGTTAAGATGAAAAGACAAACGCAGAGATGAAATAGATTCAGCAAAGTGAGGCCCGACTTTCTTAACAGATCGAGGATAGAAAAGGTAACTTTGCGGTCTACACAAAACCCTAAAGAACACCACGCAAAGGGGGCAAAAAGACCCTCCGTACCGAACTAACGGCACGGAGGTACACCCTTTGCGTCCCAGAGCTTCCAGCAACAAATTAGACAAGCTGGACAGAAAAAATAGCAAACAAATAGCAAAGAAGAACTTAGCTATGCAGAGCAGCAGGCCACAGGAATGATCCAGGGAAAAGCAAGTCCAACACTGGAACATTGACAGGAAGCCAGGATCAAAGCATTAGGTGGAGTTAAGTAGAGAAGCACCTAACGACCTCACAAGATCACCTGAGGGAGGAAACTCAGAAGCCGCAGTACCACTTCCCTCCACCAACAGAAGCTCACAGAGAGAATCAGCCGAAGTACCACTTATGACCACAGGAGGGAGCTCTGCCACAGAATTCACAACAGAAACCACTGGGTAAATCTAACAGGGAGAAGGACTTGGGGATCCTAGTTAATGATAAACTTACCTGGAGCAGCCAGTGCCAGGCAGCAGCTGCCAAGGCAAACAGGATCATGGGGTGCATTAAAAGAGGTCTAGATACACATGATGAGAGCATTATACTGCCTCTGTACAAATCCCTAGTTAGACCGCACATGGAGTACTGTGTCCAGTTTTGGGCACCGGTGCTCAGGAAGGATATAATGGAACTAGAGAGAGTACAAAGGAGGGCAACAAAATTAATAAAGGGGATGGGAGAACTACAATACCCAGATAGATTAGCGAAATTAGGATTATTTAGTCTAGAAAAAAGACGACTGAGGGGCGATCTAATAACCATGTATAAGTACATAAGGGGACAATACAAATATCTCGCTGAGGATCTGTTTATACCAAGGAAGGTGACGGGCACAAGGGGGCATTCTTTGCATCTGGAGGAGAGAAGGTTTTTCCACCAACATAGAAGAGGATTCTTTACTGTTAGGGCAGTGAGAATCTGGAATTGCTTGCATGAGGAGGTGGTGATAGCGAACTCAGTCGAGGGGTTCAAGAGAGGCCTGGATGTCTTCCTGGAGCAGAACAATATTGTATCATACAATTATTAGGTTCTGTAGAAGGACGTAGATCTGGGGATTTATTATGATGGAATATAGGCTGAACTGGATGGACAAATGTCTTTTTTCGGCCTTATTAACTATGTTACTATGTCACTATGTTTTCCCTTCGCTATATACCAGAGGGCCAGCCTCTTAAAAGGGAGTGACCTCAATTAATGACGCATCTGGACCCATGGAAGCGTTGTTAAGTGAATCGGCCCTCTTCCTTTCTCTCTTCCTCTGCAACCTGCACTCCTCGTCTGTGTTCCTGTTCCGCAGCACAGAATAAAGGACTTATATGCTCTACCGAATTTTTGAGTGCCGCATATTCCTTGAATCTTCAGCTATCATTTACAGTTTCTTTGATGCCGCGCACCGAACACCATTCGCTGCACCGCTTCAGCTCTTTGGCTATTGGTCTGCCTTTCATTATAGGAACCTTAAATATACTGATGACGTTACTCCTTTTCTAGTTTTTAGTTGCAATGAATTTGTGCTGCACTTTATGTACATGCTCAGTCGAACAGCTCCTCCTCTACATATCAGAGCAAAACTGCACTGATAAGGAATGTCTGCAGCCCTGCACTCATCTCAAAAACTGCTAGTGTTAACAGGAAACAGGATTAAGGCAAGTACTTTTTAAAGCATATCTAAACGTAAAATAAACTGCATAAATAAATAGTCCAATTTATGCTTTCTCTGTATGCTTCATGTTTTCATTTACTTTTCCTCTGAGCTCATGTTTGGAGAGGTTAGTTGATCTGATGCTATTCATGTTATTAGCTCTGCTAGCAGTTTCAGTTCCTTTCTGGAGTATGATTCAGCACAAACTTGCTTTCTACTTCCTCCCTTCTTCATAGACTGAAGTATGATGTGAAACTTTTACTGAGCTGTACCCTGAGAAACGCCTGAGACTGAAAGATCAGAGTAAAGCTATCTAATAACATATATTAAAAACTTTATTTGTCATCAACTGTACTATTGATTTATGCAGTTTGTTTTATTTCTATCCAAAATTATACATGATTCCCTATTCTTGCAAGAATTAAAATATACCGTACCTTAATTTTTTTAATGGAACAAAATTATTTTGAGAGCGACTTTTATGATTACAAAATGACTATGAAGCTTACTATGAAGTCAGCTGTATTTCAGCATTTCACATTAACTCAAGATTAAAAATATTTGTGTGTCAGTGTATGATAGATAGAAACAAATGCTGTGAGCTCAAAATCAGTGCATACTCAGGCAGAGATAAAAAAAAATGCTTCTACGAGAGCTTGCAATATGAAAAGACATTTACAATGCTTACACCCAGAAGTTTTCAAGAAGTATCATTTCTCCTTGTGGAGAGTGACATAAGCATGTCAAGGTGAGGAGACTTAAAGCCGCAATGCTCCTCTGGGAAATATGCAAATTGTCTCTTCAGAGAGGAAGAGGAACTCTAGTGCCACCTATTGGAAGTAGCAATCCTAACAGTCAATGTCGACCCTTTAATGAGCCTTGTCACATGACTTAGGATAATAGCCAAACCAGAATTTCAATCTGCAGACACTGTGTTTCGGGGTACTGCCCCTCGTCAGTGCAAAGTGGAGATCTGGTTTGGCTGATTGAGAGGCGTCTGACCGGGATCCAAGAAGTATGCTACTTCCAATAGGTGGCACTAGAGTTCTAGTCCTCTTCCTCTCTGAAGAGACAATTTGCATACCACCGAGAAGTTTTCAAAGCTGGGACTGAGAAAGATTACAGGGACACCAAGAAACCAGTGCCCAGCACTTTCCACAATGCAAAGGGAGGAAAGAGCATCTCAAACATCAGTTACAAGATATTTTGTAAGTGACAAAGTTACTGTAACACTGACAGCAGATATGTTTAAAAGACAGCTCATCGAGCTTGTTCTGAAAGATGGTGTACCATTATCGTTATTTGCACAGCCATCTTTTACAGCTGTTAATGGAGAAATGGCCTGTAAACTTGGTGTTTCTCTGGAAAGTATTAGAAAATTAGTGATTGAAGATTGATTGATCTTAAAAAGACTCTCAAGAGACACTTTATATTTCTTAAAATGGATGCCTGCACACATCACAGTGAACTATTTTGCTATCAACATTCGACTTGTTTGTGACCAGTCAATTGTTACCAAGACATTGGCAGTGAAAGATAGATACTAAAGCTCATCACACCAGCCAGTTTCTCCAGGCCTTATTGGAAGAAGGTCTGCAAAAACAAGAACCGGTTCTTTCTATTGCAACTGACAATGCTTCAAACATAAGAAGTAAACTGATGAATGAGAATAATGAAGGTGAACAGAAGCTAGAAGAAAACTTCAGATTCAGCATTTTTGAGATGGAAGGCCAAAGTCCTGTAACTGAGGAACAAACAGATATTGCTACAGAAGAACAGCAAAATACTACTTTACAATTAGATGATCTTGTTAAAGCTTTCTCACATTCATCATATGCGCTGTGTTGTGCGCACGCTGCAGCTGGCAATAAAAGAGTTTCCAAGAGGGACATGCAGGAACTCTGATTGGCAAAGTAAGTAAATTGGTTATTTCTGCCAGAACTCCTAAAATTGATTCCGTCTTGAAGAGACGTGCTGGAAAAGGGGCAATTGTGGATCAAGCCGCTTGTTGGGGCAACACCTACTTAATGATTGTGCGATTGCTTGAGCTGAAACCCTTTCTTGTAGACACGGCAAACCCTCAGGTAACACTAAATGAAGGACATTGGACACAGGTGGCTGAACTGAAGGAATTGCTTCATCACCCATTTACAGTAAATAAAAATTAGAAGTTGAGGATTTAACTTGTGGCATTTCCATAAAGGAGTGGAAGAACTCGTGGTTTTGCCTGTCCCAAAGAGGAGGCTTAATCGCAGATGGCATTGCTGTTTCAATGAAAAGGAGAGACATTGCTATTAGAAATTAAAATTATCCTGGCAGCTTTTTATGTGGATCCAAGTCATTGTATATTGCTGGATGATCAACAGCTTACTAAAGGAAAAGAAGCTCTGACTTAAGTAGCAGTTAGGATGAATGGGCTACAAGACTGCCAAGAGCAAGGGGACTTGGGTCTTGCCGATGCAATTGCTGCCATATCTTCAGCCTCATCAGATGAGGAGTTTAATTTTGAAAAGTATTTGGACAACATAGAGGATGCAAAGTGTTGCCGCAGGGATAAAGATTCCATTCCCATAGCAAACAAACTGACCATATTTCAGCAAAATTTTTCACTTACCCGTATATACTCAAGTATAAGCCGACCCGAGTATAAGCCGACCCCCCTAATTTTGCCACAAAAACTGGGAAAACCTATTGACTCGAGTATAAACCTAGGGTAGAAAATGCAGCAGCTACAGGTGAATTTCAAAAATAAAAATAGATGCTCCATACCATTCATTATGGCCCCATAGCTGTGCCATATAGTGCTCTGCACCGTTCATTATTGCCCCATAGATGTACCATAGAAAGGTGTGCCATATAATGCTCTGCACCGTTCATTATTGCCCCATAGCTGTGCCATATAGTGCTCTGCACCATTCATTATTGCCCCATAGCTGTGCCATATAGTGCTCTGCACCGTTCATTCTTGCCCCATAGCTGTGCCATATAGTGCTCTGCACCATTCATTTTTGTCCCATAGCTGTGCCATATAGTGCTCTGCACCGTTCATTCTTGTCCCATAACTGTGCCATATAGTGCTCTGCACCGTTCATTTTTGCCCCATAGCTGTGCCATATAGTGCTCTGCACTGTTCATTCTTGCCCCATAACTGTGCCATATAGTGCTCTGCACCGTTCATTCTTGCCCCATAGCTGTGCCATATAGTGCTCTGCACCGTTCATTCTTGCCCCATAACTGTGCCATATAGTGCTCTGCACTGTTCATTCTTGCCCCATAGCTGTGCCATATAGTGCTCTGCACCGTTCTTTATTGCCCCATAGCTGTGCCATATAGTGCTCTGCACTGTTCATTATTGCCCCATAGCTGTGCCATATAGTACTCTGCACCGTTCATTTTTGCCCCATAGATGCTCCGTATAAAGCTGTGCCATTGCTGCTGCTGCAATAATAAAAAAAAAAATGCCATACTCACCTCTCTTGCTTGCAGCTCCCCAGCGTCCCGTCCCGGCGTCTCTCTGTGGACACCGCGGAGACTCATACTTTCTGTGCGCTGATCGGCGGCCTAGTTTTCAGCCGTAAGGTTCCTTCCTTTGGCCTTTCCATCTTACCGGACTTTTCCCTGCTACCTTATCTGGTTCAAGTTCACCAGAACTATCTAATTGATGCAATTTATTGTACTCTACATTGGGGCTCATCCAAACATACAGGTGTACTTAGCACACTGATGAAGGTCAAGAGTTGACCGAAACGTTTGTGACTTTGTATGTAATAAACCCCTTTATTTTGCATCACAATCTCTTGGAGTGTGCTAGTCACTTGTTATCCAGAAAAGATATGGGCTGGAGCCCACATCAAAGGGAGAGCCTCGACAAGCGCCTTATATGTACATTGCATGTCGTGAATGAGTTAATGTTAGTCAAAATACAAGACCAGAAAGCAATTTTTCACGGGCTGAAAATCACAGATGCACTAGTCTCTTGCGTTTTGTACATTAGACAGTAGTATATTAAATGGCTCCTATACCTGTCCACAATATGTAGATGTGACTGACCTCAGGATTTCAACCCTTTATATATAGTTATAATGATATATACCTATAGGAGATTTTTGGTCACAACTGACATCTATGTACAGTAACACACAGAGAAGACACAGAACATGTCCTCTGTGCTTGACCTCAGGCCCTCTCTGCCACAAGAAATCTTCATAGTGTCATCCATGTCATCACAGGTTGCTATGGCATCTGATGGATGTCTGAAGCAATGATTTTGCTTATAAGAACACTTATTGCTCCAGTTCAGTGTTATACTATACCCAGCTGTTACGGCAGAAGCTTGCGAGGTCTATTAAAGAGTGGCTACTAGTACAGTAAAATTGCTGTAAATGCACTATATTAACACAAAAATGGAGGATCTGTCGCCAATTTTAAAATGCTAAAGCAGCCAAATTAAGGAATGTCAGCTGCAGAGTTGAGTAAAAATAGTTTTTATTTTTTCATTTCTGATCACTGTTGTGGAGATACTAGCTTGTAAAATTTAGATTATAATTTATGATATGATCTATTAATCTATAATAGGCCCAACAGGGCAATACCAAAGATTCTTCTCTGGGATGTATACTTCTTCCCCTGCATGAGGTTGAACAATCGCAAGCAGGACGAGTTATGCAGGAAAAAACACAAAAATCCCATCAGGTCAGAAGAATATGCTTTTTCCTGTGAGACATAATATAAAGCCGTGCTCTCAGCCTTGATCTTTGCTGCTACTGTGTAGAGTAGAGCAAAGCTAAAGGTACCTTCACACATAACGATATTGTTAACGATATCGTTGCTTTTTGTGACGTAGCAACGATATCGTTAATAAAATCGTTATGTGTGTGACAGCGACCAACGATCAGGCCCCTGCTGGGAGATCGTTGGTCGCTGAAGAAAGTCCAGAACTTTATTTCGTCGCTGGATCTCCCGTGGACATCGCTGGATCGGCGTGTGTGACACCGATCCAGCGATGTCTTCACTGGTAACAGGAGGAGTGCAGAGAAGCACAGCGCTGGAGGACAGACAGCGGTAGGTAAGTATGTACTGTTTGTTTTTTTTTACTTTTAGGAAGGTAACCAGGGTAAACATCGGGTAACTAAGCGCGGCCCTGCGCTTAGTTACCCGATGTTTACCCTGGTTACCGGCATCGTTGGTCGCTGGAGAGCGGTCTGTGTGACAGCTCTCCAGCGACCAAACAGCGACGCTGCAGCGATCCGGATCGTTGTCGGTATCGCTGCAGCGTCGCTTAATGTGAAGGGGCCTTAAGTGTCATTACAAACATCTCCAATTTTCATCTCAGCAAACAACGTGGGAGGGAAGTACAGTAGAGCTAGGTGTCATTAGAAGTACTTTCATCTTTCATCTCTCATCTCACAGCAGTGTGTAAAGTGGGAGTACCACTAAGCAAATTATTATTAGTAATAACACTCAGCTCAGCTGTACTCTCCTCCCCTAACACCCACTGCCCTGAGATATAAGCTGGAGTTGTTTGTAATGACACTCAGCTTTGCTCTGCTCTATTCAGTAACTGTAAACATCAGTGCTGAGAACAAGGTTCTCTATCATTACATGTCTCACTGGAGAAAGCATGTTCTGACCTTCTGGGAGAATGTTCCTATTTTGGAAAATGATGATACATATACAAATTTCTACAACTTCAAAAAAATCACCCTTCTCCATAACACCAATTTGTTTTAAAGATGGGAGAAAAAGGTGTCATAGTTTATTGACTTCACAATACATTCGGAATGCTTGGCAGCCCTGAGCATTATTCAGATTATTGTTTACTGCACTTGTAGTCTGAGAGAAGGCTCATATGCATCATGGGCTAATCTCGCATTGATTATTCACACACTGTATCACCAGAGAAATGGCATCAATGTGTCTCGGAATCAAAAGAGTCCATTACTACGTCTAAACACCATATATAGTGACACCCATCCCAGCCACCACATCAGCCTTGGCCACTGCATTGTACAGGAATGTGGGAGTGATGTGACTCTCTCCCCCAGACTAGTCCTGGCCATTGCTTTGTATAGTTATTATAATATTTTTTTATTTCTATTGTGCCAACATATTCCGCAGCACATTACATTTTAGAGTAGACTAGTACAGACAAAGACATTACAGAATAAAACATAACTCAATTACCAATAGGAGTGAGGGCCCTGCTCGCAGGTTTACAATCTATGAGGAAATAGGGGTAACATAAAATTATAAAATGTGCTTATATTGTACGATACAGTCATAATGTAATAAATAGGCTATACACATAATGCTGCATGAACCGATCACCAGCCAGTATCTGTACATTATAGACACAGAGGGCTATTAAGTGGATTGAGGGTGTGTGAACAGATGCCATGAGGGTCCTGATTTAAAAAAAATAAATAGTATGGGCAAAACAGGGATAGTTAGATAAGTGAGGTGAGGTGAGGCGATAAGCCAGTCTAAAGAAAAGCATTTATAAGGCCATGTTTAAAACTGTGGATATTAACTGAATTGTCCTGGGTAGTGCATTCCAAAGATTTGGCGCAGCACGAGAGAAGTCTTGGAGATGAGAGTAGGAAATTCGAATGGTGGAGGATGTTAGTCTTAGACCATTAACGTAACTGAGGACACGGGTAGGGTGGTAGACTGAGATGAGGGAGATGTGGGGTGGTGCAGAACCTTGGAGAGAGTTATGGGTCAAAGTCTGGGGTGCAAAATTAGGGTAGTCAGGACCCGGGCAGTTTAGGGTGCGTGGGTCCCCTGCACATGATATGTCATGTGACATGTCACATGACATTTTGGGGAGGTCATGTGATAGGTCACATGATAAACATACAGATGCTCTGGTGCACATCTTCAGATGTAAGGAGACTGACAGACTTTTGTCCCTTAAATACAGCGTAACACATAACAATAGAGGATAATTTGTAATAAGGGACAGCACTATATATAACAAGGGACGGCGCTAAACATAAAATAAAACCCTATATGCTAAGGGACGGTGCTTTAAATCTGAGAAAAACGGTCCGATTATTTTGATCAGACTTTAATCAGAGTTTTATCAGAGTGGCATTAGTTTTTCTCAGAGATGGATAGAAAAAAAGAAAATTCTCCACCTTCTCCATTCTAAAAGCCTATGTAAATAAGGTCGCACTCTGATGTCATCTGAATTTGGTCTAATGGTTTCCACTGACCCGTATACTTGCATTGGCAATTTTGATCCAACACTTGGATCAAAATTGGACGTCACTGATGATCTTTTCCTTGGACCACTCAGTAACTGCAAATGTTGCTGCATTTACACAGAAAGATAATTATTGTTGAACAACCATTCTTAACATACAGTGCCTTGCGAAAGTAAGTGAAGAATCAACAACAAGTGGGGCACAATTGTGAAGTTGAACAAAATTTAATGGTTAGTTTAAATTTTTGTGGAAATTCAAAAACTGAAAAGTGGGGCATGCAATATTGTTCGGCCCCTTTAACTTAATACTTTGTTACCCAAAAGGTGTTGCTCCGATTACAGCTGCAAGTCGCTTGGGGTCTGTCTCTCTCAGTTTTGTACATCGAGAGACTGAAATTCTTGCCCATTCTTCCGTGGCAAACAGCTCGAGCTCAGTGAGGTCTGATGGAGATCGTTTGTGAACAGCAGTTTTCAGCTCTTTCCACGGATTCTCGATTGGATTGAGGTCTGGACTTTGACTTGGCCATTCTAACACCTGGATACCTTTATTTGTGAACCATTCCATTGAAGATTTTGCTTTATGTTTGGGACGATTGTCTTGTTGGAAGACAAATCTCCGTCCCAGTCTCAGGTCTTTTGCAGACTCCAACAGGTTTTCTTCAAGAATGGTCCTGTATTTGGCTCCATCCATCTTCCCATCAATTTTAACCATCTTCCCTGTCCCTGCTGAAGAAAAGCAGGCCCAAACCATGATGCTGCCACCACCATGTTTGACAGTGGGGATGGTGTGTTCAGTGTGATGAGCTGTGTTGCCTTTACGCCAAACATATAGTTTGGCATTGTTGCCAAAAAGTTCGATTTTGGTTTCATCTGACCAGAGCACCTTCTTCCACATATTTGGTGTGTCTCCCAGGTGACTTGTTGCAAACTTTAAACAACACTTTTTATGGATATCTTTGAGAAATGGCTTTCTTCTTGCCACTCTTCCATAAAGGCCAGATTTGTGCAGTGTATGACTGATTGTTGTCCTATGGACAGACTGTCTCACCTCAGCTGTAGATCTCTGCAGTTCATCCAGAGTGATCATGGGCCTCTTGACTGCATCTCTGACCAGTCTTTTCCTTGTTTGAGATGAAAGTTTAGAGGGACGGCCGGGTCTTGGTAGATTTGCAGTGGTATGATACTCCTTCCATTTCAATATGATCGCTTGCACAGTGTTCCTTGGGATGTTTAAAGTTTTGGAAATCATTTTGTATCCAAATCCGGCTTCAAACTTCTCCACAACAGTATCACGGACTTGCCTGTTGTGGTCCTTGGTCTTCATGATGCTCTCTGTGCTCCAAACAGTACCCTGAGACTATCACAGAACAGGTGCATTTACACAGAGACTTGATTACACACAGGTGGATTATATTTATCATCATTAGGCATTTAGGACAACATTGGATCATTCAGAGATCCACAATGAACTTCTGGAGAGAGATTGTTGCACTGAAAGTAAAGGGGCCGAATAATATTGCACGCCCCACTTTTCAGTTTTTGAATTTCCACAAAAATTTAAAGTAACCATACATTTAATTCAACTCCACTATTGTTTTACACTTGTTGTTGATTCTTCATCAAACATTTACATTTGGTATCTTTATGTTTGAAGCATGATATGTGGGAAAAGGTTGAAAAGTTCCAGGGGGAGGTGGGGGCGAATACTTTCGCAAGGCACTGTATATTCCTTCAGTGTAAACAAACTGCTGATCACTCAATAAATTAGTAAAACGCTCATTCATTGGGTAAAATGATCTGCGCAGCACAAAAGATCATCATTCTCTGTAGTGCATCGTCATCAACAAGACTCGTCCTGCTGAGAACCTGGCAGCCTCTGTGCAGTAATTACAGATCACTCAGTGTGCATTGTTTACTGTGGTCTGTCTGTGTAAACAATGTAGGAACATATTCACACTGGCCATTAAACAGACTAAACCTAAGATAGAAACAAAGGAACATGTAGGTAAAAGCAATAGTGCATATAAATAACATGGGGAACTTGGTAAACAGCTTTTTCAATTAAAATTTTTTTTTTTTAAACGTGTAAAAGCCATCCCACCAGCGTCATATTTGATTATACCTTGACGTCGGTGGGATGGCTTTTGCTTTTACTTATTTAGTTACAGGGTATATGCTCATTTTGTTTCTATCTTAGTTTTTGTGTAAACAGACCAGTGAACGACCACCGATCGATAATGGTTTACCAAACATGCCGCTGATGTGTCATCTGATTACCTCCATTTTCTATGTTTCTTCTCCATCTTGTCAAACCTTCTTTTCGACGTCCTATAGCCGTGATGTGGTCACTGCAGAGTTTGGCTCACTGATCACCGCACCACTGAAAATAAATAGGTCACATATATATTACATCAGTTTCTTGAAAAAAGAATCCCCCACCCTGTGTTACAAAATACAGACATGCACCCACCATTAATGTATAAGTAGCCATTGTGCAACCTATCATTCATAATATTAATGTATAATCCCCCATTGTCCCCCTCCCTCAATTAATTATAATACTCCGTGCTTTCTCTCCCACCTCAACCCCAATTCATTATAACACTCTGTTCTCTCTCTCCAACCGCCAGACTCAATTATAATACTTTGCTCTCTCTCCCATCCCCCAGCCCCAATTCATGATCATTCTCTGTGCTCTCTCACATCACATCCTCAATTCATTATAATACTCTGTGCTTTCTTTCCCACCCCACCCTCAATTCATTATAATACTCTACGCTCTCTCTCCCACCCCCATCTCCAATTGATTATAACACTTTGTGCTCTATCTTTCACCCCACCCTCAATTCATTATAATACTTTGTACTCTCTCTCCCACCCCCCACACTCAATTCATTATAATACTCTGCTCTCTCTCCCACACTCCAACCCCAATTCATTATCATTCTCTGTGCTCTCTCTTTCACACCCCATCCTCAATTCATTATAATACTTGGTGCTCTCTCCCCACATCAACATCCTTAATTCATTATAATACTCTGTGCCCTCTCCTACACTCAATTCACTAACCTTGTCTTTGTTTTCTTCCCCACTCTTTCCAATTCATTATAATGCTATGCGCTCTCTCTACCATTTTCCCACACTCAGTTCATTATCACACCCCCAATTATCACACTATTTGCTCTCTCATTCAACCCAAATAATGCCAGTGCATAGATGCTGAATGACACAGCCAATACGTTGATGTCATCGCATCGGCTCCATCATCGAGAAGGCGACGTTGGCTTCCTGCGTGCAGTAAGTCCGCATCTCTGTATTGTCTGCAGTGGAGCAACAGAAGAAAGCTCTCCACCGGCGATAAGTGCTGCTGATGGAGGACCAAAAAAAATATGATGAGGGCAATTTGGGCATGGTTTCCCCTGGAGCCTTGGGCCCCAGGCGGTAACCCAGATTGCCTTCATTATAATCCGCCTACGAACAGAGTGATACGTTTATATTGGACTCGGCAGCGCATGGGAAACCAGTGCAACGACTGGCACTGGGTAAATGCATCGGTATAGTGGTTGGAAAGGAATGCAATCCTGGCTGCAGCATTAAGGATGGATTGGAGAGGGCAGGTTTTATAAGAGAGAGACCGATTAGTGGACAGTTACAATAGTCCAGACAAGAATGAATAAGAGCTACAGTAAGAGTTTTTGCAGAGTCGAAAGTAAGAAAAGGTTGAATTCTACAGATGTTTTTGAGGTGTAGGTGACATGAGCGAGCGAGTAATCAGATGTAAGGGGTGAATGAAAAATCTGAATAAAATCTGACCTCAAAACAGCAGGCATGTTGCTGGGGAGTAATGGTAGAAGGACACACGGAAATGGCAATGTCGGGTATAGGTAGATTAGTGGAGGGAGGAAATACAAGGAGTTCAGTTTTTGACAGATTCAGCTTTAAATAGAGGGAGGACATAATGTTAGAGATGGCAGAAAGACAATCACTGTAATGCAGAGGTGATGTCAGGAGGAGACAATGTGTATAATTGGGTGTCATCAGTTTAGAGATTGATTAGTTGATGTGACCCTTCAGCACCCACATTAGTCCTGGTCATTGCTTTGTATAGGGATGTGGGAGCAATGTTGTCCCCTTGGAAATGAGGACTTTAAAGTTGGACTTCAGAAAGACAGATTTTAATGGACTCAGAAAGAGGGTAGGGAAGGTCCAATGGCTGGATGTTCTAAAGGACTGAAATGTACATGAAGGATAGAAGGTTTTGCTAAATTAATTCTCACTGCACAATCGGTAACTATCTGGAAAATAAGGAAGAATTGGAAGCATTTTAAAGAGACTAGGGTGGATGAACACAGAAAATAATCACTTGTTAAAAAGAAATGTAGAGTGGGGGAAATAAGTATTTGATCCCTTGCTGATTTTGTAAGTTTGCCCACTGACAAAGATATGAACAGTCTATAATTGTAATGGTAGGTTAATTTTAACATTGAGAGAATATCAAAAATAAAATCCAGAAAATCACACTGTATAAATTATATAAATTTATTTGCATTTTGCAGTGAGAAATATGTATTTGATCCCTCTGGCAAACAAGACATAATACTTGGTGGAAAAAAACTCTTGTTGGCAAGCACAGCAGTCAGATGTTTTTTGTAGTTGATGATGAGGTTTGCGCACATGTCAGGAGGAATGTTGGTACACTCCTCTTTGTAGATCATCTCTAAATCATTAAGATTGTGAGGCTGTCGCTTGGCAATGCAGAGCTTCATCTCCCTGACCTTAATGTGCTTCCTTTTGAGCCACTCCTTTGTTGCCTTGGCTGTATGTTTTGGGTTATTGTCTTGCCAGAAGACCCAGCTATGACCCATTTTTAATGTCCTGGCGGAGGAAAGGAGGTTGTCACGCAGGATTTTACGGTGCTTGGCTCCATCCATTCTCTTATTGATGTGGTGAAGTAATCATGTGCCCGTAGCAGAGAAACACCCCCAAAACATAATGTTTCCACCTCCATGCTTGACAGTGGGGACGGTGTTCTTTGGGTCATAGGCAGCATTTCTCTTCCTCCAAACACAGCAAGTTGAGGTAATGCCAAAGACCTCAATTTTTGTCTCATCTGACCACAGCACCTTCTCCCAATCACTCACAGAATCATCCAGATGTTCATTGGCAAACTTCAGACAGACCTGAACATGTGCCTTCTTGAGCAGGGGGACCTTGTGGGCACTGCAGGATTTTAAAACTTTATCTAAAGAAGAATATAATACTGTTTGCAGGGAATGCAGGGCAAGCGTTAGAAGAGCTAAAGCCAGTAATGATGTGAGACTTGCAAGGGGGACCAAAAACAGTAAAAACGGATTTTGGGGCTATGTCAAAAGCAAATGAAAAGTCAAAGATGCTATAGGAATTTTACAGGATGAAAAGGGTGAAATGGCCAAAAAATGATGTTGAGCAAATCGAACTTTTAAATTCTATTTTGCATCTGTGTTTTTTAAGAAAGCAACTGTAACATCAACTCATCTTTGGTGCCATCGAAGAAATAAAAGAATCGATTCTATAAACAGAGAGATGGTGCAGGAACACTTAGCTAATTTACATGAATTTAAATCTCCTGGTCCAGATGAATTACATCCTAGGGTACTAAAGGAGTTAGGAGAGGAAATTGCAGAACAACTAGCCAGTATCTTTGAAAAATCCTGATGAACAGGAGAAGTCCAAGGGCAAATATTGTCCCTATCTTGATAAAAGGAAAGAGGATGGAGCCAGGAAATTACAGGCCAGCAAGCCTTACTTCTATACCAAGAGATATATTTCAAAAAATTATTAAACAACATGTATGTAAGTACTTGGATAAGAATACAGTAAATAATCAGAGCCAGCATGGGTTTGTAGCAAACCAGTCATGCCAGACTAATCTAATTTCCTTCTATGATGCAATCACTGACTGGGTTGATTAGGGAAATGCGGTAGATATAGTATGTCTATACTTCAGCAAAGCATTTGATAAAGTATCTCATACAATCCTTATTTAAAAAATGACCAAGTATGGTTTTGACAAGGATTCGGTAGGTGGATTCATAGCTGGCTCAGTGATTGTACTCAAAGAGTAGTAATAAATGGTTGCACTTCCAATTGGAAAAGTGTTTCAAGTGGGGTACCACAAGGCTCTGTCCTGGCCCCAGTGCTGTTCAACATCTTTATAAATGATATAGATAAGGGAACTGAAGTTAAACTAATCAAATTTGCAGACGATGCAAAGCTAGGAGAGATAGCTAACACTAGAGAAGACCGATTAAGGCTATGTGCCCACGTTGCAGATTCGTGTGTGGAATTTTCAGCACTGCGTTTTACCTGTGGATTTCCTGCGGTTTTTGTGCGGATTTCACCTGCGCATTCCTATTGAGGAGCAGGTGTAAAACGCTGCGGAATCCGCACAAAGAATTGGCATGCTGCGGAAAATTCAATGCAGCGTTTCCGCGCGGTATTTTCCACACCATGGGCACAGCGGATTTGGTTTTCCATAGGTTTACATGGTACTGTAAACCTGAGGGTATGTGCACACGTTCAGGAATTTTTGCGTTTTTGCGCGTTTTTTTACTATAAAAACGTTTTAAAAACGAATACATATGCATCCTATCATTTAGAATGCATTCCTCATTTTTTGTGCACAAAAAAAAAAAATGCATTGCGGGAAAATAAGCATCATGTTCATTATTTTTGCGGATTTTCCATTATATTATTGCATTTGGAGTGTCTGGAAAAAAACGCAAAAAATTGTGCAAAAAACGCGCCAAAAATACGCAAAAAACCCGCGAAAAATAGAAATGCAGAATTCCTGCGGAAAACCTCAGGTTTATCTCAGGAAAATTCTGCATGCATTCCGCATGTGTGCACATACCCTGATGGAAAACTGCTGCGAATCTGCAGCGGCCACTCCGCTGCGGATCCGCACGCAAATCCGCACCGTGTGCACATAGCCTAAGGGTACCGTCACACAGTGGCATTTTGATCGCTACGACGGCACGATCCGTGGCGCTCCAGCATCGTAACAATATCGCTCCAGCGTCGTAGACTGCTGTCACACTTTGCAATGTACGACGCTGGAGCGATAATTTCATGACGTATGTGCGATGTAGAAGCCGTTGGTTACTATGCGCACATCGTATACAATATCGTGCACACCTTTGTTACACCATGCGATCATGCCGCCACAGCGGGACACTAGACGACGAAAGAAAGTTTCAAACGATCTGCTACGACGTACGATTCTCAGCGGGGTCCCTGATCGCAGGAGCGTGTCAGACACTGCGAGATCGTAACTATATCACTCGAACGTCACGAATCGTGCCGTCGTAGCGATCAAAATTGCACTGTGTGATGGTACCCTAAGAATTCAGAGGGATCTAGATAAGCTTGAACAATGGGCAGCGACTAATAGAATGGTATTTACCAGGGAGAAATGCAAGATTCTACATCTGGGCAAGAAAAACAAAAATTACATTTACAGAATGGAAGAAATAGAAGCAAACAGAACTTGTGAAAAAGACTTCGGTATACTAATAGATCACAGACTGTACATGAGTCAACAGTATGATGCAGCAGCAAAAAAAGGTAAACACTGTTCTAGGATGTATTAAGAGAAGTATAGAGTCTGGATCATATGAAGTAATTATCCCCTGCTACTCCTCCTTGGTCAGGCCTCATCTGGTATACGGTGTCCAGTTCTGGGCACCAGATTTTAATAAAGACATTGAAAAGCTAGAGCAAGTTCAGAGAAGAGCTCCTAGGATAGTAAGCAGACTACAAAGTATGTCCTACGAGGAACGGTTAAAGGATGTGGGAATGTTTAGCTTGCAAAAAAGGCTAAGGGGAGACTTAATAGCAGTCTACAAATACCTGAATGGATGTCACAGTGTAGAGGGATAATCATTCTCATTTGCACATGGAAACACTATAAGCAATGGGATGAAACTGAAAAGGAGACAATACAGATTAGATATTAGAGAATACCTTTTGACAGTGAGGGTAACCAATGAGTGGAACAGGCTGCCATGAGAGGGGGTGAGTTCACCTTCAATGCAAGTCTTCAGAGGCTGGAAAGACATCTGTCTGAGATGGTTTAGTGAATTCTCCATTGAGTAGGAGGTTGGACATGATGACCCTGGAGGTTCCTTCCAACGCTAAGATTCTATGAAACCACACTAGTTCTGACCACTGCCCTTTATAGGTGATATGATCATCTCAGCTTCCACACTAGCTCTGACCATTTCTTTGTATAGTTCACGTGATCCTTCTAGCCCCCAGACTAATCCTTGGCATTGCGTTGTACACTGATCTGAAGGTGATGTGACCCCCTTCCTCCAACAAACTAGTCCTGACCATTGCCTAGTATAGGTGATGTGACATTCACACTAGCCTTGACCATTACCTTGTATAGGGATATGGAGGTAATGTGACACCCTCTTCCCCACAGCTATTGCCTTGTATAGATGATGTGATCCTCTACATTAGGCATGGCCATTGCCTTATATATACCACAAGTGGACTTAAATTCACTTAGCCGCAAGAAGAGAACCATATGATGATACGTTATTACAAATATCAATCTTTATTTAAAGTAAAAATGACCAAGGACACTGATATAAAAAAGAACAGAGTGTAACAGGGGAACAAATCAGTATTAACTCTTCCAACAATTCCACATAATGTCTATGACCTAGTAGGGCAGTATAATCCCCAACACATATTAAATCATTAGTTGTTGATATTCTACACATCATGTCAGTTATTCTATTTGCTTCATACCACATGATAACACCAATCAAATAATGCAGCCCTCAAAAAAAGGGGCTTGCTAGTGTGACCATACTATTATTTAATACCACCTAGTTGCATATCCAGGGGAAATAGCCAATCATATGGAGTTATACTAGTTCATATGCGATCATATGTAGAGGTTAATCCGTAATAACCAACTTATAAAATCATGAAAAAATGTGAAAAATAGCCTATACCTCTAGAGGAAATTCCAGATAGACCGAGTGGTGCAGAGTGCATTCCGAAGTGTCCTCCCTCGTGCGCACGAGCATAACTCCATATGATTGGCTATTTACCCTGGAGATGCTGCTAGGTGGTATTAAATAATAGTATGGTCACACTAGCAAGCCCCTTTTTTTGAGGGCTGCATTATTTGATTGGTGTTATCATGTGGTATGAAGCAAATAGAATAACTGACATGATGTGTTGACTATCAACAACTAATGATTTAATATGTGTTGGGGATTATACTGCCCTACTAGGTCATAGACATCATGTGGAATTGTTGGAAGAGTTAGTACTGATTTGTTCCCCAGTTACACTCTGTTCTTTTTGATATCACTGTCCTTGGTAATTTTTACTTTATTAAATAAAGATTAATATTTGTAATAACTTATCATCATATGGTTCTCTTCTTGCGGCTAAGTGAATTTAAGTCCGCTTGTGGTATATATCTGTCTTTGAAGTGCCATAGTTGCTTATACTCAGACAAATTTTGGTATTTAATGGCCATTGCTTTGTATAGTTGATGTGACCCCCCCACCAGTCATTACCACAACCCCAATACTAATTCTGGCAATTGCCTTGTTTAGGTAATGACACCCCCTCCCAAATATTGGTTCTGGCCATTGCCTTGGGTAAATGATGTGATCCCCTCCCAAACATTAGTCCTGGCCATTGTGTTGTATAGGGATGTGCCCTCCTCCCCATTAATCCTGGCCATTGCCTTGTATAGGGATGCACCCTCCTCCCCATTAGTCCCGGCCATTGCCTTGTATAGGGATGCACCCTCCTCCCCATTAGTCCTGGACATTGCCTTGCTAGGGATGCGCCCTCCTCCCCATTAGTCCTGGCCATTGCCTTGTTAGGGATGCGCCCTCCTCCCCATTAGTCCAGGCCATTCCCTTTATAGGGATGCGCCCTCCTCCCCATTAGTCCCGGCCATTGCCTTGTATAGGGATGTGCCCTCCTCCCCATTAATCCTGGCCATTGCCTTGTATAGGGATGCGCCCTCCTCCCCATTAGTCCCAGCCATTGCATGGTATAGGGATGTGCCCTCCTCCCCATTAGTCCTGGCCATTACCTTGTATAGGGATGCGCCCTCCTCCCCATTAGTCCCGACCATTGCCTTGTTAGGGATGCGCCCTCCTCCCCATTAGTCCTGGCCATTGCCTTGTATAAGGATGCGCCCTCCTCCCCATTAGTCCCGGCCATTGCCTTGAACAGGGATGCGCCCTCCTCCCCATTAGTCCCGGCCATTGCCTTGTATAGGGATGTGTCCTCCTCCCCATTAGTCCTGGCCATTACCTTGTATAGGGATGTGCCCTCCTCCCCATTAGTCCCGGCCATTGCCTTGTTAGGGATGCGCCCTCCTCCCCATTAGTCCAGGCCATTCCCTTTATAGGGATGCGCCCTCCTCCCCATTAGTCCCGGCCATTGCCTTGTATAGGGATGCGCCCTCCTCCCCATTAGTCCTGGCCACTGCCTTATATAGGTATGTGCCCTCCTCCCCATCAGTCCTGGCCATTGCCTTGTATAGGGATGCGCCCTCCTCCCCATTAGTCCTGGCCATTGCCTTGTATAGGGATGCGCCCTCCTCCCCATTAGTCCTGGCTATTGCCTTGTATAGGGATGCGCCCTCCTCCCCATTAGTCCCGGCCATTGCCTTGTATAGGGATGCGCCCTCCTCCCCATTAGTCCCGGCCATTGCCTTGTATAGGGATGCGCCCTCCTCCCCATTAGTCCTGGCCATTGCCTTGTATAGGGATGCGCCCTCCTCCCCATTAGTCCCGGCCATTGCCTTGTATAGGGATGCGCTCTCCTCCCCATTAGTCCCGGCCATTGCCTTGTATAGGGATGCGCCCTCCTCCCCATTAGTCCCGGCCATTGCCTTGTATAGGGATGTGCCCTCCTCCCCATTAGTCCTGGCCATTGCCTTGTATAGGGATGCGCCCTCCTCCCCATTAGTCCCGGCCATTGCCTTGTATAGGGATGCGCCCTCCTCCCCATTAGTCCCGGCCATTGCCTTGTATATGGATGCGCCCTCCTCCCCATTAGTCCTGACCATTGCCTTGTATAGGGATGCGCCCTCCTCCCCATTAGTCCTGGCCATTGAGTTGTATATGGATGTGCCCTCCTCCCCATTAGTCCCGGCCATTGCCTTGTATAGGGATGCGCCCTCCTCCCCATTAGTCCCGGCCATTGCCTTGTATAGGGATGCGCCCTCTGTTATGTAGGCAATCCAGTGACACAGTGTGCCAACAATCAGAGCACATGCAGTGATCTGACAATAACCCAAAAACAATAGAACGAGCTCTGAGACGTGGAATCTCTGTAGACCGCAATACCTGAACCTATCCTAAACACAACTAAAGGCAGCTGTGGATTGCGCCTGACACTACCTATGCAACTCGGCACAGCCTGAGGAGCTGACTAGCCTGAAGATAGAAAAACAAGCCTGACTTGCCTCAGAGAAATACCCCAAAGGAAAAGGCAGCCCCCCACATATAATGACTGTTAGCAAGATGAAAAGACAAACGTAGGGATGAAATAGATTCAGCAAAGTGAGGCCCGATATTCTAGATAGAGCGAGGATAGCAAAGAGAACTTTGCAGTCTACAAAAAACCCTAAAGCAAAAAACCACGCAAAGGGGGCAAAAAGACCCACCGTGCCGAACTAACGGCACGGCGGTACACCCTTTGCGTCTCAGAGCTTCCAGCAAAACGAATTGACAAGCTGGACAGAAAAAGTAGCAACAAAAGCAAAGAAGCACTTATCTAAGCAGAGCAGCAGGCCACAGGAAAGATCCAGAAGCTCAGATCCAACACTGGAATATAGACAAGGAGCAAGGAAGACAGAATCAGGCGGAGTTAAATAACAAAGCAGCCAACGAGCTCACCAGAACACCTGAGGGAGGAAGCTCAGAAGCTGCAGTACCACTTGTGACCACAGGAGTGAATTCAGCCACAGAATTCACAACAGTACCCCCCCCTTGAGGAGGGGTCACCGAACCCTCACCAGAGCCCCCAGGCTGACCAGGATGAGCCACATGAAAGGCACGAACAAGATCTGGAGCATGGACATCAGAGGCAAAAACCCAGGAATTATCTTCCTGAGCATAACCCTTCCATTTAACCAGATACTGGAGTTTCCGTCTAGAAACACGAGAATCCAAAATTTTCTCCACAATATACTCCAATTCCCCCTCCACCAAAACCGGGGCAGGAGGCTCAACAGATGGAACCATAGGTGCCACGTATTTCCGCAACAATGACCTATGGAATACATTATGTATGGAAAAGGAGTCTGGGAGGGTCAGACGAAAAGACACAGGATTGAGAATCTCAGAAATCCTATACGGACCAATGAAACAAGGTTTAAAGTTAGGAGAGGAAACCTTCATAGGAATATGACGAGAAGATAACCAAACCAGATCCCCAACACGAAGTCGGGGACCCACACGGCGTCTGCGATTAGCGAAAAGTTGAGCCTTCTCCTGGGACAAGGTCAAATTGTCCACTACCTGAGTCCAGATCTGCTGCAACCTGTCCACCACAGAATCCACACCAGGACAGTCCGAAGACTCAACCTGTCCTGAAGAGAAACGAGGATGGAACCCAGAATTGCAGAAAAATGGAGAGACCAAGGTAGCCGAGCTGGCCCGATTATTAAGGGCGAACTCAGCCAACGGCAAAAAGGACACCCAATCATCCTAGTCTGCAGAAACAAAACATCTCAGATATGTTTCCAAGGTCTGATTGGTTCGTTCGGTCTGGCCATTAGTCTGAGGATGGAAAGCCGAGGAAAAAGATAGGTCAATGGCCATCCTACCACAAAAGGCTCGCCAAAACCTTGAAACAAACTGGGAACCTCTGTCAGAAACAATATTCTCAGGAATGCCATGCAAACGAACCACATGCTGGAAGAACAAAGGCACCAAATCAGAGGAGGAAGGCAATTTAACCAAGGGCACCAGATGGACCATTTTAGAAAAGCGATCACAGACCACCCAAATGACTGACATCTTTTGAGAAACGGGAAGGTCAGAAATGAAATCCATCGAAATATGTGTCCAAGGCCTCTTTGGGACCGGCAAGGGCAAAAGCAACCCACTGGCACGTGAACAGCAGGGCTTAGCCCTAGCACAAATCCCACAGGACTGCACAAAAGTACGTACATCCCGTGACAGAAATGGCCACCAGAAGGATCTAGCCACTAACTCTCTGGTACCAAAGATTCCAGGATGACCAGCCAACACCGAACAATGAAGTTCAGAGATAACTTTACTAGTCCACCTATCAGGGACGAACAGTTTCTCCGCCGGACAACGATCAGGTTTATTCGCCTGAAATTTTTGCAACACTCGCCGCAAATCAGGGGAGATGGCAGACACAATGACTCCTTCCTTGAGGATACTCGCCGGCTCAGATGAACCCGGAGAGTCGGGCACAAAACTCCTAGACAGAGCATCTGCCTTCACAATTTTAGAGCCCGGAAGGTACGAAATCACAAAATCGAAGCGGGCAAAAAATAACGACCAACGGGCCTGTCTAGGATTCAAGCGCTTGGCAGACTCGAGATAAGTAAGGTTCTTATGATCAGTCAATACCACCACGCGATGCTTAGCTCCTTCAAGCCAATGACGCCATTCCTCGAATGCCCACTTCATGGCCAGCAACTCTCGGTTGCCCACATCATAATTACGCTCAGCAGACGAAAACTTCCTGGAAAAGAAAGCACATGGTTTCAACACTGAGCAACCAGAACCTCTCTGTGACAAAACCGCCCCTGCTCCAATCTCAGAAGCATCAACCTCGACCTGGAACGGAAGAGAAACATCTGGTTGACACAACACAGGGGCAGAACAAAAACAATGCTTCAACTCCTGAAAAGCTTCCACAGCAGCAGAAGACCAATTAACCAAATCAGCACCCTTCTTGGTCAAATCGGTCAATGGTTTGGCAATGCTAGAAAAATTACAGATGAAGCAACGATAAAAATTAGTAAAGCCCAGGAATTTTTGCAGACTTTTCAGAGATGTCGGCTGAGTCCAATCCTGGATGGCTTGGACCTTAACCGGATCCATCTCGATAGTAGAAGGGGAAAAGATGAACCCCAAAAATGAAACTTTCTGCACACCGAAGAGACACTTTGATCCCTTCACAAACAAAGAATTAGCACGCAGGACCTGGAAAACCATTCTGACCTGCTTCACATGAGAGTCCCAATCATCTGAGAAGATCAAAATGTCATCCAAGTAAACAATCAGGAATTTATCCAGATACTCACGGAAGATGTCATGCATAAAAGACTGAAACACAGATGGAGCATTGGCAAGTCCGAACGGCATCACTAGATACTCAAAATGACCCTCGGGCGTATTAAATGCAGTTTTCCATTCATCTCCTTGCCTGATTCTCACCAGATTATACGCACCACGAAGATCTATCTTAGTGAACCAACTAGCCCCCTTAATCCGAGCAAACAAGTCAGATAACAATGGCAAGGGATACTGAAATTTAACAGTGATCTTATTAAGAAGGCGGTAATCAATACACGGTCTCAGCGAACCATCCTTCTTGGCTACAAAAAAGAACCCTGCTCCCAGTGGTGATGACGATGGGCGAATATGTCCCTTCTCCAGGGATTCCTTCACATAACTGCGCATAGCGGCGTGTTCAGGCACGGATAAATTAAATAATTGACCTTTAGGGAATTTACTACCAGGAATCAAATTGATAGCACAATCACAATCCCTATGCGGAGGTAGGGCATCGGACTTGGGCTCTTCAAATACATCCTGATAATCAGACAAGAACTCTGGGACCTCAGAAGGAGTGGATGACGAAATAGACAAAAATGGAACATCACCATGTACCCCCTGACAACCCCAGCTGGATACCGACATAGAGTTCCAATCCAATACTGGATTATGGGTTTGCAGCCATGGCAACCCCAACACGACCACATCATGCAGATTATGTAGCACCAGAAAGCGAATAACTTCCTGATGTGCAGGAGCCATGCACATGGTCAGCTGGGTCCAGTACTGAGGTTTATTCTTGGCCAAAGGTGTAGCATCAATTCCTCTCAACGGAATAGGACACCGCAAAGGCTCCAAGAAAAACCCACAACGTTTAGCATAATCCAAATCCATCAGATTCAGGGCAGCGCCTGAATCCACAAACGCCATGACAGAATACGATGACAAAGAGCATATCAAGGTAATGGACAGAAGGAATTTGGATTGTACAGTACCAATGACGGCAGACCTATCGAACCGCTTAGTGCGCTTAGGACAATCAGAAATAGCATGAGTGGAATCACCACAGTAGAAACACAGACCATTCAGACGTCTGTGTTCTTGCCGTTCAACTCTGGTCATAGTCCTATCGCACTGCATAGGCTCAGGTTTAATCTTAGACAATACCGCCAAATGGTGCACAGATTTACGCTCGCGCAAGCGTCGACCGATCTGAATGGCCAAAGACATAGACTCATTCAAACCAGCAGGCATAGGAAAACCCACCATGACATCCTTAAGAGCCTCAGAGAGACCCTTTCTGAACAAAGCTGCCAGCGCAGATTCATTCCACAGAGTGAGTACTGACCACTTCCTAAATTTCTGACAATATACTTCTATATCATCCTGACCCTGGCACAAAGCCAGCAAATTTTTCTCAGCCTGATCCACTGAATTAGGCTCATCGTAAAGTAATCCGAGCGCCAGGAAAAACGCATTGACATTACTCAATGCATGGTCTCCTGGCGCAAGAGAAAATGCCCAGTCCTGAGGGTCGCCGCGCAAAAAAGAAATAATAATCAAAACCTGTTGAATAGGATTACCAGAAGAATGAGGTTTCAAGGCCAGAAATAGCTTACAATTATTTTTGAAATTAAGAAACTTAGTTCTATCACCAAAAAACAAATCAGGAATAGGAATTCTTGGTTCTAACATAGATTTCTGATCAATAGTATCTTGAATCCTTTGTACATTAGTAACGAAATTATCCATTGAAGAGCACAGACCCTGAATATCCATGTCCACACCTGTGTCCTGAAACACCCAAATGTCTAGGGGAAAAAAAAGACTGAACACAGAGCTGAGAAAAAAAAATGATGTCAGAACTTCTTTTTTCCCTCTATTGAGAATCATTAGGTTGGCTCCTTGTACTGTTATGTAGGCAATCCAGTGACACAGTGTGCCAACAATCAGAGCACATGCAGTGATCTGACAATAACCCAAAAACAATAGAACGAGCTCTGAGACGTGGAATCTCTGTAGACCGCAATACCTGAACCTATCCTAAACACAACTAAAGGCAGCTGTGGATTGCGCCTGACACTACCTATGCAACTCGGCACAGCCTGAGGAGCTGACTAGCCTGAAGATAGAAAAACAAGCCTGACTTGCCTCAGAGAAATACCCCAAAGGAAAAGGCAGCCCCCCACATATAATGACTGTTAGCAAGATGAAAAGACAAACGTAGGGATGAAATAGATTCAGCAAAGTGAGGCCCGATATTCTAGATAGAGCGAGGATAGCAAAGAGAACTTTGCAGTCTACAAAAAACCCTAAAGCAAAAAACCACGCAAAGGGGGCAAAAAGACCCACCGTGCCGAACTAACGGCACGGCGGTACACCCTTTGCGTCTCAGAGCTTCCAGCAAAACGAATTGACAAGCTGGACAGAAAAAGTAGCAACAAAAGCAAAGAAGCACTTATCTAAGCAGAGCAGCAGGCCACAGGAAAGATCCAGAAGCTCAGATCCAACACTGGAACATAGACAAGGAGCAAGGAAGACAGAATCAGGCGGAGTTAAATAACAAAGCAGCCAACGAGCTCACCAGAACACCTGAGGGAGGAAGCTCAGAAGCTGCAGTACCACTTGTGACCACAGGAGTGAATTCAGCCACAGAATTCACAACAGCCCTCCTCCCCATTAGTCCCGGCCATTTCCTTGTATAGGGATGCGCCCTCCTCCCCATTAGTCCCGGCCATTGCCTTGTATAGGGATGCGCCCTCCTGCCCATTAGTCCTGACCATTGCCTTGTATAGGGATGCACCCTCCTCCCCATTAGTCCTGGCCAATGCCTTGTATAGGGATGCGCCCTCCCCCCATTAGTCCCGGCCATTGCCTTGTATAGGGATGCGCCCTCCTCCCATTAGTCCTGGCCATTATGGTGTATAGGGATGCGCCCTCCTCCCCATTAGTCCCGGCCATTGCCTTGTATAGGGATGCGCCCTCCTCCCTATTAGTCCTGGCCATTGCCTTGTATAGGGATGCGCCCTCCCCCCATTAGTCCCGGCCATTGCCTTGTATATGGATGCGCCCTCCTCCCAATTAGTCCCGGCCATTGCCTTGTATAGGGATGCGCCCTCCCCCCATTAGTCCCGGCCATTGCCTTGTATAGGGATGCGCCCTCCTCCCATTAGTCCCGGCCATTGCCTTGTATAGGGATGCACCCTCCTCCCCATTAGTCATGGCCATTGCCTTGTATAGGGATGCCCCCTCCTGCACATTAGTCCTGGCCATTGCCCTGTATATGGATGCGCCCTCCTCCCCATTATTCCTGGCCATTGCCTTGTATAGGGATGCGCCCTCCTCCCCATTAGTCCTGGCCATTGCCTTGTATAGGGATGCGCCCTCCTCCCCATTAGTCCCGGCCATTGCCTTGTATAGGGATGTGCCCTCCTCCCCATTAGTCCTGGCCGTTGCCTTGTATAGGGATGCGCCCTCCTCCCCATTAGTCCCGGCCATTGCCTTGTATAGGGATGTGCCCTCCTCCCCATTAGTCCTGGCCGTTGCCTTGTATAGGGATGCGCCCTCCTCCCCATTAGTCCCGGCCATTGCCTTGTATAGGGATGCGCCCTCCTCCCCATTAGTCCCGGCCATTGCCTTGTATAGGGATGTGCCCTCCTCCCCATTAGTCCTGGCCGTTGCCTTGTATAGGGATGCGCCCTCCTCCCCATTAGTCCCGGCCATTGCCTTGTATAGGGATGCGCCCTCCTCCCCATTAGTCCCGGCCATTGCCTTGTATATGGATGCGCCCTCCTCCCCATTAGTCCTGACCATTGAGTTGTATATGGATGTGCCCTCCTCCCCATTAGTCCTGGCCATTGAGTTGTATATGGATGTGCCCTCCTCCCCATTAGTCCCGGCCATTGCCTTGTATAGGGATGCGCCCTCCTCCCCATTAGTCCCGGCCATTGCCTTGTATAGGGATGCGCCCTCCTCCCCATTAGTCCCGGCCATTTCCTTGTATAGGGATGCGCCCTCCTCCCCATTAGTCCCGGCCATTGCCTTGTATAGGGATGCGCCCTCCTCCCCATTAGTCCTGGCTATTATGGTGTATAGGGATGCGCCCTCCTCCCCATTAGTCCCGGCCATTGCCTTGTATAGGGATGCGCCCTCCTCCCTATTAGTCCTGGCCATTGCCTTGTATAGGGATGCGCCCTCCCCCCATTAGTCCCGGCCATTGCCTTGTATAGGGATGCGCCCTCCTCCCCATTAGTCCTGGCCATTGCCTTGTATAGGGATGCCCCCTCCTGCCCATTAGTCCTGGCCATTGCCGTGTATATGGATGCGCCCTCCTCCCCATTATTCCTGGCCATTGCGTGGTATAGGGATACGCCCTCCTTCCCATTAGTCCTGGCCATTGCCTTGTATAGGGATGCGCCCTCCTCCCCATTAGTCCTGGCCATTGCCTTGTATAGGGATGCCCCCTCCTCCCCATTAGTCCTGGCCATTGCTTGTATAGGGATGCGCCCTCCCCCCATTAGTCCCGGCCATTGCCTTGTATAGGGATGCGCCCTCCTCCCCATTAGTCCCGGCCATTGCCTTGTATAGGGATGCGCCCTCCTCCCATTAGTCCTGGCCATTATGGTGTATAGGGATGCGCCCTCCCCCCATTAGTCCCGGCCATTGCCTTGTATAAGGATGCGCCCTCCTCCCCATTAGTCCCGGCCATTGCCTTGTATAGGGATGTGCCCTCCTCCCTATTAGTCCTGGCCATTGCCTTGTATAGGGATGCGCCCTCCCCCCATTAGTCCCGGCCATTGCCTTGTATAGGGATGCGCCCTCCTCCCCATTAGTCCTGGCCATTGCCTTGTATATGGATGCGCCCTCCTCCCCATTATTCCTGGCCATTGCCTTGTATATGGATGCGCCCTCCTTCCCATTAGTCCTGGCCATTGCCTTGTATAGGGATGCTCCCTCCTCCCCATTAGTCCTGGCCATTGCCTTGTATAGGGATGCCCCCTCCTCCCCATTAGTCCTGGCCATTGCTTGTATAGGGATGCGCCCTTCCCCCATTAGTCCCGGCCATTGCCTTGTATAGGGATGCGCCCTCCTCCCCATTAGTTCCGGCCATTGCCTTGTATAGGGATGCGCCCTCTTCCCCATTAGTCCTGGCCATTGCCTTGTATAGGGATGCCCCCTCCTCCCCATTAGTCCCCGCCTTTGCTTGTATAGGGATGCGCCCTCCTCCCCATTAGTCCCGGCCATTGCCTTGTATAGGGATGCGCCCTCCTCCCCATTAGTCCCGGCCATTGCCTTGTATATGGATGCGTCCTCCTCCCCATTAGTCCTGGCCATTGCCTTGTATGGGGATGCGCCCTCCTCCCCATTAGTCCCGGCCATTGCCTTGTATAGGGATGCGCCCTCCTCCCCATTAGTCCCGGCCATTGCCTTGTATATGGATGCGTCCTCCTCCCCATTAGTCCTGGCCATTGCCTTGTATAGGGATGCCCCCTCCTCCCCATTAGTCCTGGCCATTGCTTGTATAGGGATGCGCCCTCCTCCCCATTAGTCCCGGCCATTGCCTTGTATAGGGATGCGCCCTCCTCCCCATTAGTCCCGGCCATTGCCTTGTATAGGGATGTGCCCTCCTCCCCATTAGTCCCGGCCATTGTGTGGTATAGGGATGCGCCCTCCTCCCCATTAGTCCCGGCCATTGTGTGGTATAGGGATGCGCCCTCCTCCCCATTAGTCCCGGCCATTGTGTGGTATAGGGATGTGCCCTCCTCCCCATTAGTCCCGGCCATTGTGTGGTATAGGGATGCGCCCTCCTCCCCATTAGTCCCGGCCATTGTGTGGTATAGGGATGCGTCCTCCTCCCCATTATTCCCGGCCATTGCCTTGTATAGGGATGTGCCCTCCTCCCCATTAGTCGCGGCCATTGCCTTGTATAGGGATGCGCCCTCCTCCCATTAGTCCCGGCCATTGCCTTGTATAGGGATGCGCCCTCCTCCCCATTAGTCCCGGCCATTGCCTTGTATAGGGATGTGCCCTCCTCCCCATTAGTCCCGGCCATTGTGTGGTATAGGGATGCGCCCTCCTCCCCATTAGTCCTGGCCATTGCCTTGTATATGGATGCGCCCTCTTCCCTATTAGTCCTGGCCATTGCCTTGTATAGGGATGCGCCCTCCCCCCATTAGTCCCGGCCATTGCCTTGTATAGGGATGCGCCCTCCTCCCCATTAGTCCTGGCCATTGCCTTGTATAGGGATGCCCCCTCCTGCCCATTAGTCCTGGCCATTGCCTTGTATATGGATGCGCCCTCCTCCCCATTATTCCTGGCCATTGCGTGGTATAGGGATACGCCCTCTTTCCCATTAGTCCTGGCCATTGCCTTGTATAGGGATGCGCCCTCCTCCCCATTAGTCCTGGCTATTGCCTTGTATAGGGATGCGCCCTCCTCCCCATTAGTCCTGGCCATTGCCTTGTATAGGGATGCCCCCTCCTCCCCATTAGTCCTGGCCATTGCTTGAATAGGGATGCGCCCTCCCCCCATTAGTCCCGGCCATTGCCTTGTATAGGGATGCGCCCTCCTCCCCATTAGTCCCGGCCATTGCCTTGTATAGGGATGCGCCCTCCTCCCATTAGTCCTGGCCATTATGGTGTATAGGGATGCGCCCTCCTCCCCATTAGTCCCGGCCATTGCCTTGTATAGGGATGCGCCCTCCTCCCTATTAGTCCTGGCCATTGCCTTGTATAGGGATGCGCCCTCCTCCCATTAGTCCCGGCCATTGCCTTGTATAGGGATGCGCCCTCCTCCCATTAGTCCTGGCCATTGCCTTGTATATGGATGCGCCCTCCTCCCCATTATTCCTGGCCATTGCCTTGTATATGGATGCACCCTCCTTCCCATTAGTCCTGGCCATTGCCTTGTATAGGGATGCGCCCTCCTCCCCATTAGTCCTGGCCATTGCCTTGTATAGGGATGCCCCCTCCTCCCCATTAGTCCTGGCCATTGCTTGTATAGGGATGCGCCCTCCCCCCATTAGTCCCGGCCATTGCCTTGTATAGGGATGCGTCCTCCTCCCCATTAGTTCCGGCCATTGCCTTGTATAGGGATGCGCCCTCCTCCCCATTAGTCCTGGCCATTGCCTTGTATAGGGATGCCCGCTCCTCCCCATTAGTCCTGGCCATTGCTTGTATAGGGATGCGCCCTCCCCCCATTAGTCCCGGCCATTGCCTTGTATAGGGATGCGCCCTCCTCCCCATTAGTCCCGGCCATTGCCTTGTATAGGGATGCCCGCTCCTCCCCATTAGTCCTGGCCATTGCTTGTATAGGGATGCGCCCTCCCCCCATTAGTCCCGGCCATTGCCTTGTATAGGGATGCGCCCTCCTCCCCATTAGTCCCGGCCATTGCCTTGTATATGGATGCGCCCTCCTCCCTATTAGTCCCGGCCATTGCCTTGTATATGGATGCGCCCTCCTCCCCATTAGTCCCGGCCATTGCCTTGTAGATGGATGAGCCCTCCTCCCCATTAGTCCCGGCCATTGCCTTGTATATGGATGCGCCCTCCTCCCTATTAGTCCCGGCCATTGCCTTGTATATGGATGCGCCCTCCTCCCCATTAGTCCCGGCCATTGCCTTGTATATGGATGCGCCCTCCTCCCCATTAGTCCCGGCCATTGCCTTGTATATGGATGCGCCCTCCTCCCCATTAGTCCAGGCCATTGCCTTGTATAGGGATGCGCCCTCCTCCCCATTAGTCCCGGCCATTGCCTTGTATAGGGATGCGCCCTCCTCCCATTAGTCCCGGCCATTGCCTTGTATAGGGATGCGCCCTCCTCCCCATTAGTCCCGGCCATTGCCTTGTATAGGGATGTGCCCTCCTCCCCATTAGTCCCGGCCATTGTGTGGTATAGGGATGCGCCCTCCTCCCCATTAGTCCTGGCCATTGCCTTGTATAGGGATGCGCCCTCCTCCCATTAGTCCCGGCCATTGCCTTGTATAGGGATGCGCCCTCCTCCCATTAGTCCCGGCCATTGCCTTGTATAGGGATGCGCCCTCCTCCCCATTAGTCCCGGCCATTGCCTTGTATAGGGATGTGCCCTCCTCCCCATTAGTCCCGGCCATTGTGTGGTATAGGGATGCGCCCTCCTCCCCATTAGTCCTGGCCATTGCCTTGTATAGGGATGCGCCCTCCCCCCATTAGTCCCGGCCATTGACTTGTATAGGGATGCGCCCTCCTCCCCATTAGTCCCGGCCATTGCCTTGTATAGGGATGCGCCCTCCTCCCATTAGTCCTGGCCATTATGGTGTATAGGGATGCGCCCTCCTCCCCATTAGTCCCGGCCATTGCCTTGTATAGGGATGCGCCCTCCTCCCTATTAGTCCTGGCCATTGCCTTGTATAGGGATGCGCCCTCCTCCCATTAGTCCCGGTCATTGCCTTGTATAGGGATGCGCCCTCCTCCCCATTAGTCCTGGCCATTGCCTTGTATATGGATGCGCCCTCCTCCCCATTATTCCTGGCCATTGCCTTGTATATGGATGCGCCCTCCTTCCCATTAGTCCTGGCCATTGCCTTGTATAGGGATGCGCCCTCCTCCCCATTAGTCCTGGCCATTGCCTTGTATAGGGATGCCCCCTCCTCCCCATTAGTCCTGGCCATTGCTTGTATAGGGATGCGCCCTCCCCCCATTAGTCCCGGCCATTGCCTTGTATAGGGATGCGTCCTCCTCCCCATTAGTTCCGGCCATTGCCTTGTATAGGGATGCGCCCTCCTCCCCATTAGTCCTGGCCATTGCCTTGTATAGGGATGCCCCCTCCTCCCCATTAGTCCTGGCCATTGCTTGTATAGGGATGCGCCCTCCCCCCATTAGTCCCGGCCATTGCCTTGTATAGGGATGCGCCCTCCTCCCCATTAGTCCCGGCCATTGCCTTGTATAGGGATGCGTCCTCCTCCCCATTAGTCCTGGCCATTGCCTTGTATGGGGATGCGCCCTCCTCCCCATTAGTCCCGGCCATTGCCTTGTATAGGGATGTGCCCTCCTCCCCATTAGTCCTGGCCATTGCCTTGTATAGGGATGCCCCCTCCTCCCCATTAGTCCTGGCCATTGCTTGTATAGGGATGCGCCCTCCTCCCCATTAGTCCCGGCCATTGCCTTGTATAGGGATGCGCCCTCCTCCCCATTAGTCCCAGCCATTGCCTTGTATAGGGATGTGCCCTCCTCCCCATTAGTCCCGGCCATTGTGTGGTATAGGGATGCGCCCTCCTCCCCATTAGTCCCGGCCATTGTGTGGTATAGGGATGCGCCCTCCTCCCCATTAGTCCCGGCCATTGTGTGGTATAGGGATGTGCCCTCCTCCCCATTAGTCCCGGCCATTGTGTGGTATAGGGATGCGCCCTCCTCCCCATTAGTTCCGGCCATTGTGTGGTATAGGGATGCGTCCTCCTCCCCATTAGTCCCGGCCATTGCCTTGTATAGGGATGCACCCTCCTCCCCATTAGTCCTGGCCATTGCCTTGTATAGGGATGCGCCCTCCTCCCATTAGTCCCGGCCATTGCCTTGTATAGGGATGCGCCCTCCTCCCCATTAGTCCCGGCCATTGCCTTGTATAGGGATGTGCCCTCCTCCCCATTAGTCCCGGCCATTGTGTGGTATAGGGATGCGTCCTCCTCCCCATTAGTCCCGGCCATTGCCTTGTATAGGGATGCGCCCTCCTCCCCATTAGTCCCGGCCATTGCCTTGTATAGGGATGCGCCCTCCTCCCATTAGTCCCGGCCATTGCCTTGTATAGGGATGCGCCCTCCTCCCCATTAGTCCCGGCCATTGCCTTGTATAGGGATGTGCCCTCCTCCCCATTAGTCCCGGCCATTGTGTGGTATAGGGATGCGCCCTCCTCCCCATTAGTCCTGGCCATTGCCTTGTATAGGGATGCGCCCTCCTCCCATTAGTCCCGGCCATTGCCTTGTATAGGGATGCGCCCTCCTCCCATTAGTCCCGGCCATTGCCTTGTATAGGGATGCGCCCTCCTCCCCATTAGTCCCGGCCATTGCCTTGTATAGGGATGTGCCCTCCTCCCCATTAGTCCCGGCCATTGTGTGGTATAGGGATGCGCCCTCCTCCCCATTAGTCCTGGCCATTGCCTTGTATAGGGATGCGCCCTCCCCCCATTAGTCCCGGCCATTGCCTTGTATAGGGATGCGCCCTCCTCCCCATTAGTCCCGGCCATTGCCTTGTATAGGGATGCGCCCTCCTCCCATTAGTCCTGGCCATTATGGTGTATAGGGATGCGCCCTCCTCCCCATTAGTCCCGGCCATTGCCTTGTATAGGGATGCGCCCTCCTCCCTATTAGTCCTGGCCATTGCCTTGTATAGGGATGCGCCCTCCTCCCATTAGTCCCGGTCATTGCCTTGTATAGGGATGCGCCCTCCTCCCCATTAGTCCTGGCCATTGCCTTGTATATGGATGCGCCCTCCTCCCCATTATTCCTGGCCATTGCCTTGTATATGGATGCGCCCTCCTTCCCATTAGACCTGGCCATTGCCTTGTATAGGGATGCGCCCTCCTCCCCATTAGTCCTGGCCATTGCCTTGTATAGGGATGCCCCCTCCTCCCCATTAGTCCTGGCCATTGCTTGTATAGGGATGCGCCCTCCCCCCATTAGTCCCGGCCATTGCCTTGTATAGGGATGCGTCCTCCTCCCCATTAGTTCCGGCCGTTGCCTTGTATAGGGATGCGCCCTCCTCCCCATTAGTCCTGGCCATTGCCTTGTATAGGGATGCCCCCTCCTCCCCATTAGTCCTGGCCATTGCTTGTATAGGGATGCGCCCTCCCCCCATTAGTCCCGGCCATTGCCTTGTATAGGGATGCGCCCTCCTCCCCATTAGTCCCGGCCATTGCCTTGTATAGGGATGCGTCCTCCTCCCCATTAGTCCTGGCCATTGCCTTGTATAGGGATGCGCCCTCCTCCCCATTAGTCCTGGCCATTGCCTTGTATAGGGATGCGCCCTCCTCCCCATTAGTCCCGGCCATTGCCTTGTATAGGGATGCGCCCTCCTCCCCATTAGTCCTGGCCATTGCTTGTATAGGGATGCGCCCTCCTCCCCATTAGTCCCGGCCATTGCCTTGTATAGGGATGCGCCCTCCTCCCCATTAGTCCCAGCCATTGCCTTGTATAGGGATGTGCCCACCTCCCCATTAGTCCCGGCCATTATGTGGTATAGGGATGCGCCCTCCTCCCCATTAGTCCCGGCCATTGTGTGGTATAGGGATGCGCCCTCCTCCCCATTAGTCCCGGCCATTGTGTGGTATAGGGATGTGCCCTCCTCCCCATTAGTCCCGGCCATTGTGTGGTATAGGGATGCGCCCTCCTCCCCATTAGTTCCGGCCATTGTGTGGTATAGGGATGCGTCCTCCTCCCCATTAGTCCCGGCCATTGCCTTGTATAGGGATGCACCCTCCTCCCCATTAGTCCCGGCCATTGCCTTGTATAGGGATGCGCCCTCCTCCCCATTAGTCCTGGCCATTGCTTGTATAGGGATGCGCCCTCCTCCCCATTAGTCCCGGCCATTGCCTTGTATAGGGATGCGCCCTCCTCCCCATTAGTCCCAGCCATTGCCTTGTATAGGGATGTGCCCTCCTCCCCATTAGTCCCGGCCATTATGTGGTATAGGGATGCGCTCTCCTCCCCATTAGTCCCGGCCATTGTGTGGTATAGGGATGCGCCCTCCTCCCCATTAGTCCCGGCCATTGTGTGGTATAGGGATGTGCCCTCCTCCCCATTAGTCCCGGCCATTGTGTGGTATAGGGATGCGCCCTCCTCCCCATTAGTTCCGGCCATTGTGTGGTATAGGGATGCGTCCTCCTCCCCATTAGTCCCGGCCATTGCCTTGTATAGGGATGCACCCTCCTCCCCATTAGTCCCGGCCATTGCCTTGTATAGGGATGCGCCCTCCTCCCATTAGTCCCGGCCATTGCCTTGTATAGGGATGCGCCCTCCTCCCCATTAGTCCCGGCCATTGCCTTGTATAGGGATGTGCCCTCCTCCCCATTAGTCCCGGCCATTGTGTGGTATAGGGATGCGTCCTCCTCCCCATTAGTCCCGGCCATTGCCTTGTATAGGGATGCGCCCTCCTCCCCATTAGTCCCGGCCATTGCCTTGTATAGGGATGCGCCCTCCTCCCCATTAGTCCCGGCCATTGCCTTGTATAGGGATGTGCCCTCCTCCCCATTAGTCCCGGCCATTGTGTGGTATAGGGATGCGCCCTCCTCCCCATTAGTCCTGGCCATTGCCTTGTATAGGGATGCGCCCTCCTCCCATTAGTCCCGGCCATTGCCTTGTATAGGGATGCGCCCTCCTCCCCATTAGTCCCGGCCATTGTGTGGTATAGGGATGCGCCCTCCTCCCCATTAGTCCCGGCCATTGCCTTGTATATGGATGCGCCCTCCTCCCTATTTGTCCAGGCCATTGCCTTGTATAGGGATGTGCCCTCCTCCCCATTAGTCCCGGCCATTGTGTGGTATAGGGATGCGTCCTCCTCCCCATTAGTCCCGGCCATTGCCTTGTATAGGGATGCGCCCTCCTCCCCATTAGTCCCGGCCATTGCCTTGTATAGGGATGCGCCCTCCTCCCCATTAGTCCCGGCCATTGCCTTGTATAGGGATGTGCCCTCCTCCCCATTAGTCCCGGCCATTGTGTGGTATAGGGATGCGCCCTCCTCCCCATTAGTCCTGGCCATTGCCTTGTATAGGGATGCGCCCTCCTCCCATTAGTCCCGGCCATTGCCTTGTATAGGGATGCGCCCTCCTCCCCATTAGTCCCGGCCATTGTGTGGTATAGGGATGCGCCCTCCTCCCCATTAGTCCCGGCCATTGCCTTGTATATGGATGCGCCCTCCTCCCATTAGTCCCGGCCATTGCCTTGTATAGGGATGCGCCCTCCTCCCCATTAGTCCCGGCCATTGCCTTGTATAGGGATGTGCCCTCCTCCCCATTAGTCCCGGCCATTGTGTGGTATAGGGATGCGCCCTCCTCCCCATTAGTCCTGGCCATTGCCTTGTATAGGGATGCGCCCTCCTCCCATTAGTCCCGGCCATTGCCTTGTATAGGGATGCGCCCTCCTCCCCATTAGTCCCGGCCATTGTGTGGTATAGGGATGCGCCCTCCTCCCCATTAGTCCCGGCCATTGCCTTGTATATGGATGCGCTCTCCTCCCTATTTGTCCAGGCCATTGCCTTGTATAGGGATGTGCCCTCCTCCCCATTAGTCCCGGCCATTGTGTGGTATAGGGATGCGCCCTCCTCCCCATTAGTCCCGGCCATTGCCTTGTATATGGATGCGCCCTCCTCCCTATTAGTCCTGGCCATTGCCTTGTATAGGGATGTGTCCTCCTCCCTATTAGTCCTGGCCATTGCCTTGTATAGGGATGTGTCCTCCTCCCCATTAGTCCTGGCCATTGCCTTGTATATGGATGCGCCCTCCTCCCTATTAGTCCCGGCCATTGCCTTGTATATGGATGCGCCCTCCTCCCCATTAGTCCCGGCCATTGCCTTGTATATGGATGAGCCCTCCTCCCCATTAGTCCCGGCCATTGCCTTGTATATGGATGCGCCCTCCTCCCTATTGGTCCTGGCCATTGCCTTGTATATGGATGCGCCCTCCTCCCCATTAGTCCCGGCCATTGCCTTGTATATGGATGCGCCCTCCTCCCCATTAGTCCCGGCCATTGCCTTGTATATGGATGCGCCCTCCTCCCCATTAGTCCCGGCCATTGCCTTGTATAGGGATGCGCCCTCCTCCCCATTAGTCCCGGCCATTGCCTTGTATAGGGATGCGCCCTTCTCCCATTAGTCCCGGCCATTGCCTTGTATAGGGATGCGCCCTCCTCCCCATTAGTCCCGGCCATTGCCTTGTATAGGGATGTGCCCTCCTCCCCATTAGTCCCGGCCATTGTGTGGTATAGGGATGCGCCCTCCTCCCCATTAGTCCTGGCCATTGCCTTGTATAGGGATGCGTCCTCCTCCCCATTAGTCCTGGCCATTGCCTTGTATATGGATGCGCCCTCCTCCCCATTAGTCATGGCCATTGCCTTGTATAGGGATGCGCCCTCCTCCCCATTAGTCCCGGCCATTGCCTTGTATAGGGATGCGCCCTCCTCCCCATTAGTCCTGGCCATTGCTTGTATAGGGATGCGCCCTCCTCCCCATTAGTCCCGGCCATTGCCTTGTATAGGGATGCGCCCTCCTCCCCATTAGTCCCAGCCATTGCCTTGTATAGGGATGTGCCCTCCTCCCCATTAGTCCCGGCCATTATGTGGTATAGGGATGCGCCCTCCTCCCCATTAGTCCCGGCCATTGTGTGGTATAGGGATGCGCCCTCCTCCCCATTAGTCCCGGCCATTGTGTGGTATAGGGATGTGCCCTCCTCCCCATTAGTCCCGGCCATTGTGTGGTATAGGGATGCGCCCTCCTCCCCATTAGTTCCGGCCATTGTGTGGTATAGGGATGCGTCCTCCTCCCCATTAGTCCCGGCCATTGCCTTGTATAGGGATGCACCCTCCTCCCCATTAGTCCCGGCCATTGCCTTGTATAGGGATGCGCCCTCCTCCCCATTAGTCCTGGCCATTGCTTGTATAGGGATGCGCCCTCCTCCCCATTAGTCCCGGCCATTGCCTTGTATAGGGATGCGCCCTCCTCCCCATTAGTCCCAGCCATTGCCTTGTATAGGGATGTGCCCTCCTCCCCATTAGTCCCGGCCATTATGTGGTATAGGGATGCGCTCTCCTCCCCATTAGTCCCGGCCATTGTGTGGTATAGGGATGCGCCCTCCTCCCCATTAGTCCCGGCCATTGTGTGGTATAGGGATGTGCCCTCCTCCCCATTAGTCCCGGCCATTGTGTGGTATAGGGATGCGCCCTCCTCCCCATTAGTTCCGGCCATTGTGTGGTATAGGGATGCGTCCTCCTCCCCATTAGTCCCGGCCATTGCCTTGTATAGGGATGCACCCTCCTCCCCATTAGTCCCGGCCATTGCCTTGTATAGGGATGCGCCCTCCTCCCATTAGTCCCGGCCATTGCCTTGTATAGGGATGCGCCCTCCTCCCCATTAGTCCCGGCCATTGCCTTGTATAGGGATGTGCCCTCCTCCCCATTAGTCCCGGCCATTGTGTGGTATAGGGATGCGTCCTCCTCCCCATTAGTCCCGGCCATTGCCTTGTATAGGGATGCGCCCTCCTCCCCATTAGTCCCGGCCATTGCCTTGTATAGGGATGCGCCCTCCTCCCCATTAGTCCCGGCCATTGCCTTGTATAGGGATGTGCCCTCCTCCCCATTAGTCCCGGCCATTGTGTGGTATAGGGATGCGCCCTCCTCCCCATTAGTCCTGGCCATTGCCTTGTATAGGGATGCGCCCTCCTCCCATTAGTCCCGGCCATTGCCTTGTATAGGGATGCGCCCTCCTCCCCATTAGTCCCGGCCATTGTGTGGTATAGGGATGCGCCCTCCTCCCCATTAGTCCCGGCCATTGCCTTGTATATGGATGCGCCCTCCTCCCTATTTGTCCAGGCCATTGCCTTGTATAGGGATGTGCCCTCCTCCCCATTAGTCCCGGCCATTGTGTGGTATAGGGATGCGTCCTCCTCCCCATTAGTCCCGGCCATTGCCTTGTATAGGGATGCGCCCTCCTCCCCATTAGTCCCGGCCATTGCCTTGTATAGGGATGCGCCCTCCTCCCCATTAGTCCCGGCCATTGCCTTGTATAGGGATGTGCCCTCCTCCCCATTAGTCCCGGCCATTGTGTGGTATAGGGATGCGCCCTCCTCCCCATTAGTCCTGGCCATTGCCTTGTATAGGGATGCGCCCTCCTCCCATTAGTCCCGGCCATTGCCTTGTATAGGGATGCGCCCTCCTCCCCATTAGTCCCGGCCATTGTGTGGTATAGGGATGCGCCCTCCTCCCCATTAGTCCCGGCCATTGCCTTGTATATGGATGCGCCCTCCTCCCATTAGTCCCGGCCATTGCCTTGTATAGGGATGCGCCCTCCTCCCCATTAGTCCCGGCCATTGCCTTGTATAGGGATGTGCCCTCCTCCCCATTAGTCCCGGCCATTGTGTGGTATAGGGATGCGCCCTCCTCCAAATTAGTCCTGGCCATTGCCTTGTATAGGGATGCGCCCTCCTCCCATTAGTCCCGGCCATTGCCTTGTATAGGGATGCGCCCTCCTCCCCATTAGTCCCGGCCATTGTGTGGTATAGGGATGCGCCCTCCTCCCCATTAGTCCCGGCCATTGCCTTGTATATGGATGCGCTCTCCTCCCTATTTGTCCAGGCCATTGCCTTGTATAGGGATGTGCCCTCCTCCCCATTAGTCCCGGCCATTGTGTGGTATAGGGATGCGCCCTCCTCCCCATTAGTCCCGGCCATTGCCTTGTATATGGATGCGCCCTCCTCCCTATTAGTCCTGGCCATTGCCTTGTATAGGGATGTGTCCTCCTCCCTATTAGTCCTGGCCATTGCCTTGTATAGGGATGTGTCCTCCTCCCCATTAGTCCTGGCCATTGCCTTGTATATGGATGCGCCCTCCTCCCTATTAGTCCCGGCCATTGCCTTGTATATGGATGCGCCCTCCTCCCCATTAGTCCCGGCCATTGCCTTGTATATGGATGAGCCCTCCTCCCCATTAGTCCCGGCCATTGCCTTGTATATGGATGCGCCCTCCTCCCTATTAGTCCTGGCCATTGCCTTGTATATGGATGCGCCCTCCTCCCCATTAGTCCCGGCCATTGCCTTGTATATGGCTGCGCCCTCCTCCCCATTAGTCCCGGCCATTGCCTTGTATATGGATGCACCCTCCTCCCCATTAGTCCCGGCCATTGCCTTGTATAGGGATGCGCCCTCCTCCCCATTAGTCCCGGCCATTGCCTTGTATAGGGATGCGCCCTTCTCCCATTAGTCCCGGCCATTGCCTTGTATAGGGATGCGCCCTCCTCCCCATTAGTCCCGGCCATTGCCTTGTATAGGGATGTGCCCTCCTCCCCATTAGTCCCGGCCATTGTGTGGTATAGGGATGCGCCCTCCTCCCCATTAGTCCTGGCCATTGCCTTGTATAGGGATGCGCCCTCCTCCCATTAGTCCCGGCCATTGCCTTGTATAGGGATGCGCCCTCCTCCCCATTAGTCCCGGCCATTGCCTTGTATAGGGATGTGCCCTCCTCCCCATTAGTCCCGGCCATTGTGTGGTATAGGGATGCGCCCTCCTCCCCATTAGTCCCGGCCATTGCCTTGTATATGGATGCGCCCTCCTCCCTATTAGTCCTGGCCATTGCCTTGTATAGGGATGTGTCCTCCTCCCTATTAGTCCTGGCCATTGCCTTGTATAGGGATGCGTCCTCCTCCCCATTAGTCCTGGCCATTGCCTTGTATATGGATGCGCCCTCCTCCCCATTAGTCCCGGCCATTGCCTTGTATATGGATGCGCCCTCCTCCCCATTAGTCCCGGCCATTGCCTTGTATATGGATGCGCCCTCCTCCCTATTAGTCCCGGCCATTGCCTTGTATAGGGATGCGCCTTCCTCCCCATTAGTCCCGGCCATTGCCTTGTATAGGGATGCGTCCTCCTCCCCATTAGTCCTGGCCATTGCCTTGTATAGGGATGCGCCCTCCTCCCCATTAGTCCCGGCCATTTTGTGGTATAGGGATGCGCCCTCCTCCCCATTAGTCCCGGCCATTGCCTTGTATATGGATGCGCCCTCCTCCCTATTAGTCCTGGCCATTGCGTTGTATAGGGATGCGCCCTCCTCCCCATTAGTCCCGGCCATTGTGTGGTATAGGGATGCGCCCTCCTCCCCATTAGTCCCGGCCATTGCCTTGTATGGGGATGCGCCCTCCTCCCTATTAGTCCTGGCCATTGCCTTGTATAGGGATGTGCCCTCCTCCCCATTAGTCCCGGCCATTGCCTTGTATAGGGATGCGCCCTCCTCCCCATTAGTCCTGGCCATTGCCTTGTATAGGGATGCGCCCTCCTCCCCATTAGTCCCGGCCATTGCCTTGTATAGGGATGCGTCCTCCTCCCCATTAGTCCCGGCCATTGCCTTGTATAGGGATGCGCCCTCCTCCCCATTAGTCCCGGCCATTGCCTTGTATAGCGATGCGCCCTCCTCCCCATTAATCCTGGCCATTGCCTTGTATAGGGATGTGCCCTCCTCCCCATTAGTCCCGGCCATTGCCTTGTATAGGGATGCGCCCTCCTCCCCATTAGTCCCGGCCATTGCCTTGTATATGGATGCGCCCTCCTCCCCATTAGTCCCGGCCATTGCCTTGTATATGGATGCGCCCTCCCCCCATTAGTCCCGGCCATTGCCTTGTATATGGATGCGCCCTCCTCCCTATTAGTCCTGGCCATTGCCTTGTATAGGGATGCGCCCTCCTCCCATTAGTCCTGGCCATTGTCTTGTATATGGATGCGCCCTTCTCCCCATTAGTCCTGGCCATTGTCTTGTATAGGGATGCGCCCTCCTCCCCATTAGTCCCGGCCATTGCCTTGTATATGGATGCGCCCTCCCCCCATTAGTCCTGGCCATTGTCTTGTATATGGATGCGCCCTTCTCCCCATTAGTCCTGGCCATTGTCTTGTATATGGATGCGCCCTTCTCCCCATTAGTCCTGGCCATTGCCTTGTATACGGATGCGCCCTCCTCCCCATTAGTCCCGGCCATTGCCTTGTATAGGGATGCGCCCTCCTCCCCATTAGTCCTGGCCATTGCCTTGTATAGGGATGCGCCCTCCTCCCATTAGTCCCGGCCATTGCCTTGTATAGGGATGCGCCCTCCTCCCATTAGTCCTGGCCATTGCTTGTATAGGGATGCGCCCTCCTCCCCATTAGTCCTGGCCATTGCCTTGTATAGGGATGCGCCCTCCTCCCATTAGTCCCGGCCATTGCCTTGTATAGGGATGCGCCCTCCTCCCATTAGTCCTGGCCATTGCTTGTATAGGGATGCGTCCTCCTCCCTATTAGTCCCGGCCATTGCCTTGTATAGGGATGCGCCCTCCTCCCCATTAGTCCTGGCCATTGCTTGTATAGGGATGCGCCCTCCTCCAATTAGTCCCGGCCATTGCCTTGTATAGGGATGCGCCCTCCTCCCATTAGTCCTGGCCATTGCCTTGTATATGGATGCGCCCTCCCCCCATTAGTCCCGGCCATTGCCTTGTATATGGATGCGCCCTCCTCCCATTAGTCCCGGCCATTGCCTTGTATATGGATGCGCCCTCCCCCCATTAGTCCCGGCCATTGCCTTGTATATGGATGCGCCCTCCTCCCATTAGTCCCGGCCATTGCCTTGTATAGGGATGCGCCCTCCTCCCATTAGTCCTGGCCATTGCCTTGTATATGGATGCGCCCTCCCCCCATTAGTCCCGGCCATTGCCTGGTATAGGGATGCGCCCTCCTCCCATTAGTCCCGGCCATTGCCTTGTATATGGATGCGCCCTCCTCCCCATTAGTCCTGGCCATTGCCTTGTATATGGATGCGCCCTCCTCCCATTAGTCCCGGCCATTGCCTTGTATATGGATGCGCCCTCCCCCCATTAGTCCCGGCCATTGCCTTGTATATGGATGCGCCCTCCTCCCCATTAGTCCCGGCCATTGCCTTGTATATGGATGCGCCCTCCCCCCATTAGTCCCGGCCATTGCCTTGTATATGGATGCGCCCTCCTCCCCATTAGTCCTGGCCATTGCCTTGTATATGGATGCGCCCTCCTCCCATTAGTCCCGGCCATTGCCTTGTATATGGATGCGCCCTCTCCCCATTAGTCCTGGCCATTGCGTTGTATAGGGATGCGCCCTCCTCCCCATTAGTCCCGGCCATTGCCTTGTATATGGATGCGCCCTCCTCCCCATTAGTCCTGGCCATTGCCTTGTATATGGATACGCCCTCCTCCCCATTAGTCCCGGCCATTGCCTTGTATATGGATGCGCCCTCCTCCCCATTAGTCCTGGCCATTGCCTTATATATGGATGCGCCCTCCTCCCATTAGTCCCGGCCATTGCCTTGTATATGGATGCGCCCTCTCCCCATTAGTCCCGGCCATTGCCTTGTATATGGATGCGCCCTCCCCCCATTAGTCCCGGCCATTGCCTTGTATATGGATGCGCCCTCCTCCCATTAGTCCCGGCCATTGCCTTGTATAGGGATGCGCCCTCCTCCCATTAGTCCTGGCCATTGCCTTGTATATGGATGCGCCCTCCCCCCATTAGTCCCGGCCATTGCCTGGTATAGGGATGCGCCCTCCTCCCATTAGTCCCGGCCATTGCCTTGTATATGGATGCGCCCTCCTCCCCATTAGTCCTGGCCATTGCCTTGTATATGGATGCGCCCTCCTCCCATTAGTCCCGGCCATTGCCTTGTATATGGATGCGCCCTCCCCCCATTAGTCCCGGCCATTGCCTTGTATATGGATGCGCCCTCCTCCCCATTAGTCCCGGCCATTGCCTTGTATATGGATGCGCCCTCCCCCCATTAGTCCCGGCCATTGCCTTGTATATGGATGCGCCCTCCTCCCCATTAGTCCTGGCCATTGCCTTGTATATGGATGCGCCCTCCTCCCCATTAGTCCCGGCCATTGCCTTGTATATGGATGCGCCCTCCTCCCCATTAGTCCTGGCCATTGCCTTGTATATGGATGCGCCCTCCTCCCATTAGTCCCGGCCATTGCCTTGTATATGGATGCGCCCTCTCCCCATTAGTCCCGGCCATTGCCTTGTATATGGATGCGCCCTCCCCCCATTAGTCCCGGCCATTGCCTTGTATATGGATGCGCCCTCCTCCCATTAGTCCCGGCCATTGCCTTGTATAGGGATGCGCCCTCCTCCCATTAGTCCTGGCCATTGCCTTGTATATGGATGCGCCCTCCCCCCATTAGTCCCGGCCATTGCCTTGTATATGGATGCGCCCTCTCCCCATTAGTCCCGGCCATTGCCTTGTATATGGATGCGCCCTCCCCCCATTAGTCCCGGCCATTGCCTTGTATATGGATGCGCCCTCCTCCCATTAGTCCCGGCCATTGCCTTGTATAGGGATGCGCCCTCCTCCCATTAGTCCTGGCCATTGCCTTGTATATGGATGCGCCCTCCTCCCATTAGTCCCGGCCATTGCCTTGTATATGGATGCGCCCTCCTCCCATTAGTCCCGGCCATTGCCTGGTATAGGGATGCGCCCTCCTCCCATTAGTCCCAGCCATTGCCTTGTATATGGATGCGCCCTCCTCCCCATTAGTCCTGGCCATTGCCTTGTATATGGATGCGCCCTCCTCCCTATTTGTCCAGGCCATTGCCTTGTATAGGGATGTGCCCTCCTCCCCATTAGTCCCGGCCATTGTGTGGTATAGGGATGCGTCCTCCTCCCCATTAGTCCCGGCCATTGCCTTGTATAGGGATGCGCCCTCCTCCCCATTAGTCCCGGCCATTGCCTTGTATAGGGATGCGCCCTCCTCCCCATTAGTCCCGGCCATTGCCTTGTATAGGGATGTGCCCTCCTCCCCATTAGTCCCGGCCATTGTGTGGTATAGGGATGCGCCCTCCTCCCCATTAGTCCTGGCCATTGCCTTGTATAGGGATGCGCCCTCCTCCCCATTAGTCCCGGCCATTGCCTTGTATAGGGATGCGCCCTCCTCCCCATTAGTCCCGACCATTGTGTGGTATAGGGATGCGCCCTCCTCCCCATTAGTCCCGGCCATTGCCTTGTATATGGATGCGCCCTCCTCCCATTAGTCCCGGCCATTGCCTTGTATAGGGATGCGCCCTCCTCCCCATTAGTCCCGGCCATTGCCTTGTATAGGGATGTGCCCTCCTCCCCATTAGTCCCGGCCATTGTGTGGTATAGGGATGCGCCCTCCTCCCCATTAGTCCTGGCCATTGCCTTGTATAGGGATGCGCCCTCCTCCCATTAGTCCCGGCCATTGCCTTGTATAGGGATGCGCCCTCCTCCCCATTAGTCCTGGCCATTGCCTTGTATAGGGATGCGCCCTCCTCCCCATTAGTCCCGGCCATTGCCTTGTATATGGATGCGCCCTCCTCCCCATTAGTCCCGGCCATTGCCTTGTATATGGATGCGCCCTCCCCCCATTAGTCCCGGCCATTGCCTTGTATATGGATGCGCCCTCCTCCCTATTAGTCCTGGCCATTGCCTTGTATAGGGATGCGCCCTCCTCCCATTAGTCCTGGCCATTGTCTTGTATATGGATGCGCCCTTCTCCCCATTAGTCCTGGCCATTGTCTTGTATAGGGATGCGCCCTCCTCCCCATTAGTCCCGGCCATTGCCTTGTATATGGATGCGCCCTCCCCCCATTAGTCCTGGCCATTGTCTTGTATATGGATGCGCCCTTCTCCCCATTAGTCCTGGCCATTGTCTTGTATATGGATGCGCCCTTCTCCCCATTAGTCCTGGCCATTGCCTTGTATATGGATGCGCCCTCCTCCCCATTAGTCCCGGCCATTGCCTTGTATAGGGATGCGCCCTCCTCCCCATTAGTCCTGGCCATTGCCTTGTATAGGGATGCGCCCTCCTCCCATTAGTCCCGGCCATTGCCTTGTATAGGGATGCGCCCTCCTCCCATTAGTCCTGGCCATTGCTTGTATAGGGATGCGCCCTCCTCCCCATTAGTCCTGGCCATTGCCTTGTATAGGGATGCGCCCTCCTCCCATTAGTCCCGGCCATTGCCTTGTATAGGGATGCGCCCTCCTCCCATTAGTCCTGGCCATTGCTTGTATAGGGATGCGTCCTCCTCCCTATTAGTCCCGGCCATTGCCTTGTATAGGGATGCGCCCTCCTCCCCATTAGTCCTGGCCATTGCTTGTATAGGGATGCGCCCTCCTCCAATTAGTCCCGGCCATTGCCTTGTATAGGGATGCGCCCTCCTCCCATTAGTCCTGGCCATTGCCTTGTATATGGATGCGCCCTCCCCCCATTAGTCCCGGCCATTGCCTTGTATATGGATGCGCCCTCCTCCCATTAGTCCCGGCCATTGCCTTGTATATGGATGCGCCCTCCCCCCATTAGTCCCGGCCATTGCCTTGTATATGGATGCGCCCTCCTCCCATTAGTCCCGGCCATTGCCTTGTATAGGGATGCGCCCTCCTCCCATTAGTCCTGGCCATTGCCTTGTATATGGATGCGCCCTCCCCCCATTAGTCCCGGCCATTGCCTGGTATAGGGATGCGCCCTCCTCCCATTAGTCCCGGCCATTGCCTTGTATATGGATGCGCCCTCCTCCCCATTAGTCCTGGCCATTGCCTTGTATATGGATGCGCCCTCCTCCCATTAGTCCCGGCCATTGCCTTGTATATGGATGCGCCCTCCCCCCATTAGTCCCGGCCATTGCCTTGTATATGGATGCGCCCTCCTCCCCATTAGTCCCGGCCATTGCCTTGTATATGGATGCGCCCTCCCCCCATTAGTCCCGGCCATTGCCTTGTATATGGATGCGCCCTCCTCCCCATTAGTCCTGGCCATTGCCTTGTATATGGATGCGCCCTCCTCCCATTAGTCCCGGCCATTGCCTTGTATATGGATGCGCCCTCCTCCCCATTAGTCCCGGCCATTGCCTTGTATATGGATGCGCCCTCCTCCCCATTAGTCCTGGCCATTGCCTTGTATATGGATGCGCCCTCCTCCCCATTAGTCCCGGCCATTGCCTTGTATATGGATGCGCCCTCCTCCCCATTAGTCCTGGCCATTGCCTTGTATAGGGATGCGCCCTCCTCCCATTAGTCCCGGCCATTGCCTTGTATAGGGATGCGCCCTCCTCCCATTAGTCCTGGCCATTGCTTGTATAGGGATGCGCCCTCCTCCCCATTAGTCCTGGCCATTGCCTTGTATAGGGATGCGCCCTCCTCCCATTAGTCCCGGCCATTGCCTTGTATAGGGATGCGCCCTCCTCCCATTAGTCCTGGCCATTGCTTGTATAGGGATGCGTCCTCCTCCCTATTAGTCCCGGCCATTGCCTTGTATAGGGATGCGCCCTCCTCCCCATTAGTCCTGGCCATTGCTTGTATAGGGATGCGCCCTCCTCCAATTAGTCCCGGCCATTGCCTTGTATAGGGATGCGCCCTCCTCCCATTAGTCCTGGCCATTGCCTTGTATATGGATGCGCCCTCCCCCCATTAGTCCCGGCCATTGCCTTGTATATGGATGCGCCCTCCTCCCATTAGTCCCGGCCATTGCCTTGTATATGGATGCGCCCTCCCCCCATTAGTCCCGGCCATTGCCTTGTATATGGATGCGCCCTCCGCCCATTAGTCCCGGCCATTGCCTTGTATAGGGATGCGCCCTCCTCCCATTAGTCCTGGCCATTGCCTTGTATATGGATGCGCCCTCCCCCCATTAGTCCCGGCCATTGCCTGGTATAGGGATGCGCCCTCCTCCCATTAGTCCCGGCCATTGCCTTGTATATGGATGCGCCCTCCTCCCCATTAGTCCTGGCCATTGCCTTGTATATGGATGCGCCCTCCTCCCATTAGTCCCGGCCATTGCCTTGTATATGGATGCGCCCTCCCCCCATTAGTCCCGGCCATTGCCTTGTATATGGATGCGCCCTCCTCCCCATTAGTCCCGGCCATTGCCTTGTATATGGATGCGCCCTCCCCCCATTAGTCCCGGCCATTGCCTTGTATATGGATGCGCCCTCCTCCCCATTAGTCCTGGCCATTGCCTTGTATATGGATGCGCCCTCCTCCCATTAGTCCCGGCCATTGCCTTGTATATGGATGCGCCCTCCTCCCCATTAGTCCCGGCCATTGCCTTGTATATGGATGCGCCCTCCTCCCCATTAGTCCTGGCCATTGCCTTGTATATGGATGCGCCCTCCTCCCCATTAGTCCCGGCCATTGCCTTGTATATGGATGCGCCCTCCTCCCCATTAGTCCTGGCCATTGCCTTGTATATGGATGCGCCCTCCTCCCATTAGTCCCGGCCATTGCCTTGTATATGGATGCGCCCTCTCCCCATTAGTCCCGGCCATTGCCTTGTATATGGATGCGCCCTCCCCCCATTAGTCCCGGCCATTGCCTTGTATATGGATGCGCCCTCCTCCCATTAGTCCCGGCCATTGCCTTGTATAGGGATGCGCCCTCCTCCCATTAGTCCTGGCCATTGCCTTGTATATGGATGCGCCCTCCCCCCATTAGTCCCGGCCATTGCCTTGTATATGGATGCGCCCTCTCCCCATTAGTCCCGGCCATTGCCTTGTATATGGATGCGCCCTCCCCCCATTAGTCCCGGCCATTGCCTTGTATATGGATGCGCCCTCCTCCCATTAGTCCCGGCCATTGCCTTGTATAGGGATGCGCCCTCCTCCCATTAGTCCTGGCCATTGCCTTGTATATGGATGCGCCCTCCTCCCATTAGTCCCGGCCATTGCCTTGTATATGGATGCGCCCTCCTCCCATTAGTCCCGGCCATTGCCTGGTATAGGGATGCGCCCTCCTCCCATTAGTCCCAGCCATTGCCTTGTATATGGATGCGCCCTCCTCCCCATTAGTCCTGGCCATTGCCTTGTATATGGATGCGCCCTCCTCCCATTAGTCCCGGCCATTGTGTGGTATAGGGATGCGCCCTCCTCCCCATTAGTCCCGGCCATTGCCTTGTATATGGATGCGCCCTCCTCCCCATTAGTCCTGGCCATTGCCTTGTATATGGATGCGCCCTCCTCCCCATTAGTCCCGGCCATTGCCTTGTATATGGATGCGCCCTCCTCCCCATTAGTCCCGGCCATTGCCTTGTATATGGATGCGCCCTCCTCCCATTAGTCCCGGCCATTGCCTTGTATATGGATGCGCCCTCTCCCCATTAGTCCCGGCCATTGCCTTGTATATGGATGCGCCCTCCCCCCATTAGTCCCGGCCATTGCCTTGTATATGGATGCGCCCTCCTCCCATTAGTCCCGGCCATTGCCTTGTATAGGGATGCGCCCTCCTCCCATTAGTCCTGGCCATTGCCTTGTATATGGATGCGCCCTCCCCCCATTAGTCCCGGCCATTGCCTGGTATAGGGATGCGCCCTCCTCCCATTAGTCCCGGCCATTGCCTTGTATATGGATGCGCCCTCCTCCCCATTAGTCCTGGCCATTGCCTTGTATATGGATGCGCCCTCCTCCCATTAGTCCCGGCCATTGCCTTGTATATGGATGCGCCCTCCCCCCATTAGTCCCGGCCATTGCCTTGTATATGGATGCGCCCTCCTCCCCATTAGTCCCGGCCATTGCCTTGTATATGGATGCGCCCTCCCCCCATTAGTCCCGGCCATTGCCTTGTATAGGGATGCGCCCTCCTCCCCATTAGTCCCGGCCATTGCCTTGTATAGGGATGCGCCCTCCCCCCATTAGTCCCGGCCATTGCCTTGTATATGGATGCGCCCTCCCCCCATTAGTCCCGGCCATTGCCTTGTATATGGATGCGCCCTCCTCCCCATTAGTCCTGGCCATTGCCTTGTATATGGATGCGCCCTCCTCCCATTAGTCCCGGCCATTGCCTTGTATATGGATGCGCCCTCCTCCCCATTAGTCCCGGCCATTGCCTTGTATATGGATGCGCCCTCCTCCCCATTAGTCCTGGCCATTGCCTTGTATATGGATGCGCCCTCCTCCCCATTAGTCCCGGCCATTGCCTTGTATATGGATGCGCCCTCCTCCCCATTAGTCCTGGCCATTGCCTTGTATATGGATGCGCCCTCCTCCCATTAGTCCCGGCCATTGCCTTGTATATGGATGCGCCCTCTCCCCATTAGTCCCGGCCATTGCCTTGTATATGGATGCGCCCTCCCCCCATTAGTCCCGGCCATTGCCTTGTATATGGATGCGCCCTCCTCCCATTAGTCCCGGCCATTGCCTTGTATAGGGATGCGCCCTCCTCCCATTAGTCCTGGCCATTGCCTTGTATATGGATGCGCCCTCCCCCCATTAGTCCCGGCCATTGCCTTGTATATGGATGCGCCCTCTCCCCATTAGTCCCGGCCATTGCCTTGTATATGGATGCGCCCTCCCCCCATTAGTCCCGGCCATTGCCTTGTATATGGATGCGCCCTCCTCCCATTAGTCCCGGCCATTGCCTTGTATAGGGATGCGCCCTCCTCCCATTAGTCCTGGCCATTGCCTTGTATATGGATGCGCCCTCCTCCCATTAGTCCCGGCCATTGCCTTGTATAGGGATGCGCCCTCCTCCCATTAGTCCCGGCCATTGCCTTGTATAGGGATGCGCCCTCCTCCCATTAGTCCCGGCCATTGCCTTGTATATGGATGCGCCCTCCTCCCCATTAGTCCTGGCCATTGCCTTGTATATGGATGCGCCCTCCTCCCATTAGTCCCGGCCATTGCCTTGTATATGGATGCGCCCTCCTCCCCATTAGTCCTGGCCATTGCCTTGTATATGGATGCGCCCTCCTCCCATTAGTCCCGGCCATTGCCTTGTATATGGATGCGCCCTCCTCCCCATTAGTCCTGGCCATTGCCTTGTATATGGATGCGCCCTCCTCCCATTAGTCCCGGCCATTGCCTTGTATATGGATGCGCCCTCTCCCCATTAGTCCCGGCCATTGCCTTGTATATGGATGCGCCCTCCTCCCATTAGTCCCGGCCATTGCCTTGTATATGGATGCGCCCTCCTCCCATTAGTCCCGGCCATTGCCTTGTATATGGATGCGCCCTCCCCCCATTAGTCCCGGCCATTGCCTTGTATATGGATGCGCCCTCTCCCCATTAGTCCCGGCCATTGCCTTGTATATGGATGCGCCCTCCCCCCATTAGTCCCGGCCATTGCCTTGTATATGGATGCGCCCTCCCCCCATTAGTCCTGGCCATTGCCTTGTATATGGATGCGCCCTCCCCCCATTAGTCCCGGCCATTGCCTTGTATATGGATGCGCCCTCTCCCCATTAGTCCCGGCCATTGCCTTGTATATGGATGCGCCCTCCCCCCATTAGTCCTGGCCATTGCCTTGTATATGGATGCGCCCTCTCCCCATTAGTCCCGGCCATTGCCTTGTATAGGGATGCGCCCTCTTCCCATTAGTCCCGGCCATTGCCTTGTATAGGGATGCGCCCTCCTCCCATTAGTCCCAGCCATTGCCTTGTATAGGGATGCGCCCTCTCCCCATTAGTCCCGGCCATTGCCTTGTATAGGGATGCGCCCTCCTCCCATTAGTCCCGGCCATTGTGTGGTATAGGGATGCGCCCTCCTCCCCATTAGTCCCGGCCATTGCCTTGTATAGGGATGCGCCCTCCTCCCCATTAGTCCCGGCCATTGCCTTGTATATGGATGCGCCCTCCTCCCCATTAGTCCCGGCCATTGCCTTGTATATGGATGCGCCCTCCCCCCATTAGTCCCGGCCATTGCCTTGTATATGGATGCGCCCTCCTCCCTATTAGTCCTGGCCATTGCCTTGTATAGGGATGCGCCCTCCTCCCATTAGTCCTGGCCATTGTCTTGTATATGGATGCGCCCTTCTCCCCATTAGTCCTGGCCATTGTCTTGTATAGGGATGCGCCCTCCTCCCCATTAGTCCCGGCCATTGCCTTGTATATGGATGCGCCCTCCCCCCATTAGTCCTGGCCATTGTCTTGTATATGGATGCGCCCTTCTCCCCATTAGTCCTGGCCATTGTCTTGTATATGGATGCGCCCTTCTCCCCATTAGTCCTGGCCATTGCCTTGTATACGGATGCGCCCTCCTCCCCATTAGTCCCGGCCATTGCCTTGTATAGGGATGCGCCCTCCTCCCCATTAGTCCTGGCCATTGCCTTGTATAGGGATGCGCCCTCCTCCCATTAGTCCCGGCCATTGCCTTGTATAGGGATGCGCCCTCCTCCCATTAGTCCTGGCCATTGCTTGTATAGGGATGCGCCCTCCTCCCCATTAGTCCTGGCCATTGCCTTGTATAGGGATGCGCCCTCCTCCCATTAGTCCCGGCCATTGCCTTGTATAGGGATGCGCCCTCCTCCCATTAGTCCTGGCCATTGCTTGTATAGGGATGCGTCCTCCTCCCTATTAGTCCCGGCCATTGCCTTGTATAGGGATGCGCCCTCCTCCCCATTAGTCCCGGCCATTGCTTGTATAGGGATGCGCCCTCCTCCAATTAGTCCCGGCCATTGCCTTGTATAGGGATGCGCCCTCCTCCCATTAGTCCTGGCCATTGCCTTGTATATGGATGCGCCCTCCCCCCATTAGTCCCGGCCATTGCCTTGTATATGGATGCGCCCTCCTCCCATTAGTCCCGGCCATTGCCTTGTATATGGATGCGCCCTCCCCCCATTAGTCCCGGCCATTGCCTTGTATATGGATGCGCCCTCCTCCCATTAGTCCCGGCCATTGCCTTGTATAGGGATGCGCCCTCCTCCCATTAGTCCTGGCCATTGCCTTGTATATGGATGCGCCCTCCCCCCATTAGTCCCGGCCATTGCCTGGTATAGGGATGCGCCCTCCTCCCATTAGTCCCGGCCATTGCCTTGTATATGGATGCGCCCTCCTCCCCATTAGTCCTGGCCATTGCCTTGTATATGGATGCGCCCTCCTCCCATTAGTCCCGGCCATTGCCTTGTATATGGATGCGCCCTCCCCCCATTAGTCCCGGCCATTGCCTTGTATATGGATGCGCCCTCCTCCCCATTAGTCCCGGCCATTGCCTTGTATATGGATGCGCCCTCCCCCCATTAGTCCCGGCCATTGCCTTGTATATGGATGCGCCCTCCTCCCCATTAGTCCTGGCCATTGCCTTGTATATGGATGCGCCCTCCTCCCATTAGTCCCGGCCATTGCCTTGTATATGGATGCGCCCTCTCCCCATTAGTCCTGGCCATTGCGTTGTATAGGGATGCGCCCTCCTCCCCATTAGTCCCGGCCATTGCCTTGTATATGGATGCGCCCTCCTCCCCATTAGTCCTGGCCATTGCCTTGTATATGGATGCGCCCTCCTCCCCATTAGTCCCGGCCATTGCCTTGTATATGGATGCGCCCTCCTCCCCATTAGTCCTGGCCATTGCCTTATATATGGATGCGCCCTCCTCCCATTAGTCCCGGCCATTGCCTTGTATATGGATGCGCCCTCTCCCCATTAGTCCCGGCCATTGCCTTGTATATGGATGCGCCCTCCCCCCATTAGTCCCGGCCATTGCCTTGTATATGGATGCGCCCTCCTCCCATTAGTCCCGGCCATTGCCTTGTATAGGGATGCGCCCTCCTCCCATTAGTCCTGGCCATTGCCTTGTATATGGATGCGCCCTCCCCCCATTAGTCCCGGCCATTGCCTGGTATAGGGATGCGCCCTCCTCCCATTAGTCCCGGCCATTGCCTTGTATATGGATGCGCCCTCCTCCCCATTAGTCCTGGCCATTGCCTTGTATATGGATGCGCCCTCCTCCCATTAGTCCCGGCCATTGCCTTGTATATGGATGCGCCCTCCCCCCATTAGTCCCGGCCATTGCCTTGTATATGGATGCGCCCTCCTCCCCATTAGTCCCGGCCATTGCCTTGTATATGGATGCGCCCTCCCCCCATTAGTCCCGGCCATTGCCTTGTATATGGATGCGCCCTCCTCCCCATTAGTCCTGGCCATTGCCTTGTATATGGATGCGCCCTCCTCCCCATTAGTCCCGGCCATTGCCTTGTATATGGATGCGCCCTCCTCCCCATTAGTCCTGGCCATTGCCTTGTATATGGATGCGCCCTCCTCCCATTAGTCCCGGCCATTGCCTTGTATATGGATGCGCCCTCTCCCCATTAGTCCCGGCCATTGCCTTGTATATGGATGCGCCCTCCCCCCATTAGTCCCGGCCATTGCCTTGTATATGGATGCGCCCTCCTCCCATTAGTCCCGGCCATTGCCTTGTATAGGGATGCGCCCTCCTCCCATTAGTCCTGGCCATTGCCTTGTATATGGATGCGCCCTCCCCCCATTAGTCCCGGCCATTGCCTTGTATATGGATGCGCCCTCTCCCCATTAGTCCCGGCCATTGCCTTGTATATGGATGCGCCCTCCCCCCATTAGTCCCGGCCATTGCCTTGTATATGGATGCGCCCTCCTCCCATTAGTCCCGGCCATTGCCTTGTATAGGGATGCGCCCTCCTCCCATTAGTCCTGGCCATTGCCTTGTATATGGATGCGCCCTCCTCCCATTAGTCCCGGCCATTGCCTTGTATATGGATGCGCCCTCCTCCCATTAGTCCCGGCCATTGCCTGGTATAGGGATGCGCCCTCCTCCCATTAGTCCCAGCCATTGCCTTGTATATGGATGCGCCCTCCTCCCCATTAGTCCTGGCCATTGCCTTGTATATGGATGCGCCCTCCTCCCTATTTGTCCAGGCCATTGCCTTGTATAGGGATGTGCCCTCCTCCCCATTAGTCCCGGCCATTGTGTGGTATAGGGATGCGTCCTCCTCCCCATTAGTCCCGGCCATTGCCTTGTATAGGGATGCGCCCTCCTCCCCATTAGTCCCGGCCATTGCCTTGTATAGGGATGCGCCCTCCTCCCCATTAGTCCCGGCCATTGCCTTGTATAGGGATGTGCCCTCCTCCCCATTAGTCCCGGCCATTGTGTGGTATAGGGATGCGCCCTCCTCCCCATTAGTCCTGGCCATTGCCTTGTATAGGGATGCGCCCTCCTCCCCATTAGTCCCGGCCATTGCCTTGTATAGGGATGCGCCCTCCTCCCCATTAGTCCCGGCCATTATGTGGTATAGGGATGCGCCCTCCTCCCCATTAGTCCCGGCCATTGCCTTGTATATGGATGCGCCCTCCTCCCATTAGTCCCGGCCATTGCCTTGTATAGGGATGCGCCCTCCTCCCCATTAGTCCCGGCCATTGCCTTGTATAGGGATGTGCCCTCCTCCCCATTAGTCCCGGCCATTGTGTGGTATAGGGATGCGCCCTCCTCCCCATTAGTCCTGGCCATTGCCTTGTATAGGGATGCGCCCTCCTCCCATTAGTCCCGGCCATTGCCTTGTATAGGGATGCGCCCTCCTCCCCATTAGTCCTGGCCATTGCCTTGTATAGGGATGCGCCCTCCTCCCCATTAGTCCCGGCCATTGCCTTGTATATGGATGCGCCCTCCTCCCCATTAGTCCCGGCCATTGCCTTGTATATGGATGCGCCCTCCCCCCATTAGTCCCGGCCATTGCCTTGTATATGGATGCGCCCTCCTCCCTATTAGTCCTGGCCATTGCCTTGTATAGGGATGCGCCCTCCTCCCATTAGTCCTGGCCATTGTCTTGTATATGGATGCGCCCTTCTCCCCATTAGTCCTGGCCATTGTCTTGTATAGGGATGCGCCCTCCTCCCCATTAGTCCCGGCCATTGCCTTGTATATGGATGCGCCCTCCCCCCATTAGTCCTGGCCATTGTCTTGTATATGGATGCGCCCTTCTCCCCATTAGTCCTGGCCATTGTCTTGTATATGGATGCGCCCTTCTCCCCATTAGTCCTGGCCATTGCCTTGTATATGGATGCGCCCTCCTCCCCATTAGTCCCGGCCATTGCCTTGTATAGGGATGCGCCCTCCTCCCCATTAGTCCTGGCCATTGCCTTGTATAGGGATGCGCCCTCCTCCCATTAGTCCCGGCCATTGCCTTGTATAGGGATGCGCCCTCCTCCCATTAGTCCTGGCCATTGCTTGTATAGGGATGCGCCCTCCTCCCCATTAGTCCTGGCCATTGCCTTGTATAGGGATGCGCCCTCCTCCCATTAGTCCCGGCCATTGCCTTGTATAGGGATGCGCCCTCCTCCCATTAGTCCTGGCCATTGCTTGTATAGGGATGCGTCCTCCTCCCTATTAGTCCCGGCCATTGCCTTGTATAGGGATGCGCCCTCCTCCCCATTAGTCCTGGCCATTGCTTGTATAGGGATGCGCCCTCCTCCAATTAGTCCCGGCCATTGCCTTGTATAGGGATGCGCCCTCCTCCCATTAGTCCTGGCCATTGCCTTGTATATGGATGCGCCCTCCCCCCATTAGTCCCGGCCATTGCCTTGTATATGGATGCGCCCTCCTCCCATTAGTCCCGGCCATTGCCTTGTATATGGATGCGCCCTCCCCCCATTAGTCCCGGCCATTGCCTTGTATATGGATGCGCCCTCCTCCCATTAGTCCCGGCCATTGCCTTGTATAGGGATGCGCCCTCCTCCCATTAGTCCTGGCCATTGCCTTGTATATGGATGCGCCCTCCCCCCATTAGTCCCGGCCATTGCCTGGTATAGGGATGCGCCCTCCTCCCATTAGTCCCGGCCATTGCCTTGTATATGGATGCGCCCTCCTCCCCATTAGTCCTGGCCATTGCCTTGTATATGGATGCGCCCTCCTCCCATTAGTCCCGGCCATTGCCTTGTATATGGATGCGCCCTCCCCCCATTAGTCCCGGCCATTGCCTTGTATATGGATGCGCCCTCCTCCCCATTAGTCCCGGCCATTGCCTTGTATATGGATGCGCCCTCCCCCCATTAGTCCCGGCCATTGCCTTGTATATGGATGCGCCCTCCTCCCCATTAGTCCTGGCCATTGCCTTGTATATGGATGCGCCCTCCCCCCATTAGTCCCGGCCATTGCCTTGTATATGGATGCGCCCTCCTCCCATTAGTCCCGGCCATTGCCTTGTATATGGATGCGCCCTCCTCCCCATTAGTCCCGGCCATTGCCTTGTATATGGATGCGCCCTCCTCCCCATTAGTCCTGGCCATTGCCTTGTATATGGATGCGCCCTCCTCCCCATTAGTCCCGGCCATTGCCTTGTATATGGATGCGCCCTCCTCCCCATTAGTCCTGGCCATTGCCTTGTATAGGGATGCGCCCTCCTCCCATTAGTCCCGGCCATTGCCTTGTATAGGGATGCGCCCTCCTCCCATTAGTCCTGGCCATTGCTTGTATAGGGATGCGCCCTCCTCCCCATTAGTCCTGGCCATTGCCTTGTATAGGGATGCGCCCTCCTCCCATTAGTCCCGGCCATTGCCTTGTATAGGGATGCGCCCTCCTCCCATTAGTCCTGGCCATTGCTTGTATAGGGATGCGTCCTCCTCCCTATTAGTCCCGGCCATTGCCTTGTATAGGGATGCGCCCTCCTCCCCATTAGTCCTGGCCATTGCTTGTATAGGGATGCGCCCTCCTCCAATTAGTCCCGGCCATTGCCTTGTATAGGGATGCGCCCTCCTCCCATTAGTCCTGGCCATTGCCTTGTATATGGATGCGCCCTCCCCCCATTAGTCCCGGCCATTGCCTTGTATATGGATGCGCCCTCCTCCCATTAGTCCCGGCCATTGCCTTGTATATGGATGCGCCCTCCCCCCATTAGTCCCGGCCATTGCCTTGTATATGGATGCGCCCTCCGCCCATTAGTCCCGGCCATTGCCTTGTATAGGGATGCGCCCTCCTCCCATTAGTCCTGGCCATTGCCTTGTATATGGATGCGCCCTCCCCCCATTAGTCCCGGCCATTGCCTGGTATAGGGATGCGCCCTCCTCCCATTAGTCCCGGCCATTGCCTTGTATATGGATGCGCCCTCCTCCCCATTAGTCCTGGCCATTGCCTTGTATATGGATGCGCCCTCCTCCCATTAGTCCCGGCCATTGCCTTGTATATGGATGCGCCCTCCCCCCATTAGTCCCGGCCATTGCCTTGTATATGGATGCGCCCTCCTCCCCATTAGTCCCGGCCATTGCCTTGTATATGGATGCGCCCTCCCCCCATTAGTCCCGGCCATTGCCTTGTATATGGATGCGCCCTCCTCCCCATTAGTCCTGGCCATTGCCTTGTATATGGATGCGCCCTCCTCCCATTAGTCCCGGCCATTGCCTTGTATATGGATGCGCCCTCCTCCCCATTAGTCCCGGCCATTGCCTTGTATATGGATGCGCCCTCCTCCCCATTAGTCCTGGCCATTGCCTTGTATATGGATGCGCCCTCCTCCCCATTAGTCCCGGCCATTGCCTTGTATATGGATGCGCCCTCCTCCCCATTAGTCCTGGCCATTGCCTTGTATATGGATGCGCCCTCCTCCCATTAGTCCCGGCCATTGCCTTGTATATGGATGCGCCCTCTCCCCATTAGTCCCGGCCATTGCCTTGTATATGGATGCGCCCTCCCCCCATTAGTCCCGGCCATTGCCTTGTATATGGATGCGCCCTCCTCCCATTAGTCCCGGCCATTGCCTTGTATAGGGATGCGCCCTCCTCCCATTAGTCCTGGCCATTGCCTTGTATATGGATGCGCCCTCCCCCCATTAGTCCCGGCCATTGCCTTGTATATGGATGCGCCCTCTCCCCATTAGTCCCGGCCATTGCCTTGTATATGGATGCGCCCTCCCCCCATTAGTCCCGGCCATTGCCTTGTATATGGATGCGCCCTCCTCCCATTAGTCCCGGCCATTGCCTTGTATAGGGATGCGCCCTCCTCCCATTAGTCCTGGCCATTGCCTTGTATATGGATGCGCCCTCCTCCCATTAGTCCCGGCCATTGCCTTGTATATGGATGCGCCCTCCTCCCATTAGTCCCGGCCATTGCCTGGTATAGGGATGCGCCCTCCTCCCATTAGTCCCAGCCATTGCCTTGTATATGGATGCGCCCTCCTCCCCATTAGTCCTGGCCATTGCCTTGTATATGGATGCGCCCTCCTCCCATTAGTCCCGGCCATTGTGTGGTATAGGGATGCGCCCTCCTCCCCATTAGTCCCGGCCATTGCCTTGTATATGGATGCGCCCTCCTCCCCATTAGTCCTGGCCATTGCCTTGTATATGGATGCGCCCTCCTCCCCATTAGTCCCGGCCATTGCCTTGTATATGGATGCGCCCTCCTCCCCATTAGTCCCGGCCATTGCCTTGTATATGGATGCGCCCTCCTCCCATTAGTCCCGGCCATTGCCTTGTATATGGATGCGCCCTCTCCCCATTAGTCCCGGCCATTGCCTTGTATATGGATGCGCCCTCCCCCCATTAGTCCCGGCCATTGCCTTGTATATGGATGCGCCCTCCTCCCATTAGTCCCGGCCATTGCCTTGTATAGGGATGCGCCCTCCTCCCATTAGTCCTGGCCATTGCCTTGTATATGGATGCGCCCTCCCCCCATTAGTCCCGGCCATTGCCTGGTATAGGGATGCGCCCTCCTCCCATTAGTCCCGGCCATTGCCTTGTATATGGATGCGCCCTCCTCCCCATTAGTCCTGGCCATTGCCTTGTATATGGATGCGCCCTCCTCCCATTAGTCCCGGCCATTGCCTTGTATATGGATGCGCCCTCCCCCCATTAGTCCCGGCCATTGCCTTGTATATGGATGCGCCCTCCTCCCCATTAGTCCCGGCCATTGCCTTGTATATGGATGCGCCCTCCCCCCATTAGTCCCGGCCATTGCCTTGTATAGGGATGCGCCCTCCTCCCCATTAGTCCCGGCCATTGCCTTGTATAGGGATGCGCCCTCCCCCCATTAGTCCCGGCCATTGCCTTGTATATGGATGCGCCCTCCCCCCATTAGTCCCGGCCATTGCCTTGTATATGGATGCGCCCTCCTCCCCATTAGTCCTGGCCATTGCCTTGTATATGGATGCGCCCTCCTCCCATTAGTCCCGGCCATTGCCTTGTATATGGATGCGCCCTCCTCCCCATTAGTCCCGGCCATTGCCTTGTATATGGATGCGCCCTCCTCCCCATTAGTCCTGGCCATTGCCTTGTATATGGATGCGCCCTCCTCCCCATTAGTCCCGGCCATTGCCTTGTATATGGATGCGCCCTCCTCCCCATTAGTCCTGGCCATTGCCTTGTATATGGATGCGCCCTCCTCCCATTAGTCCCGGCCATTGCCTTGTATATGGATGCGCCCTCTCCCCATTAGTCCCGGCCATTGCCTTGTATATGGATGCGCCCTCCCCCCATTAGTCCCGGCCATTGCCTTGTATATGGATGCGCCCTCCTCCCATTAGTCCCGGCCATTGCCTTGTATAGGGATGCGCCCTCCTCCCATTAGTCCTGGCCATTGCCTTGTATATGGATGCGCCCTCCCCCCATTAGTCCCGGCCATTGCCTTGTATATGGATGCGCCCTCTCCCCATTAGTCCCGGCCATTGCCTTGTATATGGATGCGCCCTCCCCCCATTAGTCCCGGCCATTGCCTTGTATATGGATGCGCCCTCCTCCCATTAGTCCCGGCCATTGCCTTGTATAGGGATGCGCCCTCCTCCCATTAGTCCTGGCCATTGCCTTGTATATGGATGCGCCCTCCTCCCATTAGTCCCGGCCATTGCCTTGTATAGGGATGCGCCCTCCTCCCATTAGTCCCGGCCATTGCCTTGTATAGGGATGCGCCCTCCTCCCATTAGTCCCGGCCATTGCCTTGTATATGGATGCGCCCTCCTCCCCATTAGTCC